>NC_137985.1:50368714-50968714 GCF_963924665.1 Micromys minutus | reverse complement strand
CCTGGGCTTGCTGGTGGAGTGTCAGCACCTCTGGAGCCTTAGCCCTGGGCCCTCCATCATTCTGATCCCCAGGCCAGGATAATCATTGCAACCCAATGTCGGCGCTAGCTTAACTGGACCTGTTGCTGCTTCACAATACTGCTCATTCTTACCCGTGGTCCTGAATGTGACTGAACAGTTAGCTTTGACCACTATGCTCACCCTGAAGTGGGAGAGATCTAGAAATGAAGTTTCATTTTTCTTAGAAATAGCCTCGGCTGTGTCTTGGAAAGAGGATTTCGAGGCACCCACTTAGCATGCGGAATTATGGGTCTAGTGGGATCTTCAACAGTCTCGCAGCTTTCTGTGCTGTTAAAAGCACATTCTTGCCAGATAGCGAGCGGCACAGCCTATCGCAGATGTAGGTGAATAAAAGCCTAAGCCTTGGATCCGGGGTGCTTGGAGCCGGTTAGACTCTGGAGTAAGTGAAATAGATAGAACTCCAAGGAATTTTCATGTCCAATTTCCTCTGCTTCCGAGACCTCTGGGCATCAGCTAAGATCCCCCAGCTTTTAGAGCAACTGTGTTATCTTTGACATCACTGATGTCCCAGACCTGGTCGAGACATCAGATGCAGTTGCTGGCTGACCCGGAAGAGTCTTAACTGGGTCTCTTGTGTACAAAGTTGCCAACAGTTTTCCAATGTGATTTAGATGCAGCCCTACTCAATTCCTTTGGATTTTTGTTGGCACCATAGTTGAATTCCTTTGAAAAGCACTGTTCAGCCCTGGAAATTAATGTGAGGAAGCAGCCGAGAGTCGGGGGTTTTCCTAGAAACCTCCACAGGGAATCCCCAAGGTCCAGCCTGCAAGAGAAAGTGTGAAGCCCCCACTGACACATGCACCCTCATGCCCAGCCCAGGGCGGGGTACTAGACGGGCCTTAACCCTTACTCTTCTGAGCCACGAAGTCTCTCCAGCCAGGTGTGAAGTAAGGAAAAAAACCCCACAGTTTTGAAAGACGATCGGGACTTAAGTTTTTGTTTTTGCTTAGCAATTTTGTCTCCCAGAGTCTGAGCATGCCTTGTTCCTTCTCTCCAGGACTTTGCTTTTATCCCCATTGGCTATTGGTGTCTGTGTTCAAGTCTCCCCCCCCATCCTTATCCCCATAAGCATAGCTCATTAATCACAAAGCTCCTTCCACATTCTTTCATATCTCAGATTATTTTCCTGCCTCTATCTTAAACCATGTCCAAATTACAGTAACAGTCGCCCTCCCGACTTGCAGCCACGGGTGGCTCTCTTCATTTTAGTCCCGTCTTCTTTCATGCTGACAGATTAATATTCCTGAAATTCTGACTGCACCACATCGCTCCCTGCGAGAAATCACACTGGCTCCCCGGTATTCTCTCCCATTTAGTTTTTCTTCAGTAAATACTCCTGAGCATCTGCTGTGAGCCAGGGACCATTACTGTGTGCTGGGGCTCATAAGGAGCAAGGCTGACTGGATCACTGCCCTCCAGGGCTTGTGAGGGGAGTAGCTAATAGATGGCCACCCAGGGAGAAAGAAGGGAAGTAAAGGAGCCAAACAATGGGGTGGGGGGGGGGGAAGAATCTCCATGTGCAGACACAGATGAGGGAGGAATTGATTCTTATGCACATAATGGCTTTGAAGACTTCAGCCACAGGCTGTTTGAACCAGGAATGATGGTTTAGTGACAGATGAAGAGTCTATTGAAAACAGCACCTCTCTCTCTCTCTCTCTCTCTCTCTCTGAAGCAAGGCTTCAACACATAGTCCAGACTAGCCTTTAGCTTTTCATCCTCCTGCCGTAGGTACTGGAGTACTGAGATTGTGGGTGTTTATTACCACGCCTGGCTTGTGTGTGTGTGTGTGTGTGTGTGTGTGTGTGTGTGTGTGTGTGTACAAATGTGCACATGTCACATGGGTACAGAGGCCATAGGGTGCCCATCATGAGTCTCAGGAATTTGACTGTGTTTGCCTGCACTATGCCTGCCACCCTCTCTCCCTCCCCACCCCCTTTCTCTTTAAGCAGAGGCCTTAACTCTGACCTTAAGTCAAGAGTAGTGGGGAATTGGAATTGTGATCTTAGAAGAACCCCCCCTGCCACTGTTTTTCCTTAAAGGGATTTTAAACAAAGTTTTTGAAAGCAAAATACTTCCTTCTCACCCCATCTGAAAGCATCTGAGCCCAGCCCTCTGCCCATGGTCTCAACAAGTATGAAGAAGATCAGAATACCTTGGTTTGAAAATCCCAAGCTGCTGGGGGTGTGACATGAGCTGGAATGTTACAAGTACACCTGGCCAGGCTAGCCACGGTTGGTCACCCTCCTTCCCCAGACTGGAGGCTGACAGGTTCTTACTTAATAACTCTCTATTTGCCCTTCTCCTGCCCCCATCTTTACAAGTAACAATGGGATAGTAAGGCCTGAAGGCTGGGGGGAGCATCAAGGCCCCTTAGGCAAAGCCTTGGCACATAGTGGGCACTCAGTATCACTTCCCATCTCTGCTGTCTGTCCTGACTGACCAGCGCTTGGCAGAACTGGGTACTCACTGAACATTCCAGAACAAACCTGCACGAGTCTCAGCCCCATCGGGTGCAGGGTTTTGTCTGAAGGACTCATAGCCCTGCACTCCGGCCCAGCCGTTGAACACACAGCTGTTCTATGGTAACCATCCAGCCAGCATCCCACCTTCTTTCCACTTCCTGCCCAGTGTCCCCCAGGTCCTCTCAAGAGTACAAGCACTGGGTAGGTGGTGGGTTTGTCCCCCTGGTGATTACTTGTCTCCTTTTTCCCTTAATCTTTCAGCTAAGCTGATGCTGTGTTCTGTCCCTGGGAGCCTTGGGGATACCTTAGATGGGAGCCAGGCAGCTTTCTCCCTTATTTTGGGTGTGGTCCAAGGAGTCCTGAGCCAGGCTTGAGACTCTGTGTCTTGTCCCTGGAAGGGTGGCACTGGACAGCTCACAAGCACCCTCCCAGGCCCTTTGGCAGGCTGCCTGAGGCCTGGCCAGCAGGGAAGACAGAGGTAATGAGTGATTAATGGTGCCTCATCTAATCTCCTGCCAGGGGAAATGAAGGACCAGTCATGGGCTGGGAGCTGGTCTTGACCTGCTCCAGGTGGGCTTGGAATGTGCCCAGCTCAGAAAGGGGATTAAGGCTTGAAAGACAAGAGGAAATGAGATGTTAACCCTTTAGGCCAAGGCTCTCCTAGTCCCAGCAGGGAAACGGCCCTGAAAATTATCTGCAGGCATCTGATGAAAGCCGGGCATCGCTTTTGATTTATCGCAGGGATGCAGCCATGTGTCTGACTATCGTGGGGATGGTCGTGGGCTTGGACTTTGTGATCATTTCCTTTGAGGTGAAATCAGGAGAGAGATGATTCATTTCTGCTGCCCGGGGCTGCATGAGTTTCTGGGAAGCTACCTGCTCACCTCCTTGGAAAGCTGCTGATAGTATCAGCAAGTGGCAAATTTACAGTTATCGAACATGCCCTTTTCTCCTGAAACGGTTCCGCCAACAGCCTGTCCTTTCCAGGAAGAGAAACAAAGAAGGCATTTGCCCCTGGGCTACGTCCCGGCTCTCCACAATGGAGTCCTGTCCACTCCTACAGCAGCAGCATGTTTATGGAGAACAGAAGGTGACAGCTCCCCAAAGACTGAGTCCCAGCCTAGGTCCAGCATGCCATAGGCTTCAAATAGGTCCTTAACCACCGTGTTATGATTTTCCCACCTGTATGATGCTATAGTAGATTAGCACACCCCGTGGGGGACATTCATGACTGTAAAATGCTTCACACACCTCCAGGCACACACCAGGGACCCTTCAATCCTAGCTATCTTTTTATCTCCACCTATCCCTGAGAATCTCAGACCATTAGGACAGAAGCCTCCCCTCCTCCGGGGCTCCAAGGCTCACTTCTGTGAAGTGACTTAACTCTTTGATTGATATGGCTTGTTTGACCCCTGACCTTGCATGCTTTAAATTCTGGTTCCACCCTCTGCTGCTGGCCCCATGGCCCCCTGCTGCCCTTTTGATTAGACCTCCAGCCCCTTGCCCCCTGACTCCATGCTAGCGGGACAGAATGCTGGTGGGCCAGGCAGTGATGTCAGCCGGAACCTCTGGTGGCATAGGTCAGTTCTGCTCCTGCTAGGTTTGCAGGGACACAGCGTCCCTGGGGCTAAGTGGCTGAGGGTAGAAAAGATTGCAAAATCAGGAGTTGTGGGGACCACCTGGCCAGGATGTAAACCCAAGCACCGCCCCTATCCTGGATTCTCTGAACTCCCAACACCTCTTCCTGGATATGGGCTGATAAAATGCAGTTACCTAATGTTTGATATGCGGGCCAGTGACCCCAGTGGATGGAGGACTTCTGGGAACATGTTGCTGCTTACAGGGTGAGTGCCAGGGAGCAGCGTGATGCGCGTATTTTTTCTTACTTCTTTGCTCCCTTCTTTCTTGGTAGTTCTGGGGATTGAACCTAGGGCCTGACCAGGTATGTCAGGCAAGTACTCTGTTACCGAGCTACATCCCCAACCCTGTAGGGCAAGGTCTGAAGTCTCACTTCTGGTGCGTACCGACAATGCAACCTTCACCTCTATGGAAAGTCTGGAACAGACTCCTCTGTCTCTCTCCCCTGCTTTGCTTAGGATACTTACCTTAGGTCCAGGTCTTTCCTTCAAGTGCAGATGCTCTCTGGCTACCTGAGGGAGAGGGTGCTACTGTGCATTAACCCCACAGCAGGTGCTGGCTTTACTTGTGTAAACTGAGGTCTCTTAAGGTCAGCCAGACATTATCCTGTTCCATAGCTTACAGGGCGACTTCTAAGTTTCACCTGGCTCCAAAACAGATACTCTGGGAGCAAACAGACCAGTTAGTGAGTAATAAACAACCAGAAAGGAAAACTCCATCGCTCATCTGCACATAGTATGTCAGCTGCCTCTAATGATCTGTTTGTAACTTTCTATATGCTTTTTGTATGTACTATGGTATATGTGCACGCATATATGTTCATGTATGTGCATGCATGTGTAGGCCAGAGTATATGGTGGCAGATGTCTTCCCCAGGTAGCCTTCTACCTTATTTTTTTTTGAAGCAAAGTGCTTTTATTTGTTTTCTGTCCCTTTGAAGGGTTGATTTGACTCCCCCACCCTCATGGATCACATTCTGTCATTGAAGGAAGTTGTGGGAGGAACTTAGGGCAGGAAACTAGAGGCAGGAACCAGAGCAGAAGGCATGGAGGAATGCTGCTTACTGGATCACTCGGTTTGCTTTCTTATACTCCCCAGGACTTCCTGTCCAGGGTTGGCACTGCTGACAGTGGGTTGAGCCCTCACACATCAAACATTAATTAGTAAAATGCCCCCCACACCTGTCTACAGGCCGATGTGATGGAGGCAGTGTCTCAGCTGAAGTCCCCTCTTTCCAGGTGACCCAGGAGTTAAGTTGATGAAAAGCAAAATAAAAACCATAAAACAAACAAAACACTGTATCTCTCACTCAGCCTGTGAGTTCACTGATTGATTGATGCGGGCCAGCAATTCCCGGGCATCCCCAGCCTCAGCATCCCCAGCGCTGACATTACTGAGCTGGGGCATCATGCTAGGCCTTTTATGCCTGTGCTGGGGTTTGACCTCAGCTCCTCAGGCTTGTTCAGCGAGCACGCTATTGACTGAGCCATCTCCTAGCAACAAGCTCCTGTGATAACCGAACTGATGAACATTTGTCGTGTTTTGGCTAATGTGGGTCTGTGCAAATATTCCCCATTTTAAAAAAAATTAAAAAGGAGAGTTATTCATGTTTTATTTCTGTATGTGTGAGTTCATGCGTGTGGACGCGGATGCCTACAGAGGCCAGAGACAGTGTCAGATGCCCTGGAGCTGGAGTTACAGACAGTTGTGAGCCGCCTGATGTGTGTGCTGGGAACTGAACTTGATCCTCTGAAAGAGCGGCCAGCGCTTTTCAATGCCGAGCTACCTCTCCTGGTTCGTTCTGAAACTTTTTCTTCCCATTTCTTAGGATAGTGATGATCCCCACAGCCCTTCCCTACTCTGTGCTAGGGGCTAGAATGTCTGTAGTTCTTCCCCGATCTCAGAAACCGACGCACTAGGAAAGGCGTCCAGTCTGCTGCTCCTCTTTATCTGCTTCTGATGTCATGTTCTGCTTTGGAGTCAGATCCAGGTCACACGGTCACCCGGTCATACTGACCCATGATCTTCAAGAACCCATGGAGAAGAGCACGCTCCTGGAGGCCCACGTGAGCACCAGAAGCAGAGGAGGGCTCATCGGCAACCCACTCCTTTCTTATTTATTCTGCTCCTTCCTCAGGCTCAGGTCAGAGGGGCTCGGCACCCTTTGCTTCTCAGGCCCGGAAGACCTATGGTCAGAGGGGGACTTAATGAATTCCACAGAAGGAAATTCTGTCAGTGTTCACAGAGGTTCCTTGAAAGAAGGCGTTGGCAACTCCTTCCATTATACTCACACATGTTACTGATCCCGTGTGTGTGATGCTGTGTATCCATCCATTCATGCTTTTAAGTCCCTACTGTGCACCAGGGAACAACACCATGCATTGTAAAAACCGTGTGGGTTTTAGATCCAGCTGCTGCTTGTGTGGCGTTGGACAGCATCAGGGGAGAATCCGTTTCCTCTCTCTTGCAGTGAGCCAGTGATCTCTATACATAAGAAAACCAAGTAGAGATGTCCTGGTGTTTGCTCAGACACTGTATTTGTTAACTTCCTGTCATGGTGACAGAGCATCTGAGGCAGTCATCGGAAGGAATAAGGGCGTGTTTGGGGCGTGGCTTAAGAGGTCATGTGCTTGCTTGGTTACATTGTTTTTTACAATAGGTTACATAGTACATCATGGCAGAAACATAGAGAAGAGGAAGATGGCCACCAAGATGGTGCCCAAAAACCAAAGAAATGAGGGGGTCAGATTTCAATGCTTCCAAAGTTAAATCCCCTGTGACCTTTCTTCTTCCACTACGCCCTGTCTCCTAAATGTGCTGCTACCACAGTGTTACCAGCTGGGGACTAAGACTGTAGCACATGGGCTGGAGAACTGCCTCAGTGGTTAAGAACATGTGCTGTTCTTCAGTGGATACAAGTTCGTTCCCAGCACCCACTCGGTGACTCCCCACTGCCTGTAACTCCAGGTCTTCCCGGGATCCTACAACTTTGGCTTCCTTTGGCATCTGGTTCCTGTACACATTGCCACACATGCATAAAAATAATAAAAGCAAATATTTTAAAAGAAAAAAATACATGTGCCTTTGAGGGGCACATTGACATTAAAGTAGACATGAAGGGGCTACTATGTTCCTTAATAAGCCTGGAAACTCTGATCTGTCTTATAGATTAATAGGTCATATATATTATACATATATATATTATATATATGTATGTATACATGTATATATACACACACAATACACACACATATATATACATACACACATCTCTCTCCCTCCCTCTTTATCTCTTTCTGTGTGTGTGTATGTGTGTGTGTGTGTGTGTGTGTGTGTGTGTGTGTTATAGGGAGATGCTATTTCTGCCTAAGAGCTTGGTGGTTCTTAGAGATTGTAGGCAAAGGCAGGTGATCAGAAAATCATTATAATAACCATAGTGAATATCCCAGCATAAACAGATCCAGATAAAAGGCACTGGACTCAGTGATGGGACTTTAGAAAGACATGGGGTGGGAGGCAAGACCGGGTAGGAAACCGAGGGGAAGAGTTTAAAGGAAGTGGAAGCTCTTTGTACTTTATGAGAATGCTATATTCTTGATTAGCTTTCAGGATCCAAATTCTCATAAGTGAGACACCCCCCCCCAATGAATGCAGCGTGTGTCTGCGCACACCACAGCCACCGAGCACCCTGCAGTTACCTCTAGTCCACAGTGTCTCTTAGCATCGCCTCCTCTCAGCACGTCATGATGGTTCCTTGCTCTGTCAGAAGCCGTCCTTATCTTGCTGAGTTCTCAGCCTGGCTTGTATGCATGACAGTCTGACAGATGGTGTCAGGCGGAGTTCAGCGACGTGTTCCTTACAAGGGGTCAGGGGGTTGATATCTGAGTAGGCAGGACGTGCATGTCTGCCGCACCTAATTAGTGCTGCCCTTTGAGCACGAGTGAAGCCACAGGCAGGCCAGAATGGAAAGGTCACAGGTGCAATCCAATAAAACTTTATTTAGGGGCTGGAGAGATGGCTCAGTGCTGGGAGCCCTTGCTGCTCTAGGGGGGAGGATTGGTATTTGGTTCCCAGCATCCTCATTGGGTGGTTGGTTCACAACTGCTGTGACTACAGTTGCAGAGGGTCTGGTGTCTTCTTCTGACCTCTTTGGAGACCTGTGCACACACCCTTAAATAAAAATAAAATCTCACTAAAACCCTGTATGGATATCCCGATGATTCCGGCATCCATATCCCATCATAGCACATTGTCTGTCTGTCTGTCTCTCTCTGTTGTTCAACCATTTGAAAATGTGACCCCCTCTCCCCCAACAATGGCAGTCAGTCAGGTTTGACCCCTGTCTTCTAGTCTTCTAGTCTAGCTTACCACACTATTGAAAACCTTTTCAATGCCAAGAAGAATGACTGTGAACATCATGTGAGCAATTTGTACTGTTGCTGTGACAACATACTTGACAAGCAGTGTCAGAGAGGAATGGTTTACCCAGCCTATAGTTTAGGAGGGCGATTCCAGCATGGCCAGAAAGACATGGCAGTCAGTAACAAGGAGTGACAGCAGGGGCAGGACACTGGGTGGTCTCACTGCACCTACAGGATGCAGAAAGAGAACAGGAAGTAAAGCCACAGTATAAGTCCCCAGGGCAAGCCCACAGTAGCCTACTTCCTCTAGAAGGGTTCTGCCTCTTAAAGGTTCTGCAACATCCCCAAACAGCACTACCAGCTGGGAACCAGGTTCAGATACACAAATGTGTACACATTTTACAATTAAATATTTGTGAGCTTGGGTTGTACCAACTTGACATGAATGCCATAATCCAGCTTGCTATAGTTTGAGAATTTTTCAAGATGGTTTCTCTGTGTAGCCCTGGCTCTCCTGGAACTCACTCTATAGATGAGGCTGGCTTAGACATTAGCAGACTTTAGGCTGCTTCTGCCTCCCAAGTGTTGGGATTAAAGGCATGCTCCACCACTCTCTGCCTCAGATTGAAACTAGTTTTAAAAATTTATATCAGTATTGAATGTGATCAGACCTTCATCCTTGTCTTTATCTACTAGAGATATATGGCACACTGTCCACTTACCAATCGTGTACAGCACATGAGGCAGTATAAGTAATCCAGGGGTGGTTTTAAATGTCCAGGCAAGAGGATGAACATAGCTCATATGCAGCCAGCACCATGCCATTTACATAAGGTAGCCTCTTGCACAGAGAGCATTTGCAGTGCGTGGGATAGTATCAGTTCCTCTCAGGAGTAATTTAAGGCATGTGGGAGGATATACATAAGCTATATACAAATACCACCACATTTTATATGAGGGACTTACACTTTCATGTCTACTGTTGCTGGTGGGGATGCTGATGAGCCTAAGAATATTGGCGGATGAATACATTGTATCCTGTTTTAGTTCCTGATTGAAAGGGTGCTTTTCACATTGGATCCTGGAGTCCAGTAGTTCCTACTCCTCACATCCTGATGGCCTGTGGTATGGAATTTGACTTGTTCTGGCTGAATCTACCAGGAAAGGGCACAGAAGGCACTCCCGGGCTTGTATTTGGCACATGGTGAATGCGGGATAAACTTGTTCCCTCTTCTCCCAACTAGACTCAAAAGTCCTGTGTTTTTTCGGTCAGCTCCAAAAACATGCTGAGCCTCTTTGAGCTTGTTTCTCTGGTTCTTTCCACATGCAATAAAGTCACTAACCTTTTTAAATGGAAACAAAAACAGAGACTGTTGGAAAGCCGAGTTCCCCGCCCGGGTCACCAGCTCTCCCTTATTGGACAAAACACAGCTCTGTGCAGACTGCTGGTTGGGGCCAGAGGAGAGGCCCCAGCTCCAGGGATCAAGGCTCCAGCTGGGTGCAGACTCTGCTCTCCAGCCAGGAGGGGCTGCCCGACCTGCTGGCTGCTCCCATCTCCACAGCTCCTGGGTGTATCTCGGTTCAGAGATTCCTATGGGCAGAAAAGTGGGATCCTCTCCAGATGGGAGACCACCAGCCCTGAAGGTGACTGTGAGGCTGTGGTTCTTGGCTCTAGAATCTGCTTTCACTGTGTGTGTTGGATGGAAACCCGACTTGAGCAAGCGTGTGTTTGTGTTGTTTAGGGGGCGATGGCGCAGAGCCATGTATGCTTTCTGGCCTGGGGTCTGGTAGGATGTGAAGGGAGGCAGCTGTTGTCCTTTGCCAATGAGGGTTTTTCTCATTGTTTTGTTGGGCCAGGGGGCTGATGTTCTTGGGCGGAGAGCTCTTTGGTGTGTAGACAAGTGGTCTTGGAGTTGTGGGCCTGAATTTTGAGTTCTCTTTTGGCATCGGCTTGCCCTCTGACTGCCAGAGTCATTGCCTGTTATATCACCATCTCCTCCTGAATGAATAGTGATTGACTAGATTGTTTCGAAGGGACATCACTCAGATATTTGGCATTTTTCCTTACCCAGCAGCGATACACTGTTTCTTCTCTTCTGGAGAGTGGTCAGTCTTAAGGACTTTTACCACCACCCACAGAAGCAAAGTCCCTGCTTGTGGCCTGGGTGGGAGTCACATGAGAAGCCATGCACCTGCTTTATTCCACCCTCCCCACTCCCAGCAGAGGGATGTGTGGGGGGTGAGTCTGATGGAGACAGAACCACCATCATCCTGCCCGGAAGTCCTGATGGCTCTCCCTTCCTCAGCAGAGACTAAATGGGGACTTGGGATTTTTGTCTCAGGCAGAGCCTGTTAAGGGAAAAGTCCCTCCCGGACTTTAGCATGTCAAAAGAAGACAGTTAAATGGACACTTTCAATAACATCTTTGTTCACAGCACAATGCCCATGAAGTGCGGGGTTAGCATAGAATCAGTCACGAGTACCAGGAAGGTCTTCTGCTGAATAGTAAAGGACAATAGCTCAAGGCCAACACTAATCTGACAAAGATGTCAGAGATACCCAGTGAAGGTTCAGAAGCCAAGGTTCAGAAGCCATCATCGTCAAAGTGCCTCAATAAATAATTATCTATATGCTTGAAAAAAATTTTTAAAATTTCATAGTAAAGAAAAAGAAGAAAAAGACTCAACGAATGGAGATTTTCTCTATTATCCATCAATTATCTGTTAATCTATCTGCCTATCAAACATCTGTCCACCAATAACCTACTATCTATCTATCTATCTATCTATCTATCTATCTATCATCTATCTATCATCTATCTATCTATCTATCTATCTATCATATATCTACCTTTCTAGTTGTCAATTATACATATCTGTCTTCTCTCTTTGTGTAAAGCTGGGATTGAATCTAGGGTCTTGCACATGATAAGTAAGTGTTCTACCACTAAGCCCTGGAAATTTTATTTCTAAATATTAAAATTATTATAAATGGACAAGTTGTAATAATGTCTAATTCTTGGGTATGAAGTGGAGTGTTTTAAATCAAGCTAAAACCCTTTATCGCAGGTGCTTGTCATTTTTCGTAGAGGGGACATCTGAAAGGCACTTAGCGAGTATGAAGTATTTTCTTTGCTGTCATTAACTGCCCACTAAACTATGCAATAGATTAAACAGGGACGCCCCTCTTCCCTCCCACCATATCTTCCCTTCACCTCTATGCTGCTACCATTAACCACCATCAGTATATTCTGCTTCCATGAGCTGAATGGTTTTAGAATCCACATGTAGGTGAAAACATGGGTGTGCCTTTTTGTGTCTGGCTTATTCCACTCAGCATGATAGTCTCCAGTTTTATCCATGTTGTCCCAAATGACAAGGTTCCTCTTTTTTTTTTAAAGGTTGAATAGTATTCCACTTAGAATTTATCTACCCACTGGTTGAGGGCATTTGCACCCATTTCTGCACCGTGGTTACTGGGAAGAAGGGGGCAAGGAACCTGAGCGTTTATTCATCTCATCACTTTCAGATAAAGTAATTAGGAATAAATACAGAGAGAGGAGTTGCTGCACCAAACTTTCTTTGTAGTTTTTTTTTTTTTTTTTTTTTTGGTTTTTGTTTTTGTTTTGTTTTTTAACTTCTACACGTCATTCTTGCTCTAACTTCCGCTCTGACTGGTGTTGTTTGAAATGTCTACCCTGTGACTCTCAGCAACAACCGCCATCTTGAGTCTGATGATAGCTACCCTGAAATGTGCACGTCGGAAACTCATCCCCGTTCTAAGGTTCCGTTTCCCAGTGATTGCGCATGCTCAGCATTTTCACGTGGTCTCCTGAGCGCTGCCTGCCAGGGACCTCCGTGTTCTTTTTCATTGTTCATTGCTGTGTTGAGTCCTTTTCTGTATTTCGTATATTAATTCCGTCTGAGATTCACGGTTTCTAAACACTCTCTGAGTTCTACAGGCCATCTTTTCACAGGGCTCCTTTTACCTTTGCTTGCAAATGCTTTTGTGTTTGCTGTGATCTTATTTGTGGTTTTGTTTTGTTGCCTGTGCTTTGGGAGCGGGGGGTCGAATTTTTAAAAGTCAACCTGAGCCCCAGAGAGCAGCAGACCTGGGCAAAAAGCATAAGATCCGATATCTGTGCTCATGATGTCCCTGGAGAGGAAAAGGGCTGGAAGCTTCTGGGTGGAATCATTCCCAAAAACGTTTCAGATGTAGCATAAGATGCCACCTCAACTCAAAGAAATCTAGTACCAAGACCCATAATAGTCAATTTTTAGTTTGGGGCACACTATCTTGCTGGGTAGCCCAGGCTAGCCTCTGGCTTGCTGTTGTCTTGCCGCAGCTTCCTAACTACTGAGTTTACAAGGTCATGGTCAATCTTCTAAAAATGATTTTGAAGAGGAATAAAGGAGAAGCTTGAGGGGTGGGGAGGAAGTGGTGCAGTTGGAGAGAGATACTTAGATCACAGTGTCGGTGTGGCCGTTCATCTGTGATCTCGTGTGTGCGTATGTGTGCATGTTCACATGTGCCTGGTTTCAAATGTGTTCATGTATGTCTGTGCATGTATGTCGTGCATGTGGAGGTCAGTGGTTAGTGCTGAGTGCTGTCCTCTATTGTCCTACTTGTTGGGCTGGCTTTCTCAGCGTGACTGGGACACACTGTCTAGATAGTCAGCTTCCTCTGGGGATTCCCTGTCTTCCCCTCCCAAATGCTGGGATTACAGTTGTGTGTGTGCCTGGCCTCTGTGCAGAGGTTTTGGGGGGTTGTATTTTCATCTGCACACGTGTGTAGCAACTGCTGTAGTCACTGGGTCATCACATCAGCTCCCCACTTGGTCACTGAGAAAGGTGTGTGGGGGTGGTTGGAGAAACACTAATGGTGTTGAGTGGAGGGTTGGACGAGGCTGGGTGGAAACAGCAGGGGGGAGGGGTTATGGGAGAGAGAATGAAGAGAAAAGCCTGAGTTGGCAAAAGGTTGAGCCCAGCACACAGGGAGCGGGGTTCACAGAAGACTGGGTGAACACCCAGCTCCATTCTCTGGACACATGGTTGATGCCCCCACTGGCATACAGGGCTAGATGTGCAGCTGGTGACCGGGCCTCTCACTGGGCGGAAGTAGCCATCAACAGGAGGAAGCCAGAAGCTAACGGGCGGACAGGTTGTGAGATGTTGGGCTCCTGGGAGCTCAGTGACTCCCAATCGCAGAGGTCAGGACCGAGAGAACACAGGTCAGAGTTTGTGTTGCTTGTGCTGTTGCTAACGATTTTCCTTAGCGAGCCAGGAAAGGGAGACGGATGTGAATGGAGTCGCAGCCGTGCTGAAGGGGTTCGAGGAAAGGGTCTGCTAACAGCTTTTGTCTCCCTGAGCTCAGTTCCCTTCATTGTTTTTCTTGAGCTCAGTTTCCTCGGAAGCTGCCTTAGTTTATGGGCTGGACATCTCTTTGGTATTGGCTTAATCTTTTAATCGCCACCCCTGATTTCAGCTTGACCTAATGCTGGCCTGTCATGGATCCTGTCAAGGACACAAGTCTAATGTGTTTGATTTCTGCAGCTTCCAGCATGCAGGGCTGCAGCTGTGGTTGCTACAAATCATTGACCAGATTTCTGTTGCTTAAAAAAGGGGGGGGGCTGATGTGACACAAACCTGGCGGTGTAGGCCTCGGGAGCAGAGCAGGAAAAGGCAAATTCATTCCCCTGACACTCAGCAGCACCAAGGGCGGAAAGTGGACCCAGGCAATGATTTATGGCTCACGCTCAAGAGCAAGCACGCAGAGAACTGGGGAAGGAGGCTAGACTCAAGGCCAGAGCTGTGAGGGAAAGAGCTGGGCAGAATACAGCTCACACCTCCCCTGGCTGGAGCCTGGGTGCTGTGCAGCAGGGAACATTGGCCATCAGGACTTTGGGGAATGTAAAGTTGATGCTGAGTAATAGGAGGCCTCAGAGACATTGAACATTAGATTATAAGACAGTGACTAATTAGCACTGTTCTGTTTACGTTTCTCTGTAGGTTTTTGGCTTTTCTTAAGTTTATGCACATAGTGGTTCTTTTCCTAATAGAAAAACCATGTTATTCATAACTCAGCCCTGAAGTTTCACCAGATCCATTTGCGAATGAGTTTGGGTCACTTGCTCTCTAGGAATTTGCTCTTGTACTGTTAACACAGTGAACCCTCCTTCCATGGTTTGTGTGTGAGAGGGAGAGGGAGAGGGAGAGGGAGAGGGAGAGGGAGAGGGAGAGGGAGAGAGAGGGAGGGAGAGAGAGGGAGGGAGCATATGAGTGAGTATGGGTATTAATGTGTATGTGTATGAACATAGATGCTCTGCAAAATGACAGAGGACCATTGTAGGTGAAGGCACACAGATCCTAATGAAGAAAGGGCAGGCTCAGACCCTCTCTCTGTCGCATGGCCACCTTGTTTTGGCCAGACTGTCTAGAAGCACACGTAGGTGTTAGGGATGTCATAACCCACTGTTGAAGGCCCAGGGCAGCCCTTTAGAAACGCTGCAGGCCCTGTGCAGAGCTAGGCTGGAGTAGTCTGTCTTTTTTCTTTTGATAACCATAATCCAGGCAGTATAGTCTGTTCATGGAAGATGATTCTGGAAGAAGTTGTAACTGTGTTGGGGGACTGGCTGGATTCTGCTTCTGGGCATTCGAATCCTAGGGAGGGTTACCTGTGACCCATTGGGACTGTTTCCTGAGTGTTCAGGGCTTTAGGAGTCGCCTCAGAAACACTCAGCAACATGTAGTGTTGCTCCGGAAGACCACCGCTTCTGTCCAGAAACCTAGCGGGGCAGCCTCTCTTGAGGAGACCCTCCTGGTGAGGTAGAGTGCTAGACTTGGATGTCGCCTAAGTGGGTACCTGCTGTGCATGAGCGATGTGCCAAGCACCAACTCACAACAGAGGAGGAAGTCTTAACGACACAAGGTGACAGTAGCTGAACCAGAGTTCCTTGTGTGAGTCTGAGACTAAGACATTGTCACTAAGCTGATGGACTTCTGTAGTCAGTCAGATGCTGAAGCCAGAGGAGAAAGTCCCTCCCTTTGATCTGATACGTCTGATGCTGAATTAAAAAAGCAATGCTCCAGAGTCCGGCACACATGGCTCGTGTATGTCAAACATCCTGCCCGCCTGGTATTTCGACACTTGGATATTTTCCCTAGTTACCTGGGAGACGCTTTCTCCTTTTAGGATTGAAAACAAACATAGATCCGTAGCAGTGCTCATGACCATGAAGACGATGTTGTCTGTGTCACAACTAACTTTCTCCAGGTGAGGAGGGGAGCTGCAGGGGTGTCTCCTCTTAATGTACGACAAAGCCAGTGGTAATGTTTGCTTGCAAGTAGCCAGGGAGTTTTAGCAGATCTCCACATTTTTTCCCTAACTCACATTCTGTGTGTTTCCTTGTTGCCCAGGGTAAGCCTGTCATCCTGCAGTATGGGGGTTCCACGGGAAGAAATGAGTTTTGTGGCTGCCGGAGAAGAGGAAACAGGGATGGGCCCTATGACGTGGTGGGAGGAAAAAGACCATCAGCCAAGGACATTGGTCGGGGACATTCCTCTGGCTGTCCTCCATCCTCAGGAGAAGAAGCTGGGAATGTGCCAAGGTGGGGGAGGCCCCAAGGTCAGCCTCAGTGTACACTCTGTGGCCTGAAATTGGATTTCCTGAAAGGGCTGTGTGGACTCAAGACTGTCTGGGGAGGGCTTGGGAGGTCAGACTCCACAGAGGCAACATATGTCTGTATCTGCGGTGGTTAGTCTGTCTGTCTGCTCCCAGGCCTCTCTGAGGATATTTGCTGAGCATGCATTGCAGGTAGCATCTCCAGAGAAACAGAGGGTCCTGTTTTCTGGTGTGTAAAGCTCCGTCTGGGGAGGTGACAAGAATGTTCTCCAGCACTCACACAAAATGGATCTGTGAACCTAGCACTGGAGAGGGAGACAGGTGGATTCCTGGAGTTCCCTGGCCGGCCAGTGTCACTCAGTAGTTCAGCTGCAAAGCTCCGTGACAGGCCATGTCTCAAAAAAAAAAAAAAAAAAAAAAAAAAAAGAGGTGAAGAGCTGGAGAGATGGTTTGGCTGTTAACCACCAGACATACAAGCCCGAAGATGGGATCTTGGATCCACAGAAACCCATGTGAAACAACAGGGGATGGGTGGCACCTGCTTGTAATTGCAGCCTTCTGAAGGCAGAGAGCTGGGCTCTCCAGAGCAAGCTGGCCGGCGTGACTAGTCACACTGGAAAGCTCTGAGTTTGATTGGGAGACCCTGAGCCAGTGACAAAGGAGGAAACTGATCGAGGATGATTCCGCTTATCACTTAGCTGTGGCCTTCAATGTCCAAGCAAAGAGATGTGCAGAAAGAGGAGGGGGAGGAGGGGGAGGGGAGGAAAAGGGGGAGGAGGGAGAAACAACAACACATATGAAACATGCAAAAGGGGATACAAATAAAGTGGCTAGCAATTAAGGAAGACATTTGACACAGCCCTCTGGTCTCTACATGTGTGCATACCCCACCAAGAGAAGAACAGCAGGTTTATCATTCAGACAGCTTTTGATTGCACCTTGCCCTGTCGCAGGCAGTGCGCCTGGATCAGGGTGTTTATAAAGGTAATGGTAGTCTCTTGACTTTGGAGACCACTGATCTATTGCCTTAGAGACCTTCCTGTCTATCTGGAGCTGGTGTAGGCAGATGGTGTCAGATATCAGTCCAAAGACAAGAGTTTCCTCTCTTAAGGCTGGAGGCCACGCCCCTTCCTCTCAGCTGTCATGTGTGCACATTATCTTATTAACTAACAGCTAATGCTAACTGTTGGAGGCATGCCCGGCCTTTTGACATTGGGATGTGACGTTGTCGTCTACAAAGTTCATTGTTGAGAACTATGCAATCTAGTTACAATAAATAAATAATTCTTATAATGTTTTAAAGAAGTTTATAGTTGAGTCTTAGGCTGCATTTGTAACTGTGCCTGGCTGCTGGTAGCTAGTGGGCTACCGGTTAGACCGTCCAGAAGGCTGTCCCTTCTTCTGCCTGCTCAGAATAGCCTATTCACTTTAGGCAGGGGCTCCCTTGAAGAAATAAAGCCTCCTTTTCTGCCTCTTGCTTTCGGTCATTATTTCTAGTACCTTTCTCCCTTCTCCAGCCAAAGCTTCCTCTCACCATAGTGATTTCTTGGTTGGGGTATGGAAACACCCATATCACCTCACTGGACAGTACCATCTCTTCCCAGTGGCTCTAGACCTTAGTCTTTACTCTCTGTCTTGCCACAGGCACAGGGTCTCAGCTCTCAGCTCTCTGCCATTCTCCCATTCTTTCTACTGGGCAAGTTTTATCCTTTCCAAGCACATTAGGTTCCTTGATGGCTCTGGAAGCCTTTGTCCATTACCAGCCCTTTCCCCAGTGCTCCTCCCTCATCCAGAGTTGCTTTCTCAGTCTGTCTGTGGGTTGGATGGTATGCTGGGTTTCATCCCAGGTACTCAGTGAAAGATGGTTTTCAATCTTCTGCAGCTTTCCTATTTGGAGACATGGGTGGCTGGGACACGGCCAGGCTTCTTCTAAAATCCTTGACCCTGGTTCTTTGCTCGTGACTCACTTCCTGTCCCAGGGGACTAATGCCCTTTGTTTGCTTGGGTGTTTGCTTTACATTGTGTGGGTTCCAGGTATTTGTGTGGAAGGAGGGCCGAGAGGTGGAGGACTGGCACCTGGAGTTGGGCCCTTCTGGTGTTGACTTGAGGGGCTGAGCAGATCCACCTTTTCAGAACCAGATAAGTCAGGTAGGAGCTTCGTGCAAAGCATGAGGACAAAGGTCAGGAAAAATACTCAGGGGACAGTGTGGTTGTATTATAGCTTGGGGCACACTGGCATTTTTAGGGGTCAAAGGAGCTATAGTCTGCCCTGGCTTGGATCTCCCAAGATGCTCTTCTTGGCTTCTGTCTCAAGTACTATGGCCTCCCAGGGTGTGGGGACTGTGACTGAACCCAATCCGGTGATCTGAGAAAGATGAGATCTCCAATCTCTCAGGAGCATCCACTCTTACAGAAACTGCATTGTTGGACATTGTGTCCAATGTCAAAGCTGTAAACCTCCGAAGGAGCCTCAGCCCCAAGGAGCCCTTGTTTACCCAGTAGCTCACATACTGTTGGCCGCCAGAAGTACCTTCAGCGAACCTTTTACCAGGCTCCCCTCCCCCAGAGCTAACAATGGCTCTTTCTTGTCCAACTCGTCAAAAGCAGCCCCATGCAGCTTTACAGGGTCTTAGATAACAGGCTTTACTGTGCTCCTCATGTTTGATTCCACACCGCCATAGTTCTGACCCTCTACTGTCTCTCTCCTTTCAAGAGGGGACTTTGAACTTGCTTGTCTGTAAGCCACAGTGAGGCATACTCTCCCTATATGTGATAGATGCTGGTATTTTCTCTAATTAAAACTCATTTCCTGTTAATAAATTCTGGTCATGACCCACAAAATGAATCTCACGATGTCCATATGGGTGGAGGAGACACGAGAGTCGGCGAGCAGAGCTGGTTGAACGGAAGCCACCTCATGGAAACCAGCGCGAGCCCAGAGGACATGACAGCTGGCAGTCCTCCCACAGGGAAGCTCCGGAAGCGGATGTAGGGGTGACCAATCAAATCCGATGACAGTGGATTCCAGAACTATGAGGTCTGAGGCAGGAGAGTCAGAAGTTCAAGGTTAGCTTGAATCAACACATAGCAAGACTTTCTCAAAATTCAAAATCCAAATCAAAAAGCTAAAAAAGTAACCGAGACACACCCAAGTGTCCTCCCCTTCTTTTTTAATTCCGAAGTTTGTTTTTAATGTTAGTCAAGATGTAGCTGTGCATCCAATTCCAGTGTGTTTGGCTACTTAATTATTTTTACCCATCAACCACATAAAAATATGCTCCTAGGCTGTTCTAAAGGGGTGAAGCACAAACAAAGAAGCCATGTTTTAAATGGCATGCAAGTGAGTGCCTTCCTTCAGATGGGTAAATACCTTAAAGGAGAATGCACGTGGAGGGGAATGAGAGCCGTGTCTTCAGCAGTGATTGGGTGTGTAGCTGTCTCAGCCTGTGTAGAGGAGTTGCCTTGCCTGCATGAGACTCTACATATAACTTTAGCCCTGCACATCCTGGGCATGGTGGGGAAGACTGTACATTCATGGCCCCAGGCCACTGACGATGGGTCCCTTACATAGCACCCGGCCCTCTCTTGCATGCTTGGTTCCTTACATTTATTACATACTATATATATCGATTGAAGGCTTCCAGTCCTTGCTCTTGTAAGTTAATCTTGATGCCTCCCCATCTCCTGCCATAGAACTGTGGAGGGGACCCCAACACATCTCTTGGTGAGTAAGTATATATTAGCCAGCGGTTATGAGGAGCTCGGCAAAGCCTGCCCTGCTTGCCAAGTTTAGTGCCTTGCCTTGGCGAGTACCGTCCCCGTGCCAACCCGTGGAAGGCCGTGCTGGGATTTGGAGAGGGTTCTAACTGATCTGGTTTGCTGGCCTTCTTCCTGGTAGATCACAGTGTAACTTCTGGCTGACAGTCAAGACTGGAAGGGCCTTTAATACCTTGAGTAATTGCGTGAGCTGCTGATGGGCAGTTAGGAATGATTACAGCTAAGAGGCTTTCCTTCCTTAACCCCAGGAAGGGCTGGTGCTAGCCGAAAAAGCTGGGTTCTTTACCCCTGTGCATAGACATGCTCAAATCTCACGACTGTCCTTGTTTCTTTGTTTTTGTTTTTAAATCTTTGTGACTCATCTCCTCACCCCTGAAGTCCTGGGAGCAACAACAGTCTTTGAGAGGGGGTCCCCAGGCACGCCGTGTTCTTGCTTCATGTATCTGACTTCATGTAAGGAGCCATGGGAGGAGCAGGGGTCGGCTCTCCTCTCTTCCCTCAGTTCCATTCGGTTCCATCCAAGGCTCCCAACCTGGCCTTTCTGATGTTCTTTATACCTTGCTTTTATTTTCAGCTTACCAAGTGGCTGAGGACAATCTTGAACCCTCCCCCTTGTCTCTACCTCCAAGTGCTGGGATTCTAGGCCTGCGAGCCCCGCTGTACATGG
The DNA here is from genome assembly GCF_963924665.1 of Micromys minutus. Classification (NCBI taxonomy): domain Eukaryota; kingdom Metazoa; phylum Chordata; class Mammalia; order Rodentia; family Muridae; genus Micromys; species Micromys minutus. Next base: position 50,948,102 of record NC_137985.1, on the reverse strand, counting down.
AGAAGATGGGGCGGAGCCCGGGGTTTATTGCGTATTAGCTAAGTATTCCACCAGATGCACCACAGCAATCCTCACCTGCAGTGTCTTAGGCACTTTTTGTTTGTTCATTTCTACACCGGGAGTTGAACCCAGGGCCCTATACATGGTGAACAAGAACTCTAGCCCTGAACTATTTTCTCACCCCTAGGCAGTACTTCTAAGCATTTTAAAGCATTTAAGTATTTTGAGTATTTTATTGACATATAACATATTTCATCAGCAATTTAATGTTTTTCAGCCTATTCATGGTGTTGGGTAATTACTATGTTAGTTTTAGCACACCCCAGGAACAAATGGTGTACTTTCTCACTAGCTCCTCCCTCCACTCCTACCCCCACCCCCAGCTCCAGGCAGCTCCTCATCTACGACCCGAATCCGTGTAGTTTTGCATTCTGAATACTACTTATAAATGGAGTTGTATAATGTGTGTCCTCCTGTGTCGGGTCTCTCTCATTGAGAGTCTCCTCCAGCTTGATCTGTGCCGCAGCCCGTGTCGGTAATTCCGTTCTTTGTATTGCTAGTTGGTACTTTTACCATGCTCTACAGGTGGGAAAACAACATCCAGCCACCGCCAATGACTTTCTCTGGTCAGGTAGCGGGGCAGAAGCCACTGGGTTTCCACTGCCATTGTGACCAAGTATAGAAGCAACTTAAGGGAAGAGAAGTCTATTGTCATGGCTGGAGAGGATGTGGTTTATCATGATAGAGAGGCCGTGATGGCGAGAGCAAGGGGTTCTTGGTCACATGGTGTTTTAGTTGGGGTTTCTATTGCTGTGAAGAGACGTGATCATACTCGCTCTTATAAAGGAAAACATTTCATTGGAGCTGGTTAACAGTTTCAGAGGTTTAGTCTGTTATCATCACACCAGGGAGAAAATAGGCAGGCATGGTGCTGGAGAAGGAGCTGAGAGTTCTACATCTTGATCTACAGACAGCAGAAGCAAAAAAGATACTAGGCCTAGGCTAAGCATAGGAGACTTCAAAGCCTGTTCCCTGAGTGACATACTTCCTCCAAGAAGGCCACACCTCCTCCAACAAAGGTCACACCCACTCCAACAAGGCCACACCCATTCCAACAAGGCCACACCTCCTCCAACAAGGCCACACCTCCTCCAACAAGGCCACGCCTCCTCCAACAAGGCCACACCCACTCCAACAAGGCCATACCTCCTCAATAGCACCACTCCCAATGGGCCACGCATTCAAACACATGGGTGTACGAAGCCATTCCTATTCACACCACCGCAAACTGTGCTCATAGCCAGGACCCAGATAAAGATGAATGCTGATGGTCATCGGGCTCTCTCAGTCTCCTTTTGCCCTCAGTCTGGGATCCTAGCTCCTGGGTGGTGCCACCCACATTCCGGATAGCTCTTCCTTCCTCTGTTAAACCTCTCTGGAAGTGATTGCTCAGACACAGTCAGAGGTGTGTCCTCTAGGAAATTCTAAATACCTTCACCTTGCCAATGAAGATTAGCTGTCGCAGTCAGGTCCTGCAGGCTGTTCCCCCTGTTTATTCAACATCACCTTCCAGCTGGGAAATCCTGGTCACCATAACTGGGAAGCGCCTATTTTTTTCTTTTAATCACTTCTATTTGTGTGTTTGTGAAGTGCGTGCATATGCATGTATATGTGTGCGTGTGCCTGTGTGTGTGTGTGTGTGTGTGCGCACACACACGTATGCATGTGCTTGCCAAGGCATACGTGATGACGTCAGAAGACAACTTGTGGGAGTTCCTTTTCTCATTCCACCACGGGGGACCTGGGTATCAAAATCAGACCAGCATGTTTGGTGGCTTTACCTGTTGAGCCATGGTTCAGCCCTCTCCTATTTGTTTAATCCCAATTTCTTCATCTGATTGGTCTCTAGGATTTTTCTAAGCAAGTGATACTAAAAATTAACCATGTTCATTCCCTTAGGAGCTGAACGCCACTTGAACCTGTGGGAAACTGCGGACACCTCTGAGGAACCCTTGCCTCATCCTGGCCCTGCAGCATCATGGTGTCCCGTCTCACAAGCTGTCTCAGGTAAGCAGAAACCTCTTAAAACCAAAGCAGTCATGGGGTGCGACTCGTGGTGTGCATTTGCCTGGCATGGCCAGGCTCTGGGTTCAGTCTGTGGCAAACAAGCATACCCTTGGCTCAAAATGGAGTCTGATATTCGTGTTTTACTATATGGTTCCTTGAAGTAACTGGCCTTTGGGTGTGTTTGGTACACACTAGCATTTGGTACAGTGGTCCAGGTGTGCAGCTGTCTGCAGTTCAGAATGTCCATTCTGTTTACTCATTACATGGATATAACATATATATATATATATATATATATATATATATACTCTGTCCTTCCTGCTTACTCATTACATGGATATTACATATCTATACTCTGTCCTTCCTATGTGGCATATCCTATGTGATAGAATTACCTAAGGAACTTGAAGAGTAGCCCCAATGACTACAGGTAACCTTGGTTATGACCCCATAGAGTTTGATGTAACCTACCTGGTATCGTTAATATCCTGGTGGGGGGCTGTAGCTCAGCTGCTGGGTTGAGCGAGCACTTGGACTCTCATCACGGAATCAGCTGCAATGGCAGCTGGTGAGCCCAGCACTCAGGAAATAGTGGCGGGGGATCAGAAATTGACTGTGTGACTAGTTCAGGGCCAGCCTGGTCTAATCAACTGATGGTCTTTTTAAAATTATTTAATCAGGGTCATTTGCCTTGTAAACCCGATTAAGGTTGGTCAGAGGACTGACACCTGAAAGCTGTACACACTCTCTCTCTCTCCCTCCCTTCCTCCCTCCCTCCCTTCCCTCCCCTCTCACACACACACACACCACCCCTCACACAAATAATAATAATTTAAAATTTATCTCATCAGAATCCTAGTGAGATCTCAATATATAAAACAGACAATGGGATTCTATTGATAACAATGAACTCTTTAGGTACAGATTCACACATAGTCAAATCAATGAACTTGTCATATACACCAGTGTGTGAAGTCAGGATTCCCCGAGGTTTCTTGCACATCTTCCTCACACTGAGTTTACGCAGGGTTTGTTTTAGCTTCATTGTCTGATGAGCATCCCTAGTAAGGTCTCGCAGTGGATAGTTCTGTGGTGAGGTCAGTCTGAGGCTTTGGGATGCTCTTTCCATAAATTGGTTTTCAATCTGGATGGAGAGAAGGAAGGAAGAGCGTGTGGTCCTAAAAGCTGCACCCTCGGGGTGTCTTAGCCCCACCTCCTCTCTAACCCTGCTTTGGCTTCAGAAGCTAGCACTGCACGCTAAACATGCAAACGGTCTGTAATGTGTTCTGATGTCAGCACACGTGATCATCCAGCTAGGCTGCGGCATTTGCCAAGCAGATGCTTCAGGGCCCGTGCCCAGTATTTAATTAAGTGTAGTGTACACGTGTGCTTCAGTGCGTTGTTGCTTGTAAAATTTTACACAAGTAAGTCATGTGTGGGATGAAAATCCAGAATTCCTCGGGAGCTGTGAAACTTTGCATTGATGACAGACGTGGTCACGGGTTTGTCACATGCCAGCAAGATAGGACAGAAAGGTTTCATTCAACCTGCGTAATATCCAGATAGAAACAGAGCATCCACAATTAACACTTGGTGGTCTTAAAGCTTATTGCTTAAAAAAATGAAATTTGTTTAGAAATGGGGTCTTGGATATCCTAGGTTGGCCCTGAACTCTGAAGCCAAGGATGACCTCTGAAGTCCCGATTTTCCTAATTCCACTTCCCAAGTGCTAGAATTGTATGTGTCCACCATGAAGGTCGGAGGCTGGGGGTTGAACCCATGACTTGATGTGTACTAGGCAAACATTTTGTCAGCTGACCTATCACCCTCCACTCATGCGCTATCTCTGAACATACAATATGCACCAGACTGAAGGGAAGTCCCCAAGTGCTGACGCAGAGTCGCACATAAGTGAGAAATGAAGGCAAGTCAGTTGGGGCATAAGGCATCTTCAGCAGTGGGGTTAGCACTTGGGTAGAGAGAAGTAGACGTTATAGCCAGACCGTGAATGGATAAAGAGGGCCAGTGGAGGGTGTGTGCTGTGTTTTCCTTCACATCCGGGAGTCCGAATGGATGCCCGTTCTGTACTGATGGGCTGTGGTGGTAGTTGTCCCCATGAGAGGGAGGCCTCAGAGCAGGGTGCCTTGCCTCTGCGCTCGGCATGGGTTCTAAGACATTGCCTACACCTCTGAGCTTGGCCTGGTAGAACGACTGGAAACTGCATGAGGCCATGCTACGTGGCTGGTGGAGCTGTGGAATCTTGGGAGGCCCCATGTTGGGTCCTGTGGCAAAGACTGTTTTGACAGGTCTGCTTGGTAGATACTTTATCAAGGGGTTCTCCTGTCAGGATGAGGGAAAGAAGATGTCAGTTATGTGGGAGGGGGAGGCAATTCTGCAGGAGTTTAAAACCGGAGATTTCCACCAAACCCCTGCAATCATAAGTCAGACATGCATTACCCATATTTTAAAAGTGTGTGTCCTTCTGTGTGTGTGTGTGTGTGTGTGTGTGTGTGTGAGAGAGAGAGAGAGAGAGAGAGAGAGAGAGAATAGAGAGAGGGAGGGGAGGGAGAGGGGAAAGAAGGGGGAGGGAGAAGGAGGGGAAGGGGGAGGTTGAGGGGGAGAGAAATGGAAGGATAGAGGGGGAGGGGAGGGAGGGGAGAGGGGCAGGAGGAGGGGGGAAGGTCAGAGGACAACTGAGATCAGCTCTCTGCTTCCACCATGTGATCTTGGACTTCACTGTACTTGGCTTTCCGTGTCTACCCACCAAACCATCTCGCCAGCCCAACCACTGTGTGCATGTTTTTCTCCAGGACCATGTAAATGCATTTTAGATTTTGCAACTCAAACAAACAAAACCCATGCTACTGTGCTTTTTGTTGCAATGCTTTTCCAAATGTTGGGGCTGTGGCAGGGGTCCCGATGAAGAGTGAGGAGCCTCTGACGGTTAGAAGAGGAACAAGGCACGTTTCCATGTTTATCATGGTGACCCGATGCATGAGGACGGACGGAAAGAGTCAAAGGAGTTTTCTACCTAGAGACAAGCAGGTTGTGGTTAAACACGCGCTGCACAGAATCTGAGAGGAAAAAAAAATTCAGGGGGATTCATAATTCCAACAGGCAGAGATTTAGATTAAAAATCCTCCCCAGTCTTTGCCAAGCCACAGAACAAGAGAAAGTCAGCTTTATCCACATAGAAAAAGACAGAGAAGCCCGGGAATTAGCACAGACCCCTGCTGCACTCAGAGTCTATAGTAAAGAAAAGAATCCCAGTCAAAGCCAGTATTGGGAGATGCCTGAAGATTTTAGCCCTGGATGGGCCGGTTGGCGGGTTCTTAAGTCCTGGGGAAGCTCAGATGCACGTGGAAGCTTCAGTATGAGTAAAATCCCTTTGCATCAAAAGATTGGAAGTAGCCAGATTAAGTAAAAATTGTCTACATCTGTTCCAGGTCGGAAAGAAAATGTGCTAAGTGGCACAGAAGCGTTTGCACTTCTTAAGACTCCAAATCACATGCTCTGCGTGTTTGTATGTATTTATTTGTGTGCGCTGTGTTGTATGTGTGGGCATGCATATCCAGGAGCCCATGTTTGCATGCACCTATGCATTCAGATGTACATGCATGTGTGCTAAATGCATGCAAGAGCCAGAGGCCCAAATAGGCCTCTTCTAGTGTTCCAGTCTGTCACCTTCTTCTCAGAGACTTGGCATCTCTGAACCCAGAGCTCACTGACTCCCTCAACTGCCTGGCCAGGCAAACCTGAGGCATCCTCCTGCCTCTACCTCCCCAGTGCTAGGATTACAGGTATCGGCTGCCATGCCCCACCCCTGGGCTTTTTTATGGGCTCTGGGGATCTGAACTCTGGTCCTCCTGTGTGTATAGCAAGTGCTTTACTCACTGAACCACCTTGCTAGCCTTACCTTTATTGCCGGCACAGCTCCATGGGGGTGGAGGTGCCCTTCGCCCACGTCTCGGAGTGCCTTGGCAAAGCTGACAAACTTCAGGTTTCCAATAAAAACAAAGGAGGAAACAAAACTGCAGAATGCCAAGGAGGTGGCTGCATTGGCAGGAAATAGAACTGATTTTATTTTGAACGGTAGTTTTTTTTTTTTTTTTTTTTTTTTTTGAAGAAATGCAGATGTAATTAGGGCCATTACATCTAGATGGTGGGTTTTATAGGTCTTACGGAGGAGAGGCCTGGATCATTTTAAGGATTTTACAGTCCATGGCCTTAGGTCAAGTGTCTGGTTTTAGTCTTTGAAAACGTTAGTTTCTCTTTTCCTTGATACACACTCCAGTAAAGTATTATTACTTTAATGCCTGTCAGCCATTCCACTTAGAAATACGACCGAAAGGGATTGGGGAAACGAGAGCGGGAAGGGTGGTTGCTCTCGGGGCCGCAGGAAAAGACCCCGAGGATGGGTGTGAGGGGAGGTGGGCTCAGAACTGGTCGCCTGTGTGTGAGAGGGTCCCCCAGGGTGAAGAAATTTGTGGCGATTGGAAAGGTCAGAAGCCAGTCACTGTTCCTTTTGCTATAGATCAGGAAGTGAGAAGGGAAAGGAGGGAAGTAGAGGAAAAGGGAGAGGAGGGCACTGAGTCAGGTATTTAAACTTTCCAGTGTTTCTAAGGCCTGGAGGACCTGCCTATAATTCCAGCACTTGGGAAGGCTGAGACAGGAGGATGGAGACTTGAATGAGACCCTGTCTTAAAACAACCCCCCAAAAGCAACACAAATCAATGGTCAGACCAAGATTTGCATTAGCTACTACATACACCGCCACTCAGGGGGACAGTAAATACGTCAGAATATGGAAGGAGTGACTGGTCGGTGGTGCCACGGATAACCCACTGCAAGTGAGCCACCGAACATGGAAAGTACTGATTACCTTTTATATGAAACAAATTAGGACAAAATTTTATATTCCTGGCCTTGATGATCAGTGACTCGATTAGATTAAAGCAGAGAAATCATAGGAACGAACACACCTTCAACGGTTTGCTTTAAACTTAAAACACATGTATATCTGAGCACAGCGCACAGGCTGTTTTGATGTGAGGCCAAGACCATTTCTTTGCGCATGAAGCCCTGATCGCCTTTCTTGTACAAACCACACCCGCAAGCATCATCTGAGGTTCCCACTTTAAAGCGGTGTGAGGACAAAGCTATTCTAGGTTTTACAAGTCCCCCCCCCACCCCCATCATCTACAGTGGTCCCGTCCACACCTAACTTGCCAGCCACTCCCTCCCCCTTGGCTGCATGCCTTGAGTGAGTCTTTCCACAGCATTGAGCTCACTTTTGTAGAGACAACCATCAAATATGCCTGCTGTGGTCTGACTCATGGCTCCGAGGAACCATATGGGGATTCTGTGCGTTCCGAGCTGCGCTACCAATGTAAACAGGTTTGGTGACACAGGACATGTGGGTGCTCCTGCTCCAACGGGGAAGTGTGGAGGTATGCCCAGGGAAGAACCTCCTGGAATCTCATCTGTGGGTCTCTGGTGGGAGCCATCTGAACGGCAGACATAGAGGCCAGAGGAAATAAAATGAATTTCTGGAGGAGAGCCCTGGCAAGCCCTGCCTATAAAATGGAGGCAATCGTCCAGACAGGGTTGATTTTGCCTTATGCCTGGCACAGCCCCGCACCTGGACCCTGTCCTCATCACTCACTGCTTGATTGTAGGATTTGCTAGAACATTCTGTCCTGAGATGGGGTTGAATGGTGTCTAGGTGTGATTGCTGGGCTGCCAGCTAGCCTTTCCTTGCCTCCCCAGGTAAGGCTTTGCCTCCCTCCTCAAGACTTAGAACCACTTGCTCTAATTTGTAGGTCTCTTCTTTTCCCTTACCTTCCTTTAACTAGCTTTGCAGTTTCTCCCACGGTGAATTGTGGGATGCCTTAAAAACAAAACAATAAATAAATAAATAAAACAAACAAACAAACAAAAAAACCACTGAAGAGGAATGTTATATTGCACAGCTTTACTTTGATTTATTGCTTCTTCTTTCTCCTTTCTCTCCCCCTTCTCTTTTTTTCTCTTCTTCGCCTTCCTCCCTTGCCTCTTTCTTCTTTGTCTTCTGTTTCCCTCCTCCACCTCCTATCTCTTCCTCCTCTTGTTATCATCCTCTTTGAACACAAAAGTCACGAAGCCCAGGCTGACCTCACATGTGCTGTGTAGCTGAAGGTGACCCTGTGCTTAAGTACCTTCTTGCCTCTGCTGTATGGGTGCAGGTAACTGATACAGAACTAAACCACTGGGCTGTGTCTGGCTTGTATGGTGCCAGGGATGGACCCAAGGCTTCCACACGCTGTCCCTGAGCCACACCCCGGGCCCTCGTTTAGCCTTTCATTTCCTCTTTCCCTCTTACTCCCCCCTCCACCTCTTCATTCTGCTCGTTCTTTTCTCCCCCCAAGTGCTCTGAACTGATCTTTCTGCTGGCTTCAGAGAAAGTTGGAGAGACAGAGAGGAACTCACCACAGAGAGGAACTCTCCAAGTCTTACAAAGCTGTGGCATGAAAGAGCACCTTGCATTTGCAGAGAATATCGAGGACCTGCAAGCACGTCTTTCTCTAAGGTCTGTGGGACTTGATCTGGCTGCAGCTTGATTGCATTTCCCTGCTCTTTTCTCCCCTCCATTGTTTGGAATTGGCTTTCCTAGTTGTCCCTGCACTCCGATGGTCATACAGGGTCACCCTCAGATTTCCCAGGTCAGGGGTGCCTGTTGGGAGACCCGTTAAGAGGACACAGTTGTACAGTGACCAGTCCCTCACCTGAGAGAAGGAAGGAGGCAGTGACAAATCTGAGCCTCTGTCTCTTGCCTGAAGCCGACTATGCTCTAGAGACTTTATGTGCACCAAAGACCAGCACTCTGAGTGACAGTCCCATGGCGATGCTGGATAAGGAAGGTAGTTCCTTAAGGGCAGATCACTCTGTGTAAGAGAGTAGGAGAAATGCATAGCTGACACTTGACGACACTGGAATTCACAGGATTGCCTACCACCGCTTCTCCCACTGTCTTTCTGACAGGGTCTCAGGTAGCCTAAGAGGGCCTAGAACTTTTTAATGTAGCTAAGGATGGTCTTGGCTAAGAATGGATATATTAAAATGGCAGGTGGTTAGTCTGTAGAGATAATACTGTTGTTCCCAGGTAGTACCAGTGTCTGACAGTGTTGGTGGCCAAGGGTGTGGCCACCATAGGTGGGGATTGCATGTCATTGCTGAGATTTTGGCACAGGTTGATTCAATTATAGGCCATTCCCAATGTGTCCCTTGGATTTGTATTAACAGAAGGAGAAAAGAAATGAAGGGAGATTTCCCACCCATTTCCCTGGGTTTGGTATTTGAGATGCTCAAATGGTGTTGAGTCCATTGAGGGGATGTGGACTAGGCAGTGTGAAGACACAGCCTATGCTGGAGTTGGATAGTTGGGTGTGTGTGTGTGGAGGGGGGGGATGCGGGGATCAGAGTTGGCCAAGGCAAATACAGAAGCCTAGATTCCTAGTTCTGTGATGTAAATCTTGTATGTTTAAAACCTATACCAGCAGTGGACAAATGGCCTCTCTCTCTCTCTTTCTCTCTCACTTGCTGGCTGTGAAATATTGGGTAATTTTGACTGCAGGGTGGATCAGAAAGCCTTAGGAAGTATGTGGCTCCTCACTTCCATACTGAGGGGAGCTTCTGACTTATTTGCCAAAGGTCCTGGTAGCCTTCAACCTGTCAGAATGCTGCAAGTGGAGAGCCCTTTGCCAAAGCAAACTATCCAAGTGAAATAACCCAGGAGCCTAGCACAGAGACATACATGACCCCAGGAGCCTTACACAGACACATACATGACCCCTGTTCCCCAGCAGTCAGCTGGAACGGAGTCAGGAGGAGCAGGGGTTTGTGCTGGGTTGTCCTGTTGTTTGGAAGAAGTGTGGACACAGAGGCAGGCTATCAGTTAGTGAGGTATGTGTGAGCAGGGGTGGGAAGCCTTCAGCCTTTGGCAGAGCTTCCTCTGGTCCCTGGGGTTATATATTACTCCGACTGCTGTTATTGCAGCCCAAAGAATAATTCCCCCTCTGGGGGAATTTATTTTATTCCATTCAGAACAGAGCCCATTTAATAGGGAAGATTTTATCCCACTATGATTTTGTTGGGGATTCCCATGTGTTTGGGCTTCACCAGGGCCCCGCTAGTGAAGAAAAGAGTCGTTGGAGCATCTAAATACAACTCATGTTGAAAGGAGACACATCAGCAAACATGTCTCTCAGAAATCTGGTGAGATTTGGAGTGGGGGTGTCATATTGAAAAAAAAATTTAAAACCCCAATCTGGTTTTCTTTGGAAAGAGTAAACAGTGCCAGGCTGGGTTAGAAATTATGCTGATTTGCAGGGACAGGTTCAAAGTTTATGTTTCTAAACACTCGCTCCCTTGAGGTAGCCTGGACAGGCTATATTATCCTCATTTTACAGATTTGGCCAACTGAGGCATGAGAAAGAATGTGATTAACCAAGGTCATGCAACCTGGGGACCTATGCTCCCAAGCTGAGATGTGTGTGTGTGTGTGTGTTTATTTCTTGGATAAACTGAGTCTAGTGGGGATAGAAGTAGAAAGTACCATCTTCTCCCAATTGTCTGGAGAGCCAATTTCCAGATGTTTCTCCCTGTACTGGAGCACATGTTAGATGGCTTTTCTGGTCCATTACATCCCCCCCCCCCCCCGTGTGTGTATATGTGTGTATGCATACATGTGTGTATATATGTGTGTTTATATACTTGTATGCACATAAGAATGCCATTGCTTGGGAACTGTTTGAGGTAGGGATTCACACTGAGCTGAGGATGACCATTCCGGCTAGGCTGGCTATAGAGAAAGTTCTCAGACCCATCTTGCCTCTTTCTTCCTAGTACTGGAATTACAAATCCATGCAATTCAGCCCACTAAATGGAAAATTTCTCTTTCTTTCTCTTATTTATTTATTTATTTATTTATTTATTTATTTATTTATTTATTTATTTATTTTTCACCATCTATACATTTGATGGAAGGCTAATATCTAACAATACATAAAGAATACATAAAGAACTCAAGAAACTAGATATCAAGAATACAAATAGCCCAATTTAAACAGGTTTTAGATCTGAACAGAGACTTCTCAAAAGAAGTAACACCAATGGCTGAGAAACACTTAGAGGCATTTTTGACATCCTTGGCCATCAGGGAAATGCAAATAAAAACTACTCTGAGATTCCATCTTACACCTGTCAGAATGCATAAGATCATCATCATCATCAACAACAACAAAACAAATAGAAAACACACACTCTGACAGCTCATGCTGGCCAGGATGTGTGGAGTAAGAGAAACACTTACCCATTGCTGGTGGAAATGTGAACTTGTATAGCCACCTGGAAATAAGTGTGGCAGGGCCTTTGGAAGCTGGGAATCATCCTACTTCAAGATCCAGCTATACCACTCTTGGGCACACACCCAAAGGACACATTTTCGTACCACAGAGACACTTGCTCAACCATGTTCACTGTTGCTGTATTCATAATAGCCAGAAACTGGAAACAACTTAGATGTCCCTCAACAGAAGGAAGAATGGATAAAGAAAATGTCGTACATTTACACAATGGAGCGTTACTCAGCCATTAAAAAACAAAACAAAGCCCCAACATCATGAATTTGTAGGTCAATGGATGGAACTAGAAAAACCACCCTGAGTGAGATATCCCAGACCAGAAAGACAGATTTGATATGCCTTCACTCAACTGTGGAAATTAGCTGTTTAGTCAATGATAACCAGTCTGCAATTCCCAGGACCACAGAGGTAAGTGAGGAGTAGAGAGGACAGCAGACCTTAGGAAAGGGAAATAGAGTAGGTCATTAGGGATGGATGGGAGGCTGGAATGGGAAGATTAAGTGGGGAGAGGAAGAAAGGGGGTGTTGAGGGAGAGACAGTTAAATTTAAGGAGTATTTGAAGGGTAGCATGGAAACCTAATATAGTAGAAACTCACACACATGTACACACACATGCACACACATGTGCATGCACACACATAGAAGGGCGATCTAAATGCAATCACTGAATAATGGGGAAGACAGAGTCCCACATGGCCATCTTTTCTCACCAAATAAAGCTTCCAGTACTGGAACTGGGTTAAGTCTAATTGAATTGTTGGTTAAAAAGGGTTGTCTCATGAGAGCCCCCAAACAACCCAGGCTGTTTCCAAGACTACAGGTTGCTCTCTGCAAACTGACAGCAAGGCCCCATTGCTGAAGGCAACGCCTACACACCTCACTTAGTTGGAGACGTCAAGCTGGTCCCTGCACAGAGCCTTCAGCCCTGTGTTTTAGCAGCACAGGAAGGTATTCTTCATGCTTTGGCACAGGAGAGTATAAGGGAAGTCAAATCCCACCCACCCACAAACCCTTTCATCTACAGTGCTGTTCTGCAGGCATGGTACGCTAGGGCAGTGGCGGTACAAAGCTTATGGGAGTAACCAACCAATATCTGATTTGACTATACCCATTTCACATACCTGGCACTGCTTGGGTGACCAAGAACCAGAGACTAGACAGACCAGGGACCTAGGGTAAAACCAAATGCTACTGGTATTAAAAAAGAAAGAAAGAAAGAAAGAAAGAAAAACCGTAGCAATAAAATGACTCCCAATGACATTCGGCTATAGTCATAAATCAGTTGACTTGTCCAGCCATCATCAGAAAACCTTCCTCCTGAAGCAAATGGAAACAAACCTAGATATAGATACCCCCAGCCAGACGGAATGCAGAGAGAGAGGGAGAGAGAGAGAGAGGGAGAGGGAGAGAGAGAGAGGGAGAGAGAGAGAGAGAGAACAGACACACACACAAGAGACAGAGACAGAGACAGACAGACAGACAGACCAACCTTGGAACCCTAAATGTATGTCTTTGTCAAATCCCTCCCACCAGAGCTTAGGGAACCCCTTGGAAGAGGAGGACACCAAGAACACAAAGCCTTCTCTGTCAACATGAGCAGAGCTCATATGAACTCACAGAGACCAAGGCAGCATCCACGCGGCCTGCCCATGTTTCCGCTAGGTCCTCTGCATATATGTTATGGCTTTCAGTTTACTGGGGTTTTATTTTTTTTAATGAGGTTCCTGAGTGTGCAAACAAGTGGGTCTCTGATTCTTAAGCCTTCTCTTAATCTCTTTTACCTCTGTTGATTTGTCCTGCCCAACTTTGATTGGACAGCTTTTGTTTTATCTTATTATATTTTATTTTGCTGTATCTTGTTACCCCTTCGAAGCCCACCCTTTTCTAAGGAGAGACAGAAAGGGAATCGATTCACATGGGAGGGAAAGTGGGGAGGAACTGGGAGAGTGGGGGGAGGGGAAGCTACAATCAGGTGATCGGGATATATGATGTGAGAAAGAATATTTTAAACACAAGGAAGGAACAGAAGACAAACCCAAGCCTGTGCCACCATGCCTTTTCCACTGAGACTTTGGAGACACAAGTCCAGTGTTCCTGCTTAAACTTGCAGTGCCTTCCCAGCGGAGCTTTCTCCCAACCCCAGGTACTGAGCCCTCTCTGCTCTGACTTTACTGCCTGTGCTGTGTATTTTTACATCTGCATCATACTTCATGGTCCTCACAGAAGATGAGAATATCTGTGGCTTAGAGATTGTAGGGTCACCAGATGGGACTAAGCCAAAGTTGAAGGATGTCTGAAAGTTCAAAGCTACCCTGGATTACACAGTGCCAGCCCAGCCTAGGGTATTGAGAAAAAGGCACTGTCCTAAAAAACATTTCTTTTAAAAATAAAACAAACGGCATCAAAAGTTGCAGTGAAGGAGTGTTTGGGGCGTTTTCAATGGACGATTTTTTTTTTTTTTAGTAAATAATTCTTAGAGTTGATTGAAGACTCTGTGAAAACGCCATCTAGACCTGTTATTAACTAAGTCGTGTGAATGCCAAACAGTGTAGATCACTGGTTTCTCAGCCTTCCCGATGCTGTGACCTTTTAATACAGTTCCTCATGTTGTGGTGACACCCCCCCCCCCACTGTAATTTTTTTTGCTACTTCCTAACTGTAATTTTGCTACAGCTATGAATTGTAATATATGTATCTGTGTTTTTTGATGATCTTAGTTGAGCCCTGAGTCAAAGGGGTTGCGGCCCACAGATCGAGAGGCACCGGTGTAGCTGTTCATTGGAGAGTGCAGACGGAAGATGTGGCCACAGGGGGAAATCCTACTGGATTGCAGTGGTCTGGCTGGAGGCTCAGGACATGTGAAATCAACTCTTCATACTTGCGTCTTGAATTTAATATTATGCACTCATATGATACGGTTGGCCTGGTGGCACACTGGTCACTTGAAAGAGGAGCAAACAGTCATCTAACTGTAGCCTTGGCCACCTCTGTGTGCTCTCCTCATTCCCTAGTCGCACACAGTGGCTTTTTTTTTTTTTTTTTTTTTTTTTTTTTTTTGGATGGAGCAGTGTTTTGCACCCCTCAGTGATGGGTGCATCAGAAAGACTGGGAATTGCTGCATAGTTTAGTTTAAATGCCGTTAGGGTTAAAGATGCAGTGATACAAGACTGCCTAAATATGGCTTTGCTGTTAAAAGCCTGGACTCACTCTCTCTCTCTCTCTCTCTCTCTCTCTGTGTGTGTGTGTGTGTGTGTGTGTGTGATGTGATGTGATGTGATGTGATGTGATGTGATGTGCATGTATGCACAGTTGAAGGCCAGAATACAGTCTTAGGTGCTATTCCTCAGGAACTGTAGCCCTTGTTTTTCAGACAGGGTTGCTCACTGGATCGGGACTTACTGGGTAGCTAATTAGGTTGGCTGGCCAAAGAGCCCCAGGACTCCTCTTGTCTCTACCTCTCCAACACTGGGATTACAAATGCTCACCACTACACTTATTTTTTTGTTAAAAATGCAGGTTCAGGGGGGATTAACTTTAGATTCTTAGGCTTGTTGATAAGCACTGTAAAGCCACCTGACTGAGCCCTCTCTCCAGCCCTGGCCTCACTATATCTCCTCTGGCTTCCTATCTATGTACTTTTACATTCCGTGATCTTCACAGAAGATGAGAGTATTGATTGCTTAGAGGTGCTAGCTTGCCCAGGATCACCCAGGTGGGACTGGCAGCATTAGGACCCATGCCTAGATACGTCATACTTTTAATTGTCTCTGGGCCAGAGCCCCTTCCCCCAAGAAAGGTGTCTTCCCTTTGCTTGATGACAAGTTCTAATCAGGGTCAGTGACAGTAAGGTAGCTAATCCCACCTACGATGAGTGTATGAGATACCAAAGGGCTGCGGATGCTGAAGCAAGCCTGGGCCAGCACTAGAGACCCTTTTTTCATGCTGACCTCATTACCCACTAACCCACATACACTGGTTTGTGCTGTGGTCTGTGTGAGAGATGGCGGCCATCTTTCTCAGCCCTCTCCACACCTCTGAGCCAACTCCTGTTGCTATTTTCATCTCACAGAGGAGGGTGACCAAGACGTTGTCTCAGACCTACAAGTGCCGTTGGGAGGTATAGGTCAGGTATTGACTCCAACAACCACCCCCGTGCTATGGCCTTCCTTGGTGTGGGGCTATTTCCGTTTTCCTTTGTATTTTCTCTGAGTTTATCTCAGGACTTGGGTGGACTGACCTCTCCCTTCCAGCAGTGAGCTGCTGACACCGGCTTCCTCTATGTACTTCCAGGACTGTGTTCATATCCCTGCCTGTTGCTCTTTTTCTTTTCTAGTGCCCTGGGTGCCCTCCTGCTGCTTGGTTCTCAGCTCGTCTGCCCACAGCCTTCCACTGAACACAGAAAGGTAAGTCCTGGCCACGCCCCATTGTGCTTCTCTGCCAGGGGGCGGGGTCACTATGGCCACCTCCCTCATCTTTCTTCTGTCGAGGCCAGTCTCAGCTGATTCTGAGTAGAAGCACTGTTTCTAGAACGTTCAGCAGCAGTCTTTGCATCTTTCCCAGGTTCCTGGATAAGAAGCCAGTGCTCTGATGAACGCAGAGCTGGCTTTACAGTCCGTGTCCCTAGAGTTGAGTGGGAAGGCATCGCCAAGGCTTGCAAGCAGAGGCCCTGCTCCGGAGTGGAGAGCGCTTGCCAGAGCTGGCAAACCTTCAAGGCCACAGGCAGGGGGAGACTGGAGAGGCTCAAGTGTAGTGACTTGAAAGGAAACCCCCTTTCCATTTGGGGCTGTGATCCCCGATGGAAGTACCCAGTTTCTGCTGCCAGGAAGGAAGGAAGGGAGAAAGGGAGAAAGGGGGGGAGGGCCGACCGATCTGGCTTTTCGTTAGCCCACCCTATCTTCCCTTGATGCTTCCCTATGGATTAGTCTAGACCAGCGGTTCTCAACCTGTGGGTTCACAAAGCAGGTCTCTTACATATAAGATTCCTCACCCTTCGAATATTTACATTACGATTCATAAAGGCAGCGAATTACAGTCATGACATAGCAACAAAATGACTTTCTGTTTGGAACTCCACAGCGCGAGCCGTTTTAAAGGGTCGCAGCATCAGGCAGGTGCAAAGCACTGGCCTAGGCAGTTGACAAGAGTTCTGGGATCCAGTCCACAGAGGCTGGCTTTCTGTCCCCGCCCTCCATGCCAGTTCCATCTGCCTCCTGTGCAGGATCCAGCCCGGTGCTGCCTGGCCAGGATGGCCTCTGTCAGTGCTTCCTGAGAAGTAGGACAGATGACACTCGAACAAAGTACCTCAAGGCTCTGTCAGCCCCCTGGGTCTTGAGAGGAGAGCGGCCATTCTTGTTGAAGTGTCTTTGAGCTGGTAGACCCTTTGCTTTCACGGGGTGGTTCAGAAGCAACAATGAACTGGGAGTGGAAGGCGAGCCACGGCTTGACCCTCTCCTAGCAGCTTAGGTGTTCTCATCTGATTTATCGAATTTCTTTTGGATCTGGGGGCCGAGTTCTGCTTTTCTGGACCAGGTAGAGGCCTGTGCGGTACCTGTTCCCCTCTGGAGAGTCAGCTCCATGCATGTGCCTCTCACACGCATCTTTGAGTACAGTTTGAGCCTGGCACAGTTAGCTGCTCAGTACAGTGCCTGTTGACTGACTAATAGAATGACTGGGACCTGACCAAGGTCCAAACATCATTTTGCAAGATGGGCTTGGAAATGTACAGCCTCTTATTCTACCATCTCACCCCCAGCCGCGATGTCAATAGGGTTAAAAAATTATCAGTGTGTTTTCAATCACCAATGCTTAGTATTATTGGGACTAATTATAGCTGATGTGCCCTAATGGTGTTCTTTTGTTGTTGTTGATGTTGTTGTTGTCGTTATTCTAGAGACTCAGATATGTAACCATAGCTAAAAATACTTTATAAATAATAAATATATAAATAATTGTTTTGCCATCTCTTTTTGTTTTCTTAAGATGCCTGAATGATAAAGACATCAAATCTCAGGGTGAAAGGTTCCCAAATAAGTGTTACTGTGTGTGTATGTGCATGTGTGTATGTGTATGTTTGTGGCATACATGCCAAGGCACACCCATGAAGATCAGAGGACAGCATATGAATCAGTTCATCCTCTGTGCTGGCCCTGGGGATTGAACTCAGATCATCAGCCTTGGCAGAAAGCACCTGTACCTGCTGAGCCATCTTGCCCATCCCCTTTATCTTTCTCAAGTGCCCCCCCAACAGAAAAAGAAATGTTTATTAGTTGCTTTAGAACATTGAATTTAAAACACTTAAGCAGAACAGTATCATATCTTGCTATATAGTACCTCCCTGTCAAAGTATTATTAAGAACTTTGCAACTGAAGGCTGGTTTCCTCCCATCCCATGACATTTATAGATTTCGTCACTCGGGGAGAGACGTTTCAGAACAGTTGTTGCACATAATAAACACATGTGTCTTGGCCGCCAGGGTTCTTGCTGTCTGTCCAAGAAAAGACCACGTGGGTTTCCTTGGGTGCTAGGTTGCTTTTCAATGTTTTCTTAGAGCTTTTTCTGACTGCGGCTGTCATCTTGGGGATCCCCCAAAACCTGGCTGTAAAAGCCAGGCTGGCAGCAGCAGCAGCAGCCGCAGCGCTTAGGCAGGCAAGAAAAGGACGAAGGAAACCCTCATTAACCGGGCTCGCAACAATGTGTCCATGAAGAGAGGAGGCTGAGGAAATGCTTATTAACCAGGCCTGCAACACTGTCTACAAAGAGCTGCCCGGAATACTTTTAAGTCTTTCTGGGCCATGCTTTCTGTCACAATCATTTAACTCCGCCTGGTAGGGGAGGGCGGGGCAGCCAGAGGCACTGTGTAAGTGACAAGTCATGGCTGTGAGGCAGTGAAGCTTCGTTTACCAAGATAGGTAGGTGGTGAGCTGGATTTGGCTGGTAGACCGAAGTTTGCTCACCTCTGCTCTAAAGACAGGGAGGGGAGTTGACCGTGGGCTCAGGATACAGTTTATTCAGTCGGTGCCTGAGTCTGATCCCAAAAACCCATACTTAAAAATTCAGGAGTGAAGGCTTTCCTTGTAATCCCACCACTGGCAGGCAAGGAGGGGGGATGGCTGGGGGCCTCTGACAAGTCACCATAGATAGCCCACTTGGTGAACTTCAGATTAGTGAGGGACTATGTCTCAAAAAAAAAAAAAAAAGGTGGATGGTGTCAGAGAACATACCTGCACATGCCACATACAGGGGGCACCCATGTGCACATACACAGGAATGCACACATACGTATTTTAGAATTTGAAGGAGGATCTCCTTTTGAGACTCAAGGACACAAAAGAATTGGGTGAAAAAATCATACAGTTTTACATTAAAACGAGATTTACAATTGCTACTCGGTTGTTTTCATTAAATAGATACATTCATAATTGAGTTCTCACTGACCTGTTACTTTGTGGTAAAGTCTGCTACTCTTGATTGTTAGCAGAGACTAGCAGAAAGAATTATAAACTCATCTAAGGTCAATCCTTTCGGGACAGAGTTATTAATTTGCTCATATTATAGTCAACTGCGTATATGAAAGCCAGCTCCTCAAAGGCTCTCTTCTTCTGTGTTACTGTGGTGCGTCCAACTTTAGCATATGGAAATGTTTCCACCGAATAAGTTATTCCGACCAAGAGACATAATTTGTAAATGCTGTCAAGTAAACTATTCACGTCTCGGTGCTATTCGGGTGGCTGGCTACATGTCTTTAGACCTGTCCTATGTAATGATGCAGGCAGAGGGGACCTGGTGCAGAGAGTAAGTGGTTCTTTCCAGATGTTTCTATGCAGAAGGCCTCCTTTTCTGGCAGAATTAACAACCCCACAAAGGACTGCTCACTCATTAATTACTGATACTTGGCAGATGACGGTAGTTTTTGAGGGTGTGTGAGGGTGTATGTGTGTGTGTGTGTGTGTGTGTGTGTGTGTGTGTGTGTTTATTTGTGAAGAGGAGACCAGGAGCAGAGGGGGGAAAGAAGTGTGGTTAAGACAAACTACTCAGAACAAATTATGAAATAATGACATTTTATGTTAAGTGTATTTATTTTGTGTATTTATGGAGGACAAGTGCGTGTATGTATACGCTTGTGTGTGGAAGGCAGAAGTTAATTTTGTATGTTATTCTTTACCTCTTTATCTTTTTTTGGAGACAGGGGCTCTCACTGACTGTCTGTTGCTGATCGGGCTAAGCTGTCTGGCCAATGAGGCTCCAGGATCCTCCTGTCTCTAACACTCCCCTGCAGCAGGATTTCAAACATGTACCACCATGCCCAGCTTTATACAGGCGGCCACACAAACTCAGGTCCCACGCTGGTGTGGCAAGCACTTTAGAAGCTGAGCCATCTTCTCAGCCCCAGTACGGTGTCTTTCAGCTTCTGGACGTGGAAAAGCTATTCGTTTTAATTGCTCAGCGATTAAGTTTATGTTTTAATTTAAAGCTCTCGTTTGCTGTAGAAAATGTAGAAAGTGAAGAAAGCTAGAGGAAGGAAATACAAGCTCCCCGCAGGGCTGCCGGCCAAAGGGAGCACTCTGCAGCCCGGTGTTTATAGAAACTTTCAAACAAACAGAACGGGGACACTACAGAATGGAGTGACGGAAGTAAATATTTGCTTTGCTCACTGATAAGGGGGTCGTGATGTAAGTGCGGGACCTCAGGATAGGTCACAGGCAGCGCTGGACCCAGAGGATGTGCAGCCAAGAACTCTAACACCTTCTCAACCATGTCCCCGGGTTGGAGGCTGAGCAGGGAAACTGTGGAGACAATAGGTTTCCAGTTACAGAAGCCTTCCTCTATGATTGATGACTTAGAAAACAAGCATCTTTAGGAGCACATGTTGGAGGCTCTCTTTGTGATTTGACGGAGACCAACACTTGAGCATAACCTGCAGATCTGAGGGTATAGCTCGGGGCAGAGCACCTGCTCAGAATGCAGGAATGACAGAGAAAACAAACAAGAAACAGTCACACGAAGTGCAAAAGGATTGTATGGTGTTGAACGTTGAATACTTCTGAAAACCAAAACGCCATAAAAGGGCAAAATATAATTCAGGTGAAGGGCATAATGGTGTGTTTGACTAAAGATGTGTGTTTGGAATATACAAAGGAGCTCTGTTGATCATTAAGAAGAGTTGAGCAGACCAATTTACAAATGGATAAAACGGAGGGCAGATGACCCAGAGGGTAAAAGAGTTTGCTGGTCAAGCCTAATGACCTACATGAGAAGTGAAGACGTGTGCATTAGAACGCAGGAATAAGTGATCATAGCTTATCGTAGTTTATGGTGACTGCAGGGTGGACACGCCCTGAAAGCCCCCCAGCAAAAAGATGACCAGGAGATGGCGGTTCATTGATATATAAGACAACCAACCATGGCAACAGAAGTGAATCTGTTTCCGGTCAAGAGGAGCGGCAGGCAGTAGATTTACCCTCTCAGCAGAAACAACCACAAATGCCTAGGAACATATGACCAACGTTGGTGGGGTTCTTGGACTTTAAGCAATGAAAGACAGGAATCCCTGAGAGATTGGACATTGACTAATCTGCTCCCAAGTTCTCCAGGGTTCCCAGCTTACTGCCCTGGGTGAACTCTAGGCGGAAGTTGTTAGATGCCTGGAGGAGAGACGACCAGAATGGTGTGAGTCTGAGATGGAGGGTCAGAGAGAACGGGGCTTCCCAGAAGGAGGGCCTTAGAACTGGGCAGGGCACTGGTCAGTGTATTCCTGTGAGGAAAGCATCTGAGGCTGAGGAAACAATGACTGGAAATCATGAAAGAAAATAATGGTTAGTGTCCACATAGTAGGGATATGGGCCACTGTTCACATAGTAGGGATGTGGGTTACTGTGGTGGCTGACCTTTGAAAACTCAATCTAAAAGGTACTGTAGAAGACCTAGACAACTCTTATCTCAGTGTTGGGGCTTAAGTCACCCCAAACTGTTCCCCCAAAGGATCTAACTGCTTCTTAAAACTCAACCATATACTAGTGTAAAAGTATAACCATATCCTCAAAAGTAAAAGAATAGCTCAGGCTAGCTCATCAGCTGGTTGCTTGCCTAGCATGTCTAGAACACTGGTTTACCCATAGGCATGGAAATGAAAGAGTTTAGGACTCTAAGAATGCCCAGCACCAATCGTGGTCAAGCCCAGGCTGGGTGGTAGTTAGCTGAGTTACTACCAGGCAGGTACAGAAGCAAGTGTGTCATCCTCCATATGGGGACAATAATCAGTCATCTGTAACCTGGGGGGATGGGCACGTGCTTTAGAGTTTGACAGTAAGGATACCGGAACCAACCGAGGTGGTATTCTATATGTCCAGAAAGCTCAGCAGAGGCCCAGAGACATAATACCTAAGTCGGACGTTTTGAGATGAAAACAATTAGAAAAATACAGTCAGCAGGGCTACGTGCAGGCTCAACACTTACAGAAGAAAGATCAGGAGGATTTGAACATATAATGAAAAATTTCTCCAAGATGAGACACAGGAAAGAGTTTCTGACAGATGGACTAAGCATCAGTGATTTCAGGCAGGACTGATGTGCAATTAGGAAAGGAGGGAAGGTATGAGAGACAGAAAATAAAAGTGCTTGAAAGAAATAGGAAATTTTCCAAATGTATAGATTAAAAACAAAACAAAACTATGAGCCAACAATAGCATTGAATTTCAAGCACTGGAAATGTGAAGAAAACAGTAGTGATCGTAAGCAAACTGCCCGAGGAGAGTGGAAAAGAGAAAAATGTGAAGTCTCTAGAAAAGTACGAAGGCCATTTTATAAACACAGGAGCAGCGTGAGGAGGGGAACGGATTCCTGTGTCTTCTCATTACCACAGTAACGTCTCTAAAGCATTGAAAGATTAAAGCTGTGAGTCTAGGCTTCTACACTAAGCCAAAGGACAATAAAACAAATATATTTTAAAACATACAAATGATGGACAGCATCCCCTGTCAGAATTATTAGAAGAAGGTGGCCATGGCGTAACCGAACACAGGTCTGTAACCCAACATTTGGGGAGCTGAGTGGGAGGGTCCAAGTTCAGCTTGGGTTATGTAGTAAGACACTGTCTGAAAAATGTTAGCAAGGAAATCCTTTTAAAACTGTTTGTTATTTGTGGGGTGTGTGTGTGTGTGTGTGTGTGTGTGTGTGTGTGTGTGTGTGCCTATGGACACACTTGGCACCATGTACATGTGGTGGTCAAAGAACAACTTTGTAATTTCTTCTTTTACCTTTATGTGGGATAGGGACCTAAGGGTTTGGACCCAGATCACCACGTTTGCATGGTAATCTTTACCCTGAGCCATCCTGACTTTCCTAAAAGAAGTTCTAGACAGGATGAAGACATAACACAAAAATATGGGTCTCCATAAAGGAATGAATAGGCCAAAGATATACACTGTTGAATAAATACTGTTGTACACTGTGTATGAAGGACAGTGTGTTCTGAGGAATGTGTTAGGTTATTACACCCTTATGCCAACACCATAGATTGTACTTGCAAAAGCTGAGTTGGCTAGGATGTCACTGAGCAAGAGGGTCTCATGGGACCACAATCCCGTGTCTGTCTTTGACTAAGACACCACTGTGCGTACTAGACTATGTGTGAGGAGGTTTTTAAAAAGTGTCTTTCAAAGACCGGTTCTAAATAAGAAGAACCTGTATTATGGGGTTCATATGCATGGAATATAAGGCAAGGGACTAAGTTCCAGGAAAGGAGACATTTAACACTGCGAGGCCCTTTCTCTTCCACATGCCAAATGCTATCATAGTCCTTGAATGTTAAATCGAGTAAGTTAAATTTGATAAATTAGTCATAGTATTAGACACCCTGGACTTATCAAAGTACAATATAGAAGAGCTTGTAACCCAAAAGGAAATAAAACAGAACCCTAAAAATACTTAAATCAACAGAAAAATATGCAATGTTTATGGCCTGAAGGAACGTGATATTGGGACAGGCATTCTTCCCAGATTGATCTATAGCTTTGACATCATTCTAATGCAATTTTCAGCAGATGTTTCTGCTGCAGTTGACAAAATGATTTCAGAATCCCCATGGAGATGCACAGGACTTCAGACAAGCAGAACTGGCGTTTTTTAATTGCAAGATTTATATCATGTAATATTTATCTTATTAGGTAGGGTGATCATTATAAAGTTAGTATGTTATTGGCATAGAGAGCGGCCAATAGATAATGGGACAGAATGGAGTATAAAAATCAATCCACCTATCTACGAAAAACTAAGTTTTGATCTATAGCCTTATATAACCAATTTAATATGATACTGGAGTCATTGGATAGCCACATGCCAAAATGTGGACTTTAATCTGTCTTTTGTATAATAATATATGAATTAATCGAGGCTCAACAAATGAGGAGTGGGAGGGATTTTCTTTACAGTAATAAAGGCCGTATATTAAAAAGACTACACTGCTCAGTGGTGAAAGCTAGAATGAGCCTTGTTTAAGGGTTAGGACGGCATAGTCCTCCATGTTTGCTACATCTCTTCAACACAGGACTGGGAGCTCGAAGACGAGGCCTCAGAATAGGAAAAGAAAGAGGAGACACTCAAACTGGAAGAGAGGGAAAGGAATTTCTGAATTCACAAGTGCACCTAGCAAAATAACAAGACACCGAGTCAGCACCACAAAGATAAGCTGGGCATCTACACAGTAAAAGCAACCGGTCAAAACAGGACACTGACCAAGAAGGTGACACCTTGAGCACTGATTCGGCAGAAAGTGCCTGGAGCTGAAGCAGGCACAGATACTGGAAATACTCACCACGTGCACGGACTGGAAGGCTAACTGCCCACGATGCCAGGACTACCCAAAGTCATCTCTGAATCGTCTGGGAGTAGTGTAGTTGCAAAAAATGCAATGTCCTTACAGAAATAAAGACGTTGCCCTAAAATTTATATGGAATTTCAAGATAATAAACATGGCCAAAGCAATGTTTTTCTTTTTGAAGAACAAAGCAGAGGTGTCACGCTCTTTTTTAATTTCAGACTTATTATGAAGCTACATTGACAAACCACGGTAGAATTAGCGTGACCACAGACACAGCAATGGCGGGACGGAACAGAAAGCCCAGAAACAGATCCTGAGCATTCTGTACTCATGTGACTTTCCCAAGGGTGCCAAGATCATTGAATGGGAAATGGACCGTCTGTTTAGCAAGTGATTCTGGGTACACTGGATAGCCACATACAGAAGCGTGGCGTCGGGGGCCACATTCACACTTACACAGCAATACCTCAGCATGGAACAAGCATTAACATTCAAGGCTTGAGGTCACAAGACTCTTAGAGCAACCATTCTCAACCTTTGGGGGTCAAAGGACCCTTTCATAGGGGTTGCCTACCAGATATTAACATAACTATTTGTAACCGTGTCCAACAGACAATCATGAAGTAGCAATGGAATAATTTTATGCTTGGGGTCACCACAAGATGAAGCACTGTGCTAAAGGGTCTTAGCATTAGGAAGTTGAGAACACTGTCTTAGAAGAAAGCAGAGGAGAAACGTTTCAGTGGATTCGGAGTGATTTTCTAGATGTGGTATTACAGGTGCAATGAGAAAAGACAGAGACAAGTTGGTCTTGATGAACACAGCGGATGTTGGGAGTGTGGGGACGGCTCAGCTGTTGAAAGTGTTGGTTGCTCTAATAGAGCATCCAGGTACACCAGCACCCATGGAACTCCAGTTCCAGGGATCTGATGCCCTCCTCTGGCCTCCTTGGGCAGTGTACACATGTACACTTACATGCGGGCACGAATACATTTACATGCTGGCAAATATTTACATAAAAATAAATATTTTTTTAAGATAAAAATACTATGCCTCAAAGCCAATATCAACAGAGTCTAAAGACAGTCATAGATTGGGAAAAATATTTGCAAGCCATGTTTTTTTTTTTTTTTTTTCTGGTAAGAGATTGATATTAAGAACACACAGAGACCTCCAGCAGTCCAGCAACTAAACAACCAGATTCATAAATGGACCAACGACTTGAGTAGATGCCTTTTAGAAAAAAAATAATAAAAATGTCCAATATCATAAGGAAAGGATAGTTCACGTTTGTGAAGGTTGGAAGTAGGGGAGGGAAGGAAGGTGACTAGGGGGACAAGAAGACTTTTGGAATGATCATTATTTGCACATCTTGATTGTGGTGGGGGTGTCATGAATGACTATGAGCAACGCAACACCAAACTGTACATTTTATGAAGTTTATCATAGGTCAACTACACTTCAATGGACCTCTTACTAAACTACTCACAAGACAAATGGCACATAAAAGAAATTATTTTAAAGGACTTTTTATGTATTTGTGTGTGTGTGTGTGTGTGTGTGTGCATGTATGTGTGGGAGATAGTTATGTGCATATATATGCACCCATAAAAGCCAAAAAAGGCACCAGATCCCCTGACACTGGCTTTAAAATGTGTGAACCGCCTGATGTGAGTGCTGGGAAGTGGCCTCTGGTGTGCTCTTAACTACTGAATTATCTCTCCAGTTTCAACAAATGAAAGGATTTTCTAGTCTGTATATTGACTAAATACAAAGGGTCCTGCAATGTGATTCCATTTGTATTTAGTTTAAAGATAAAAAAGATGATTGGGAGGTAATCTAACACGAGAACCTTAGGTATCATGGGGCATGGGAGTGACTAGTGGCTGGTAAGGGCATAAGGGAACATCCCAGGGTATTAGAAATATTCTAACCCTTGACACAGGTAAAGGTTATATTGGGTATGGAGGGCTAAAGCTTCATGTTTACAGTGAACAGACCGTATGGCTTTATGCATAATAACCCTCAATTGAAAAGGTCAGTGAAGGGGCCAGAGACACATCTTTGCCAATAAGATCTTTGTCTTGTAAGTATGAGAACTTAAATTTGGATCCTCAGAACCCGTTAAAAAGCTTGGTACCCATGGCATGAGCCTGTAATTCTAGCAATAGTGGGAGGGAAGGGGAAACAGGCAGAGCCCTAGATGTTTGGTGGTTCATTAGGCTAACCTATCTGAGGAGAGACTGTGGTGGTTAGCCTAATCAGCAACTTGATACAACTAGAATCACATAGGGAGAGCCTCTCAGGGACTGTCTTCATTGGGTGGGCCTGTGGGCAAGTCTGGATGAGATTGCCTTGATTGCCTTAATAGATGTGGGGAGACCCCTGTTTAAGTGTGGTCTAGACAAGGAGACAGGGGTAAAGGACATCTTTGTCTCGCTTGGACTACACTCTTTGGTGAGTTCAGCTGTCCTATTAGTGCCATTGCTCATTGCTTTGATGACAGTAGAAGCAGCTCTGTCAGGCTTCTCATATGAACTAAAGAGCAGTGGCCCTTCAGGAAGCCTCTAAGCCTTGGGCACCAGCTGAGCAGCTAGCAGACTCTTGGGCACTCTGTTGTGAGCCGGCGCTGTTGGACATCCCCTGTGATCCTACAAGCCAATCTAACAAGTTCTCCTTCAGCACTTACTCATCTGATTGGCTGTGTTCCTCTAGAGAACCCTGACTAATATAGAGACCTGGTCGTAAACAAAGTTAGATGGTGCCTCGGGGCTAGCACTCAAGGTTGTCCTTTGACCTCTGTGCACACACATACATGTGCATACCATGCAGTCACCACAACATACATACACACACACACACACACACACACACACACACACACACACACAGGACTCAGTGGAGAAGAAGCAGAAAACCAATGTGTTGAATCTAATGCCAGTACTGATATGACAATTATAGTCCCTGGAGAGGCATGGGACTGTCTTTATGGAGTGACCTAGAGACAGATACTGTTCAAGGCACAAGGTGTGCTCCTAACAGGCAAGCATCCAGCTGCAGAACCGTGCAGAGTTGGAAGTGTACTCTGAAGCGGCTGCTAAGTCCTCCCCGGCTGCTGTTTGTCAAGCATTCCGTGTCTAATGTCGTGAAAATGAATGGCCACTTCTGGAAAGTTAAGAGAAGTCATATTCTCAAAGGCCTCATTAAGAGGGCTCCAGCGCTCACGAATTCTTGTTATGCTGAACACTTAGATTCAAATCCAGTTGCAGGAAAAACAAATCACTTAAACCAAACCCAACAGCTGTGAATGTAGGACTCGGAGTTGTGGGCTCTGTGGCGGGCAGAAGAGGCCATCTTTAGACCTCTAGTTTGGGAATTCCTGGCCTGGCAGTTGAGTTGCTTTCTCATTGAGAGCCAACGGACCCCTCGGATCTCCATTTTTATTATCCAAAAATATGTTTGCTTATTAATCACAGGGAAGTAGTATGAGGGGGAGCAGAGTAGACACAGCATTGCCAGAGTCTCTTGACTCCCTGGCTACAAGAAGGAATATCAGACACATTCCCCATTACCATAAGGACAGACGTCAATAACAGACAGTGGCTTCAGTCCATCATACAGGGTGAATGACACCAGACAGGAACTAGGAGCTGATGTCTTTAAAGGCTCACCCCTAGTGACCTGTGCCCACCACTCCGGCCAGTTCCTAGAGACTCAATTTAGAACTGGGCCTGTTGGGGGTTATTTTAGATAGAAATCCTAATCCCACCTGTCTGCCATTGAGCCCTGTGCACTTTTCAGACTTGTTCAAATTCATGTGAGTTAATTTCCTATCCCCCAAGTGTGTGGACTCCACCAGGTCTTCCTCTGTTCTGGGTGTTTGTTCTGACCATGCTACTGTTAACCAGAAGAATCCAAATTTCCCCTGAGACTCACGCTGACAATGCCTGCCCCATCAATGCGTTATCCAGGAGTTGTTCTCTGTGGGAAAGTTCCAGGTCAGGAGCGCAGATATAGCAATGTCTACTTGGTAAACTGAGGCAGGAGGACTGTGAGCCCAAGCGTTGGAAGACAGCAATATAGCTAGGTCCTGTTTAAAACCAAAGGACAGGTGTGTGTGTGTGGGGGGGGGGGGTGTTACTCATTTTATCACTTGGCCTTGTAAGCAAGAAGCCCTGTGTTGGACAACCAGGACCCAAGTTAAAACGCAGTGTGTGCTTCTAGTTCTAGATCTGGTGTGTGTGTGTGAGGCAGGGCAGAGAGAAGAGGATCCGGGCGCTTGCTGGCCAGCTAGTCTAACCTAATTAGTGAACTCCAGGCCAGTAGGAAATGCTGTCTCTAAGGAGCTGAGTGGTGTTTCTGATGATGAGAATCGAGACAGCCCCCTGGCCTCCACATACACACAGATACACACGCGGTCATCCCTCCATACACACTTGCACCAGCACACATAGGAACATGCACGCAGATGTCCACATGCATCATGGGAAAGCAGGAGTGGCCCTATTGATGTCAAACAAAAATAAACTCCACGTCAAACTGTAGGGACGGAAAAAGAAGAGGGACATTTATTTATTTATTGAAAGAAAAAAAATGTGTGTGATCCCCTCCTCCTCTCCCCCAAAGCTCAAGTCACTGATTCTGTTTGTAGAAGTGTTAAAGGCCACCAGGAAGGGGCATCAGAAAGTAAGCTATGGCTATTGGGAACCACACACATATATATGGTGAAAAAAAAAAAAGGTATTCATTCCCATAACACTCTCTCACTCTCTGTTGGTATTTCGTTGTGTCTAAGTTCAAAGGCGAGCAGAAAACTAAATAACGCAATGCCGTTTGTCATACCAGTGCGTGTTTTGCCTGCTTTACAGAAACACAGTCCAAGATTATAAATTCCTTCCTTTGGAAGTCTGTGGTTCCATTTCTACCAGCATTTAAAAATAAACAGACTATAAATGTGTTGTTATTGTCTGAACAAGCTCAAATGCCCATATCTCAAACCTGATCTTGCCACAAGCAAGCCAAATGTCTTGCAGAGAAGATATTTCTGTGTTTTTCGATACTAACAAAGTGATTTGGGGACCATAAATGGTTCTAAGAAAAATGAGTATTTTATGGGCTTTAATTTTTTTCCTCAAAATTTCCATTCCCTCCGCACTTCTGCACACAGAACCCGGACTATAAAAAGGCGTTTTTAAAATAGCTTCTTAGTGATCCACCGTGTTATATTTCCAGGCCGGATTTCAGTAAAAACAAAGTTTTGACTGACAGGATCACTTCTAGCCTGGGTCACGACTCTCAGTCTTTGGTGGGAAGCACTGTCCTCGTGTGGCTTTGGTGGCATCTCCACAAGCCTGCCCTCTCCCTCACCTACCAAGGATCTTGCTTACTTTGTCAGCTTGAAGACAGAGTGAAGAGAAGCCCAGCATTGGGTCTGATTTTACCCCCCTTTGTCTTGATCTTTATGTGCATGATGTATGTTTGAACCTATACATGTGTCTACCCTCCCCATTAAGTCTTTATTTGTATCAGGTTGTTCTGAGGAAAACTTGGACTCCAGCAGACTTCTTGGTTGATATTCCAACTATGCTTGGTAATTGTGGACCTTGGGCAAGGTGTTGTGCCTCAGTTTCTTCATTTGTATAATGGGCATGGGAAGAACATCTATTAGATAGGTGTTTTTGAAAATTATGTGAGTCATATAAAAAGGGGGGGCTTTACAATACCATTAGACTTGTAGTAAGTACTATATACGTGTTAATATTGGTTTCTCTTTTGACAAGGGCCAGCTTGATTTAGAAGCTGGGTGCCAAATGTCTCTGTTACTTTCCCTCATTGTGAACACAGGTGCACACATGGGCAGGCGCCAGGCCGTCTAGGATGTTGGTCTTCAATTTCTGCCTGCTTTGAGACATAGCCTCTTGTTCGCTTCTGCGTCTACTAGGCTAGCTTGCCTGAAAGTCACCGGGGATTCTGATGTCTCTGCCTGCCATCCGGCCACAGCACTGCTGTGATCACAGATGTGCCATTGCACCTGGTTTTATGCAGGTCCTAGGACCCAAACTCAAATCTTCACACTAGCCCAGCAGGTGCTTTGGCCACTGGGCCATCTGTCTCCCCAGCAAGGCGTGTCTCTTCTAATGTCAGCATGGCTCCATCTGCACATGCCTCCCAGACCTGCACAAGAGCCTCTCAGCTTTGTCATTGTCAGGCTCTTACGCCAGACACTTGTCGTGTTCTGTACGTGTGACAATCTCCCTGTTCACTGCCTGCTAGATGCTGGTAAGATGCTCCTCCTTTCGCGACAACTAAGTGTCTAGAGGCATTTACAGATGTCCCCTGGGGGGAGGAATACATGCACACGTAAGTTAGGATCACCAGTTTAAAGCATACTCGCTGCCGAAGACGCAGTGCTGGGGGACCCTGCCTCCTGGGGAGGCTGCCGAGGGCGTGTTGTCATCTCCCTGGGCACATGTTACATGTGCTCCTAAAGCACATGTTTGGGAAAATGGTAATCTCTGGTGTTGTAGTGAGGTCTCCTTCACAGGAAGGCATCTTTCAAGTGTCCTCTCAGAGACAAAAGATTGGTTAAGAGGTTCTTGTGGCTAAGTTTGGTAACGAGTTCCATCCCTGTGACCTCCTGCATGGAAGGACATGACTGACCCCTGGCAACTTGACCTCCACATACCCATGCTGTGTAACATTTATACATGGACACACACACACACACACACACACACACACACACACACGTGAGTGGAGTTAAACAAGCATTCGGCTTCTCTGGAAAGAAAGAAAGAATAATAGATCTTCCAAAGATATCAATCAGAGCCACACTCGAAAACCAACCCCAGCATGTACAGCTTGTAGGATTTACTGCTGATCATCACTGGGGAGAGAAGCCTGGGTCCAGGGCCACACATGTGAGGATGCGTGCTGTGTAGAGATAGCCATCAACCTTGTCCACTGTTGGGTGCTGGTGTCTCTTATTCACCTGCTAGGACAGTTGTTTTTCTTTGTCATTGATGCTAGGACAGTTGTTTTTCTTTGTCATTGATGCTAGGACAGTTGTTTTTCTTTGTCATTGATGCTAGGACAGTTGTTTTTCTTTGTCATTGATGAAGAAGCTTCAGTCTCGTGCTACGAGACAGCAGAAACCTGGAGTCAAAACTCTGTGTTGTTCATGTAGAGTTGCAGAAGGCCATTTGCATGCGGGATGCAGTGTGCGGGATGCAGTGTGCGGGATGCAGTGTGCGGGATGCAGTGTGCGGGATGCAGTGTGCTTTGGGCATAGCTCCCCATACCTCGTCACACTCACTCACCCCACATCTTCTCCTGGACTCCTTTCACCTCAGGTAGTTTGGCTTCTATTTTCACATCATCCGTCTAAACCACTTTTGTATATCTGTAAGGTCTAGGGGCCTACACATTAGAGGAAACATGGACATTTGTCTGTCTGCGACTCTGTTCCCCTAACATTGTGTGCATTTTCCTGACAATGACATAACTTTGTTCTTCTTTATGGCTGAAAAACTCCAGCCTGTGTGTGTGTGTGTGTGTGTGTGTGTGTGTGTGTGTGAGTGTGTGTGTGTGTGGTTCCTTCCCTGTGTTGCAACGCAACATGCAGTCATCATGGATGAGTAGTGTCTCTGTGATGTGTGGACTTTGGGTGAACACTGGGAAGTGGAGTAGCCAGGTCACATGTAGGTAGAGCCATTTTTAGCTCAGGAGTCAATCTTCTTCACCTAGAGATGAGTGTCCTTCTGTCAGCTCACCTAGCACTCGTTCCTCTGTTGCTAGAGGATGACAGTTCCCTCATCCGGATGCCCCATCTGTACTCTAATTGGATTCAGGTGCCTCCACCCTGCCCTAGCCACACACTGTCAGCCTTCAGCCTTACACTGACCTATGGTGTCATGGGGAGGATCTTTTCTTACCTTGTTTCTATGACAGTAACGTCCCAGCTAAGACCTACCTGTGTTCACTTCTATTTCTGCCCCCTTCCCCAGCTAGGAACGACCGTCTCCTGCCTTACCCTGGTTGCGCTGACTTTGAACTTCTGCTGGCTGACAATGTTCTGTGAGTTTTAAAGTAGGGTTGTACTAAGCCTATAAGCCACAGCCAGGATTTCTTTGTTGAGTTACTTAAAATGCAAATTTGCTAAAGACTGATTCCTTTTAATCTAGTAAATTTCTGGGTAGTGACACATGTCTGTGATCCCAGCACTTGGGCAGGAGGCATGAGGCACGAGGCAGGAGTATGTCTAATATGAAACCAGACTGAACAGCAGAGTTAGACAGACAGACAGACAGACAGACAGATACACACACACACACACACACACACACACACACACATGGGATGGAGAGAGAGAGATGGGCATGATGTTCTGATTGGAAAAAAAAAATAGCAACAGCCACCAAAAAAAAAAAAAAAAAAAATCTTACACTAGAAAAACCTATTAATTCTATAATTAGTAATATACCTAGATTAATTAGTTCTATCCTAGAACTCCACAAAAGTGACACATGGAGAGATTAAGGCAGGACTGGGGAGATTGCTCCTTTGAAAAGGGTCAGCAACTGTAGACACCTGAGTGCGGCCATGTCAGAAGCAAGGGTGAGATGTGGGGATGCAGGCCAGCTCCGGGAGCTCACTTAGTGAAGTTCCTATGAGGGACTGCTTCAAAGGAAGAGGCAAAGGGGTCTGAGGGGCACCCCTAGAGGACACCTCTCTACTTCTTCATGCACAGCTGCGTAAGTGCGCTAGCCTGCCACCATGTGAGGGTTCACACACATAGTAATAACTTAGGGCATCTAATTTAAAGGTCCTCAATTGGAATTGATTGTACTGACTATTGTTCAGAATGCACCAGCTTTGGGGGGGGGTGGTCTTGTGTCTTTTCCTCTCTGACATATCAGTGGAGTATGTTACAAGGTTATGATTTTAACCATAAGCCCCATTGGTTACCCGATTCTTCCTTGACCTATCCTGCTTTCTTTTCAATGAGCCTACATGGCTCCACTTTAATTTTCTCGTCTATATGGTAACCCTTAGCTTTGGTAACATTTGATAGCACACAGTATACCCCTCTGTCGTTTTATATTTATGTTTTATTTTATACGTTTAGGTTTGTGTGAGTGTCTGCCATGCATGTGTAGGTGTCCTTGGAAGTCAGCTGAAGTTTCAGGGAGTTGTAAGCTGCCCACCGTGAGTGCTGAGAACAAAACTCCAGTCCTCTGGGATGGGAGCAACTGCTGTCAACCACTGAGCCATCTCCGCCAGCTCCATATTAACCTTACGCTTTCAATAAAACATTATACCAACAGCAATAATACTAAAACCCAGCCCTTGTGGAAAGTAGTCAGAGCAATAGACGTAAACTCTCAGGACAAATGAGTTTCACAGTCTCTGAGCCTACTTCTGCGTGGCGTGTAGAACGCCCTGCCCTTGCCTTCATTTGCCTCCTGTGCTGCCCCTGAGGAAGACACGTTGTGTAGCCACAGGGGCCTTTAGGAGCAGGGCCAAGAGCCCTTGCTGGATGTGTCCATCAGTCTGAACAATACAAGGGGCTTAGTGAGCATGTTCCAAGCACAAGGCCTAGTGAGGGTGGCAGGACAATGCCTCGCAACCGGTGGTTGCCCTCTGGCTAGAGACTGCGGTCACAGAGGAGGGTAGTGGTGGGTATGGATCGCCGTGCCTGGTACCTAAGCTTTTGTCCTCTGGGACTGCTGCTATTCTGTCTCAGGGGAGAAGTTAGAGGTTCAAAGAAGCCGCCAAGAAGAGTCTGAAAAGTCAGATAGGAATGATTCAAGGTGTGTCTAAAGAACAAAAGGCGTGACGTGAGGGCTAGCGAGGTGTTTCTGACGTAATGCTTGTCTCCAGGACCCAATCCTGAAACCAGAACCAGCTCCCGAAAATTGTCCTCTTCGTCTCTGAATATGTTCTGTGGCACCCTGTAAGAGAGAGAGAGAGAGAGAGAGAGAGAGAAGGAAGAAAGGAAAAAAGGAAAGAAGGAAGAAAGGAAGGAAGGAAGGAAGGAAGGAAGGAAGGAAGAATATATAAATAAATGCAACATGGAATTATCCGGGGGAAGGAAGAAATGATTCAAGGATGAAGGACCAGCAAGCACAAAGGCTTGAAACAAATAGATGGGCCCAGGGACCAGTGAGAGCCAAGATCCTTGAGCCTCATTTGCAGGATCTAGAAATCATGTGACTCCCTCTCCTGGAAAAGTCACCTGGGCTGCCCACCTCTCCTTTGTCCTCAGGTGGTGGGGCCACTTGGTTATGGGATGCTACCCATGGCTGGGGAGATGACTCAGCGTCGATGTGCTTCTTAGCTTAGGGAAACAAGAACAGGGCTGCTGATGTCCCCAGTGCCCAAGGCTGCATCTACGTGATGCTGGGCAGGTCACTTCTGCCCCATGGTGTTTGCTCTGTTTCTCGTTCACCGTGAAAGCAATAATGTGGCTGTTCCCAGAAGCAGGATCTACCATGGAACCCCCGAAGTGGGGCACCAGTTACTGCAAGGCACGGCAGGCGTTGAATTTCAAGTGGACAGTGGAGGCAGGTCCAACCCGTGGCCCACAGATAATATAGGCTGCAGCCTGACATATAAATCCTAAGCCTACTTCAAATGCTCTGAAGTTTCTAGGTAATTCCTATGATTTATTATTATTATTATTATTATTGTAACTCAGTTGCCCTGTACTTGAGTTTGGACTTTGTAGATGACAACATCTTGAAGTTAGACACACCTGCACAGTCAAGTTCCCTGAAGTTGTCACCATTGACCTGTGCCTTGATTTCACAGTTGTCGGGTGGTGGTCATACCTGGAATCCCGCCTTGGCCTCACTCTGTGCAACATCAGTTTGCGGTACGTGGTGCAGACAAGACCAAACCAGAGGCAGGATGCTTTTCTGTAAGTGGAGGATGTCTGCTTCTCAGCAAGCACCAAGCCTGGATCCCTGATTGAGCCCCTTGTCCCATGCAAGGGTTCTTTGCAAAGGCTGATTCCCAGCATCCAACAGAGAAAGTAGATAACTCTATTAAAACATTTACTAATAGGCAAGGCCTCCCTTCCTCCTCCCTTTCTCCTCCACTGAAACCTCTCCGGAAAAGAGGGCAAAGGCTGAGAGAGGTGGGCAGCCTTCTCTGTGCAGCCCCAATTACCCCTTGTGTCTTTTATACTGTGGACCTGCCCCTTACCAGGGTGATCAGACCTGATTGACCTGCCCTCTGTCCTTCCCCTGGAGTTAAAGACAGCCCGGGAAAAGCCACAGTTGGGATGGAAGGGGCCCTGGTAGACAGATGCTATCGTTTGCCAGGCGCTGGACCAGTTAAGTCTCTCCAAGATGTGTCCGTACAACGACAGTGACCGTGGATGTGGAATTAGAGACAGATGCTTAGCTGGCCACGGGTAGATATTAAATTGTTTTAAGCTATGCAAAGTGGGTTTCTCATGCAAGGCTTGCTCCAGCCTTACGTCAGCCTTCACATTTGCATCTCTATAGAGAACGAAATAAAAGCACTGTGTAGCTCACTCATTTTTATTCATAACTTGGAGCCACGAGCTGTGGTTATTCGGGCCGCCCTTTACCCTACACGCTGCAAGCCAGATGATCCTTCCTAAAGTTTCAAGGGATTTTAGAGGGTTGTTTTTTTTTTTTTTTTTTTTGGCCTGCTCCTTTGTCAACTTATGTTTATAAAGGCCCAAGGGCTGGAAAGGTTTGATATCATTAGAGGGTTAGACTCATTGGAAGGCATCTAGACATCTGGGGCAATCGTGGTTTATGCCCGTGGGCCTGATGTGATCATTAGTAACACCCCCTTTCCTCTTAAAAGGGACCTAGTTTGATGGTGAATTGCAGTTACCCTGTTTATGCATGTCAAGTGTTTATGAGTTAGAAGGGGCGGGCTGACGGTTTGTCAGGAGTGATTGAAAGTGAGTTAAGACCTGAGGCTGAGGGTATAGGTGTTTAGACAGGGAAGGAGCTATTCAGGCCTGGGAGAAGGACAGGAAGACCTGGGGTGATTCAGGATGGAGAGGGCATAAACTATGGGGTGAGGGTGGGAACAGAGGGGAGAGCCTTGATCATCTCAGGTTCCTCTGGGGAGCCAGAGAGCCTGCTGCAGAGGAGGGGAAGGCAGATCTGGGGGCTGGGTGGACAGTGGGGAACACATACTTGACCTAGAGGCCAAAAGACCAACAGGGCTACTGACGTGGGAAAACAAAGATTGAAAGGAAGATTCTGGGGGTGCAAAGATGACCCAGCGGATGAACGACTCCTGCCTGAGGACTGGAGGTCAGATCTCTGAGCCCAAGTGAAATCTCAGCTCTCTGAAGGCAATAGAAGCTGGCTGGCTAGAGCAACTAAAATCAGCGAGTTTCAGGCTCAGTGAAATACCATGCCTTAGTGCATTGGCTGGGAAGACATGCATAAAGACAACTTCTGCCCTCCATAGGCATATGCACCATGAGCACGTAAACCCCCTCTCCTGACCTGTCTGTCTGTCTGTCTGTCTATCTGTCTGTCTGTCCGTCTGCCTGTCTATCTCTCACACGCACACACACATAAACACACACACACACACACACACACACACACACACACAAACACACCACAGCAAAGAATCCTTGCCTTGATGGTCACTCAGCGAGGCAGGGTTTAGCCCATGGAGACTGCCTCTGCCTGTTCTCTACTATATGTACCCACTGCCCACCCTCCCCCGTGTCCCATGCTATTAACCAGGGCAATTAAAGATTTTTACACACGACTGCATGTGACAAATGGATGTTCCGGTCTCTTGATTTCTGCTAAGCAGAAGCTTCCAGCCAAGAGCCAACATAAGCCTGCTGCTTCAGTGTGGGTCGGGACGATTATGTCAACATGATTTTTGACATGGAAATAAAACTCAAAAGGACTCATTTCTAGGAGCCTGTTTGAAGTCAGAACATGCACGGTTCTCCAGGGGCTGTCAGGGAAAAGGCTCTGCAGGCTGTTTATCTGTGCTTTGGGAGTATGACCATCTTAGATTTGGGTGGGTGATATCTACTGGGACATCTGGACCAGAGCAAACGCTCAGTGCGCCTGCCTCCTCCTCCTCCCTTGCTCCCTTCCTCCCTCTATTCTCCCCATTTTTTTCATCCTCTCTCTTCTTACTCCTTTCTTCCATTTCTTTTCCATCTGTCCTCCTCCTCTTTCCCTCTTCCCTTTTGTTTCAGTTATTTTTCCTTCTGCCTTCTCCTCCCTCCCTCTCTCCTTTCTTTCCTTCTGTCTCTTAGTTTCTTTCTTTCTCTCTTTCTTTTTCTCTCTCTTTCTTTCCTTCCTTCCTTTCCTCCCCTCCCTCCCTCCCTCCTTTCTTTCTTTCTTTCTTTCTTTCTTTCTTTCTTTCTTTCTTTCTTTCTTTCTTTCTTCTGCTCTCTCTTTCCTCTGTTTTCCTTCATCCCTCCCTCTCCTTTTAATGTCTTTCTCCTTTTCCTTTCCCTTTTTTATTCTAAGGCATTTCATTTCTTTTCTGAGATAGGGTCCCGCTATGTGTTCCAAGCCAGCCTGGGACTCACTGCTTCTGATGGCTCAGCGCTGAGGTTACAAGTGTGCACCAACCTGCTGATGCTTTATTACTTTCTAGGTCAGTCCACGTCAACTTTAGGGTCCCACCCTAAGCAAGACGCTGTCATTTTATGGCTTCAGAGTAGTGCAGTCCTTAAGGTCAGGGCACCCTTCTTGTACAGAGAAAGAACTAAGCTTCAGAGTGGTTAGGGACCAGTTCTGTCTTGTTGTGCCCAGTTCCTGTGGTTGTCATTAAACAGGGGTCCCTAGAATGCTGCTGACAGATCAGTGAGGGCTTTTGCTCCCCAGCCCATTAGGCATGTCTTAAAATATCACCTGGGTGATCTCTGCTAAGCGGTGCAGGCATCCGGCCTCTGTACTCAGAGTTCCTACTCTAGTGAGCTCTGGTGGAGCTTGACATCTCCAAGGTTCTTGACTTATTTTTGTCTTTAGACTTCGAGAGGAATCATTCTTAAAAGCGTAGCAGGTTTGAGGCTCTCCCTGGAGAGGAGAGCTCCTGACACCCCAGAACCGGATCTGAAAGTTTTCATTCCATGGAGTGTGGTGCTGATGGCTGCTTCCCTGGGGGAGGCTGGAGCTTATCCAAGCCGGCAGCTGCTGGACAGGGGGCTCATGGGCTTCCAGGGCTCAGCAGGCCTTGATAGGATTAGAGATGCTAATTGGTGCGGCATAATCCAACCCCAGCCACCCCTCCTCGCCAGCCTGGGTTAAGTACCACTCACCAGTGCATCCTGGTGCCTTCTGAGCTGTTCCTGTGGCTTGGGGGTCATTTTCTTTCCCTGCAGCCCTGTCCTCATCAATACCACCCAGGTAGAGTTTGGTTTTTGTGTTTGCCCAATTAGACAGACTCGGAGCCCATCCCGAATCAAATGTCTCTGAAATGTCTGTGAAACTCATATCGCAACTGTCCTGGGAAGTTTTGGGTCTTGGTTTCGGCTTAGAATCATTTAGGGGGTGGGAGCAGTGACAACAGTAACTTACCTGCGAGGCCACTTGTCAGCACATCGATGCCAGCGTTGCTAGGCAGCCTGAAGTATATTGTGAATGATTCTAAGGTCCAAACGGGACTGGGATGGTGGGCCAAGGGCACGTGCTGCTAGAAAATCAACTGCCAACTCCTTATGCTCCCCACTGAAGGTTCCGTTGCTCAGCAACCTCTCCCTGCATCCTTTCCCACCAGGCAAAGCAGAAGGGAATTCGAAAGTCACACACTTACCCACTTTTGCCTCAAAGGCCGGAATGGGTGGCAGCCGCCAGTTTCAGAACTGTCAGAAGGAAGCCACCATCTTGGAGCAGAGCCTAAAGTAGCTGTTCCTTTTTGACAGCTAGCCTGGAGTATTCCAAGTCTGGGAGAAGAGTGGAGTCCCCGGAGAGGAAACTTTCTTTATGCCTGCACGGCACCCTGTTGTTTTTTCTGATCCACTCTCTCCTTCAGGACGGCTTCACATACTTCCTGAGAATGACCCTTTTTGGAAGTCACTGGTTCCCTCCTTGGCAGCACTTAGCTGTGGACATAGAGCTCAGCTCTTATCTGAAATGATCTGCCCTCTTTATTTTCTCTGTTTCCCTTCCTTGTATCGCTGCTGCCTCCTGCCTGGGCATGAAGGCTTTCCTCAGTATCCCTCAGTATCCTCTAGCACACCGTCCTTCCTCAGGATGTATCCCTTCCCAGACCTGTGCTCCTAGAGATTCGATCCCTTCATAACAGCTCAGAACAGTGTGTGTGTGTGTGTGTGTGTGTGTGTGTGTGTATGTATGTGAGTGTGTGTGTGAATGTGCATAGAATGTATATGTGAGTATATATGTGAGTGTGTATGTGAGTGTATGTGTGTGAATGAGTGTATATATGTGTGTGTGTGAATGTGTATAGAATGTATGTGTGAGTGTACTTGAGTATATGTGTGTGTTTGTGTGTGTGTATGTGAATATGTATAGAATGTGTGTGTCTGAGTATTTGTGAGTGTGTGTGCATGTATGTGAGTGTGTGTGTGTGAATGTGTATAGAATGTATGTGTGAGTGTGCATGAGTATATGTGAGTGTGTGTGTGTGTGTATGTGAGTGTATATGAGTTTGTATGTGTGAATGTGTATAGAATGCGTGTGTCTGGGTGTGTGCGTGTTTCTGGGGATCTTACTCTAAGGCCTCACACACTGTAGGGACGGTTCCGTCACCGAGTTCCATTCCTAGCTCACCGTCCTTATTTTTATCTCGGCACAGATCTCCTAATCTTGCAGGTGTGGGATCCCAGCTGTGTTAAGCCCCATTTTCTTGCCAGCCAATAGAAATGTTTGATCCGTGTCTCTTCCCACCTTCCTCTTACACCTACTGTTTCTGTCTTGGCCTCTGCTATCTCCTTGTTGGGTCACTGTGACGACCTTCTAGCAGCCACTTAACTCCCAGACTCATCCTTTCTCTACATTTCTTTCAAGAATCCCGAGCATAGTACGGGTTTCCTCTTCCTGGCTACAGATGTCGATTGAGCATCTCTTATGTACTTGTCCAGTGCTAAGTATCATGCTTTGAAGGTAGCCTCACACCATCCTATGGATCAGCAGAAACCATTATTCTCTTCTCCCTCATCGTCCTCCTCATCTGTTTTGCCTCTGAGGAGACACATTGGAGGCGGTACAGAAACTCCAGATGTCTCTGGGCTTTGAGTCCTTAATTGTATGTGCCGTCCTCAACCGTCACATATACTTGCTTGTCCCAGCCCTAAGGCTCTAGTACACATGAAGACCAAGGTTCTTGGGTCAGTGCAGACTTCTGCAGGGCTGTCATAGCCCACTTATATAACCTCGGTTTCTTGCTTCTCTCTGTGGCGGAGTCAGTTCAATGCACAGGCCCAGTCCTTATCTCCTCTAACTTTCCCCTAAATCCTTGATGACATCCAGCACCTAGAGGCCACACAGCTCCCCACACTTAGTCTTTGGGACCCTTCCATGTGGCCTGGGTTTCATGAGCCCTTGCAGCCCAATGGCATGCGTTCTGACCTCTCCGGTGCACTTTAGTATGAATCCATTGTCCCAGTACCATTTCAAGCATTTCAATGTTCGTCCCCAGCTGGGCCATAAACCCTCTAGGACAGCAAGTGTGTCCCCGATTTAGCTCACCCTCCCACAGTTCCTCGAGTGCTTCAGATCAGAGTCGAGAGCATTTTGATTTCATCTCGTTGGTGACAGCCGTCTGTGTGTAGGATGACGTATGTGGGGATGTGGGACCCCACCCCTTCCCCCGGGGGCTGTTCTGCTAAGGTGCCCAGTCCCCCAGCAGCTCTGCGCACAGCTGTAATCGCTTGCTAGATTAGTTTTCCATCCTTCCTGGGAATCGTTTTTCTTCGTCCGTTTCTGGTTTTAAAGTTTGAGAGAAATGGAGACTTGGCGGTACACCAGGGAGGTTCAGGAGAGAACCGAGCAGCGAGACCTCCCCAGCCAAACCTGGCTGCAAACCTTGGGCTGACTGCACAGGAATATAAATGACTTTCCAGTGGGGTGGGTGGGACCCCGGGGTGCTCACCAGTTGCTGCATTTGCTCAGGAGCCTGGGCCAGCCCTAGGAGTCTGAGTCTGGTGCCACCAGCCCTCAAATGGTCCCCTGGCCTGGGCCTTAGGCTGCCTGCTGTCCTTGATAGTAAGGGTGGCAGTTGGTGGTGAGCCTCACTGAGCATGGGGCTCACCCTGAGCATGTTAACAGGTTCAACGTTGGCACTGTACTAGGAGATGACACTGAGGATGTCCGCATGCCTCCACCGCTTGATTTTAGCTCTAGGTCAATGCTGTAAAGTCTTGTGACTTAAAAGAAGAATTTGCTGGGGTTACTGAAGCCTAGTCTGTGTAAGTTCCGGGTTTTTGTTTGTCTGTTTTGTCTTGTCTTCCTTTAGTAAATAAAAAAAATAAATAAATCATGCTCCCATCTCCAGTCTGCAAAGCCTAGGTAGAATTTCTTACCACATTTGGCACAGTCTAGCTGGTTACAGAATTAATAGCAATGTGGCTACCCAAGTCATCAGTGCTAAGGTCACCGCGGGGAGCTCTAGAAATAGCGAGCCTCCTCCACGTTTTGGCTCAGGGAGAGTCCTCCCATCAGGGAGATCGAAGGAAGTATGAGGCTCCCATGTCCCTGGTCACCTATTCTGTTGTTGTGTTGGCTTGCTGGACCTGGTTCTGTTTGTCAGTCCTTCTCATGGAGTCTAAGATGTGGTCCAGAGTGTGGCCATGCCTGAGGAGAGCCTCACTAAGTCTCCTAGTCCTCTGCATGGACCTGGCTTATGGTACTGTTTAAGTACCTGGTCCAGGCTAGGGACCATTTGAAGGCTGGCTGCACTGATACTGGCTCGTACTGCTGGCCGGCACTCCTGTGAAAATTTGTATATACTTAAAGCAAGAACCGTATACCCTCTGGCTTCTGGACCGTTTCTGCAGTATCCCCCAGGGGCTTCTGCATACAATGTTTGTTTTTTGGGATCCAATCCAGTGGCTTCTCTGGAAGCTGTGGGCGATTATCGTCCTGTGGAACGCTCTTCGTGGTGTTTGAGCTGAAGGAACTGCCTCAGAATTAGGAGCTGAGACTGTGGGAAATGGCCAACCAACAACTGGCTCAACTTGAGTCCCATCCCGTGGGCAAGAACCAGTCCCTGAGACTATTAATGATAGTCTGTTATACTTCCAGACAGGAGTCCAGCTAGCATGGCTGTCCTGAGAGGCTCCACCCAGCCGATGACTCAGACAGATGCAGACACCCACAACCAAACAATGTATGGAACTTGAGGACTTTAAGGAAGAGTGGAGGGAAGGATTGCAGCCCCTGAAGACCAATAGAGACAACTAACCTGAGACCCTTGGGGCTCTCAGAGTCTGAACCACCAACCAAAGAGCATACACAGCTTGGACCTGGGCTTCCCTCCACCTGCTAATATGTAGCAGATGTGCATCTCAGTCTTCATGTGGGTCCCGAAAAACTGGAGCAGGGGCTGTCCCAAAAGCTGTTGCCTGTACATGGGACGTGTTCTTCTAGCTGGGCTGCCTTGTCTGGTCTCAGTGGGAGAGGAAGCCCCTAGCCCCAAAGAGACTTGATGTTTCAGGATGGGATGGTGTCCAAGAGGGGCCCCACCCTCTCAGAGGAGAAGGGGAGGAGGGGGATTGTGGGAGGGGGATGGCTGGGAACAGGGGCACTGAGGGATGTAAAGTGAATGAATAAATAGAAGAATCAAAAGAATCAGAAATAAGAAAGACATTTGCTGAAGGGGGGATCCCAGGGTGGAGCCATTTCTGTCAAGTTCTGTAATATGGGAGTAGGGGGGGTTACACTCTCCCTAGGAGTCCTTCCTTCAAGTCAGGAAATACTCCTTAAGAATATTTTTGTAGAGGGTAGGAGAGAAATGCTGCTTGCGGCCGAACCCAGCAGAACTCAGTCTACAGAAGCGCTAAGAAACGCTTAGCGCTTATCTATAGGGTGCCTGTGTAGATGACAGCTTTTTAATCACCAAAAATAAAAAGATAACCAAGCAGTACTGAATTTAGTCTGGGGCAGCCTCAGGGGTGTGGAAGAGTCCAGTGGGGGAGACAGGCAGGAAGGACACTTGCCTCATGACGGATTAGACAGGTGCTGTGGTTTGTTCAAGTGTCCTTCAGAGGTGTGTTAGGTCTGGGAAAATTCTCTGTCAGTGGAAGTCTTGATATGCCAGCCCCAGGGTCTGAAGTCAGTCACCCAGCAAACATTGAAGGGGTGGGAGCCACATAAGGTCCCTAGGGCTTGCTGCTCAGTCTACCCAAATCTGCGTCAACGAGCCCCAGTGCACTGGGAGACCCTGTCTCAAGAAGTAAGGTAGAGAGTGACTGAGGAACATCGTCAGCATCAGCCTTTGGGTTACACTCACGCGCGCGCGCACACACACACACACACACACACACACACACACACACCAACAAAAATAGTTTTTACAAAAGGTCCACATGTTAAAGACTTGGTTCTGAGAATGGCTTAGTATATTGGAAAGCAAAGGAGCCGTTAGGAGATGTGAACCAAGCATCCCAAAGCAATAGGTCCACCAGATAGATCTTAGGCTGACACTTCTAGAACTGTGGTATGAGTTGAACATTTTTGTATCCAGTAAATCAGTTACCTCAGGAATTTGACTCTAGAGATGGGAATCTGGCTTACACCAGGGAGCCAGTGGGAA
This sequence comes from Micromys minutus, assembly GCF_963924665.1. Taxonomy (NCBI): domain Eukaryota; kingdom Metazoa; phylum Chordata; class Mammalia; order Rodentia; family Muridae; genus Micromys; species Micromys minutus. Next base: position 50,904,070 of record NC_137985.1, on the reverse strand, counting down.
GCTGGGAGTAAAGGAGGCTTTCTGACTCTGCTTCTTGGACCCATGCATGCAGGATGCACTGAGGAATGTGTGCTTGTAGGTTGTACGTAGTAGGTGGCAATGAGGGTTAGACTCTAGCAAATTCTTTTAAAAGTGCTAAAGCAAGCTAACACCCCTCCCCTCACACACAAAGCTTGGTTATTGGCTTTTGTTGTTTGGTTTGGTTAAGATCAAATGTAAAAAGGCAGGTTGAGTCTGGACCGGGGAGACCTTAGACAGCAGGCTAGGCCTTTCCGGCACAGGACAGCACTGAAACTCACTGTCGAGGTGAAGGCACTAAGTGTGGAGTGTGGGGGCTCACAGGGGTGACTGGGTGGAGACCATGCTGGGAGAACCCTTCTGATGACAACGACAGCACAGCTTTGGTCTGGATAGAAAATCTTCCTTAAGATCTTGACTGGAGGCTCAGCAGAGCTTCTGAGAAGGGATCAGATCTTGAAGGCTTTGTCCTAATCTAACCCACTGCGGATTTGTCCTCGAATGGCGTTTACATGTGGGGCTCAGCGGGGGATGGAGGCCACTGGAAACGTGTCCTTCAAGGGTGTTACCTTGTCAGTGGCTCCTTGTTTCCACTGCGCATCCTGGCTGCCTCGCCTTTGAAGCTTCAGTCCACATTCACTTCTGCTCAGACCCCTCAGGCCCAGAGACGTGACACCAAGCCACTATTCCTGGAGCCTCTGAAGCTCTGAGCCTAAAGTCAATGTTCTCATGCATCTTGACCCAGCAATGAAAAAATGGGCAGATACAAATACTAATAAGAGTTATAATAATAATAATAATAATAATAATAATAATAATAATAATAATAATAATAATAATAATAATAATTGAGTACCATGAGCTGAAAGCGGTGCATGTGTGGTATCTTTCATTATTTAATAACTTCGCAAGCTAAACACACTGAAGCGGTACCACAAGCAAGGCTTACTCTGCCAAGTAGACTTCAGGGAGTCAGAGGCATAAGGGGCAGAAGCAGTTTTGGGACCCAGGCTGCAGAGGAGGGACTTCTCGCCATGGATTCTGAGACCCAAGCTAAGAGAGTGATAATCAAACTGAAGCCAAGAAGACTTGAGGAGCGGGTTGTCTGGTGTAAGGGGAAAGGAGACTGGCAGGGATACGCCAGGCCTCTGTGTGAGCCCTGGACATCAGGAGACAATTGGGGCTACCGAGGGACACTGGCTTCCACAAGGAGGGGACCCTGCGGAGTCAGGTGTGAAGACTTGGAGATGAATTTGAGAAATGGGACAGGAAGGTGTCAAAAATGCTAAGTAGTTGCTACCCATCAGCCTCTTGTGTATATTCTGAACAAGCTGAGGGCATGGGGCAGCAGAAACACGGGAAAGACAAAGTGTGTTGGCATATGGCTGCCTGGAGGAAGTCACAAGAGGAGCCATAAGGTGGCAGGTAAGTAGAGGAGCAGTTTCGGGGACGATCAGAGGCGAGGTCAGTGTCCTGCATGAACCTGGGTGGTCTCAGTTGCTCACCAGGCATTTGGGTGAATATGCTTCCAGGAGTATGGCTTTGTGTCTGGAGCAAGGGATTGGGAAAGACAAGCTTCTGCCCTGGAAAGCCGCAGGAAGGCACCTTAAGCATGCCTAGGTTTGTGTGTGTGTGTGTGTGTGTGTGTGTGTGTGTATGTGTGTGTGTGTGTGTGTATGTGTATGTATGTGTATGTGTGTGTATGTGAGTGTGTATATGTGTGTATGTGAGTATGTGTGGTGTTGGACAAATAGACCCACCTACCTTGTATTTCATTTTAGAGACAGGGTCTCTCCTTGGCCTGGGACCAATTAGGCAAGACTGGATGGCAAGTGAGCCCCAGAGATCTGCTTGGCTCCAACTTGGCAGTGCTAGGATTAGAAATGTGAGCTCCCTTTTATACTGTGATTTTTATGTGAGGGCTGGGGTTTGAACTCAGATTTCTGGGCTTGTGGGACAAGCAGTTTGCCAGCCCTGCGGTGTGTTTTGCTGCTGACTGCCAGAAGATTCTTCTGTGAGCCTGCTTCCTAGGCAGGGTGAACATACTGAGTCTGCTTCCTCTGCAGGGTGAACATAGTAGCAACTGTCTGCACTGCGTTATTCTGGAATCAGAGCTAAAATGTGTATAATGTGCCCAGATGTTCTAACAGAGTTCCCTTTCATCTTCCGTCCCCATATTTACTAGACCAGGTTCCTACTGGCATGGCTGTGCACCCCTCCCCCACACCATGGGAAGGCACACAGATGAAACTGTCCCTAGACTGCTCTGAAGGGTAGAGGAGAGTGGCCCTGTCAGCTGAGCTCCACAGGGCATTGATGTGTTGTGTGCCCTGGGCCTTGTGATGGCGGCCCACAGGAAGAAGGTGGCCGCTGCTTCTGTGGACCGGGAGGGTCTATGAATCTGGTGCAGAAGACACATCACCTGCCTGCTCACTGCAGGGCTCCTGCTGTTCTGGAGGTGGAAATACGCTTATGGAGTTTATTGACCTTGTATGTTCTTGGCACCCTTTAGGGACCAGGGTAAGAGTTGGGGCTGGGGCCACAAAATGAGCACCTGGAGAAGTACATGTGACAATAGAGGTTGGAAGCTAGTGGGGCACATGGTGAGGCCACCCCAGGAAGGCCATCTTTCTAAAATGCCATCTTCTTTACATGGTTTTTCCCTGCTGTTCAAGCCATGATCAGCCTCTACCTAGGAAACACTGGAAATTCAGGCTTGTCAGCTGGGGGAACCTCAAACATCACCCACATGGCCTTCTTTCCCCTCCAGTTTGCACAGATGTTTGGGGACTATACATAATAGCTCAGTGTCGTTTCTGATGTGGCTTTGGATACAGAAAATAGAATGACTCAGAAGTTTGTCCTGACCCATGTGTGTGTGTGTGTGTGTGTGTGTGTGTGTGTGTATGTGTGTATGTATATTTGTGTGTGTATATGTGTGTGTATATATGTGTGTGTGTATATGTGTGTATATGTGTGTGTGTGGTGTGTATGTGTATGTGAATGTGTGTGTGGTGTGTATATGTGTGTGTATGTGTATTTGTGTGTGTATATGTGTGTGTATGTGTGTGTGTGTGTGGTGTGTGTATATGTATGTGTGTGTTGTGTGGTGTGTGTGTATGTGTATATGTGTATGGTGTGTGTGTGTGTGTGGTGTGTATGTGTATGTATATGTGTGTGGTGTGTATGTGTGTATGTGTGTGGTGTGTGTATATATGTATGTATGTGTTGTGTGTTGTGTGTGTATGTATGTGTGTGTGTGTGTAAAGGGAGCTTCCTATTCAAGTACATTTCACATTAAATCTCTTTCTAGCTGTCCAGGTAGCCCTGGCACCCAAAGGTCAGATGAAGTTTGTTGGTTCTAGGTGTAATCCACTGAGCTTCCATCTAGTGATACCTCCATCTCTTGGTAGGATGACTTGTCCCTTGGAATAAAACTTCACATACAACTTAGATATTCGAGGACTCTGTTCAATATTTCTTAAGTCAGAGCAAAGCTCTTTTGTTAAAAACCTCATTTGTCCAAGACTCATTTGAGTATCTTTACAATGCAGCTTAAGTTGTATCAGACTTGATCACCTAGCAGGGAGGATCTCTTCATAGAGTCGCTGGGAAACCTTGTCATATGATTGTATTAGTCATTTTGTTACAGAGCAGTTCACACCAACCAGTGTCCACCAGGACAAGAAGCAAGTGTTCTGTCCTAGCTCTGTGCGTCGGTGCCAAGATACATGAGCAGCAGATTCCAGGATGTAACGAGGCTTCCTTACACGTGAACTCCTACACAGCCTCGCTCTTCCAGCATTTTCTCTTTGGATCTTTACTGCCTGGACTTTGGTTTATCCTCCTCAGGATAAAGTATTCAACTGGGGAAGCTGCACCTATGAGATCACAACAATGTCTGAACAGCCGACATGCCAGTATGGAGGAAGGTGCTGATTATATTGGGAGTCACCAATATTAGTGACTGCTGAGAGAGAGAGTTAGTCTTCTCCAGGGATGACCTTAACCCCAACTAGCTGTTCAATACCAAGAAGACATTCCTGAAAACATATACATATAATTAGTGAACTCAACAAGTGGTACTTGTATATTTATTCACATATATACATGTACAAAACAATAAAAATATATAACTAATAAGAAGAATGGGGTCATGAGTCTGAGAGGAAGCTAGGGTGTTGGAAGGGGTTGGAGGAAAGAGGGGTGGAAATGTTATAAATTTAGTACACATATTATATTTTATAAATATTTTTAAAATGGAAAAGACTTGCCTTACAAAGTTATTTTTCCCTCTAAGAATTTTAACAAAGTGTTTATAATGGACAAAAGGTAGATTTTGGTAAAGGTTTCAGGGATTGTTGTAAAAATCCATTGTTTTATTTAAAAGTGCAATTGAAGCCACTGCGGATGGGAGAAGGAAACAGAAACGTTGCTACTTCACCCACCACGACCACCACCAAAGGCCACTGTAGCTGAGATGCCCTGTGGGTGGCAAGTTCCTCTGTAGCTGTGTACAGCCCTGGAGGCAGCTGCTGCTTCCTGGCCCCACAGTGGCTTTCCACTGGAATCTTTATGACCATGTGACAGTGACTGCTTGTTTTTAATCATCATTCTTATATCCAAGTTACAGTGGGAAGTCTCATCTGGAGAATCAAATTCTGGCAAATTCTTTATCTGGCATCCTGTTGAAGCTCACGTGTGTCAAATAGCTTGGACTGTTGGCCTCAATAGAGCCTTCTTTAAGCTCAAAACCATGACCAACATGTGGCTGGAAAGAAATAAGGGAAGAGAGAAGAAGAAGGATAAGATGAAGAAGAAAAGGAAGAGGAGGAGGAGAAAGAAGAGGAGAAGGATGAGGAGGAGGAAGAGGAGGAGGAGGAAGAATAGGAGGAGGAGGAGGAGGAGAGAAGAAGAAGAAGAAGGAGAAGGAGAAGGAGAAGGAGGAGGAGGAGAAGGAGAAGGAGAAGGAGGAGGAGGAGGAGGAGGAGAAGAAGAAGAAGAAGAAGAAGAAGAAGAAGAAGAAGAAGAAGAAGAAGAAGAAGAACAAGAACAAGAAGAAGAAGAAGAAGAAGAAGAAGAAGAAGAAGAAGAAGAAGAAGAAGAAGAAGAAGAAGAAGAAAGAAGAAATGAAGAAGAAGAAGAGAAGGGAGAAGAGGAGGAAGAAGAAGAGGAGGAGAAAGAAGAAGAGGAGAAGGATGAGGAGGAGGAGGAGGAAGAATAGGAGGAGGAGAGAAGAAGAAGGAGAAGGAGAAGGAGAAGAAGAAGAAGAAGAAGAAGAAGAAGAAGAAGAAGAAGAAGAAGAAGAAGAAGAAGAAGAAATGAAGAAGAAGAAATGAAGGGAGAAGAGGAGGAAGAAGAAGAAGGGGAGGAGAAAGAAGAGGAGGAGGAGGAAGGGGAAGAGGAGGAGGAAGAAGAACAGGGTGGGGGGTGGAAGGAGGAACTAGAGAATACCTGCTATGAGGTAGAAGGCAGGACCAGTGAGTAGGGATTTACATGATGGTGCCTCTGCTCAGTTGGTCCTTTCAGCGTCTGTGACTCCAGCCTGTCAGTGCTGCAGCTTCTAAACAAGGATGAAGTTGAATTTGAAGTTGACTTTGTTCTTGTCCTTTCTTAAAAATTATTTAAATTGAAAATTTCTTACAAGGTCACGGTGTTTACCTCATCCCATCCATTACCCCCACTTCCTCCTGCACAATGGCTCAGGCACACGTGTTTAGAGCTAACCACTTGGGACTGGATAACCCATCAGGGAGCTCATCCCTAGAGAAACCTGACTCTCCCTTCCCCAGTAGCCATTCATTGTTCTACAGTTTTCCATATTGGGATGGGGCCTTTTCTGCTATCCATGTTGTCATGACAACTGGTGTTATCATTATGCCGATTTTGCTTAGGCAACTATATGGTTGAGACTTCATGGACCCAGCTTCCCACTCATGTCTAGAAAACACTGTCTACCAGCGGGTATCCTGGTCCTCCGGATCACGTTCTTTATGACTCCTCTTCTGTGATTTTCCATGAGCCTTGGGTGGAGGGCACCATTGTATGCATCAGTTGAGGTCTGGGCTCCTCATGGTCAGTTTTTCTCTGCATTTTCCCAGTTGTGGATCTCTGTTGTGCCTCCACTTTTTTTTTTTTTTTTTTAAGCTTCTTCTTTGATAAGTAGTAAGAGCTACACCTTTTTGTGGGTATACAGATACTATATACAGAATAAAGTTAGAAATTATATTGACTTAGCAAAACGGCAGTAGTAGAGCCTCCTTTAGGGTCTTTGGCTCCTACGGCAAATTAGGAGGCTTTTTGTTAAACACACTGAACATCAAACTCCAAGCAGCTAGAAATCCTTAGGTACCTCCTATTTCCCCAGACTGGAGCTGTCTGGCACACAACAGGATCTGTTTTCGTGCTTGCTGCCTCTAAGGGCACCTCTGGCCTCCCCTGTCATTGACTACGCACGATGGAAATAGATGTGGTTTCTAACACAGTGATGTTTCCTCTTTGGGGACCCCAACCCCTAGTCTAGTTTCAACAATGACTAGCTCCATCCCAAGATGTGGTTCTTGTTTCTCGCTGTCTAATGGACGGAATGTTTGCATTTGTACAGGGTTTTTTAATGGGCTGTAAGCGGTTGGCTCTGAGCAAGATTCTTGGTTCATAGCCAGGGCAACTTGAAATGTTTTTGGGGAAGCCTGTGTGTTCTGTAGAGAGTCCGGGGTTCGTCTCTGCTGCACACATGGCTCATGCCAACCAGGCAGATAGGAAAGAGGCATCCTTGGTGCCATCAGCCTGGCTAGAGGGTGGGTTGTGCCTCAGCAAGTAATAAGGGCAGGGCCCCCTTTCCCGTGGATGTCTGGAGCCAGTAGTCTCAGATCAAGCCAGAGACTGCTAGGAGCCGTCTCTTTGCTCATTCCAGAAGCAGGGGCGGGAACTCCTAATTTGCCCGCACAGAGTGCTTGAGGTAGAAATAATTTCCAGAGATTTTCTGTTTTATGCAAGACCATACCTAAGCCATTCCAGAAAGACAACTCTGCCCTGCATTGCCCTGCTCCGGGGAGATGCTAGCCTTCCAGCCAACACTTTATTTTGTGTGTGTGGTACTGGAGATCAAACCCGCTAGTCTTGTATGATAGGCATGCAATCTACCACTGAGCTAAATACTCCCAAAATGTGTTAAACTTACTAAAAGGCTCTTCTCTTTATTGCCTACAATGCCCCCTATATGACCTTGAGATTCTGTCTAGGGAAGTCATCTGTTTGGCTACATCTCTGTTTGCTTATGCATTTCGATATTAGCACTTTGGGGTACTGCCCAGGACTTTGAAGGGTTTTCCAAGTGCTTCCATCTGAATGCCCACAGCGTGGGCACATGTTTGCAAAGGCACACACACATGGCCTGTGTGTTCTATTCAGACAGTCATCAGAAATGTGACATTCACATATAACATTTAAATTGTCAAAAAATTATTACTTAGATTAACAGTAAAAATAATTAGTGCTGAAGAAATAGTCCTTTTGTAACTGTTTAGGAAAAAATGAGGAAAAAGAGTTTAGGTAGCTGCATGTGAATTCTTCTGGAACATCCAGGCCCTTTGGCTCACAGTTATCACCTGAGACTAAGCATTCCAGCCCTGGCAGCTCTTGGATGCTAGAGCTGGTAAACTGGAGTCTGAATTCTGCCTGGGCTGTTCCTAGCAGCCTGACCTTGGGGGTTTTCAGCAGCTTCTCCTGTAACAGAGGAACATCTTACCTGGCAGGGCGCGGTCATTGCACAACCACCAAGCACCAGCTTTGTGCCAGGCTTTGTTATAAAGGAGCCGGGGCCATAGTGTAAAAAGTTCTCATGTGGAAGAGGTGGGTGGATAAGATAATAAATCGGTAAGCAAATAATAACACTTCAGGCTGTGAGAAACACCAGTAAAAGAAAGAAACATGGTAGTATGATTGTGTGTGTGTGTGTGTGTGTGTGTGTGTATGATTGTGTAGGACTCTACAGTGTGATTCTGTATGTGAGACTGCTTATGTGTGTTATGCAGGTGTGACTTTGTGTTTTCCCTTATGTATGTGTGTATGTGACTTGTGTGTGTGTGATTTTCTCTGATTGTGTATTTGTGATTCTGTGTAATTGTGTGTTTGTGGCGCTGTCTCTGTCTGTGTGACACATTGTATTAATGTGTGTAAGTGAGTGCATATGTATATGAGCATGTGTATGTGACTGTGTGTGACTGTTTTTATATGTGTGACTGTATGTGTGTGAGTGCATATGCAGTATGTATGTTAGTATATATGTGGATGGTGGGCATTTGTATGTGATTGTGTGTATTCCCTCACATGTACTAACATTATTTTGGCTAGTTTGGCCCTCACTACTCAAGTGACCCATATGAAGGATGATAGTTAGATTTAGATCCCCGTGAAAGGAAGGGGCAGCTTTGAGGCCTAACTGAAGTTAAGTATTTGGCACATGGTAGAAGTTTGGCATGCACCAGTCAACTCTTTCTTCAAGAATCAGAGTGTGGCTAGCTCAGTGGTTCTGTGGGTAAAGGCACTCACCAACCAACCTCACCTAAGTTTCATCCCCAAACCTATGTGCCCGAAGAAGAGAAGCTCCTACAGATTTCCACACTCACCCTGGCATGTGTGCCACACCTCCCCACACTAAATGAATGAATAAATAAATGAGCAAATATAATAAAACATAAGCGAGTGAAGGAATCACAGAAGTATGATTTGAGCGTGTGATGTGATCAGAAGGAGCTCCCAGCAATTCAACTGAATTTTGGAAGTAATACAATTCGAGAAGTCTTCAATACCCCAAATTAACACACTTCTTTCGGGGATGGCTGCTGAGTGATTCTATTGAATCAATGTCACTGAATACACTTATTTTTAAGTTTATAATTTTTATTTCAACGATAACTTGAAGGTCCAAACCATTGTGTAATCTTGAGTGAGGATGTAGTAGCTGAGTATCTCCATTTCCATGAGAAAGCATGGAAGGGTTCGAATCCTCACAGCTGGGTACCAGACCCTGAAGCTCTTGCCCTGTGGCGGTCATATCTTGTTCCCTTTGCAGCTCCTCTTTTGCTCAGGTCTTTGGCTCACACTCACTCACTAGCAATAAATATGGTAGCAATAAATAATATTTGATACTCCTCCTTTGACCCATGTAATCATTTATTAGCCTCCGTAGGTTGCTCCTTTACAGCAATGGGACAGTGCTTCAAAATGTGTTCATTTTCAAAAAGAAAAAAAAGTTTAACGACGGTCCACCATGCTCAGAATAATCTAAGAGCACCTGTGGTCGTCATATCCGATTGTATCTTTCTGGCTTTATTATTTATCTGCTGCGTTAATATGTTGGAGTCAGGGAGATAGTTTAGTTGCTAAACACCTTCATAGCTTGCAAGCAGAAAGACCTGAGTCTGGATCCTCAGAACCTATGTAAAAAGCCAAGCATGGTGGCACAGACCTGTGATCCCACTGGTGAGAAGATGGGAGGAGGAGAGAGGTGAAGCTTTAGAATCTCGCGGGCCCCCAAGCTGGCCTGTGTGTCAGAGTTCTAGGCCAACGGGACTCCGTCTCAGTGAAAATGGAACATAAGAGCTGACGACCAGAGCACCTCTGGTCTCCACAAGCACATCATGAGTTTGCATCCCACTGGAGAGTGTACGTGTATACACACAAATTATTGTTCGTTTGAGTTTTTGTTGGTTCTGAGATCTGACTTTATTCCATATGAAACTTGTTTACAGTTGGGGCAGAGCTGGTTTTGGCTGACAACCTGAGGTGTGGTACACAGAAATAGAAATTATATTAGAATACAGTGATCTATGTGCAAAATACTGTGGGCACCTAAAGGAGCAAGCCACTGTCCTCACAAGGGGAGCTGGAGTGTTCTGCAAGGAAGGTGTGAAACTCTGAATCTGGCAGATCTTAAAGAGAAACAGGCATTTGTCAGGTGAGGTAAGATTTGGGATGGGGAGGTTTTCCAGGCAAGAGATGTGGTTGAGTATCATAGAACTAGGATTCACTGGCAGGGGAGGCTGCAGGGATGGAGCTGAGGAGTGAGGGCTTTGTGTAGCTGGACTCCGTTCCAGAGGCCAGTCCACATGGGGTTTGGATGCTGTGATTTGTAGGAATAATTCTTGAAGTAGGACCAGAGTTCAGGATGGCTGGGGGCAGGTCCAAACATGGAAGTGGAGTCTGACTAAGCTATAGGCTCAGAGAATGGGGAGATGAGGAGTCTAGCAATATCTCTGAATAAAACTGGCCAGGGTTTGTGTCTAGGTGGAGGAAGAGGGCAGTTTGAGACCACCCATTCACCTGGAAGACATCGCCACCTAGTCTGTTGCTAATACTGCAGCCTTTGCCCTGCTTTGGGCAAAGTGAGTAGATTACCAAGAATGGCTTCCCAATCCTTGAGGCAGGAGAATGAAGAGAGGACAGCAAAAGGGTAACCAGAAGTTCAGGAGAAGAACCAGGACAGTGTGGTGTCCCAAGGTCAAAAGGAGAGAAAGTTTCGCACAGAGAGCATAGCTCTGGGTCAAATTCTGAGTGACTCCCTTTGGAAAACAGAACCATCATTTGGATAGTCAGTTTCCACTATTCAGGCAAATGGAGCAGGGGGAATAGTAGAGGCTTTATGGATCCCCAGCTGAGTGACTGGGCAGAGAAAGGAGGTATTTGGCATTTCACAGATAGGCACACTTGGTAAAGTTGCCATCCATCCATCCATCCATCTCTACATCCATATGCTCGTCCATTTATCCTAAACTGCTCATCTGCACAGACACACCCATCTGTCTACCCACCCATACATCCTCTCATCCCTCTGGTCCACCCACCCACCCATCTATTCACTCACTCGGTATTTTTCTAGGGCCCACCAGATGACAAATTGTGGCTGAGATGAGAATGTGTGGAATACAAAGATAAAATAAATCATAAGTTTCCCTGAGGAGCTGCTGAGAAGATAATTGCAGAGAAGATAAATAATGCCAGGCATTAAGCGCTTTGGAAAAGGATGTGCATAATGGCTCTAGAAAATGGGAGGGGCCATTTGGCATGGATGGAAAACGTCTGTTCACAGATGGAGCGGGGGAGAGAATACCTCTGAGCCGAGGGGGCAGCGTAAAGGCCAGAGAAAAGAAGGAATGTGTCCTACTTCCTGTACGTTGGTTGGAGGTAGTGACAAGAAGGGAAGGAAGGTTAAGGTCAGACTGTTGTTTGAGAGAGTTTCTTCTGTGTAGCCTTGGAGGTCCTAGAACTCACTCTGTAGACCAAGCTGTCCTTGAACTCAGAGACCCACTGCCTCTGCCTCTCTGAGTGCTGGGATTAAAGGTGTGAGCCACCACCGCCTGACAAGGCAAGATTTTCAAAGGAATCAACCATGAGTTCATTTGGTTTTCATCCTTCAGAACCAGGGGCTGAATTTCAAGAGTAAACTTTGGTGGCGTGGCAGTTCTGAGTGTGCCATGGGGTGGTCTGAGGCAAGGAATCTGGTTCTGGTCCCATTTCAATCCACTTGCCTGTCTCACTGAGCAAATACTATTGAACATTTACTATGTACACAGCTCTATATTAGACAGTGACAAAGTTCAGGAAAATGCTTTCAATGACTGTGTGTGTATTTGTGTGTGTGTGCATGTGTGTGTATATGTGTGTGCATGTGTATGTGTGTGTGCATGTGTATGTGTGTATATGTGTATGTGTGTGTATGTGTGTATGTGTGTATGTGTGTGTGCATGTGTATGTGTGTGTATATGTGTATGTGTGTATGTGTATGTGTGTGTATATGTGTATGTGTGTGTATGTGTGTGTGTGTGTACATGTGTATATGTGTGCATGGGGGTGGTCAGAGGTCCACACCGAGTCTTTCATTGAGCTGAAGCCAACAGATTCAGCTAGGCAGTGTCTCTGCCTTTCTGGTGCTTGGATGTGGGCATTCATTTCTGCACTGGGTAGGCTTTGGGATTCTGAACCCTGATCCTCACGCTTGCTTGGGGAGCACTTTACTGCAGCTCCCTCCCCAGCCACACAGTGTGCCTTCCTTCTGAGGCTCTTTCTGATCCTCAGAGCCTTGTAGGGCAGAATGCTGGGGATCAACCCAGCTGTGGGGTAACCAAATCACCCAGCAGACTCTCCAGCTGAAGGCTGCCACTGCCAAGCTGGCCTCCCGCCACTCTTTATTTTGTGCCTTACCATTCTTTTCCCGTCTCGGTTGGCTTAAGTTGCAAATAGGAAACTGCCATTGAGAATATCAGGCCAAATGGGCTATCCACCACACCAAAGAATACATCCGGGCCCTTTGCGGGAACATCTGCTTCTGTTTCCCAGTAAGTGCTCAGCAACATACAGCGGGCTCAGTACCCGGGCACATGCTCTGAGTTATGCTGTAGTTAGAAGGGAGGACAATTTCCATGTGGCTGGTGATGAAAGCGACAGGTCAGTTTCAGAAGCGGAGAGTGTTTCCTGTTATGGAGATCACATCCAAATATTTACCTCATTGCATCGTTTGGATGGGCCTTGCCTTTGAATTCAGCAGAAGTGCACACGGGCTTCCTTTGCATTTTGAAGTGAAAGGTATCTTCTAGGCTGGCAGGGGAGCCCTAGGCGTATGCCGAGATCGCCTCTCTTGCTCTCAGGATACTCAAGGCAGATTTAATAAGTGGCAAGGAATGTGTGTATTCTTCCAGGAAAATCCAAGGCCTGGTGGTGGCAGAAGGCATGTCTGCCCCAATCAAAACCAGTCAGGTCATTTGGGCTATAGGGTATCAAAGCCGCAGGCACACTAATCGCAAGTCACAAAGTGATCAGCAACAACAGCCTTGGGTCTACAAGATCATATCTCCACCCATAGTACCTCTCTCTCTGTCCTTCCATCTCTCATTTTTCTATGGCTCATTGGCTGCTCAACCTCCTTACCAAGAGTATATTTTCTAAAGTGTCCTCCTGAGCGTATGTTCCATGTTAGGTAGGCAGGGTCACACAAATATGTTCCTGTCCTATGTCATAGTCTCATGGAGCTGAGTGGTGGCCAGGGAAACTTGTTGAAGAAGCATATCCCTGGGTCCCTCCCCTAGGGGATCTTGTTTGTTAAGTTTGGTGTAAGAGCCAGGCACGTGCATTTCTTAGTACTTTGTGAGGTGGGTTGTGCTGTAAGTCATCGTGAGGAGTCATCCTGAGGGACACAGCACAGGACTAGAGGGAGAACAGGGGTGTGCCTGTGTTAGCCTCCAGTACTTGGTTCAGAACATTGTGCTCAGTAGCATGTGTGTGGTGAAGCCGAAGTCCCTGAGGTCTTGGCTGAACAGACTCTGCATGACTCAGGGCTTCAGAGAAGACCCAGAGAAGGGCAGATGGAGCAGCCGTCTGCCGACGCCTACTTGATGGCTTGTGGCTGGCTGGTTGTCGTTGGAGTTCTCTTCTGGTTCATGCTTTGGCTAGAGCTTCCTCCTCAAGCCTTCCTGTTCTTTCTCCTCATTTCCTTGGGTTTTCTGTAAGTGTATCATTTCATCTGTTCTTGAAATGTGTTTGTAGTGTGTGTTTATATGAGTAATTAACCACTGGAGAGGTTTTTACCCCATCAAAGCTGAGAGATTTTCCTATATTCTTCCATATCTTTCAATTATTCTTCCTTCTCCCTCCCCTTTTTTCTTCCCCCTCCCCTTCCTCCTTCCCTTTCCCCTCCCCCTCCCTCTCCCCTTCCCCCTCCCCTTCCCCCTTCCCTTTCCCCTTTTCTTTCCCCTCCTCTTTCCCCTTCCTCTTTCCCCTTCCCTTCCCCCTCACCCTTTTACTCTCCTTCTCCTTTTCCCTCTGCCCCTATCTTTGTGCATATATGTATACGTGTGTTGAAAATGCACGTGGAAACGGAGGTTGATGTTGAATGACTTTCTTGTTTATCACCCTGTGTCTTGAGACAGGGTCTCCTACTGAACTTGATGTTCACCTTACATTGCCAGACCAGAGTTCCTCCTGTCTCTGCCTGCCCAGTTCTGGGATTACAGACGTGTGTTGTCATACCTGACTCTTATGTGGGTGCTGGGGATCAAACTCAGGTCCCCATGGTCATGTGACAAGGGAGTGATCTATCTTCCCAACTGTCCTTGAGACTTTTATATTCATTTTGTGTTAGTATTAATTACACCAACATTAATGCAGACACAGATAATTTGCATCCTTTTGTATTTTGTCATAGACAATGATGATGTGAGACCAAATCATCTACTTAAAAACAGACAGACAGACAGAAAATCCATGATGTCCTTGGTTGAACTAGTATGAATGGAGATTCTCTGTCTCTCTGAGCCGCCCCTCCAGCCAGGGTCCCTGGTAAAACGGCCGAGGTGGGCTGCCAGCTGGTAGGCCTGCAGCCCTTTGCTCTCCAATTTCTGAAAAACCTTTTTATGGTTTCCAACTCCAAGGTGTCTTTTTCTAGTGTTTTCTTTAAGGTATTGGCTTGGTTGTGTGGCTAAAACCAAACCTATTCCCTCTTGCCTCTTCTGGAACAAGGCTTCAGAGTGTAGGAGACTTTTGCTAATGACTCCTTTTTCATGAAGAACAAATGGGAGGCTTAACTTTTAGCAAGAGAATTAGAAACCAGTGAGATGGGACATTATTTCGAATCAGAAGACATTTAGTGGTGCTGAGTTAGGGGCTTCCTGGTGGTGAGGAGAAATTTCCGGCTCTCCCCTGAAGCAGGATAACCATCCTTCTTGGTTTAGTCTGTACCTCTTCCTCCCCACCCCACAATCTGCTCTGAATCTTTCCCCCCTTTAATCTATTTATTTGTATTTATTGAGCAAGCAATATTGTAACCATGGCTTAAATTTTTGAAATTACGAGAAAACTCCCAGACCCAGCTTTGGTAACAGGGTCAGCTGTTTTCATTTTTCCGAGTCCCCTCCAGACTTTGTTCGCGGGCAAACAGAACCTTTACATTAGTATAAAAATCATGCTATAATTTCAAGTTTGCATTTGGCATTTTCTAACTCTATATTACATTACAAGACTGCTTATTGCATTGTACTGTTCATGACTGTGGTGTTCTGTCGAATCATGAAACTCTAATTTTATTTGACCATCTTTCTATTTGGCCTTATGAATTTATGCCTTATACGGTGTGGGCATGGTGACGTATGGTTATAATCCCAGTACCCAGCTCTCTGGAGGATCAGGAGCTCTCATGCCCAGACAGAGAGAGTATATAGTTAAAGGCTAGGCTATATAGCGGGACTGTCTTAGAAAAATGGGGAGGAGGTGGCTATGGTGAAAATGGCTGTGGTGGAACTGGTATGTGTGTTCTGTTCCAGAGCTAACCTGTCACCTGTCCCTACAGTCTCTGATTCATGCAGCCTCAGTGTGTCTCATGTCTTGGCCCTCTGGCTGCTCTTGTTTAACTATTGTTTCTGTATAGCTCAGTCTCAGCTTCTTTCATGCTTGTGCTTCTGACAAATAAAGACCAGCCACTCTGCTTTTAAAATCTACTTATCTATTTATTTGCATGTGTGTGTGTGTATATATATGTATGTGTAAATATATGTATGTGTATATGTGTGTATGTGTCTATGTGTGTACATAAGTGTATACATTCATAAGCATGCATGTATGTGCATGTGTGTATGCGTGCACACATGTATTTATGTGTGTATATGTGTGCATGTGTGTATATGTTTATGTGTGTATGTGTGCATACATGTGTGTATGTGTACATGTGTCTGCACACCAGAGCACTTGGATGGAGGCTAGAGGACAACAGGAATTGCTTCTCTGCTTCCATGTTATAGGTTCTAGGGATTGAGCTTGGGTTGTTAGGCTTGGTGGCAAGCACCTTTACCTGAGCCTCCTTTCTGGCCATGCCTGTTTGCTTCTCTGATGCTGTGATCAAATGTTGATGGCCTTGGGAGGAAGTGTCTATTGAAGCACACTTCCAGGTCACAGTTCATCTCTGAGGGAAGTCAAGGCAGGGACCAAGAAGCAGCATCTGAGTGAGGCAGATCAGAGAGGACGGCTGTTTGCCGATTGCTACCCCATGGCTTGTTCTGCCTGCTCTGCTGTCATTAACTATATGTACCACCAGGACCACTGGCCAGGTGTGGCACCATCCTTTATGGGCCAGGCCCTCCTGCATCAATCATTAATCAAGAAAATACCCCCACAGTCATGCGCATAGGATGGAGGCAGTTTCTCATTTGACATTCCTTCTTTCCAGATATGTCCAGCTCTGTGTCAAGTTTATAGAGACACAGCCTAGTGGCCCAGACCAGCCACATCTCTTTTGGCAATCTCCCAGAGCTGCCTTCTCTCCTTCACATCCTGTGCCAAAGGCAGACCTGGCTCATTTCCTATCACGTTGGTTACCACGTTTTATGTGTATAAATCTGCCATCATTTAGAAACCATTATTGCAAGCCACAGAAATAGCAAGTGCGAGAGGTACCAGACTGGGATGAGTCTGAGATGTGGGTCGGATGTAAGTATCAGCTAGAACAGTACCAGCACAAGATGGTTTCAGAGCATAGACAGATCAAGAGAGCTAATACTAGAGCAGAGGTCCCAACCCTACTGGTCTTTGGTCACACTGTAGGAGATAGAATTTCAGTTGATGTATTTTGTCTACCTTGGCTTCAGCTAGCTGACTCCTGAGCACACTCCCAATGCCTTTTATGCAGCATGGAGACAGATTTCCTAGAGGGCCAGAAGGAAAAGGCTGCCGGGTCACACTATGCACACGTCTCCCCACATGTATAGATTTACACTCATCTCTGACTGGCATGAAGCAGCCTTCTAGATGTTAGTCACATCATCCAGGACCGTTGAGGAACTTCAGTCTCCCTTGGTAGTATGACAAGCCCCACTGTTGTACATCCCAAATTCTGTTAAACTGGGATGTGATGCCTGCTTTCTTCACATCTCCGAGTGCCATCCCTTCCTCCCACCTCTTTGTACTTGCTCCTTAGTGACTGTTCAGAGAGGTCCTTTAGTGCTGGGGCGATGGCTCAGTCACCCAAGTGTTTGCCTTGTACATACAAGGCCATGAGTTTTGTCCCCAGTATGCACAGACAAAAGCCAGGCATGGTGGAATGCATTTGCGATTCCAGTGCCGGGGTGGTGGGAATGGATTGATTCCTGGGGCTTGCCAGCCAGCCATTCTAGCCAAATTATGAGGTTCTGGGCCAGTGAGAGGTCTTGTCTCAGAAACCAAGGAAATAAGGTGGATGGTATCTGAGGAACTACACTGAGGTTGACCTCTGGCCTTTATATGCACATGTATACACATGCATATACACACACATATATACTCAGACAGACAGACAGACAGATACAGAGAGAAAGAGGGAGGAAGGGAGGGAGGGAGGGAGAGAGAGAGGGGGAGAGAGAGAGAGAGAGAGAATGAGACAGGAGACATCTTCTATAATACAACGTCATAGATTTTTTTTTTTTTTAAGGAAGAGGACCTCTAATGGCTTGTAGGATTTTATTTAATAGATCTACCCATAAACTTCCCTGTTCACATCCTTGAAAATGCCCCGTAGGGTGAAGATTGTGCCCCTCCAGTCCTGTGGTTGTATCTGCTTCTTAAGCATTGTAAGACTTTGGACTTGTGCCATTCATCCTCCCAAAGAAGACACAGACGCACACCCCCTGTCCCTGCTAGGTGGGAGTGTTAGATGTTCTATTTAGTCACCCAACCACCCTGATGAGTGGCATTAAGTCTCTGCATTTTCAGAGCTTCACATGCTAGACCATGGGACTGATCTGTGAAGTGGGGATGGAAGCCATGGAATGCGTCCTGTGAGAATCGGGCTCTGGGCTGTGTTGAGCAGTTTCAGCACGTGGAGGATGCGTTTGTTCTTCCTGTTGTGACTGACCCTCTTGCTTTCCCCTGTCCTTCCAGAGGATGCCTGTGCCTTTTCCAGAGAGCTGACCCCTTTCTGTGGATGTACACACTCCTGCCTGTGCACACGCATGCCCCTGTTCTCAAAACGGGAGACGGCGTCTGCCGGTTTGCATATTCCTGTTTCCCTTTTCTGATCATTTTTATAACTTTACTGAAGGTTTCCATAGGAGCCACTAATCCCTGAGGATGGAGTCATTTAAAAGTAATCACTCCAGTTTGGGTGAGCTTCTGTTCAAATGTGCATTCTGTCCCCCAGATGTCTCCAGACCCCGGAGCATCCTAACTATCGGTAAGCTGATAGAAATCCTGCAAACACTGTAACTTGTTTGATTTCTCCAGAGAACTTAACTAGAGGATACAACTAAAGCAATTAGCCCTTTGACTGGCCCAGGTTCCACACTGAATAGGTGTTGGTTGTTATTCCTGCTGAGCATATTCTGATAGGCCTGGCTTTCCAGCTGCTTGTGATGTTGATGCCTCCCCCCACCCCCCCATCCCCCCCACCCCCAGCAGCCAGCTGCTGATACAGAGCTGGTAGAGGTGAGCAGGTGGGTGATGGAGCCACAGTGGCTTCTGCTCTCTTCATTCCTATCACTCTGCTTGGCACAGAAAGATTTTCCAGCTGGGCTCTTACAGTTGGCGGTTGGCAGAGCCAGAGAACTCTTGAGCCATATTAAGTCAAAGCAAAGCAAAACAAAACAAAACAAAAGAATGATATGAAATTGCATCATTCTAGATCCGATCTGGTCAAAGAGCAATTTTATTTTTATGCTCCAACCCAATGCTTAATGAGAGATTTCTTACATTATCCTACTTTTTATTTGTTTTTTCAACAATTAGCGTGTTATAGAAACTATTTTCAGAAATGTAAGTTGACCTCATTCTGAAGGGATAATTCTGTTTCGTTCTGTAGAGGTTCCTTCATCTATCCAGGCTCTTATTTGGGATGTGCCATAGTTTATATCATAATAATGATCTGATGTCAATTTTTGTACGTGTGTGCAGAATATGTATGTAATATCATGCGGTAGTTTGAATGTAGCTAGCATAAACCATGGAAGGTAGACTATACTATTCAAACCCAGTTTAGGGGTGTGTGTCTGGGCTTTCACCGTGGAGACTCGTGGGATTTCAGCTCACCCCCTGTAGTAATCACACTATAAATTTGAGAATTCGAGTCGGCAGAATAGGATGGAATGCAGTTTCAAACCCCCCCACCAGGATCTTGCCCAATTTGGAAACCAGATACTAAATTAGGGTGGGATTAGTAGAGGGAAGTGGTCCCCTGTGTGGCGTCATGTCTAATGGAATGTTACAGAAAGCATATTGGTTATCTGTTAGTAAGAGACTGGGAAGGGGGCAGATAGTGATTATCCCCAAAGGTATCAGAAACATCTTCCTGCATTTCTTTGATCCTTCATCCCTAACTATCCCTCCACTAGAAGAACCATCACATGTGTGGAATTGACCTGTCTTTTACTCTTGTTTTCCACCAACAGTAATGGCAGGGTGGAGGCCTCATGCAGGAGGACATCCCCTCCCCCCCCCAGAAGACTAGGAGAACAGAGAGCTGGATTTTAGATCAATATATACCTCTCATTAGCCTGAGACCACAGCATGTCACAGTTTCCTGGGACCTCTGTTTCTTCCCCATATGCTCGCTGAACAGAATAACGCCAACCTCCCAGTTGGCTGGTGGGGAGCTGGGTGAGGGGAGAAAACGTGGCCTGGGTGGTTAGTGCTTGCCTCTGTCCTGCTGTGGATCTGACTTACATGTACATCTGTCCAGCGGGGAGAACTCACGGTCAGAGCCACTGGAAAACGCTCTTGCCTTGTCTCAGGAGTCCAGTGCTCCCTAACTCCAGATTTGATGGCATAAAACCAGAGAAATGAATCCCCTCCCAGCTCTGCAGACCAGATGTCACCAGATACGTGTGCTTTCTCCAAGCCCTGGGAGGAGAGCCCTTCTCTGCCTCCTCGGCATCTGGTGGCTCCTGGCACCCTGTGGCTTGGACTACATCTGGTACTCTTTGCTTAGGCGGTCCCTTTCCTCAGTGCCGTGACTTCGTGATTCTCAGACCTTCCTTGTCCTTGTTTCTGTGCCTTCCTTGTTCTGTTCATAGACAGGAGAAAATCTTATTTCCAGGTGCTCTCAGCTGAGCAGTGGTGGGCTGAGGGCGCTCATCCTGTACTCTGGCTGCAGTTGGAACCCGGACCCTCTCGTCAGCAGCTGTCCGTCATCACCCAGCCCCGCCTCCTCTCCTGTCTGTCTTATTCTTGCTTTGACTCTGTCTGTAGCCGGCTACCCCACGTCATCTGTGTGCTTGCCTTGGCTCTCGGAATGTAACTTCTCTAAGTCATTTGGTTGGTGCCAGCTGAGCTCTGCTAGCGAGTGGCCTTAGTGTGGCAAACCCCTTACCCATTTCTTGGCTGCCTCTTTTATCCCATCCTACCCTGGTTACTTCCAGAACCTTCAGGAGCCAACTTGAACCATAAAGATCATCGCAGGCCACTCCACTCTATACTTTTGTTAAGGGAAGATGGGCTCAATTATATAAGTCATTAGCTTCGTGGTGACTGGTTGGTCAAGGTAAGAACTCTGCTTAAGAGCTGAGCCCTGGCTTTTAGTGACCAGGGACAGCTGGAGTTCTTGCTCATGCTTATTAGGCAGGATCCTGGTCAGTTCTCACAGACACCTCGTAAGGCGGGCTTAGCGCCATCACTCATGGGTGACTCCATGCGTGACACTATGTGGCATCCTGGGAGTCGGCTCTGTCAGGCCTGTTCCAGATAATTCTTGAACTGCCTCACCGCTCAGGTTCTGAGGAAACAGAGGGTTCATATAACCCCATGAAAACCCTGAGCTGCCAAAACCAAGGTCAGTAAGAACGCAACAGAGTGAAAAGCCAGGGTAACCTGCAGGCA
The DNA here is from genome assembly GCF_963924665.1 of Micromys minutus. Taxonomy (NCBI): domain Eukaryota; kingdom Metazoa; phylum Chordata; class Mammalia; order Rodentia; family Muridae; genus Micromys; species Micromys minutus. The sequence goes on along the minus strand of NC_137985.1, from coordinate 50,883,229 downwards.
TCTTGGCACAGTGTAGATAAGCTTGCTGAGTGTATATCTCCTACAGGAAGCCATAGATTTGCTCGATCTTTGAAAGACGGGAAGCATGTGCTAGGATGGCAGTTCTCAACCGGGGATCTCAGGGGTCAGAACATCAGAAAACACAGGCGTTTACAGTAGAATTCATGACAGTAGCAAAATTACAGTTATGAAGTAGCAACAAGGGTAAGTTTATGGTTGTGGTTCACCTCTATATGAGGAACTGTTAAAGGGCTACAGCATTAAGAGGGTTGAGAACCTTCTAGAAAGATGTCCTAGGAGGAAGCTTTGGAAGGGCAAGAACATGCGTCTGTTGGGAAGAGAGCAGCAAGTGCCAGGACATGTAACAATTGAGAACTGGTTCTGTCTGAGTCCAGTAGAGAGACAGGGGACTGGCCATATAATGTCTCTGAGCCTCAGTTTCCCATTCATAGGGTGAGATTAGTAGACAGGCATAAGACTCAGATTACGTATTCCATTACATACTCAGTAGGTGCTTAGCATGATTGCATACTAAGTCCCGGCTAGATCTCCCTGATTGCCCCTGGAAGCTTTTTCCAGCTTCCCCCTCTAGCCAACCAGCCCATGCAGCCAGTCCCTCCTAAGAGCCTCCTCCTCGTGTGCTGGCCCACTGCTGCTGGGCTTAGGCTAGTTTGTGTGGACCCGGGGCTTTTCCTCTTTGTCGGTGCCTGGTGTAGTTAACTTGCTAGCTCAGTGCAGTCTAGAGTCACCCGGGAAGAAAGTCTCAGTGAGGCATCGTGGCGACCAGGTTGGCCTGTGGGCATGCATGTCCAAGGAGGGCTTTCTTGGTGACGTTCACTGACATGGGATGAGCCAGCTCACTGCAGATGACACCATAGCAGAGTTTGGGCTCCAGACTGTGTAAGAGTGGAGCAGTTGAGCTCAGTGGTAGATATGGGGATTCATTCATTTTCCTCTACTCTGGGGTGTGGGCATTAGGGACTCTGTGGTCACCATCCTGCTGTTTTGACTGCCCTGTAATCACAGACCTGGAATTTTATCTCAAATAAACCTTTCCTCCCCTAAGTTGCTCATTGTCTGGGTATTTTATCACAGAAGCAGAAATGATGTTGGAGACCGTTGGACTCTGAGCCAGGTATACAGCTGGTGCTCAGATCACGTCTGTGTTGAGGCAAAAACATAGCTGTCTCCTCAGTGGAAAGAAGAGATAGTTTATTCTGAAGCACATAGAAGTGGGTATGGCCCAGGAAAACAGATCCAGGTTATCCCAAACACCATGTTCAGACATCTGTGATGTTTTTATGGTAACATAGAAAGAAAGCAAGGTGATTTTAAAAATACATTGGTGGGAACATTAGTAGATGAGTCACAACCAAGTCTTTGCATAAGCCTAAGATGTTTTCTAATGACATTCTTAGCCTTCAGGATGGTAGAAGCTAGGAGGTCTGCAGCCCCAAAGATGTTAGGTTGAATCCAGAGGTGAGCAAGGATTGGCTACTAAGGGGAACCCGGGGTATCTGGGAGCCAGGCACTGCAACATTCTGACTCTCCCAAACCACAGGTCTGGTTGGTCAGTCACTCGGCCCTGCAGAGTCTTTAACGTGTGTGCAACCTCTTTCTCCCCACCCCTTGGAACTTCAGTTCACATCTGCATAGCAGAGGGACCTTACTGGGGCAGCTTCTAGCACAGTGCCTAGCATGACGGGTCTCTAGGAGACCTAGCTCAACAAAATGGAATTCCTCCGGCTAGAGCCTGCATGCTGTGATGTTACCTACTCCTGGTAAATGATCACGATGGCTTTGCCAACACTGTTTTAATGCCAAATTTCACTGTGCACATGCAAGCTCACTCATTTCCCTATGACCTAGATGGCACTCGGACTGTTACTTTATTAAGTGGACTAGCTTTGGAGGCTCAGAGGCTCCTTAGTCACTGCTTAGGTGGAGGCAGTAGAGATGTGGACCTTCAACGGTGTATCTCCCGGGCACCTCCTGAAAACTGTTCCAGCCATTGCTGTTACTATGGGATGACACGGTGCCAGTTTCCCTGCAGCTAAAGGGAATCCGGGCCTTCTGGCCCAGGGGTAGGCATTCAGGGGTAGGCTCTGGAGGACACCATGCCTCTGAGACTGCAACCCGTGTATTAGCCGCTTCCCTCGTTGCTGGGACAAATATCTGGCAAAAACAACTTATAAAGGTTTCTTTGACTCCTGGTTTGAGGATGTAGTCTACCATAGTGGAGAGGGTGTGGAGAAAACTGACTACATCTTATGTGCATGTGAGAGAGAGAGAGAGAGAGAGAGAGAGAGAGAGAGAGAGAGAGAGAGAGAGAGAGAGAGAGAGAGAGAGAGAGAGACTCAGAAAGCAGAGTGGGATCAATGTTGGTACTCAGATGGCTTTCTGTGTTTTTGTCTGTGATTCCAGGCTATGGAGTAGTCACACCCTCACTAGGGTGGATCTTTCTATTTTTATCTTAATCTAGAAAAAACTCTGACAGTTAAGCCCAAATTTATTAGTCAGTGTTCTCTAGAGTCACAGAACTTATGGTATGAATCTATATATGTATTTATGTATCTATATATGTATGTATGTATGACTCTATCTATCTATCTATCTATCTATCTATCTATCTATGTATCTATCTATGTATCTATCTATGTATCTATCTATCTATCTATCTATCTATCTATCTATCTATCTATCTATCTATCTATCTATCTATCTATGGCTTGTTGGAATGACTTACAGCCTGCAGTTCAGCTAATCCAAGAATGACTAGCTATAAACAGAAAGTCTAAGAACCTAGTATTTGCTCAGTCCCATGAGGCCGGATGTCTCAGCTGGTCTTCTGCACATGCTGGAATCCTGAAGAAGTCGGCTCTAATGCCAGTGAAGGAACGGATGTACTAGCAGGGAGAAGGCAAGCAGGCAAAGAGCAAAAGCTTCCTTTTTGTATGTCCTTGCGTAGACTTCCAGCAGAAGTTACAGCACATAAGGCACAGTTCATATTAGGAATAAGACTGTCTTCTTGCCTCAAGATCAAGGCTGTGTCTTCCAGCCTTAAGATATGGATCAAAGACTTATTATGTCTTCCTGCCTCAGGATCCAGATCAAAGGTGTGTGTCTTCCACCTCCAAGGTCTGGACTAGAAGTAGATCTGCCCACTTCAAATCATGCAGAAAATCACTCGCAGGTGCCCTCCATTTCTGGATTGTAGTTCATTCCAGATATGGTCAAGCTGACAACCCAGAATAGCCATCACAGCAGAAGTGTTTTTCCATGGTGTTGCTAAGTCTAGTCAAGCTGAGGATACAGGTTACCCATCACTGTGCTCAGAGCCAGGACTGCACTGTGACTCCTGGTCGCTTAGATTGTCTCTTTTGATTGAGCCAGTAGAGATTGAGAGCCAGGCTGAATTACATGTGTTCGGTTTTGATTCTTAATTGTACCCTGTGTTCACGTGGGTCCAGTAGAGAAATTAGTTCTGATCCAAGCTTCTCAGGTTCAGGTCTCTAACCAGCCTCTGTCTCTATAGGTCCCACAACGGATGGCAGTGGCCGAGGGAACCCAAGAGGACAGTAGTGGTGGCTCCCCTGGTGTGTGGGGCTCGTGGGGCCCCTGGTCTGCCTGTTCGCGCAGCTGCAGTGGTGGTGTAATGGAGCAGACACGGCCCTGCCTGCCCAGCTCCTACCCCGCTCCAGGAGGCTCCAGGCCCAGTGGCCCTCCACTAGCCATCACTGGACACGTTGTGTCTGCCATACGGACCTCAGTGCCGCTGCATCGAAGCCACGAGGAGCAACGTACCCTGGCTGGCTCCAATGCCAGCCGCCAAGGCCCCACAGTGGTGCGAGGCAGCCGACACCCACAGGCCCGGGGCCATGAACCCTCAGGGAGAAGGTATGTGTCCTTCATGGTCCCTGTGTCTGTCCCTGCCTGGACAACGGCAGAGCCACTCCCTTGATTCTGTGGAGTGGGTGGAATTCTTGCCACCACCCCCTCTGTGCATGTGTGCATATTCATGCGTGAGGCCAATGGAGACCATAGGACAGCATCTGGAGTGATTCTTCCAGCCAAGCTTACTCTTTTGGTTTTTCTAAAAAAACTAGTGCCTTACTGATTAGTAACTCACTGATTTGGCTAGGCTGACCAATCAGCACTCTCCAGGATTCCCCTCATCTCCCCCCCCCCCCCCCCCCCCGCCAGCCACACCTGGCTGCTTCCCCACCCCACAAGTGTTTTTGAGATGGAACTTAGACCCTCCGGCTTGCAAGCGATTACTTTATCGACTGAGCCACTTTCCCAGCCCCCACACATCCTTTTAGTCATATTGTAGCCTTTACAAAACCAAGGCTACTTACTCCTACTCCGCTTTTTAATTATAAAATTACCTTTCAAAGTGAAGAAAATTCTGAGATGCTATTAGACTTCACACTTCAGGGAGACCCTCAAAAGGAGCAGAAGGAAGAAGAGCTGGATTGGGAAATGCAGCCTGTTGGCTAGAGTTAGCTGAAGAGAGAGAGCTTCAATTGAGAAAAGGTTGCCTTAAAATCTGGCTGTAGGGCATTTTCTTAATTAGAGACTAACAGAGAAGGGCCCAGCCCACTGTGTGGGTGCCATCCCTGGGCTGATGGTCTTTGGTTCTGTAAGAAAGCAGACTGAACAAACCATGAGGAGCAAGCCAGTAAATAGCACTCCTCCATGGCTTCTGCATCAGCTCCTGCCTTCAGGTTTCTGCACTCTGTGAGTTCCTGCCCTTACTGTGTTTGATAGTGAACTGTTATATGGAAGTGAATGAAATAAACCCTTTGCTCCCCAAGTTGCTTTGGACCACAGTGTTTTAACACAGCAATAGCAACCCTAATTAAGACATCTGGGTTCCAAGATACCATCACTGCACTGGGGTGTGGGGGGAAGACTAGAAACCACTAGCCACAGGCTGTGCGGATTTAAAGAGAAGACAAGAAATACAGAGACTTGCTTAAGAATGTGGTCTCCTAAACAGATCCGTGTAATCACAATAGCTAGCAAGTGATGTACCAGTAAGGTTGGGAAAATGAAGGGCTACTGGTTATTGAGAGGGGAAGAAACAGTCTTTTCCAGGAATGAGCTCCCTGCTAGATTATCCAATCCCAGGAGGTCAGCCCCATACATATGAACTATACTAAATGGATTCAACCGGACACATAAACACATACAAACACACACACACACACACACACACTACAATAATAAGGAATTGGGGGTGAATGTCACAGAGAGTCAGGAGACACAGGACACAGAATGAGTGAGAATGAAGATAGGAGTAGATGTGATGAAAATATAGCTCTCATTATGGAATTCTCAAAAAGTGCAAATCAAAAGGATGGGAGAGCATATTAAGAGCTGATCTGTGTTGCCAGTCTTTGGGCAGGCTTCATGTTTAGTCTTAGGTGCACCCCAACTGTGGCTGTAGGGTCCTACAATAGTAAACTTTTTTTTAGAGAGTTTCTAGGATGTATCTTCAAGAGACCCTAGGACTGTGGATGCCAATTTTCTGGAGGGGTCAGTGTATTTTGCCTTTCCTCCTTTCTTCACCCCACTGCATATTTCCCCTGTCTGAGATGCAGATGTGATAGCTCCTCTCTCTCTCTCTCTCTCTCTCTCTCTCTCTCTCTCTCTCTCTCTCTCTCTCTCTCTCTCTCTCTCCCCCTCCCTCCCTCCCTCCCTCCCTCCCTCTCTCTCTCTCTCTCTCTCTCTCTGTGTGTGTGTGTGTGTGTGTTATGCATATGTCTGAGCCCATGTGTGCACAGAGGCCCGAGGAGGACATCTGGTGTCTTGCTCAAGCACTCTCAGCCTTATTTCTTTGAAGTAGAGTCTCACCAAGCCTTAAACTAGGCTGGTGGCCCCCGCAATCGTCTTGTCTCAGCCTCTCACAAATGCTGGGGTCACAGAGACACAGCGCCATGCCCGGAGTCACATGTGGGAACTGAGTTGTGAATTCAGATCCTTGTGCTCTTACCGCAGAAGCATCTCTCCAGCCTACCAATGTGCCCTAGGACACAGAACCAACTCTCCATGTTTTAGAGAGATAACTGAGGATGTAGTTTATATATGGTTAACGTTCTCTGCATGGTGTGGAGAGCCTCTGTGGTCAAACACAGGATTATTATGCAAGTAACAGTGAATGCCTCTACCAAATAGAATATTAATAAGACTATAAATAGTCTAGACTAGCAAAGATCAAGTTTCCTGCAGAGTGAGCATTGTCACTAGAACATAAAAAGACAAAAGAACATATTTTTTAAAACTCTCAATTTCAAAACCACATGAGGTCATCCCTGGAGTTTTTTGTGTGCTCACCGCGTACCAGGTGCTGCTCTTGCTGCTTTCTGCTGATGGCGGTGAGACAGGTATTAATATCACCCTCTTTTTATAGGCTCGAGATATGGGGTGCTTTTCCCAAGGCTACAGAAGCAGTGGGCAGAGTCAGGATTCACATCAAGGCAGTGGTGGCTCTAAGGAGCTGATAAAGCAGATACACTCAAGTGTCTGGGGACTGAGGAGTCAGAGTGATAACCCAGAGTTGTAGAGCTAGCGTGTAGGACGGAATCTGGAGATATGTGTCAGACTCCCAGGATAGCACTCAAGTCTCTGGGGTACCAGCTTTCGGGTGAGAAAGTTGGGAATGGTGACTGGGTGACAAAATCTCTCTCTCTCTCTCTCTCTCTCTCTCTCTCTCTCTCTCTCTCTCTCTGTGCGTGTGTGTGTGTGTGTGTGTGTGTGTGTGTGGTTGAGCTTCTAGGGAATCTGCCTGGAGGTGCAGGCTCTCCATTATGGGCCCCAAGCCTGTGCTGCTGACCTTCAGTTGAGCATTTTGATAGCAGGCTACCTTTTTCCTCCTAACTTATAGACAGAGGGCCAGTAATTGCTTACTGTGAGGTTCCTACATGTTTCTATCATGTTCTTGTAATTTGACATTTTTAGAAGAAATGATCCAAATATTAGGGGGCGGGGAGTGGGGTGTCCTGCTGGTGGATGCTGGGCTCTTCCTGGCAGATGCAATCTGAGTTTGCATACATTCATCAGTCATTGGGCACTTGCAGAGTATATCTAACCCCAAAGAAAATGTCAGCAAGCTCCCTGCAGAGCTTCTCTGTCCTCTATTGTGGGGTTGAGATTTGAGGCGGAGGCTGGTGGTATTTAGCTGCTTATAAAAACTGTTAGGTTGCTGCACCAAGCAACTGGGAACTTAATTGGAGCCATATAATAAATAGAACTATTCGACCAAATATTTATGAAGTATCCAGTGTGTCAGGAGGCCCGGGGACAGGAGTAAATGTGAATGCAGCCTGGCCTATGGGAGCGTAAGGCTGATATTGGCAGGCTGCAGTCATTCTTTGCAAACCTTCTGGTGTGTGTGTGTGTGTGTGTGTGGTGTGCCCACATTTATACACACCTGTGGAGACCAGAGGTCACTATCAGATGTCCTTCCTCTATTGCTTTCTACCTTGCTTTTCTGAGAAAGTTTCTCTCACTGCTGGAAGAACTTAACAAGTTTGGCAAGACTCTGGCTACTGAGCTCCAGAGATGGCTTGTCTCTGCCCATCCCCCACAGCCCCAGCGCTGGAGTTACAGGGGCATGGTGCCTGTCTGAATCTTTTCAATCTGTGTTGGGGAGGGGGTTGTCAAATGCAGGTCCCTGAGCTTCTGCAGGGATCACTTCCCCCACCGAGCCATCCCTCAGCCCAACTGTTTCTAAGCATGAGAATCCTTTCTGCAAAGCCCATCTGAAAGGGCAGCTCAGTTTGTAACCTGGAAGGAAGTTCAACAGCTCTAGAGGGAGTCTTGAGCCAGTGCTGTAGAAAACTACAGTCTACATCCCGACAGTGCGGTGATTTTCACCCTTGCCTGGAGACTAGGCTCCCTTCTCTCCCTGATCCTCTGGAAATCCTGACATCATCACCATATTACACACCTACCTCAGGATCTCTAGGGCTCATCCTCAGACAGGGACAGCATTCTAGTCCAGACCAGTTTGGGATTCACTGGTCTTTTGGAACATTGTATTTGTTTGGAAAGGAATATGGAAATTAAAACTCATCTTGCAGAACTTTCTAGGTTTGGTAAGGACATAGCAAAATCTTGTGCAGTATGTATGTATATATGTACATATACATAGATAGATAGATAGATAGATAGATAGATAGATAGATAGAAAGAAAGAATAGATGGGGGATAGCTTGTTTAAAAAAAGCTGCAAGTTTAACCCCCTTATCTACTAGAGATTCTGGTTTGGGCCAGCGGTGCAGGGATAAGCCCCAGAAATGGAAAGGCACTGCTCTCAAGGACTAGAGAGGATCTCGTATGAAAATGCCATTCATGGTAGGGGAGTCTATGAGTACTACATTGGACTCTGGTTCATGTACAATGCATATTACACACCTACAGGACTCTACAAGGCAGGTGCTGTTTCTCACATTTTATACACAGGCACATAGACACTCTGAAGGGCGCATACTCAAAAGTACCCACATCAGAAACAGCAGCTGGATCCGGTACACACAGGTCCGACAGAGTTGTGTGATTTTTCACTGCTGGGTATTTTTAAACGGAGGGTGTTGGATGATGGTGGAGACAGGGCAGGTGTGATCAGAATAGCTGCTGAGCGCACAGGCAGTCTGCACTATGTCTCGAAAGGTGATGGAATTCTATAGTCGGACTTACTCTAAGTCTCTCCCCTGGAGTGTTCAACTCCCTTCTTCAGGAATCCCTTTTGGTATCTAGTCCTGGGTACCAGAGGGGTTAAGAAAACCAAAAGACATGGTTCATTCTCTGAGCATCCTTACACTGTGGTGGTGGAAGATGGGTAAGCCCTCTAGATGTGACCGTGCTGGATGGTGGTGGAGACCAGGGCTGAGGGCAGGAGCAGCCAGGAAGACTGCCCACGCAGCTGGGAGTACATCTACTCCTACAATAGAGGGCATGTAATAGATCTGTCTGGAGATTTCTTTGCTCTTCTTGCTGCCATAACAGGCCTTTTCAAAGATTTTCACTCAAACACACATGTACACTGTAAGTTCCACTCTAAAGCTGCAAAGAGGACACCCCTATTCCAGCTCGCCTACAGACTTTGGAGTTGGAAAAGTTTAAAGTCTCTGACTTTGGTTGTCTTGATATCTCTTAGGACAGTGCCGACTGTGATGGTTACCATGGGTTATCGACGGTAGGATCTAGAATCATATAGGGCTGGAGATGTAGCTTAGTGACAAAGTACTTGATTTCCTCACACAGAAGTGTGTGTGTGTGTGTGTGTGAGTGAGTGAGAGAGAGAGAGAGAGAGAGAGAGAGAGAGAGAGAGAGAGAGAGAGAGAGATTCAGAGGAAGTCTTGACTATGAAATTCCTTTCACTTTTTAGTACACGGCACAGGCTGCCTGCTCTGACTAGCTGTTCTGACCACATCTCCTGGGCATGAACAGCCTCCCTTTTAAAATACCCAGAGGTGAAAATAGGTCTCACACAGCTCTGTCAGACCTGTAAACAGACCTTGTGAACTTGGGTCCTGTCTATAAGGGTTATCTAGATTATGTTGAGTGGAATGAGAAAGCCCACCCTAACTGTAGGCAATTCGATTCCCTGGGCTGAATTAAAAGAAAAATAAAAAGGTGAGCTGAGTACCCGTATTCTTCCCTCCCTGTTTCCTGTCAGTGCGTGCCATGTGACCAGACACCTCATGCTCTGCCACAACAGTGTTCCTGAAGACCTGAGTTTGGGTCCCCAGTGGCCATATAAAAAAAAACTCAGATATCACACACACACACACACACACACACACACACACACACACACACACTGTGACTCCAGCTCTAGGAGGCAGAGACAGGAGAACCTAGGAACTCATTGGCCAGACTGTCCAGCCCAAACTGTGAACTTGTGAGCTGAAAGATCCTGTCTTAGAAAAGGAGTGACTGAAGACTGACATTCTGACATCAATCACTTAGGAGCCTCCACAATGGTGAGCATGCCAGCTCACACACACACATGCACACATGCACATGCACACACACATGCACACATGTACATGCACACACATGCACATGTGTACATGCACACACATGCACACATGTATATGCACACAGTTTTGTGTGTGATGTTAGTCAATACTTCATCGCTAAGCTACATCTCCAGCCTTGTATATATTTAAATGCAATTTTTTAATTGCAGGGAAAAAGGGATGGTGGAGGTTATATAATAACCGGGTTTCTTCCAGGGCCCTCCCCTCTCCAGTGCATAGGTACTTATTTTCCAAAATTGTGAGGGAAGTCTGTTCTTACGAAAGCATCTTCAGTTCAGTGGGTGTGGGTTGCCGTACTTCTGTTTGCTCTGGCCGGGCTCAGCCTTCTTCCCACCTCAGCCACCTACTCCTTCCCCTTGGCCACTGCCTTAGGAAGTGAGGACCAACCTGGCTGAGTCCTTTATGGAATCCACTGGCTGAGACTGGAAGGTCAATCTCCCCCTGCCTAATGCCTGCCTAGACTGTCACTGCCATGAGTCAACAGCTCAGGAATGCTACTCTTGGTGGAAGGTGTTTTTGAGCAAGCTATAGGAAGAAGGAGAACAGGGCGGAGAGCCCCAGCCCTAGGGTCTAGGCTGAACCTGGTCTGTGGTACCCAGATTACCTCTGGGCTGGATCTCATTTCCCGTCACCTGACCCACTGACCCTTTTTCCACCGCCCCATCTTAGTCATCTTTAAGAATACAGCTCAGTGACATTAAGTGGGTTCTTGTTGCTGTTTTATGCTGTTACATGTTTTCTCTTCCAGGACAGACCTGAGATACATAGTAATTCCCACTTCCTCCTTACACCAGCTGGGGCCCATTCTGGGCTACTTTTTGTCTCACTGCCTTACATAAATGGAGTCAGACGGTATTTGTCATGTGATTGAATTCTTTCATTCGGCTTCATGTGTGCAAAGTTTATTCCTGCTGTCTCACAGATAGACTAATTCTCTGTTGCATGTATGTGACATGTTTTGTTTATTCATTCATCCATCAATGGGCACCTGGGTTGCTTCCAGGTTTTAATTGTTTTGAATAACGCTGCCATGAACCCAGGTCACACAAAGGTTGCTTCAGGGCTTCGCAAATTGGAATTAGACTGTATTTCTATTTTTCATTCTGAAATATATTTGTGTATGATTATTGTGTGTCTGGATGCACAGCATCTGTCATGTTGCTTACACGGAGGTCAAAGAACAACTCTTGGAAATCAGTGTTCTCCTTCCCTCCACCATGTGGGTCCCAGGAATTGAACCTGGGGCTTCAGGCTTGTTGGCAAGTGCTTTAACACACTGAGCCCTCTCAGCAACCCTCCACCCTCAGTCTCCTGAAGAACTGCCACACTGACCTCTCTATTCCTCATAACAGTGCCTAAGGGTTCAAGTCTCTCTGTATCCCCTTAGTCTGTGCATTCCTGAGGAAGCCGTTCTAACAGTGTGGAGAGCATGTCTCATTGTGATTGGATTTATGCTTTTTTTCTCTTGCCCTTGCTGGCAGTTTATGTATTTTCTTTAGAGAATGTCTGCTCATGTCCTTGGAGAGCCACTCCTTTTAGAACATCAAAGCCACCGTGACTGATTCCCATTCTTAAAATCTTTTGTGCAGGTATCATCCAGAGCCAATTCCTCATCCTCAGAGTCAAGAACATGGCCTTACAGATGCATTAAAACAAACAAACAAACAAAAAAAAACCCCTTCTATTAATCCTTTATGAATTTCACATCACCTAACCCGACTCATTAGCTCCTCCCCCAACTGCAACCTCCCCAATGACAGAGAAACAAACAGTTCCCATTGTGGAAGCTGTGGTGTGTCACAGTGTGTTCCACAGTACACCCTTCTGTCTACACTTCTTTGCTTGTAAATATTCATTGCTATGACTTGTTGGTCTGGTTATGAGGCCTCTGGCTTCTGCTAGTCTGTAGGTACAGGTTGCCCTGTGTTATGGAGATCCTGTAGTTTGGACCTGTAGGACTAGTCTCTTCCTGCACTACAGCAGTTTGGGTAGATGTTGGGGTGGCCAAGTCAAAGCCCTGGGTCTGTGCTTGAAAGGTGTCTGAACTAATCAGCTGGTCAGCTCTCCAATGCTCACATCCTCCAGGCCAGCTCTTCAGGAACCACCCCCCCCCCCCAGGGCCAGCTCTGCGCTGCTGCCCAGGTGAGGCGTAGGGCTTGTGTGCTGCAGCTGGTGAGGGGCATGGCTGGTTCTCCCACTCTTAGGATTTCAGGGCCAGGAGGGCATCTTTCCTTTGTCAGCACCACTGTACTATAGACAAGGAGCAGGACCAGCTGCCCCATGCTCATGTCCTTGGTACTGGCTTTCCTGTGCCCCCACCACCAGGGTCAGCTCTACTGTGATACCCAGGCAAGGTGCAGGGCCTGCTCTCCTGAGTGCTGCAGCTGTTGAGGGGCAGGGCCTGCTCTCCTGAGTGCTGCAGCTGTTGAGGGGCAGGGCCTGCTCTCCTGAGTGCTGCAGCTATTGAGGGGCAGGGCCAGCTCTCCGGCTCTCATGACCCAAGGTCGGGTCTTTCTCCTGCCATGGGTGGTGATGGGGTAGAAGGGGATCTCTCATTCATGCCACTGTACAGGAGACAAGTGGCAGAGCCAGCTCTCCCATACTCTACCCTCTGGGCAGCTCACCCCAAACTCCCACAATGTGCAGGGTCTGCTTTTCTGAGTACTGCAGCTGGTTAGGGACAGGGTCAGCTTTCCTGCTCTAGTGTCCCACAATGCCTGGGTGAGGGGTGGAGCCAGTTCTGCATAGCCCTTAGACATCAACATGTTCCCAGGCGGTAGCCTAGACCAGGAATGTCTGCCTGGCCTTTGGTGGTAACAGGCTACTGCAGGGCCATGAGCCCAGATGTGGCCTTCAGTGGCAGCACGGGTCAGAACCCCACCTTGGTCACCTGTGGCATCACCGACTCCTCACATCAGGCTGTTCCTCACTACCCTCAAGTCTCCAGCTCTGCCTCTCTCCATGGTGCCCACCTCCTTCTCTTTCTCCACCAGTCACTTGCTCCTCTTAGTGGTGCCCAGGGTCTCTGAGTATCTGGGGTCATCTCAGGAGTGCTAGGACCCACTGGATGGGAATCATCTCTCGCATGGTCTATACCCTCAGGCCTGCATGGGGCCAAACTAGTGGTCATCTTAGGTTAGCTCCCTGTCCAGCCCATGGTGCTGTCGTCTTGGGTGGTCATCTCCAGCTTACACCCTCTGAGACCATGGTCGTAGGTGGGGTTCTTTTAGTCTTCAGCTCACTCCCTACTCTGGGAGCCCTTCTGGGCCTGCATGGAGCTGGTTGGTGGTTGTTTCAGGCTCTTTATTTCAGGGAAGGTTGGGCCACTAATCATTCAGATGTTCATAGGTCAGAGCGGTAGCCAAAGCCTCTCTCCTCTCTGCTATCCACTGATACACATGTGACACCGCAGCTAAGCCTCTAGGGACAGGCAGATGCATGTTTTGATATTTATTAGGCAGTTGACTTCCATTTCCACAAAAACGGTATGTGGAGCAGCAGCCACTTCCCTTTCCAGGCCCTCTGGCTGCTGCGTGCCTGTTCTCAGGCCTTGCCTGTCAGTAGCTGCATCCCTTACATGTGCCTCCATTGGCCTGTTGGCATCATTACACCCACTAGCCAGCTGGAGTCTGAGGAATGGGGAACTCAGTGGCTTTTCTTCTTCCAACAGGCACTGCCAGGTCTCATCTTTTACCTCCTGGAGATGTGTAAGGTGCTCAGATATGCAATCTGTAAGAATCATAGTCTATCTCTGTCTGTCTGTCTCCTGAGTGTGTGTGTGTGTGTGTGTGTGTGTGTGTGTGTGTGTGTGTGTGTGTGTGTGTGTGTGTATGTTCCGTCGGATGTTTGGAACATAAAGAAGCTGAGGAGGTTGTGTTTACCAGAACTCCCCCTAGCAATGGAGCTCATTTCCTTTTGGAGATGCCTGCCCAGGTCAGGATGCCCTGCTCCAGGCTCTGCAAACAGACCTGAATTGCAGCGATGATTTGTGGGCAGATATCAATTACTGGTATTTTAATTTATTATTTCGTAGTCTCCATTGTGGGCGTGTGAGTGTCCTGCTGTCTTTGTTCAGGATTGTAGCAATGAACATGAGTAGGGGGTTATTTACTTGAGCAAGGGCAACTTACCTGTGGCTACACCACTGAGGAATGTGATCCCCATCCCACCACACACCCTGTCTCCAGTGATGATTAACTGAGGGCCTTGTGAGTCCTTTCCAATCCACAAGGACATGCTGACAGGCCCAGTCTTGAGCATGCGGCCACCACTGCTGTGAGTTCATGAGTGTAGCTGTCATGTCTCATGGTTATGGGAAATTTAAAGTTCTGTGTCACAGGAGAACAGAAACTACAGCTGGCTTGAATGGACTGGGTTGGAGTCTCTGCCTGACTTGTGCATTCACTGGTCTGTGTCCTGCCCACATTGGCCAGATTGTCCTTGGAGAGGATATAAATCTGGCTTGTCATTTACTGCTGTGATTGATTTGAAGATCTTGTGCCAATGGTTAATAGAATTGTAGGTATCTAACCCAATTAGGTTTAGGGTGCGGGCAGGATTAAAACTTACACCGAAACCTATTACTGGGGAACGATGAGTTTGTTAGAAAAGTTACCAATGCCAGGGACAGGCGGAAGCAACAGTGTGGCCAGCGTCTCTGGAGAGAGATATCTGGGGTATGGGTTGCAGATGGGAGTGGCTCCTAGTGAGATCCAGTATTCGGGCTCTGGATTCCCAGCTAGGAAGCAGGGCAGGGGTGGGGAGCAGGCTGCGTCTGGCAGCGATGCCTGCTTAGATGTTTGCTCACTTCTCAGGTGAGAAGCAAGCAGGCACCGGGTCAGTCAGCATCCTGAGAGGGAGGAGCCTAAGGCAGGAGCAGCAGCTGTTTTCTGACACCATGCTCTGACCATGTTCTTAAGGGCGGCCACATGCAGTCCGTGGCCCAGCCACGTTGGCAGTGGTTCTACATACCACACTGCCACCTGTCTCCATCACAGCTATGTGGTAGGCCTGTGCTGTTGTCACGTGCACATGATGAACTCAAAAGTCAGAGTCAACGTGGACTTCAGGATCATGGTGGAGAGGGGTCAGGTTGAAACTCAAGTCTGCACGCGGTTCTCATCCCATACTTGCCCTTCAAGAAGGGCCTTGTTCCTTGTCAAAGGTGGCACTCATTAACTAGGCCAATGAAGCAATAGTACCAAGCCTGATAATTATTTTCTAATATCTACCCCGGGGCTTTGGTCTAAGAACACAGACCCCGCCTTTGCCAGGCACTCCAAAGCCTCTGAGGGGAGTCCAGAGCAAGCCCTGGCTGACCAGCATGAGAAAGCAGCTATACCAAGCCTTCACATGTTGTAATCTCACTTCTATTGCTGTGACCAAACACCTATCCAAAGCAGCTAAGGTGACAGGGGAAGGGGAGTATTTGGCCTGTGCTTCCGGGTAATACCCCATCCTTTCAGGGAACTCAAGGAGTCACATCATATTAACGAGTCGACAAAGAAGACGGGTGTACCATGCTTACTCTTCAGCTAGCTACCTCTCTCTTACACACTCCAGGACACAGAGATGGTTACACCCACATCCAGACAGCCCCCTTTAGACATACCCACATGCTAACCTGATCTAAATAACCCTCACTGAGACATTCTTCCTAAGAGGTGATTGCGGGTGGTACCGAGCTAACTGTTAAGACTAATCATCGGGACATGTGGAGTCCTTGCCTTCAGGTTTTTCTCTGCCTCTTAAGGCTCAACAGAGACGGCAGGCCATTACCGCTTCACGCATCTTCCTTACCCTTTATTGTATCATTTCTCTTTGTGGATTTGCTGGGCACCAGACGCCATGCTAGACCCAGCAGCAATAGACAGTGAAAGACACATGGCTCCCAAGGACCACCATGTCTTAAGAGGACACACCCGATGTTTGATGATGTGTATGAGCAGAGGGTCTGGGGGGGGGACACACAGTGGGTCTTGTTCTTGAACAGTCAGAAGTGAGAGAGAGAGCGACAGAGAGACATAGAAAGAGACAGAAACAGAGAGAGAGAGAGACAGAACTACAGAAGGATGAGTTTGAATTCATATTGGGTGAGAAGAAATGGGAACAAGCCAAAATAGGACTTGACTTATGTGGAGGATGCCGTTGGCTTGGTGACACAAGAGGGACACTCAACCTTTTTAGTCCTCAAGAGGCTCGTGATGGCAGAGAGAAGAGGAGACAAAGGGACACTTAGGTGACAGAGGGCGTAGGGAGAAGCACTTGGGTTGCTCAGAATGTGGGGTGAGAGACAGAGAACTGAGGAGCCAGGAAAGGCTTCTGAGAGGAGGTCACTGGGGAGCTGCACTTTGAAGAAGGGATTTAGCACACCCTGGATGAAAAAGGGGCACTTTTCATAAATAAAATAAACCAGAAAGGTGGAGACCCTGGGACATGAGTGAGCGTCTCACGCTCTAGAGCTCTGGCTGTAAGTGAAATCCTGGATAACCTGAGGAAGTCCACAGCTTCCTTTCCAGAGGAGGGGATCTTCTCATCCTATGGGGATGGAACTAGAAATTCTCTGCGAAAGACAAGCCTCTTAAATCCAGAAGGTCGATCGTTTCCCACTTTAACACAGGCAGGGGACCCATGTTTGCACTGCATTTCTGTTTCTCCTTAGCATCTTGGGATCCCAGCAGCTAGCTCGTCCTCCCACCATCTCAGAAAAGCTGTAGTTCCTGGTCAAGAAGCCCAGGCTTGGCCCCTTAGTCCTGAAATCCATACGGTTATTTCTGATGATGGTATCCACTCCACTTTCCACAAACTTGATTAAAATAATAAAAATGACTAATACATTTGTTGAAAAGAGCTGTTCAAGCCAGAAGTTGAAGATTGAGGTGTTGGCAAGACCACCTTCCTTCTACAGCTACAAGGAGAACATCTTTGTTTTCCACTTTCCTGAGACCGAAGTAGCCCTCCGTTCATTGGCCTCCTCCCTTTCATTACCTGTCAGCTGGCTAGGGACCTTCTGCTCCACCCAGATGGAAAGCATGGCTGGGCAAGGAGAAGCTCACCTGGCACTGGCCTTTGGGAGGCTGTTTCCTATGGGGTTAGGCAGTGGGGGGAGGGGCAGTATCAGCTATGTAATCTGAAAAAACATCACCAGAGCATCAAACTGAGGTTTGAGCTCACTGAGAAGCTGGCTGTGGAGTTACCAGCCCTCCAGCTTCGGACCCCTGACTGGAGATCCTGCCCCCAAGCACGTGACAGGGAGGAGGGGCAACAAAAGACAAGACTTGTTCTTGGGAAGAAAGTTGTTAGAACCAGAGGACCAGGAATCTGCTGTGTCTCCTAGAAATGACTGGGAAGCTTCGCCCATGGAACCTCAGTAGTGTAGCTGCTTAGACAGGATCTGAACAAGGCCATTGCTAACTGACATCGTAACATGGAAGGGGAAAATCTTATGGGCTTCAACCCTAGACAAGTGCGGGAGAATTCGTTTTCCCCAGGGATGATTCCCCTAATTGGTTATCTAAAACCAATTGATCGGTCTGGAAATCATACATATAAGTAACAGTAAATGAACTTGGTAGGTTGTATTTATCTATTTATGCTTGTATATACATGTATATACCTGTATACCTCTGTGTGTGTGTGTGTGTGTGTGTGTGTGTGTGTGTGTACACAAGCAAAAAAAGCTGTGGACTTGAGATGGGTGAGGTTGGGGGCTCATGGAAGGCACTGGAAGGAGGAAATGGTGTACTTATATTTTAAAATGAAAAGAATTAGATTTTTAAAAGTAGACTCTGTTCTGATGCACATACGAACTCACAGTGGCAGCGTAGGGCCTGCCATGTCTAAGACAGACGGGGCCTAGCACTGAGAGGGCTGCAGACACAAGTCCTCAGTCCTCAGTTACCCAGGAGCTGTCTGCATGCTACCTGCTTGCAAAAGGAAGGTTAGTGTTCCCAATGGGGTCTCACTGGGTGTACAAACCACACGTAAGCACACTCGCGGGCAGACTCTGTGTCCACAGCAGATGGACATCACCAAATGAACTCAATGAAGATTTTTTTTTGAAGATTTTTTATGTCTTATAATGCTTTGGGCTTTTAATTAAAAAAAACTTTACAGGTGTCTTGATTTTATGTATATATATATGGTTTCTGGATATGTGTTTCTCTAGCATGTCTGTGTGTGCGATGTGTGTGTCTGTGTCTACGTGTATTCCTTGTACTTTTTCTTGGCCTCAATCTTTTCTGTTTTGTCCTGTTCTGGCCTGATTGTTTTACCTTATTTTATTTTTAAAATTATTTTTAGATACCTGTTTGTTTTTTCATGAGAGAGAAAGTCTGTGGACTTGGATGGGTGGAGAGGCAGGAAGGATCTGGGAGGAGATGAGAGGGGGGCAAACCATAATCAGAATATATTGTATGAAGACATATACTTCCAACAACTTTTTAAAGAAATGAGCAAAGCTGTTTTGTCCTTGAGAACACCTAGAAGACACACCACCTCCAACATAAGTCCCTGCCATTTACCCTGTTTTAGAAAAAAAACGAGAACAGTGGGGAGACAAGCAGCCATGGGAATCTCCAATAAATGGTGCCGTTTGTGTTCGGGCCAATCAGTCTTTCCTCTTCCGCCCCAGCCTCAACAGGCCCCCTCTTAGGCAGCCTCGGAAATTATCCCCCCTTAAGAAGAAACGATTGTCGGGTCCCTAGTGTTCAGCAAGGCTTGTTATACCAAAACACCAGGATAAAGTGTTCAGAGTAGGTGGCCGAGGCTGGCACCGGTGCAGTTAGCACCCATCCCGTGCAGTTCTATGGTTAGGTCCGCAGAGTGGTCAGGAAGGCTGGTGCTAGCACGAGGGTAGTTAGCCGGCTGTTTGACTAATGATCCTTTTGTCCAAGGCAGCCAAAACAGCATGGAAAACGCAACCACCTTCCAATCAGAGTCAAGTTCCCCTCCCCCATTATCATTGCTTCTTTACAGAGGAAAATGACCGTGAGAGGGAGAGGTCACAGGAAGCGCTTACTCGGGCTAACCATAACAATAGATTAAATAGATTTTAACAGTGTTTAAGACACACGTGCTTGGTGTCCCCGGGAGAGGTGGATTCCCTGTCTGTCTCAGCATCATGACAGCCTCGCTCTATCCTCTTATTTCCCGATTCTCATTGACTGTCTACCCTTTTCTTAGAAGGGCCGGTGTCATTTCACTGAGCTATCCTGACGATCCAGGACAATTTCACAAGTTCCTTAGCTGAACCTCTGTTTAAAAACTTTCTTTTTATTTCTGGATTTTGTGTGTATTTGTGTGATTGTGTACAGGAATGTGTACACGTGTGCAGGTGCCTGAAGAAGCCAGAAGAGGCTACCAGAAGCCTCCAGAGCTGGAGTTAAAGGTGGTTGTGCTGGGATTTGAATCTGGGTCCTTAGGAAAGGCAGGAAATGCTCCTAATGGCCAAGCCATCTAACTGCATTCTCTTTGCTACACAAGGTAACCATGTTGAGCTGATGGACCCCTTTGAGATTGACGTCAACCCGTCTACTGACATAGTCAGGGTGATTAGGATTTCCAAGTAGTAGAACAGTTCCTGTGCAAACTGGATTATCTACCAATCTTCCCCAGCATCCCTGGGGATTGTTTGTGGAATTAGGTGATATTTCTCAGAAAAACAAAGAGGGAAACCACACATTCCCTATCCTGCCCTTAAGTGCTTTTATTTTCAACTTGTGGTATTAATTAGGGATGGTTATAGTAATGAAGTTGAGACAACCCGTGCCCAAGGCGGCTGGTGTAACACACACACACACACACACACACACACACACACACACACACACACACGTGTATCCCAAATCCAGAGCTCAGTTTCTAGCTCTCACTAGTGCTTTGATTCTGGCTAAGTCCCCTCATTTCTCTGGGCCTTAATTTCCACGTTGGTAAAATAAAATGGTTTTGTCACTAAGGGCTTTTATGTGTTACTGTGGTAAGTGGTTGTATTTGTTTCCGGCAGGGTCTTGTGTATCCCGGACTGACCCCCAGCCCACTATATAGCAGACGAAGCTCTTACTCCCTGATCCTCCTGTGTTAATCTCCCGCAGGCTGGGGATGGGGGTTTGTGATGCTGGGCTAGTGCTGCACTAGCAGCTGAGTTCCAGGTCCAGCTCCAGTTTTAAGTGACAAGACATTGTCACAAGACGGTGTCGATTCCCCACCCAGTGTACTAGGGAGAGGTAGTGTTTATTAAGCTCACCGGATACTTTCAAACACCCTTCTGGAACATTTGGCAGTTTCTTTTTCTCCTCTCTATGCACTGATCTTACAGTCACTTGAAGCCAAATGTATGGACTCATCTCATGAGCTCCCTGGGGCTTTAGCCTTTTTGCATTAGAAGGACCCCATTTCTTACCTGGTTGAGGTTCCTGGAGCTGGGAGTCATTAGGCCCACTTCCTGTCTCAGATTCATCACTGGCTAATGGCCAGACCCAGGGGGGTTGCTTAATGTAATCTATAAAACATGGGTAATTACATGTTCCCCGTCTACCACACGGGCATGTTATGGGGGTGTCAAATGAGGTAACAGCTGTAAAAGTTCCTCACAAAGTATAAGACCTCTCAAAGAAACACGATGAAGCTATTTTAATATATCGTTATTAAGCAGATAGTCTTTGGGAGTTGTTCTGGAACTTCTTGTATGTGTTCAAGCATGTTTTATATATGTAAGTCTGTATCTGTGTGCATGTGCTTGTTGCTTAATATATGTGCATTTTTAAAACATTGATGTGTATGGGAGTATGTCTGTGTCTGTGCCACATGTGTGTGAGAGCTTGGATCCTCTAGAAAAGCAAGTACTCTTAACTATTGAACCCTTCCCCCCTTTCTGTTGTGTGTGTGCATGTGTATGTGTGCGCACACACACATGTGAATGTGCATGTGTGTGCACTCCCATGTGCGTGCATGTGTGTTGTGTATTTGCCTTCAGAATTCATTAGCTTTCAAAAAGGACAGGCAGGGCCATGCCTTTGTCATGGGGTTTCTTCTTCCACCCCCCTCTGCAACCCCAGTCTGGCTGCAGGGAGCAATTACTGGTTTTTTCAGGGCCTGCTTTTCACCTTCTCCGCTGAAAGCTATTCATGTCATGTCATTAGCTCTGGGCTAATGTGTTATTTCTGTCCTGGGGTTCCTGGGGCTCAGGCATCCCCTCGTGTTAGAGAGGAAGATATTCTGTTAGCTCAACTCCACAGAGCGGCACTCTGGTCTCCTGGCCCTCTGTAGATAACTAGGGAGTTTTGTTTCATGGTACCAGGGTGGAGTGAGGCTAGGGGAATATTTCCAGAAAATACGGGGTAAGGAAAAGAGAAGTCTAATGTCGTTTGTGTTTCTCTTTGGCCATGCCATGTAGGGAAGGAGAAAGCAGGTACACAGGTTTGCAATGCCAGCTTCGAGGTTTGGTTGATTGTCACTGTTTTTTTCTTTTTCTTCCAAGTAAAGATTTGCTTCTTTCTGAGTCAGGAATACTACATGGTCCTTGAGTTGTTTGACAAGAAGTTACCTATGGATGCTAAGCAGAGAAGCGGTTTAATGTGCTTTAGTTCTGGATGGGAAACCTTAGGCTCCACCCACAGTCTGCTGCAGGGCTGGGCTCCTCTGTATGTACATTTCTGCCTGTGGGTTGGGGAAGATTGGAGCCAGATTTTGAAGCTTGAGTTACCCCCATCTCAGCCAAACTTCCAAAGAGCGCCTTGTTCACTCCTCTTGGCATTTCATTAAGTGTCAGAAGTATTCCATTAGCTATCAGAGCAAAGATCATATTTTCTGTGAAGAATGCTGTGTTGAACCCTCTCCAGACCATTCAGGGAGAGAGATAGGGCAGGCTGTGGAAAAAGCCTGCCTGCAATATGTATGATCCAAAGGGTGGGGAACCCTGGCTTGAAATATGGAGCCCTGGAGCTTCAGGCACTCCTAATGGTGGCTCAATTGCCTTCACTAAGGATAGAGGAGATCTGCCTATGTGAGTAGCTAATGTTGCCTTCCCTGGTATTACCGCAGGAGCCTGCGCGTGCTGTCCGATCTGTCATAGTGATGGAGTTCCGTCCTCTGTGTTACTTTAGTCCCACCCTTCTCAGAGACACTGAGCTGTGTTAAAGATGTCCACCCTGCCTTGCTATTGTGCAAGAGTCCTGACCTCTGGGAACCTGTTCTTCCTATTGCAGACCCACAGTTCTGACTGCAGGTGCCATCTCCATGGGAGGGGCATGGAGGGTGGCTGCTGGAGTTACTGTATTCGGACGTTTTTGGTTCTTGGGATGAAGTGCTTACAGCCCTCAAAGGGACAGTTTACTCTGCGTGGGAGCCTGGATAGCCCTCTTCTCCACTGCCACGGATATCAACACTAGCCCAGGGAGCCTCTAAGAGCTTACTCATCTAGAAAAAGGTCTTCACAGATGTGATGTTAAGCATCTTGGGATGGAGAGATGGTCCTGGATTAGCCAGGCAGCCTCCTTAATTTCAGTTTTAAGATTAATTCTTATGTCAGCATGCAGAGCAATGGGTTTCATGATGACATTTTCATACACGTATGTCAGTAGCTTCCGAATAGCAGAGTTGAATCTATTGCAATGGTGGGGAGGAGAGGGTAACAGAATACATGAGACATCCAAGCAGATGTCACATCTAAGCAGGAAAAGGGACCAGCAAGGGGGGGAGCGGTGAGAAGGAAAGGGAAGGGCAGCGGGGGAGGGGACTTAAATGCAGTCTGGAGTGGTCTTATAAGGTGGATAGAGACATTGTAAGCAGAGGACAAGGTCACGTGGTAGGCAGAATAGATGTCGAGGTGCCGCTTCTGAAGGTCATCAGGAGCTAGAAGAGATTTTTTTTTTTAAGAGGATAGTTATGGGTTACATAGTGGTAGGGGTGTATTATAGGAAATGTGTTTTTAGAATTTTGTTACTGTGTGAAGTGTGAACATTGTAGTCTATTACACAAACCAAGATGGCTATGTCAGTAGGTGATGGAATGGTCCATGACCCCTGCCGTGTGTCCTTCACTGAAGACACCACGTGGCACAGGAATGTAGGCCCAGAGGGATCGAGGCTTTCCGTGAGCAATGCTGACTTCAAACATCCTGTGGGGGCTCTGAGGGTAGTCACTGATTTTGTGGCTTTGCCAGTGTGACTAGGGAAGTCGACTTGCCACCCGAGGCTCTGGCTTCTCCTCACAGTGCTCACGTGTGCACTGTCTTCCCTTTTTATAGTATGGGAAGCAAGGGATGCTTAGATAGACAAATGACAGCCTGAGTCCTCGAGTGTGTGTGTGTGTGCGTGTGTGTATGTGTAGTGGGGGCAGTGCATGCAGAGGCCTGAGGACAACTCAGGTATTATCTCCTTTGTTTCACTGAGACAGGGTCTCTCATTAAGAGCTTGCCACGTGTGACTAGTCTGTCTGACCAGCAGGCTCAAGCTATCTCTTTGTCTCTGTTTTCCCAGCGTTAGGATTACAGACACTATGCCTTTTGCTAGCAGTTGGGGGTGGGGTGCGTGTTATTCATTTGATGGTTTGTTTTAAATACGGTTCTAGGGCTGAGATCTGGGTTCTTGAGCTTGTAGGACAGGCATATTACAAACTCAGCTATTCTCTCCCCGTTCTCTGGCTCCGTACTAGATGCCTAGTCCAGGCCAGGCCAAGCCCTCTGGGTCCTTCTGTTTCCTCCTATGGCTGCCTTCCAGACACAAAACATTTTCTCCAGCTTCTCATGAGCCGTTCCTTGTAGAAGCATCTGGTCCTCACTGGCCTTCCAGATGCTGTAGCAATGGGCAGACATGCCCCTTTCCCTCGATGAATATAACACATAGCCCATCATCTTTCAGTGTGGACTTGGCATTTAAAAACTGTACCAATTGCAGTTGTTTTTGCTCCTTAGGAACTTACCAATCGTCCACTCAATGGCATTCATCAATATCATAAATGATAATCTGTACACAGAAGTAACCAGGGTAGCAGACTGTTTAACATCACGTTGCCTCCGTTTCCTCATTAAAAAAAAGGGAGAAAAGCTGTGTCAGCATTTGTGTGATGGATAAATGGCGGTAACATAGATAAGACACTAGCAGGTGTTCAATATCACAGCTATTTGAATACTGCATACATTATTTAAATATACTAGGCTAAATATTTTTAGAGATCAGATAAAACTCAAGGAAGAGCTTCTGCAAGAAACTGCATCATTACGTGTGATTTTTTTCTCATATTTTTAATGAAGAGAACAATGAAGTGATCTGTGGTAATTTGACACATAGAGCGTGGTGTGAGGAGCTTGGAGATGGCTCCGTTGGTGGGGTGCTAGCCTTAGGACCCATGGGAAAACACAAGGTGGTGGCGAACACTTGTCATTGAATGCTGGGCAGCAGAGACGGAGGATCTCTGGGGATTGGTGGTGAGCCAGCTTAGCCTGCAGTCCTGAGGCAGAGAAAGGTCCTGACTGAGAGAAACAAAGGAGGAAGAGGGGGAGGAAGAGCAGGGCAAGGGGGGAGGGGGAGGAAGAAGAAGAGGAAGAGAAAGAGGAGGAGGGGAGGAGAAATGAGGAGGAGCAAGAGGAGGATGAGTATAAAGAGGAAGAGCAGGCGGAGGAGAAGGAGGAACGGGGAGGAGAGAGAGGAGGAGAGAGGAGAAGGAGCAAGAGGAACCAGAAGAGGAGGAAGGGGAGGAATAAGAGGAGGAGGGGGAGGAGCAAGAGGGGGAGGGGCAAAAGAAGGAGCAATACTCAAGTGATACTTGTTCTCTGACCTCCACATACATAAACACACACACACACACACACACAGAGAGAGGGGGGGAGAGGGAGAAGAGAGAGAGAGAGAGAGAGAGAGAGAGAAGAGAAGAGATACAAATTCAGAGACATCAAGAATCTAAGAGAAATAGCATTGCATAAAAGATGTTCAGAAAGCATAATTCATGTTAGAATCATTATCATTGTTGTGTTAATGAATTCAGCAGAACTTGCAGAAAATCAATCTTAATATTTCTTTTTCTCGGCCTATAAAGGGTCAGCTGCTGAGGTAAGGAGCCCTGTGAGAGGCCCAGGGGAGAGGGGTCAGGAGCTAGCATTCACTCAGCATCTGCTCCAGCCAGGCCCTTTGCCCTACAGGTAATCCCATTCAGTTCCCCTTAAACCCCTGGAGTCCCAAGAGCCAGTGGGGCTCGGATTACAGCCCACATTGGCAGAGGCTTGGACTCCCAAGAGGGCTTCTCTTACTCATACTGGAGGAATGAATGCATTCACTGTTCTGTCAGACAACCAGCCTCGACTGTGGTCCCCACATGGATGAGGTCAAAGGCTCGTCTTTAACCTTCAGTGCAGTGCAGTCTTCATGGGAACCACCACTAGGGAGTAGCCGCTGCAGCCACGCCTTGAGCTCAGCACTTCCTGGGAGTGATTTCCCCGAGTCTGTGCAATGGCCCAATTCTGGCTGGCTGTTGCACATGCTGGATAGGAGAGCTGGCCAGGACTTGTCCGTGGCCACACAGGTCACTGAGGGCCTGGCAGGCAAAGCTGCTGATAGAATAGCTGGGCTTTTTTTACATCCCACGTAAACACCTCAGTGCCAGTCAAACCCTTACTCCCCCTCATCCCCCATTATACCACCTCAAGGGATGCCTTGCTTAGCAGAACATAGACTGTGGAAACCAGTTTTGCTTCAATGTCTCTGTCTCAGACATCTACTGGTTTACTTCTTGCTTTTGAAAATCCCGAAGGGTATCTTCTTGGGATCCAAGTCATTTCCCCAGCGGGAGGACACACACCATGCGCTTTCAGGAGCCCTTGTGTAATGAGTGACTTACTTGTCTCTAAGTGCCATCTTTGCTGATGTATGACCATTGACTGGTCTGCTGTGTGGGAACCGGTTTACTCTAATGCTCATGGACTTATCCTTGTTCCTTCTTTTTGTGACACATTGTGTGTGTTCATACCTCAGAGCAGTGTCACCCGAGCCCAGGGTCACCCGGGTACACAGAGCCAGTGAGCAGCATGTGACTAGCTCTTAGGGACATGGCTGATTTTGCACATGATTCTGAAGACGCAGATGCTCATAGACAATGCCTGGAGTCAATATCCTCCAGGGCTTGTTCCCAGGAGGACAGGGTCTGTTCTGAAGGTTGCTGCTTCAGAGGGTGGTAGTGTGTGAGCACCTCCCTATGAACTTCACCCATGGAGCAGGCAGTGGATGGTCCAAGGATCAGGTCTTCTTAAAGCTTGGTGTCCTTATGCCGGGGCTGAAGAGATGCTCAGCAGTTAGGAGTGTTTATTGCTCTTCCCGGGAACTTTAGTTAGGGTCTCAGGATCCATTTCCAGTGGCTCACAACTGTCTGTCACTCCAGCTCTGGGGTACCCACTGACCTTTTCCATCCTTTGCAGGCACCAGAACACACACACACACACACACACACACACACACACACACACACATATACAAGCATGCACACACATACATATACATACAATCTTATAATTAAAAATAAACTGGGAGCCATTCCAAAGCCGCCTTTCATCCACCTCTGTTGCCTGGATCCCTTGGCTCCTGACTTCTGGGAGCATCCCCCCCCCCCCCCCGTGCACCTGTAACCGCTTTACCTTTAGTGAGGCACCCCATCACCGGTGGACGCTCACTCTGTCTTTTACAAGCCCGGACCTTAGCCAAGCATGGGGAACAGAGGCCTGTGCTCAAACCCTCAGCACAGTTTTGCCGCACAGTAGTCAGCCAGGAAAGCTGTGGTTTTCATCATCTAAATTTTTACTTCGCCGAGCTGCCAGAGTTTTGCTTCTTATCTTTCGTAGACACCAAATAATTTATTGCCGGGACCCACCCTGGCAGGCGCTACAGTCTTCTGAACTTCTCAAAGGGCATCTGCACTCAACCCAAACCATTTGCCCAAAGCCTCTTTGAACTCTGGCTGCACATGACTCCCCCCCTCCCCCCGCCCCTTGGCGGGAAAGAAACAGGGAGCTTCGGGGAAAATAAGGCTTTTCCAGCCTCAGCCACAAACTTCCTCCTGCCCTGCTTCAAATTACAGCCTTGGAATCCATGTGCTTCTGTTCCTTGGTTCTATTCCCTCTTAGCTTCCTCCCTTTGGTTTGGAGCTGTGAGAGTCGGCTAGGTAGTCACTGGCTCCCCAGACTAATGTTGCTAGCTCTCCGTTCCCCACCTGGGTATGTGGGGCTGGTTTACTGCAACTCAGAGCCTTCTGGTCTCTATGAATTAGTCTAGAGCTGTTGGTTTTATTGGCCCATTGGTTAGAAACGTAAACATTTAAGCTCTCTGCCTCTCACGTATGTTATTTCAGCAAATGTTTATAGAGTGCTTCAGTATCAGACTTGGGAATAGCTCAGGATTATACAACCATATATGATTATACAATCATAGCAATGGATGAGCCTGGTCCTGCAGAAGCTAAAGGTGTATGAGGGAGCTGAATCTTGGCTTAACACTGCCCAGCCGGAGTGTTAATGCCACAGCCACGGAGGATGTGCAGGCTACCTAGTGAAGGCATTCACAATGTGGCAAAGCAGACCAGGGGCCGTGCTCATGTTGGATGTAAAAGCCTGCACTAGTGCACGGGTGTACCAGTGGGGCAGTATTCCAGATGGAGTGAGTCAGGTTGTTGGGGACCTGGTGGGTGACACATTGCTGTGAGAGTTCGGGATACTGGAGCAATCGAAGACTACAGAGTAGACCAAGAAGATGTAGGACTTGTGATGGGGGTATGAGGTAACTGTAAACCTAAACTCCTCTGGAACTGAACTCTGTCCTGCAGCCAAAAATGAGCCACACACACAAAGGGGGCTTGCTTATTTATCTTTTATGTGAGCATGTGCAACACAAGGGGTGCATGCATTTGCATGCAAGTCTCCCTGAGATGAGATGTCCACCTTTTATTTTAAGTTTTTGAGACAGAGTCTTCAGAATTTGGAGCTCAACTATACTGTCTGGCCAGCATGCTGGGTTTTCCGTGGGTTCTGAGGACCTCACTCAGGTTACGGCTCTTGGAAGGCAAACATTTTATTGACTGGATCATGTCATCAGCTCCCATAGAGGGTGATGGCTACGGCCAGGCCAGTGTGGGAGGATCAGAAGTGCAAGAGGCTCCTCAACTGGGAACCTGCTTGATGGGTTGGTTCTGGCCAAACAGGGACGATGACTAGGCACCCTTGTCTTCTCTGAAGATAGAGTGGACACTGTACAATCCCAACTCTTCTTTCCACGGAGAGGTTGGGTTCTAAACCTTACCTAGGTATGAGATTTGATGATTCTTGATGATGTAGGATCTCCCTAGAGTACCTCTGCTGTGCACAGTCATCTCAGGACATTTTGACTCCTGATCACACCCACAACAGCTTTTGGGGTTCCAGTATTACATAAGTGGGTATTTTATGTCCCTTCTTGAAGCATCTTCATGTAAGATTCCTCACTGAATTCTCTTTTTGATGCTGTTCAGCCAGGAGACATTTGCTTCAGGTCCTTAGGGCACTTTGATAGGGTTTTGTAGACTCAAGGCAAAACAACTCAGATTTTCGCACATTACATTCATATATTGAAAGCCCTTGTGTGTGTGTGCGTGCGTATGTGTGTGTGTGTGTGTGCTCACAAATCTTTTTTACTTATTTTTTGTTTGAGATATCTCTGTAGCCAGGCTGGCCAGATTTACTATGTAGCTGGAGATGACTTTGAACTCCTGGCCTTCCTTCCTCCACCTCCCGAGTGCTGTGATTGCAGGTGTGTGCTGCAACAGCCAGTTTCTGCAGTACTTGGGAAAGAGCCCAGAGCTTTGAGTGCGGCTAGGCAAGCTTCGCCACAGCACTGGAAGCATGTTTAAGAGATGAGTAACATTTGGTCTTACCAATGAACTAGAAATGGCGGGCTTCATTGCAAATCCCGGTTTCCTCCTGCTTCTCCCAGCCTCAGGGACCACAGGAAGGAGGAGAGAGCAGGAGGATGCTCAGGAGTAGAGGGCGGCCTTCAGGTGCAGCATCTCTGTGCTTTGGGGTGTACAATACATAGCATCCCACTTCCTCGGGAGCTGAGTGATTTTGCTTGGTAGAGGCCATCGCAGAGTTAGAAAGTGGCAGGAACGCGTCTTTCTCATTATTCATTAGATACAGCAGGGGCCATGTTTTCAACAGAATCTGGGACAGAGACTTCATCCAACCTTATGGCCGTGTGCTCTCTCTGGGGATATGACCCGTCTGTCCCCAAGCACCCTTGCCCTATTCTCTGGAGGGAAGACTCATTTCTTCTAGCAACTCAGCTGATGTATCTGCGCACAAGGAATGTTACTTCTCTGACTATGGAAAACCCTGGACCTCCTCCAGAACAGCCTAGCAAGGAGACTTTGGCGCATGCTGGGCAATGGGTCTCTTAGGTGACCCCGCTGTAAAGTCCACACCCCTCTCGGCTTCCTTCTGAGGCAGTCACAAGGGCTGTTGCTCTCTGGGATGTTGGGTCCTTGAATGTGGTTAATGTTAGCACAGCTGAGGGGCTGGGCCTCTTGCAGGGACCTGGCTGAGCTTTAGGGGGAAGGAGAATGGAAACAAACAGGGAATGTATAAGAAACATAAACAGTCCCCACTGCCTGTTCTACACTACACTGACAACTAACTGATGGCAAAAACCATCTGTCTATTGCTTACAAGTGGCTGCCAGTCTTGCCTGGGTGGCATTTACGCTTAGGTGGACATGCACAGATTGGAATGCTCAATTCTTCATCGCATGTTCGTGTGTGTGCAGATGCACATGGGTGTGACTTGGGTATTATTACTTAGTTGGTTCACATCTTTGTTTTTTTTAGACAGAGTTTCTCACTAGCATGGAACTCACAAGTACACCAGGCCAGCTGGTCAGCAAGCCCTAAGTATCTGCCTATCTCTGCCTCCAGAGCCGAGATTTCAAACCCACATCACCATGCCAAGCTGTTTAAATGTGGTCTCTGAGGACTAAAGCAGGCCCCCATGTTTGTGTGCACAGGGTCCAGAGGCCAGATCTCCTGGGACTGGAGTTATAGAAGGTTGTGAGCCACTAGGTGCATGATGGGAATTGAACCCACATCCTCTGCAAGAGCAGCCAGTTTGCTTAATCTCGGAGCCATCTGTCCAGCCCACCAGTGGTTAGTTAGTGAGAGTGAACAGCTATTGTATCAGTCATTCTGGGAGGAATATTGATCAATAAGACCCAGCCCCCGGGGAGCCTGTTCCTAGTGACTGGGGCAGAAATACAAGCACACATAAGAAAAGATGGCTGCACTCCGGCAGCTTGTGGGGTCCAATGGGAGGCCGAAGAAGGGCACGGGTTCTGTGGGATTGTGCTTTGGAGTTTGACTCAGGCTGAATGTTGCTGAGGACCTCAGTAGAAGGTAGGTTTGCATTTCTGGTTCTGTGCTGGGAAGGCCACGTGAGAGGAAAAAAGAATGATACAGACCAAGGCTGGGAAGCCTGTGGAGAAACTGCAGGGACAGCGACAGGGCTGGTCCATCCCAGGGCCCAGAAGACAGAAGGTGCGGTAGGCATCTGCACTGGTCAAGCCAAGAAATTCGGAGAAGAGGAGCAAGAGGCAGTTCATGTCTGGGCTGGGGTGCTGGAGACTGATCGAGCTGTCCTCACAGAGTGGTCCTCAAAGAGTAACAGCATCTCCCTCAGATTGTTGGAAATGCAGATTCCTAGGCCCAGGTCAGAAGACTTAGCAGGTGGAACCTCACAATCTGTTGTAACAGGTGTTCCAGGTGGTCTTGATGCTCACTCAGAGGAGGCTGTGAATAACTAGAAGGGCATTAGTTTATGATGTTGAGCCCAGACTGGGGTGTGCTGGTTCCAGATGTGTGGCAAATGTCTAGGGGCTACTGCTAAAGTGTCGCCCTCAAACTGCTGCATGGTGACACCAAAGGGCTTGTCACAGTTGCAGAATCTTCAAACCTGACAAAACACAAGCTTATTGTCATGCACTCACGTGCACACCCTACTAGGAGATTTGTCTCCCACAAGCTAGCCTAGAGGCGGGAATGGGGGTTGATGCTCAGGACTGCGGTGTAATCGGGATGACCAAACTGTGATGTTATCCTCGTAGATGAGTTTGGGTTAGCACTGGAGTTGGAATGAGGCAGACTCCAGGTAGGAACGATTCCTTCTGAGAGCAGATAGAAATGAGCGTATCCATGCTGCCTGCCTGCTCTCTCTCAGCCAGCCCTTTCCACTCTTACATACTCCAGGGCCCAGCTTAAGGAATGGTGCCACCCATAGCGGGCTGGGTCTTCCTATATCAAAAAACAAGGCCTGCATATGGGCCAATTTAACTCTTCCCAGGTGACTACAGGTTACTCTAAATGCTGTGGAATTAGCAGTTAAAACTAACCAGCCCATTGCCTAACTTTCAGTAATTAGCCAAAATTGTGTCAAGTGGAGCTCCTAAAATAAAATTCCACAGCTAGGTTCTGGGAGAGAAAGCTTAAGAATATGACAACGTACTCCCCAGGGCAGCTACTGCATGCTCTCCTAGAAGGGTTAAACAGCCACACAGGGCCCTTGCGGGCACATCTGTGCTTATTATGACAACTCTGTGTAAATGTATCCCATTCTGTGGAGGCCTCCTGCATGTGGCCAGATGGTCTCTGTCTTGGTGAGGAAGAGGCCACCATGAACCATCAGGATTGTTTGCTCTGATGGGTCACAAGGAAAACAAATGCTGCCTCAGCCAAGTGGGGACGACTCTGTTGCTCACCCACAGGCTGGGTGAAGTCAAACTGCTCACAGTCACGTCTGGCTCGCTCGCTCGTTCTTCGTAGTCTGTTTATCAGAATTCAATTAACATTCAATGCTCTCACAGCTTTGTTCCTTTCAAAGGCGTGGCCGTTTCAAGAGATTTCAAGCGGTTTTGAGGTATTGGGATAGAACTACTCTTTACCCCTTCTCCTACCTCACAACAAAAGGCGATGCATGCCAAACTAGGCAATTGTAAGTGTGTATTGCCCTGTAGAGTCTGTTTGGGGGGAAGATGCTTTCCTAGTCACCCGTCCTAGCAGCTTCTTCCTCTGTTGCCCACAAGTGTGATCAAGCAGGTGTGGCTTCATCGGTGTGTGCTAAGCTAGTGACAGAAAGGCATTCTGTTCTGTCCGTGGGCAAGCAGACCTTCTCAGACAGTCCACAGGCCGAAGAGGGACAGCTTTGTTTGTTTTGATGCCATTATTATCTTTTTTTCTTTTCTCCACTAAACCCAGTCATTTCTGATCTTGAATTCTGACCCTTTTGTTTTGGAGTTCAATTCTTTTCCCTGACTGTGTTCCTCAAAGTTCCAGGTCTGTGGAGCAGCAGCACTGGAATCTCCAGAGAGATGGAGGCTCTATCCCAGACCTCCAAACCACACCCCTCTCTATTTATGTTTAAAGATATAAATATATAGATATGCCGTGCGAGTGCATGTTGGGAGGTAGTTTTGAGTCTAGCCATCTCAGGAACGAGTTCCACCTTGGTATCTGGATCAAAACTGAGTTCATTTTCCCAGTGCCCGGAACCCAACTCCTACCCTGCTCCTTCAGAGCTTTCATGTTTGTTTGCTAAGCAGTAAAGGATGCACAGGGGAAGACGCTGTTACCACGTTATCTAAACTAAGGCACACAAGTCATAAACGTGTCCCTAGTTAATTGACAATGTGCTGCTTGCTCACTCCTTTATTTCTTTATCAGTCCAAACCTCAAGGCCAGAGTCCAGCAGCCTACCTGACTGAAAAAGCTGACTCAAGGTCTCTGAAACCAGGTGGCCTGGATCCGGCCCAGTTGATGTGATAAAGAGAGGGGGATACGTTCTATGGAGGTGTGGTGAGGAGTGGGGGAAGGGCCCAAGCTGAGACATCCCTTCCTCTGAGGGACCGGCCACATGACAGTATAGTATAGAATAGAGTTTATTCAGGGCATGGGGAGGGGAGTCAAGAGGGTAGTAGAGACAAAGAGACAGAGAGACACACACACAGAGAGATAGAAGAGTAGAAGCCAGTCGTCAGTGCATGAAGAGAGGTGGGGAAGGGAATGGGGAGAAAGTGGGAGCAGGAAGGCAGGAGAGGAGCAAGAGAGCAACATGGGAGTATTGCAGTAGATATTAAAAAATAATAAAGGTTTCTCTCTTTTCTGGCCCTGAGGTTTCACTCCCCAGGCCCGACCCTGATACGGAGCCCAGTGTGATCCGCCACCACAGCCCAACTTGTCCGCACAACTCCCCTCCCTTGGCAGTTTAATACCTCCTGTTCTCTGCCTCTGTCCCGGGGTGTTTTTCTACCCCAAAATCCCACAAACACAATTCTACAGCCCGATATAGCTTTTCATGAAGGTTTATATGTTCAATCCACAAACCCTCTACACAAAATTACATCAAATAGACAAGGATACAAACCGCCCTACTATATGACATATTAGACCTGTAAAATCTTTAATGTTCATAGCGTTTTAACACCAATCAATCCCACCTGGGTCTAGCTGGTCCTTGGGAAGCTCCTTGTTGCCACAATCTTCCCCCTTCGTTGTCTGACCTCCTCTGACCTCCTCTGACCTCTCTCAGACCTCTCTCAGACCTCTCTCAGACCTCTCTACTTCCCTCGCCCAGCCCAGCCACTGGCTTTTCTTTATTTTACTAATTAAAATGGTAAAATAGGAAGGTTCAGTTGGAGTCATATGACTGGGCAGCCCTTCTTGGGGAAGTGGAATTAACATTAAAATACTAACAGCTTCAGGACAATGAGGGGGGGGGAGAAGCAACCCCTTTTATAGTGTCAGGCATACCTGGATGTTTTCAGGTAACTATGGGGCAGAGCTTAGATGGACTGCTAACACTAGTCACCAGTTCCTAGCTTAGCCCTTTGTGTCAAAATATGATTGGTCAATGCAACAGCCCACCCAGATCCCCATTGCTTTGTGTTCCCATCCTATAAAAATGCTGTACAATCTCCCTTCAGGGATATGGTTCAGATCCCGAACTGGCTGTCTCACTGAGTGCTCAGAAAAGAAAGCTTTCATTTTAAAGCCTCTGGTGAGTTCTCTTGGCTCTTACCCTGAAACCAGCAGAAGAAGCTGGAGGTCCATCTTAGGAGTCTTCCTTAGTGATTTACTACCGTATTTTTTTAGATAAAATCTCAGCTGCAGCTCCCTGGGTTAGCTAGACTGGCTGGCTAGCAGGTCAGCCTTTTTTCATGTGGGCTCTGAGGGATCAACTGAGCTTACACAACAAGTACTTGGCCAACTAAGACACCTCTGCAACCCAGAACCTACATCCCAACAAGGTCTTAGGCACCCGTAACTGTTGTCTGGGTTTCTCCATTACTTTAACTAAACTCTCCATGGAGCACTTACTTTGAGGCTAGATTTCACTTTTGGTCAGCTTTAGAACTTAAAAACACATACACTCCAAAATTCCTTCTTTTGCCTTCCTATGATGTCATTCATTTTACCTGGCCTGCCACAAGAAAGAAAACGGCAAATTGGGTCCAACTCATATATGTATTCTAAGACTAACTTCTTAATGGCATCTGTTAAAGCCTCCACCATTAACTGAGTCCCAAGTGTTGCCAAGATTAATTGAGAAATGCCTAAAGGTAAAATAAATACTGTAGCTTAGTTTAATTCAAAACCGTATCAGCCAAGAATGGAGGTACAATTAGTGATAAAGATGTTAATAATTAGTTGTGCTCTGTTAAGTTTTATATTCATGGTTATATGGAGTGGAGAAAGAATTTCCCCAGGAGGGTAGAAATCAATGTTTCACCTTGATTGCTATTTTAATGTGCTTATTTTAATGGGGCCATCCTGTAGAAACCCTTGGGCGCATTTCCAGTTTTACATAAATGTAGAATTAATTATTATGAAAGCATATAATTTTAGAGTTGAAGCAACCTTGGCGGTCATTTAATTCAGCTTCGTCATTTCGCAAATAAGTAACAATCACTGGCTCGAGTCCTTCCCCAGAGCACTGGGAACTGGGCTTCCATACTCTCAGAAAAAATGACCAGGGTACCTTCTCAGACCCCTTTCACTGCTTCCTGTTGCCTCAGAACCCCCCAGACACAATTAGGTGGGTTGTTTCTAAAGTTTTTCCCCTAGCCTGCATGGCTTTTGGTTGTGAGATTGGAATCCTGGAACACACCGCTGGTTCACTTTGGTTTTTCTGTACCATTCCTAGCTCTGTGCTTTGTCAACAGCAGTTTCGTGATGAATAGATGTGTCCGGGGCTGGAGGGTATGCACTTTCCTTGGACCGGAGGTTAGTTCCTAGTGTTCATGTCTGGCAGCGTACAGCCTCCTGAAACTGCAGCTACAGGGGATCTCATGCCCTCTAATGCACTGTCCCACACAAATAAAAATAAATGGTAATAATAGAAATAAATGCTAATAATATACATTGACAGGCAGTGGGGTTCTGGGCCGGTCTTTTGCTTTTGCTTTTGCTTTGTGGCACTGGCACTGGGGTGGAAATGACTGCATCTTCCCACCGGAGGCATGATGCTGACCACGGTGGGAGTATTTACATCGTAAAAAATGGGAAGATGCTTCAAATCGGGGCATTTGGCTTTGAGAAAGGCAGTGGTTAAACGTTTATGAGCCTAACCACTTGATAGGTGATTTTTACAGAGTCTCAGAAGGTGGTGGATCTTTAAAAGAGAATCTGAAGATGCAAGCCAGCATGAGGAAGGCTTATTGCTGGTATTGCTATCCTTGAGAATGAGGGACCGGTAGACAACTGCTTAACCCCCTCTGGTCCTTTAAGGTCAATGCAAGTTACGTCTCAGGACTGTAGGAGAATGTTACAGCTCGGGTCAAGCTCCTCTTATCCAATAGTGCTCTTTGGCTATGCATGGTCTTGGAGATCATGTGGAATTTCAGACACAGCTGAGTGAGAAAGACATTATGGGGTGGGGGGGGGTGAGTGGGAAAGTATTTGTTTCTGAACTTGCAACTGTATCTTTACAGGTCTCAGAAACCTGTAGCTCTCTGTGATCTGCAGAAATGGCCAAGCTCCCTGGTGCAATGAGCCTGCACTGAGTAGAGCTTGTGATCCCAACCTTGCTTCCAACCACGTCCCATTACCTGCAGGTCTTCCAGCCATTGATTTCCACAACCATCCTCCTCTAGTCTCTAGGGAGCCTCCGCCTTGGCTTCCCTGATGTCCCTTCTGAGCCATGTTTGACTTGCTATGCAATTCACACGACTCATGTTGGTCTTTGTCTTGTGCTTGTATTTAGGAGCAGGACCCGAGGTCCCATTGGCCCTGGCAAGTACGGCTATGGGAAAGCTCCCTACATCCTGCCACTGAAGACGGATGTCACACATACTCCACAGAGGCTTCGAAGACAGAGGCCTTCATCCAGGAACGCCAGGTCGCAGGAGGCATCTGCTTCAAAGCAGGGCTACAGGCCACCAACTCACCAGTTCTCACACAACAGGCCTCTCTACCAGAGTGACAGTGGCCCTCGTTCTGGACTGCCACCTTCTGAGGCCTCTATCTACCAGCTGCCGTTAACTCATGGTCAAAGCTATTCTGCAGCTTCAAGCCTCTTCCACAGCCCGGAACTGAGCAGCAACAATGGCGCTAGGCCCCATGGGGCAGGTCAGACCTTTCCCCAGCATCTGCGATCAACAGCAATCTCCTGCATCGGGGCCTACCGACAGTACAAACTGTGCAACACCAATGTGAGTACCCAGCACCTCAGACTGGGCTTGGAGGCAGCTGTTTTTCTTAGTTTCTGGTCAGTTGGTACCCACTACCTGGAAGACTGGGGATCATGTCAACAGACCTTTTATTTTTCCCTCTCTTCTTCCATGTATTCACCCATACGTGGTGTGTGTGTGTGTGTGTGTGTAAAGTTAATGCCTTATAAAGGAAGTATACATAGCTGGTGATGGAGTCCCATCCACAATTGTGTTACAGTGATACTATCAGCCATTTCAGAACAAGAACTTCCAAAGTCTCAGTGGCTTATACCCAAAGCAATTGTATTGTTTTCATGTGTGTGTGTGTGTGTGTGTGTGTGTGTGTGTGTGCGCGCGCGCACAGGCATGTATAGGGCACAAGGCAACGTCAGGTATCTTCCTTACTCCCTACTTGTTTTGTTAAATGTTTATTTATTTTTGTTTCTGTGTCCGTGTGTATCTATAGTATGCGGATGCAGTTAGATGCGGAGGCCAGAAAAGGATTAGGATCCCTTGGAACTGGAGTTTCAGGTGGTTGTGAGCTGTCTGATGTGCGTGCTGGGAGCTGAACCTGAGTCTTCTCAAAGAGCAGTATATATTCTCTGTACTGCTGACCCACGTCTCCAGCCCTGCCTTTTTTATTTTTTGACAAGGTCTCATTGAATCTGGAGCCTACTGACTCAGCTTTTCTATCTGGCCAGCAAGCTCCAAGGGTCCTCCTGTTTCTGTCTCAGAAGTGCTGGGATCACGGGCGCACACCACCATGCCCTTTTGTGGCAAGCACTTAACCAAATGAGCCATCTCCTCAGCCCCAACGATATTTATTTTTTGCTCATGGGTCACTCGAAGTTTGGCTGCCGAGGAAGTAGGTGTTTGAGGAGGAGCCACCTCGCAATCTTGGAGGCTCCTTGCTACTGCGCAGAGCAAACACCTCGGGTGATGCTGCATGGAGAGATCATGTAGAGTCCCATCTTAGGGAGCCAGGACGTCTGGGATGGGAGATGGGTGTGGAGTGCTCTGGCCAGCAATTACTTTCCCTCTTGGGTGGGAGTATTTCAGGGAATTAAGAATTTGAAGAGCAGCCTTCATAGACATGGCCTGAATACCCAAGTCTGGCATCTCAGTAATGTCTGCTTTTATCAGTAACTCACCTGGAGCCAGGCCCTGCCTGAGCTACTTCCTCCTCCCGCTCTAATCTTCTTAACTCCATGAATCTGTTCCCCTCCCCCTTACACAAGGCTCAACACCATGGGCAGACACGGCCCCGATAGTAAGGCAAGTGGCTGCTATAAACTGTATATGACCAGGTGCTGCATTCTAACAGGTGGAGAGCCGGGGAGGGAAGGGAAAGGGGGAGGGGCCAGGAGAGGTTAACTTTCTAAGCTGCTGCAGTTTCCATTAATAATTTAATCTGCCTAATACTGGTCAGTGGGTAACAGGACAGCTGGTACATATTAGCTTCAATTTCCTCATTAAAAATCTATTTCCTGCTATGGAGTTCATAGAAGTGACTTAATTTGTGATCTTAATAATGCCTCCAAACGCCTGCTTCTCCATGGTAAGAATGCAGGGATCGTTCTTTTCTATAAAGCACCCATTTTTCTAACGCCAGGGCTTGCCAGCCAGACAAAGTGCAGCGGATTCCGGGCCACAAATGATGGAAGTTCTATGGTCTGTTGGGCTGAGGATGAAGCTCTGTGGTAGAGCAGTTGGCTAGCGTGCACGAGGCTTTGCGTTTGGTCCTCAGAAATGAAAAAGAAAAAAAAGAAAGTCAGATCTACTTTATGGTGTTGTTCTGAGGATCAAATGAGGTGTTGCCTAAAAATGTTTTGTGAATTGAAAAAGTAAGGAGTTGCTTGCCTGTGGGATCCAGTGTGGCTCTTGTTTTGAATAACCATTGCTGTCCTATTAAAGTGAAATCAATTCTTTGGTAAAGTCATACATATTCTCCCACTGACAAGTATGGCTAGTAATTTTGAGATCAAAGTAAGTCATAAAGAAAAACGAAAGGACAGAGGGCACTGGGGGTAAATGTGGAGCCGTCATCTGAGTGATCTTTCTTTATCTGATTTGCATTTGTGTGTGTGTGTGTGTGTGTGTGTGTGTGTGTGTGTGTGTGTGTGTAAAAGAGAGAGAGAATGTGTATATGAATGAGTACTGGAGCGGGAGTTACAGGCATTTGTGAACCATCTGAAGAATGTTCTAGAATTTTAACCTGGGTCCTCTGGAAGAACAGCAAGTGGTCTTGACGTGTAAACCCATCTGTCCAGCCCCATGCATATCGATTTATTTTCTAATTACTGTTTGCAAAATACTGATTTGGGCCAGGTGTGGTAACATATGTCTTTATTCTCAGCACTTGGACGTGGTGCTGGAGAAACCAGAGTTCTACATCTTCATCTGAAGGCAATTAGAGGAAGACTGCCTCTTCTAGGCATCTAGGAGGAGGGTCTCAAAGCCCACATCCACAGTGACACACTTCCTCCAACAAGGCCACACCTCCTAATAGTGCCACTCCCTATGCTGAGCATATTTGTACAACCGCAGTCTCCAATACAGGACAGAATCAAATGTCCTGTACTTTAGAGGTTTCATTCCATATTTTCTGTTGTGACCTTTTACACAGTGCATGCCACTGTCATGGGCACACACCCTGCCCCCTGCCCGTATTTATGGGGAATTGTCATCTCGAATGGGTCCTGCAGTTTTTTGCCTAGCTTCTTTTTATAAGCTCTGGACTTCTTGTGTCTTGCACCATACTCCATGAATACTTAAAAGCTTCTGTATTTTAGGCATCCTCCAAGGCCAACCCTGAGTAGATGCTCTTCTGGGAGGTTTCACAAGATTTAGTATATACACATACTCTTAGCTTAATATGCTGTGAATATATAAGGAAAAACTGGAAAAGAGAAAGGCACATGAGACCAAGTCCAAAGACAGCCAAGCACTGGGTCCCAAGAGTCCTCTCTGTTGGAATCTCATCATAGGTCCTTTCTTGATGAATTATTGAGAGGCACAGGAATTTTCTGCTAAGGACACTTTTTTTCTGTGCTGAGGCTTTTTCACGTGACCATTCTCTGTTTAGTTGCAAAATTCCAGAACCCCAAAGGAAAGCAGATGCTCTGTGTAAACTTGGTGGTTTATACAAACACTTAAGTCCTGGTGAGTTATGTTTACCATTAGAGGGTGGACAGAACTGTCCTGAAGCCTAAGGTCCTAGACTTCAGCCATGGACCACCTTTGCCAAAAGGCTTTTCTGAGGGCAGCAGTCTCCACATCCTAGCCAATGATGCCATCTAGATGTCACCATACCCTCCCTGATCCCCAACATTGCTGCAGTAAAAATAAAAAAGGTCCCACTGTCTCACTCTGCAGGAGCCGTTCCAGTGTGGAGCCGGGCACCCAGTCCCACACTGTCCACTACAGCCTGGTAAAATCATGACTCAGCAATCAATAACTTATCAGACAGATTTATATGTTAAATTCTCAATCTGCAATACACCCAAACAATAAATTCACTGCCAATTAATGAAGATATATTCCGCCCACCTAGACAAGATAAAACCGATCTAATTCACCTTGATCTGAACCATCCTCCTCTGCCGTCTCCATCTTGAATCTCCCGCCTCTCCTTCTCTTATCCCTTCCCAAAATGTTGTCCCTGCCCCCACTCTCTACTGCCCAATCACGTATCACCTTGACATCAACCTACACAACATGAAGAAATGTAATGCATCCCTAAGTTATGCAGGTCTTCCTACTCTAAGAGGAAAATGCCACGGGACAGTATTATGGAAAATATTACCCGAACTAACAAGAAAATGTAGGTTAGCACTTAGATCCTCTCCAGCAATCAAAAATAAATAAATAAATAAATAAATAAATAAATAAATAATGTATGTACCTTTTCTCTTCTGGCTGTTATCTGGGAGAGAAAGAATGGTCTAGCAGGACCTACAAATACCAGTTTCTCAACCCTATCCTTAAGCTTAGGTTCAGCATATCTTACTTCAGCTTTGATGGATCCCTGGTGGTTCTAAGATTCCTGCAACAGTGAGCGGCTCGGTTCTGAGATGTATGGCGATGACTCCGAGGTGGCTGGATTAGAGACAAATATTTTGTGGGCTTCTATAAATCAGAGCCCTTTCTCATTTCTGTTCATGGCTCCTCCCTCCTCAGCATGAAGCACTTAAACAGTGGCCCTCAGCCTTCCTAATGCTGTGACCCTTTAATATGGTTCCTCATGTTGCCATGACCCCCAACCATAAAATTATTTTCCTTGCTACTTTGTAACCGTAAATTTGCTACTATTATGAATCATAAAGTAAATATTGTTGGAGATAGAGGTTTGCCAAGAGGGTCACGACTCACAGGATGAGAACCGCTGGCTCAAAAGAGATGCATGGAGAGGCCTGTTTGCAAGTCCGTGTCTGCCATTGTATATGGCGCTAGAACACTTGGCAAAGCAGGAAGAATTCTGGGAGCACAGAGTGGGGACCCTGGGTTGGGGAAGACTTTACTGAGTAGGGTGTGGTTACGCTAGCTTATAAAATAACCAGCAAAGGCAAAAAGAGCTTGTGAGATCAAAGAAAGTGCTTAGCTAGGGACAGGAAGAAGCAGGTAAGGATTGTGCTGGGGTCCCAGGAACCTGCCAGGTGGTTGGAGTCCACCTCCCCCATCCCCATTCCTACTATGAATAATTGAAAACCTCTAATCAGAATGTGTCTATTAACAGGTCAAAATACAGCAACATGACGTGGGCCTTGCTTGACTTTTTAGATGCAGGTGATTGAAACATTTTATGCAGAGAGGAAGTCAGAAATAAGCTTAAGCTACTCTGAATGCTGAGAATCCTAGTGTCTGGGAGACTGAGGTAGGACTGTGAGTTCAAGACCAATTCAGACTGTTCACTAAGGGTCCACAGAGACCCTGTTGTTTGCTTTTCTTTAAAGAAAGCAAGCTAACTGTCTGGTTTAACTGGAGGTGAGACTTGCAAGGCAGTAAGGGATGGTAACCACGAAGGTGGCTCGCAAGGGGAGCTTAATGGGAGTGTTGGGGTAAGTTGGAGAGCCACTTAACTGTCTATTGGCTCCCATATTTTGGAGAGCATTATAATTTCTGCCTCTCATGCTTAATCCTCGGCATGGAAAGGTAAACCCAGCTGCAGGTATTGGACTGTTGGTCCACACCCCAGCCCCAATGTGGACAGGTTAAACGGGTGGTCATTTCTGGGCTTAGATGGAGTCAGTAAGGGTATGCATTTCCCAGGTACAGTGGGTTAAAGAATCAGTGGCACCCAGACTTCTTCCTCCACGCTGAGGAGAAGGAACAGGCAGTTTGGAAACTTCTGCAGAACCAGAAATCGTCCCAGAGAGCTAAGCCTTCCTCAGCAAGGAGAAAGTTCACCTTAAGAACTGAAGACACAACCCTGACACAGAGGTATCTTTGATTCATCAGTTGCCTTGTGCCTTGCTGGCTCTGGCTAAGACTGGAAGTCCAGTCAACAGCCGTGTCTTTTACTGGGAAGCTCATTCAGGCCCAAGAGCAGTGGCTCTGAGCCTTCCTAACGCTGTGACCCTTTAATACAGTTCCTCCTTCTGTGGTGACCCCCCCACCATACAATTATACATTTCCTTGCTACTTAATAATTATGATTTTGCTACTGTTATGAATCCTATTGCAAATGCCTGATGTGCAGGATGTCTGATACATGTTCCCTGGGAAACAGATGATTGATCCCCCCAAGGGGTCATGATCCCCAGTTTGAGAACCACTACTCTAGACTTAAAAGGTAGGTTTTTCTTTTCTTTTCTTTTTTTCTTTTTTAATGAGGGAATGCTATCAGAGAAGGGGAAACCAAACTTCTGGTGCCTTAGAAGATGAAGTTAAACTATCTTTTCTACCATCTGATTCTAGGTCTATATTAGTATTTGCTGGATATAGTAACCCATCGAGACACCTGTGACTAAGGTGTCTGCCTTGCCTTGGCATCTTCTCATAGGTCCACTGAACTTATTGCATTCTTCTTAGGGACCAGACTGATGCTGTCCCCTCTGGAAGGGTTGGTCTGTAGAGTCACAGGGCTCAATGCAGGGACCAGCTTATGAGTGGCAAGTGGTTTGGTTACTAAAGAAGCCACCTTGAACTTAGCTTTAACATCTTGACTGCAGTTAATTTGTTGAGGGGAAAGATGCCTGGGGAGGGCGGGTGGGCTGGAAGGTGCTTTTGGCAAGCAGAGATGTCTTGCATTCGGTTGCTGCAGATTTCCCCAGGGTGGGGGTGGGTTTTCTGGTGCGGTGTTGGTTGTTTCTGCCCAAGAATAACGGCCGGCGAAGGAAACAAGTCTTCAGGGCAGCTGAGCAGGGTCTCTGCAGGCAGATAGATGTAACTCTGCCCTGTGTCTGACTGCAAGTAAGTGAGCAGAACTGAAAGAAAGCCTCCTGAGTACTGTTCGATGGAGGGACTTAGAAGCAGTCCTGGGTTTGACAGCCTGCAGGGACACATGGGGCCAGCGCCCGGATGGGCTGCCCACTGGGCTGGCGACCCCAGCTTGTATGATCTCACTGCTGTTGCTCTCGATGAGAAACCAGTGCTGGGTAGGTATGGACTTTAGGCAACTCTGCTGTCTACTCCGGAGTCCTGGAATCTCTGGTAACTTTTCTTTTATGTACTTGCATGTATATGTGTATATATAATGTATGTATGTGTTTACATGTATATGTACATACACATAAGTTATACATGTGAGTTGTGCATACCTATATGCTGTTTATTACCGACACTTCCTATGCTTATAAAAATATTGTACAGAGCCAGTGAAATTATTGAGCAGGTGAAGGTACTTACACCACATCTGACAATCTGAGACTCAGCCATGTGCACACATGTGTACACGTACACACTGTGGCAGATTCCGGAGATATCTGTGTACATCAGAATGCACACACAAAATAAATAAAGCATAATGTTATTTTTAAAGTGGGTCAGTAAGCAATGACTATCACGGCTTTAAGATTCAGCTGTACAAATACCAACACTGAGATGTAGGAAGTGAGTGTGTCTGTCTGTCTCCCAGGACAAAGTGACCAGTCACTTAAATGCTCTGGTTCCTAGGCTGGGAATGGCTTAGTCTGTCAGGACCTGAGTGTGATCTCTGGAAAGAACCCAAGTAAAAAGCTCGACTTTGTCTACTTGTAACCCAGCCCCGGGAGGTGGATTCTTGGTTTTGGGTGGCCAATCAGGCTTTCCCAGCCAGTGAGCCACAGAGGTGTGAGACTCTCCCAGAAACTGCTGGGCAATATCTGTGAACCAACTCCTGAGGGATTTTCTGACTCCCACACAAGTGCACCTGCACATGAACACGCCCCCACAGATAGACAGACAGACAGACAGACACACACAGTTCCTATGCCTTTCTGTTTCACCCTACATCAACTTCCAACTTTTCCCTATTACCCCTTGATAGAAAAAAAGGAAATTACACCTTTTCTCCCACCCTGAAATTTCTGCCATATTTTTATTTTCAGTCATAGTTTTGGCTACATCCAGTATGTTGATTTATCATTGTTAAGGATCAGTTGATTCTTCATTTTGCTAGATTAGACATCCAGTGTCTGGCTGGCTAAACTCCCCACCCCCCCTTAGGTGTTGTGTTACCACCAAATCCCCTCCCCCAGGAGTTTTTATGTATCTTTTTTGAGTTGACCTGTGAGAAATTGGTGTGAGTCTTCTCGGTGTCCTCAGTAGCCATGATACCCAAAGCAATGATTTGCTTTGCAGTGGGATTTTTTTACCCTTCTAGGCAGCAGCAGAGGGTCCTTGTTAATGGAGTTTCTGATGTAGCCACTAAGAGGATTAAATTCCTTAGGATAGTTTGCATTGTGCGTATTTGAATATATGTATGCGTTGTCAACTAGTTAGCAAAAAGCATTCTTTTAAAAATGGTCATACAGCTACATCTATAGATAATTTAAAGAATTAAATGACCTGAGACAGGGTCTGGAGAAGTGTGTGGGGGGAGGTTGTGTGGTGTGGGGGGGGGGGACAAGAGAGGAACAGAGACAGACCAAACTTAAGAACAGAGGATTCTGGCTGGGGATGTGGTATGGTTGGGAGAGTGTTTGCTTGTCGTAGATGAGGCTGTAGGTTCAATACCCAGGACCACATAAGGCA
The DNA here is from genome assembly GCF_963924665.1 of Micromys minutus. Lineage (NCBI taxonomy): Eukaryota > Metazoa > Chordata > Mammalia > Rodentia > Muridae > Micromys > Micromys minutus. Next base: position 50,838,309 of record NC_137985.1, on the reverse strand, counting down.
GATGTGATACAGCCAGCCCTTGGGAAGTAAATGCAGGAAGGTCAAAAGTCTAAAGGTCATCCTGAGCCAAAGTGAGTTCAAAGTCAGCCTGGGATACTTGAGACCTTGTCTCTTAACAAAAGAAAACCTCTTCTGGGTGAGCGGATGGATTTAGTTACACTGACATGCCTTGGGGTTTTGACCTGTGCCCTGGAACAAGAAGAAAACGTTTCTTCTGGGGGAACATTATGAGCTTCTCCTCTTGGATGAAAAATGATGCACTAGGGAATTCAGAAAAATTCAGATCAGAAATGACGTGCAGTACCTTGACTTCAGACAAACAATTCCAGTGATCAGAGAATTATGGGAGTGCTGGGAGCGACCTTTTGAAGGGTGGAGCTGGTCCTGTTTGGATGGAGAAAGGAGATGGTGCACACACTGGGAAGCAGGGAAGTATTCTGGCCCCTGCATCCTTGCTCTTCTGACAGAGGATGAATCCCATCTTCCAGCTCTAAAAGCACTAGAAGGAGAATGTTTGCGAAGCCTTCTTTTCAGTTGCTCACTCATAGGTTCTGGACCTGTTGAGCTCATCTCTGGTATGTTCAGCTAAGCAGCCATTCACTGCACTGTGCTGTAAACCGGCAACTTTGTTGCACACTTGGTTAAACCTCATCCAAATCTTTGGAGCTTTGGTGCTGGCAGGGGCGAAGGCAAAGTTTGCCCTTTGATAATTTGTAGTTTAGGCCATGAGAAGCAAAGTAGATGGTGTGTGTATGTGTGTGTGTGTGTGTGTGTGTGTGTGTGTGTCTGTGTGAGTGTGTGTGTGTGTGTGTGTGAGTGTGTGTGTGTGAGTGTGTGTGTGTGAGAGTGTGTGTGTGTGAGTGTGTGTGTGTGTGTGTGAGTGTGTGTGTGTGTGAGTGAGTGTGTGTGAGAGAGTGTGTGTGTGTGAGTGTGTGTGAGTGTGTGTGTGTGTGAGTGTGTGTGAGTGTGTGTGTGTGTGTGTGAATGCAGGCATGTACTGACATGAATGCACATGACATGAATGGAGGTCAACTTGGGATGTACTTCCTTGACCTTCTCCTTCACACCCTCCCCTTTTTGAGACAGGCTCTCTCAGTGACTGCTCAGCCAGTGAGCTTCATGGCTGTTCTCATCTCTGTTCCTCTAGTGCAGGGTTCACAGGAATATACATTACCCTGGCTTTTTGCATGGGAACCGGAGGCTCCCAGGGGGTCTGAACTCAGGTCCTCATGCTTTTGTGGCAAGCACTTTTTGACTGAAGCATCTCCCCAGGCTCCTAAGTAAGTCACCTGGTGGTCACATGGGGCTCATGATCTATTCCAAGTAGGTCTTGGTAACTGTCCTCATGAAGCAAACTGAAAGAGTCAAAATAAAGGTGGAAAATAGAAAAGGGTTTGTATTCAATGTGGCCACGTTGGAAAGAAGTACAAAGAGATTCAGTAGAACCCCTCAAGTCCCTCTTCCTCTTGGGGTCCTGAAGTGAGAGCAAAGTTTATATGGAGAGCCAAGGATATTCACTGCTAAGCCATCCCGCCAACATGTGGTCCTGCTCCGCTCTGACCTGTCATGATCCGGGCTGCCAGTCCATCCTGTGAGCTGTTCTGATGGGTGCCTTTCCTTCTCCTGCCCTCAGACTCCTGCAGGAAAGTCTCACTAGTCTGCAGTCCTCTGTTTTAACAGTCTAGTAGTCAGACTGAGGGATGTTGTATCTCTTTAGGATGTCTTCCACCAGCCACCACCTCATTAAGAGAACATTTCTAGATTTCTCTTTTTGATCCCTTCAAGGGAGAAGTTAAATGTACCCTCTGTTGCCATAGTAGCTGATCTTTTGATTGAATTCAGAGTAACTTCAAGGATTTTTTTTTTTAAAGTACAAATCTGACCCAGGCAGATTCAAGGTCAAGTTTCTTGGTGCCATCTTCACTAGGTATGGTGCTCCTCAACTGGGCATGATACACCTCATTTCCTCAGGCAAGGAAAATAGTTTAATTACCAAAAGGTAAGTGTTGATCACTGGTGGTATCTTGTTGAGAAGTGGAATTAGGCACTCCAAATCGTCAACTCCAATTAACCAGGGTCACTAGAAATGTAGCCAGAATTTCCACATTTCTCTGTGTGACTCATAGGATCCCCAGGCACTTGTGAGACAGAATTGTGGATAGGGCATGTGCTACTTTGTAAGGATTCAGCTCACACAGAAGTACATCTTCCTTTCTCCAATGGAAACCTCTCTCTCTCTCCCTCTCTCTCTCTCTCTCTCTCTCTCTCTCTCTCTCTCTCCCCCCTGCCTCCCCCTTTTCCTCCCCCCCTCCCTCCCCCTTTGGAGTAGACAGGGCCGTTTGAGGGGAGCCCATCTCCCAGGAGGTATTCCCTGGCTGGAAAGCGGAAGCTTTGTTGGTTCCATGTTGAGTAACCCTGTTTTCTTTCTACACAACTTTCTACCTGTTGCAGAAAATATTAAAAAATAAAATATCTTATCTCTTTATCGGCCCCACCGTCTCACTCCATGAGCCCACTTCTAGTACAGAGCCATACACATGGACTCTGTCACCCAGTCCAAGCTGCCACCACTGCCTTACTCCGTCCACACGACTCCCTTCCCTGTGGCTCCGTCCTGGGGTGTTTCTTTATCCCAAATCCCAACACAAACACAACTCTTAGGCCCCATAGCTTTTCATACAGGTTTATATATTCAATTCTCAATTCACAAACCCTCTACACAGTAAGATTACACCAATGGGACAAAGATACAAACTGCCCATCTATAAACGATATAAGACCTATAAAATCTTTAAATGTTCATAGCTACTTAACACCAATAAAGCCCACCTGGATCCAATTCATCCTTCTGGACCTCCATCTTGAAATTCCCTCTCAGTCCTCTCCTGTCCTCTGACCCCCTATCTTTCCACATCCTTTACCCTGCCCAATCACTGGCTCTCGCCTTTATTTTACTAACTAAAATGGGAAGGTTCTGATGAAGTCCTGAGTATGTGACTAGGTAGCACTTCTTGGGGAAATGGAATTAGCATTAAAATAGGAACAGCGTCAGGACAATCTACACTACCCTCCCACCCACTGCCAGTTTTCTAGCCTGAAGACTGTAAGAATCTATGCCCCCCACGGGCAAAGCTCACTGCCTAACAGAGAGGTGAAAGGTGACAGCCAGTGACATCAGGAAACAACCAATCCAAAACTCTAACAGATGTACAGCCATCCAAACCTGGAAGTATTAGCTTCTTGGGGTCTGGTAAAAATGAGGAGATTATATGCTGATAATAGGAGACAAGTGCAAACAGATCTACATGGGAGACATAAAACAGGAGTCCCTGCCCTGCACGGTGGTGTCCTCACTCCTTAAGGCTGCAGCTGCTTCGACAAGCCTGTGAGGCTGAACCTGACCTGGGCTTCTAGACCTGTCTCAGAGGTGGTCAACACTGGTGCTAGGTGCTCATCCAGTACGTGAGTGTCTCTCTCTCTCTGTCTCCCCCTCCCTCCCTCCCTCCATCCCTCCCTCCCTCTCTCTCTCCCATCCCTTTCCCTTTCCTTCTCCTCCCTCTCTATCTTTTTCTTTCAGATGCTGGGAATTAAATAGAAAGCTCTGCCCCTTTCTTCCTTCTTCCTTCCTTCCTTCCTTTCCTTTTTTAAAGAATACTGTTTTTATTTTATTCATTGAGAGTTTCATGCACTGTCTTTTGTCAAGCATTTCCCTCCTTCATCCTCTCCCATCTCCTTACCCACCCACCTCCCCACTTTCAAACCATCGGGGCTGGTTTGTGGTAGCTGACGTCTTCTGAGCACGGGGTCTGCCATGGAGCATGGTTGATATACCCAGCATTATTCCAGCAAAGAAACCAACTTTCCCTCTTGCAGCATCCTTGGCTGTGCAGTATTACATGTACCTGCCCTTCCTGTCTAGGAAGCGCTGTTTTCCTGAAGTCATTCACCTTCTCTGGCTCTTAAAAATCTCCACTCTCTTCCTCGCAGATTCCCTGAGGCTTGAGGGGAGGAATATGACATAGACTTCCTTTTCAGGGCTGTGGATTTCGTCTTCAGGTCTACACAGCAAGCACATTATCAGCCAAACTAGCACCCCAGTCACCAGACATATTCTCACAAATCTTTAGTGGCTCTTCCCTCTCCAAGGTAGTGCTGAGAATTGCCACAGGGATAATTCTTTCTTCTGTTGAAAACAATTTTACATAATATGTTCTAACTATGGTTTCCCTCCCAGTTCCTCTCCACCTCCCTTCTCATCCAGATCCAGTTTGTTCCTGTCTCTCCTTAGAAAACCAATAGGCTTCTAAGGGATGGTAACAAATTACAATATAGCAGAATATAGTAAGATAAACCCAAACTAATACATCCAAATTGGACAAACAAACCAACAGAAGGAAAAGAGCCCAAGAGAAAGCAGAGCATCTAAGGAATCCATAAAAACGCTGAACTGGAAGCTGTAACGTGTGCAGAGGACCAGGTGCAGATCCATGCTTGGCCACCCAAGCAGTGTCAGATACGAGTTATGTCTTGCAGTGTGATCCTTAAACCATTGGTTGGTTATTCCCACAAGCTATGTGCCACCATTGCCCTAGCATATGTTTCAGGAAAGACAACAATGTAGCATTGTGGCTGGCTTGCTGTTTACACTTCTCTTTCACAGCATCCAGAGAGGCACTGGAGTGTAGCGGCCCTCTGTCATCACCAGCTCAACTTCTCCACGTTCTGAGTTATGTACGTGTTGTCTTCAGCAGTGGAGGCTTGCTGTCAGTTTACGGAGCAGCTATAGTCTTAGCAACAGCCTGGGTTGTTTGGGGGTTTTCATGGGACCCCTTTGGCCAACAACTCAATTAAATGTAACCCAGTCTGTGTAGTGGAAGCTTTCTTAGGTGACAGGAGGTGGCCAGTTGGGGTTCTGTCTCCCTCTTTATTTGGTGATTTCTTAGGTCTCAAAGAAACACTGGACAAATGGCTAACTGGGGTATCAAAGCAGTCACTGGCAGATTGTTACAGTCACCCTGGCTGGCACATCCCAACCCCTAAACCTCTACTCCTGAGCCATCTTTGATTCTTCATTAGACCTGGCCATTTTGTTTCTGACCTTCTCCTAGTCTCTAAGTTCCCATGTTCTCTCTCTCTCTCTGTGTGTGTTCCTTCTCTTTTCTCTTCCCCCCTCTCTCTCCCTTACCCCATCGTCTCTCATGGACCAGGTCTGCTGGCCAGCTTCAGTCTAGACCCTTCCAGATGCCTCTGGCTGTTTTCTCCCTCATGTCTATAATAAACCAGACCAGTCATGTCCTCATTTTTCATTTAGTTTCATTTAGATCACCTTCATACATTCATGTGTGTTTGTTTTAACTGTAGTAAGTTTCCATACTACTCCTCAAATGGCCCTTAATTATAGTTGTCTCCACCCACGCCCCACCCCACTTCTCCCTCCCCCTTCTAGTATACCCCCCATATTTATCCATAACTGTATTTTATTTCCTTTTCCTAATATCTCTGCCACCTCTGGTCCTTCACTCAGGAAAAATTTCTAGTTCCATCCATTTACCTGCAAATCTTATCCCCCCCCCTTTTTAATGACCGAGTAATACTCCATTGTGTAAATTGTACCACATTTTCTTTTTCCATTCTTTCACTGAGAGACATCTAGGTTGTTTCCAATTTCTGTCTATTATGAACAGAGTGGTATAGGAAATGGCCTCTGTGGTAGGATGAAGTGGCCTTTGTGTGTGTGCCCAAGAGTGGTAGGTTTAGCTGGATCTTGAGGTGGGTCCATCCTCTCTTCCCGAGGAGCCGACACACCGACTCAGTGCACACTTCCTCCAAGACTGCACTTCCTAACCCTTTCCAAACAGTTCTGCCTACAGGAAACCAAAGACTTAAATATTCGAGCCACTCTTACACAGACCATATTGTGTCCTTAGAGAAGTATAAAACACATGGTCTCCTCCTGGTCTGTGATCTTCAGCTTTGTGCCACCAGGTTAATGGATGAGGGCCTCTAGCCAGGCCTAACCGTGGAGCAGGACGGCTTTATTCGGGTGTGGATATTGAAGGGCAGATCACTTGGCCCTTTGGTCTGGTCTGTTTTGGGGAAGAACCTGCTGTGCGGTGACTGCTCTGCTGCGGTCAGTCTCTGGGCCCTGCCTCTGTCCTAAGGGACCTTAGGGAAGGTGTATCACTTCTCTGGCCTCCAAGTTCACATCTGTAGGCTACAGGGCTTTAGTGTAACTCTCTTTAGCTCTGTGCTTCTGGGGTATTGATCTGGAGAGAGACAGACGGCGGTGGTTATGAATCTTCATTGCTGCTACAGAGTGTGGGTCTGCGACTGACACGCCAGCATCACTAGGGAGCTACTGTGACTTTTATTACTGAACCCTCTTCCCACCTGCACCTGGGGCAGGATGCAAGCATGTGTGTGTGTGTGTGTGTGTGTGTGTGTGTGTGTGTGTAGAAGGTAACCTAAACGGATCGGTTTTTCACTTCCACATGTGGATTCCAGGGATTGAGCTTATGCTGTTGAACTTTCAGGCACATGCCTCTGCCCACTGAGCCATCTCAGTAGCCCAAGAAGCTTGTTCATTAACAAGTCCTAGTGGGCTGTTCTCCCAGATAAATCTGGGGACTTAGGCAGGGATGGTGACTTGGAGAAGTCACCTAACTGATCACATGCTAACTGTAACTGACTCTAGAAATGGAGCTGAAAATACATCTTGTCGAAAATCTCCTCTGAGTGTGGTGACCTGGGCCTATGATTCCAGCACTTGGGAAGTGAAAGCACCAGCTTTTGGGGTTCAAGGACAGCCTTGTCCTCATGGTTTGAAGCTCACGGGGCCTGTATGAGACTTGGTCTCAAACATGGAAAAGATCTCATTTTCCAGCTGCTGTTGTCTGGAGTCTGTGTATGTCCGCAGTCAGGGTGGCCAGCAGGTAGGCTTCTGAGCCCCAGGAGATGGGCTGACCCAGGCAATCAGTTCCTCATGGACTGCCAGAGCTCAGCCCAGCTTCCTGTTCATCCAGTCCCTCTCCTCACCGACTCCTTTCACGTCCTGCTCCACATGGAACCTTGTTCCATATGGTTTGCATCAGGCCAAGTCAGCTCCAGCCACCCTGAGGTGGGCACCAGCAGCCTCCCTCCACTCTCCCCTCCTGCTGGCCCTCTGTTCTTTCAACTTCCAGAAGATCCAGTGCTTCTGATGACATACAGCAGAATTCTTTATAGACCCTTGAGGGTTTTGAACTATTAGCAGATCATTCCAGAAACTTCTATGCACAGTGATTTGTAATGTTCAAGAGGCCAGGGAGCTCCTTTCCCTTCTCTTCTGTTAACACAGACAGGCAGACAGACAGGCAGGCAGGCAACAAACAGACAGATAGACACACAGAGAAACAGACAGAGACAAAGGGAGGAAGAAATACATATACATACATTAGTACATATATACACACATATATAAGCATGTATACATACAGCAACATACACACACCATACATGCATATACACAGATATACACACAGAGACACACACAAACACATATTCACAGACTTGTACACATACCCTTTAAACAGGGTATAGCTGGGTTTTCAAATGACAGATCACACTTTAACAACACTATAATCTAGTGGTTCTGATCTTTTATATTTATTTTACATCAAACTCTGCTGCGTCTGCCACTTACAAACTAGATAGAAATGAGCCACATGGCATTGTTTGTTTTCTTTGGGTACCAGACTCTCCTGAATTTGATAAGATACAGATTTGTAGATTTCATCCTGGACTTAAGGGGTAGGGATCACTTGGGGAGGGCTCCAGGGAACAAGATCTCTGGGTGGTTTTCATGCATGCTGGGGGTTGGGAGCCCCTGCTTTGCAGGGGAGACAGAGGAGAGCAGAGCACTCAGTAGGGACCACCCTGTGTGGATTGTAATCTAGGTCTCCCCGAGCTCCATGTCTGCTCTGAGCCTCAGTTGTCCTGTTGGTGGCTGTGAGGACTGAATGAATGACACCTGGAATGTGTGTGAAGAGCACCAGGCCCATGGCAAGGGCACTGGATGTGTGAGCTGCGGGCATTGTTTCATGCCAGGTGAAGCTCATGCCCCAGGATTTCCGCGGGAGGGAGGCACACACAAAATATAAGCATTCTCACGATGGCTCTAAGCTGCAGTGAAGCCTGGAGATGTGCATTAGATTGTAATTAATTTTTTCTCCTGAGTGTGCACATGACCAGGTGCGTGTGGAGGTGGACACATGGGGAGGTGGCAGCTAGAGCCAGAGTTTGGTGTCTAATGTCTTTCTCCACCTCCCTCCACCTTTTTAATTCTGAGGTTATGATTTAATTGCAACATCTCCTTTCCCTTTCCTCCCTCCACACCCCTCCTCACTCTCCTTAAATTAATGACCTCTTCTTTCATTGTGATGTGCATACATGCATGCACATATGTATTTGTATATACATATATATTACTAAATATAACCCATAAAGCTTATGTAATATTACCTGTGTGTATGGTTTCAGGGCGGACCATATGGCATTGGCTAAGCGGTTGTGTGCTTTTCTGTGGGAAGACCTCCTCTCCCACGCCTAGCTTTCCTCAGTTGCCCATAGTCCTTTGTGTAGAGTTGAGACCCCAGAGACTTTTGTCTGTTCAGGTCAGCATGTTCTTTTGTGTCATCCTGGTTTTGCTCACAGTTGGGTGGCTAAGTCGCTGAGACTTCACAGATGTAGCTTTGATGCTGCTAGAAAACACAACCTCACAGAAGCCCCCGAGCCTCTTCCACAGAATCCTCTGAGCCTTATTCATCTTGTCACTTTAGATGCAGCCTTGCACTGAACCTGGACCTTGCCGTTTTGGCTAGCCTGGCTGATCTGTGAATCCCAGGGGTCTCCCTTGTCTGCCTCCCCAGTGCTGGGGTTATGAGTATATGCCCCGTACCTGGTTCCTTCCTTTTAAATATGGATTCCAGGAATTCAGATCCTCATGGTTCACCACGGAGCCACCTCCCCAGCCATTAGATTTATTTGTTATTTTTATTTGCTTTGTGTTTATTTATGCAGTATGAGCGTACCTGGGACCTCCTACAGACTAAACTAGCAACCGTCCCGCCGAGCCACACCCTCAGTCCTAAACATTTTAATAAAGATGACCGGCAACTTTTCAGAAACCCTGGAAGCCTAGTATTCAGATCGAAAGGTACCCTAGGATTGTAAACGCATGAACACTAACCGCACACTTCATATCTGCTTTATTAGGCATGTCCAGAAAGTGGTAGAAGTATCCGGGAGGTGCAGTGTGCATCCTACAACAACAAGCCATTCATGGGCCGGTTTTATGAATGGGAACCTTTTGCAGAAGGTAAGGCCCCTTGACTCAGCTGTGTCAGTGGGAATTATTATATTTATTATTACTACTGTGTTGTTTATATCGTCTTCATCGTCATCATCATCACCATCATCATGTGTGTCCTAACTCTGTTGTTTGGTTGATGCTGGATGTGTTGAGGTGATCCTAGCTAGAAAATATGGCATCCTCTGAGCAAAGTGGTTCACAGAGGTCTTTACCAAGTGTTGCATAGCCCCGAACACACTTGGACTCTCCATGACTGGGAGGTGTGGCTGGAAAGAAGCAACACCCAGGAATGGCAGAAGTGAGTGTGAGCAGGGTTTGGGGGATGCGCTGGTAGATAAGGTACAAGCAAGCTGAGAGCTGGGATCCTTTGGTTTTTAACCATACCTGTTAGAAGAGCTGGTGTGTAAGCGTAAGAAAGCACGCAGATTGATAGTTGTTTGCACATTGGGAAGATGCTCGTCTTTTCCATACACAGAGAGAAACACATCAAGACCCCTTACCATGCCATAGTGATGGTCAGACATTGGCAGAGCTCACCAATACTGTTCTGCACACTGGAGTTATTTTCTTTGTCAAAATTCACCTAGTAGCTTGGGGTTTGGACTAATGTGTGTTTGGTTCTGAGATGTTTCCTGTGAGGAAGTCTCACCAGTGGTCCGGGAAAGCTTAGGGGGATTCTATACTGCATCCCAGTTGACTGGAACAAGAGACCAGCCACATTCAGGGGGCAGCAAAGACTTTTGCCTGGATGTAAGTTTTCAGCCTCAGACCAGGGCAATGGGTAGAGCTGCTGGAGTGTCACCAAACCAGAACCCAAAGCACTGCTACTCTCTCCCGGATCTTGAAATGTTTCAGGAGAAAGCTTGGCGGTAAGATATATTGATGTTCGTGGTGAATCTAATCCCTCAGGGCCAAACGGGTATCACTGAGATATCTCCCCTGTCCCTTGATAAGAGGCAAAAGAGATGATGTCAGCGGCTCTAAAACTGGGTGCAAAGTCCCACCGTCTGCTGTTTCCAGAAGAGAGTCTGCAAGTTGTTCATTTCTCAGATGGTCTTGTGACCTCGAGGTTATTAAGAACAAACTTGACTTTAAAAATCAAGATATGGGTTCTAGTCAAGAAAGATGTGCAGATGGGATATTGAACCAGCAGAGAGAAGGTATAAGGTCCTGGGACACAAAGGAGGGAGGGTCCAGGCTCCTGGGAGAGAAAGGGAAGAGTCCAAAGTCCTCGAAGAGTAAGGACAGGAGGGCCCTGGTGAAGGAGCAAAAAAGAAAGGCTTGTCGGGAAGTTAGGTCCTCTGGATGAAGATTGGTTCAGATCTTTCGCTCTCTTAAAATACTATGTTGAATTCAACGTGGAATTCTGATATGGGTCCTAATAGGAACATTGGTGGAAAACATGGTGAAGTAGTTTATAAGGTTGGAACAAGCTGAATGCACTATTTCTGCAACTGTTCTATCACTCTGAAATGATTTCAAATCATACCTTTTTTTTTTCATTAAAAAATGTTGTGCTTTCCTTTAGCTAAGGTCTTATGACAACTCATGTGATTTTTCTGTGAAAGGTTAAAGTAGCACACAGGATTAAATTGTGCGCACTCTGGAATCTGTATCCACGTTAAAATCTCAGCGTGCAGCTTTGTTTGCAGATAGGGTTTGCTGTTGCAGATGTAATTAGTTGCCTAGGCTAAGTCAGCAGGAACGATTACTGGGTCGTTTTAATCACTTGCTTTCCCAGAGGAGTGACATGTGGTTCCCAGCACCCAGGTCCTGTTGTGAACTCTGAGGGTATCTGTACTTTCCCATACACACTTCACATAGACACAGACATCCACACGTAATTAAACATACAGCTTAAAAATTTTAGATTAAGTTCGTACTGGGGCTGGTATGTTTATAATTTCTAATGGATGCTGTTCTCATCAGAAGAGAAAGTTCAAACTAGGCCTATGCCTTTAATCCCAGCACCGGGGAGGCAGAGGCAGGTAGACCTCTGTGAGTTTGGGGCCAACCTGGTCTACAGAGCAAGTGAGAGGACAGCCAGGGCTACACAGGCAAACCCTCTCTCAAAGAAAAACAAAGAAGGAGGAGGAGGGGAAGGAGGAGGGGGAGGAATGGGAAGGAGAAGGAAGAAGAGGAGGAAGATCATGGACAAGTAGGAGGACACCACATTATGATGAAGGCAGACTGAGGTGTGTATGAGCCCTGCCAATACCACGATTGCTGGACACTGTGGGGCTTAGGAGAGGCAAGGGAAGGGTTACCCCGAAAGCCTTCAGAGCAAGCATGGACCCGTGCATTTTGATTTCCAGCTTCTAGAGCTATGAGAAGAATCTTTTGCTGTCTTAAGCCTGCTTGGCTGTGTCCCGTCACAGCAATGGTTAGTGCTGTGTCCTGTCACAGCAATGGTTTAGTGCTGTGTCCTGTCACAGCAATGGTTTAGTGCTGTGTCCCGTCACAGCAGTGGTTAGTAAGTAGCAAAGAGAGACCAGCGAGGGTGGTTCTCTTGAGACCCACTGATGTGTGTCCCTCACATGGGAACGTGGGACTATTCTGATGAATATTTAGAAGATCTCCTTAAGACGTAAGACATGCAACCAAAGAGAACCATCCGATAAACCCAGGATCACAAAACCAGTGTTCTCAGAGCCTTTTAGAAATTCTAGTGTTCAACCCCACCCCCAGACTATGATATAATTGGTCTGGAATGCAGCCTGGACATCTAGATGATGTATTATTATTATTATTACTATTACTATTACTATTACTATTACTATTACTATTACTATTAAAAGATCTCAGGGGATTCTAACAGGTTTGAGATTGTTGGATTTTGCGTGAGCAACCTCCTCCCATTGTTGTGAGCCTTGTGAATACCAGCTGCTTCATGGTGCTCACTGGGAAGAAAGATGCGTTCCCCCAGAAGAGCAGAGCAGTCTCCCCAGTGCTGGGTGCACAGCACTATCCCTCCGTCTGCAGCTGAAGTTGTAGACTGCATCTCCTCTGCAGAGACAGGTGTGTTCCAGCTCTACCGCCATGTGGATCTGGGTCTGCCATTAGTAGCTCTACAGAGACCATAAAGAAATAACCACAGGGGGCTCTCATGTGTTGCAATTATTCCTGTGGAGGGAGGCTTGTTCTTGTCTGGCTTAAGTATATTTCTCCCTTTCCTGCTCTTCTCTTCCTTGCTTGTTCTGGGCTTCAACAGAGAACTGTTAGAGGTTGGTATAATACTCACATTCATAAGCACAGCACACATATCCCAGCCTGGCTTCAAACTCACGGTATAGCTGAGGGTGACCTTAAACTTTGGATTCTCCTGCAGCTACCTCCCAAGTACTAGGATTCCAGGCACGTGCCCCCATGCCTGATTTAATGGCTGATCTGTTTTTATAAAACCCACATAGATCATGGAAAACTACTTAGATTTGGTATTACAGATCACTGTCCACTGCTAAATACAATACACCAGTTATCTTTTCATTGTGGGAGACCCAAACTAAATATATTTCACCAACAAAAGTACATCGTTGATCATATTACCGAGAAAGTAAAAGGTTGTCTGCATCCTGCAAACCCACATACTTGCCCTTTCGGTCGGTCTCCAGCCCTTGGCTCTGCTTACCTTTCTCCCAGGCAGGTGAGCAGACTTCCATAGCTCTGCACTCAGAGTTCAGTAGTTTTCACCTGGTGCTTTAGGCCAACACATATGTGTCCCCCAAACTCTAGTTCAGAGGTTCTCATCCTTCCTAATGCTGTGGCCCTTAAATATGGCTCCTCATATGTGGTGACCCCCAACCACAAAATTATTTTTGTCGCTACCTCATAACTGTAACGTTGCCACCGTTATGAATCCTAAAGTCAATACTTTGGGGAGTAGAGGCTTACTGAAAGATACTTTGGGAGATAGAGATTTGTGACCCATGGGTTGAGAACAGCTGCTCTGGTTTCTAATACCGGTAGATACGATTGTGTTACCTAGCTTTATGTTGACTTCACACAAGCTACAGTTATTTTAAATGAGGAAACCTTCATTGAGAAAACACCCCCACCAGATGGGCCTGTGGGGAGCCTGCAGGGCATCTTCTTGATTAATGTGTGAGGACCCAGATCACTGTGGCCAGTAGTGCTCCTAGGCAGGTGGTCTCGGTTATGTATGAGAGCAGGCTGAGCAAGCCAGTACGCAGTGCTCCTCCGTGGCCTCTGCAGCAGCCTCTGCCTCCAGGATCCTTCCCTGTTGAGTACCTGTCCTGACTTCAACAGACAATGTTCCATAAGATAAAATGTCCTTTCCACCCTACTTGCTTTTGGTCACAGAGGATTTTTTTGTTGTTTATTTGTTGTTCTTTTAAGAAAGGGTGTCTCTGTGTAGCCTTGGGTGTCTTGGGATTCATTTGGTAGATCAGGCTAGCCCCAATCTCCAAGATTCACTTGCCCCTGCCTCCTCAGTGCTGGGATGAGAGATGTTCACCACCACCGGGCCAGCTGAGTCATAGTATTTTTACACAGCGATAAAAACCCCAAATAAGATAGTGACCTTGTCAGTTTTCTTTCTAGTTGTAAGCAGCATGTTAAGGTTAGCTCAGACTGAGGAAGGTAGGGTAGGTGGAGGGTGCGGTAGAGACCCTTGGTGCTGTGACTGCCCTCCTCAGAAGGGCTTTAGGCCACACACACTGAGAAACCAATACAAAGTCACAGACAGCCATGACACAGGCAGACAAGAAGTGAAGTAGTGTGGCTGTAAGCTAGGAACACCAAAGGTTGCCAGGAACTGCCAAAAACCAGGAAGGAACATGGGAAGACTCTCCCACCCCTCCTGACGCTTTTGAGAGAGCATGGCCCTGCTCACACCTTGACTGTGATTTCTGACCACTAGATCTGTGAGTCAGTGCTGTTGCTCATGGTTTGTGTGGTGTGTTACATCAGTACTAGGAAACTTGCTTTCTTGGTCATTTTCAATGCCAAGTAAACCGCATAGTGATCTTTTCTGATCACATTTCCATCCCTGAACTCTGTTTTAAGGTATGGCTTCCCTAGGCTAGTTCAGGCTTGTGATTGACTCTGTTGTCAGGGACCTGCCTCCTATGAAACAGAGAAAGTCAAGTGGGGGTCAGGCTGACATTCAAACATGCTTCCACACAAATGAATATGAGGTTTGGGGAGAGAGCTTAAGCATTAAGTACTTACTATGCAAGCAAATGTACCTTAGTTCAAGTCTCAGCACCCACATAAAAAGCCAGACATGGTGCATACTTGAAATTCCAGTGTTGGGAGCTCAAGACAGACTCTAGAGCTCACTGGCTGGCCAGCCTAGTAAGAGATCTTGTCTCAAAGAATAAGGAGGAAGGTGGTCCCTGAGGTTGACTCTGGTCTTCATATGTACAACCACATGTGTGCCATATCATTGAACATACACATACATATGGGGCAGGGGGAGATGCACACACACACACAGACACACAGACACACACACATACACACACATACACACACACACACACAGAGAGAGAGAGAGAGAGAGAGAGAGAGAGAGAGAGAGAGAGAGAGAGCAAATGTTTATCTTTTCTACAACCCACATTCAAAATAATCAAATCCAGGATTTACCAACTCTATTTTACAGTGTCTTACTAAAGCATTCAGCTGTCTTTTCTAATATGTACCGACAATGGTGTTCCTCAAATCACTGCAAGGAGACAAATGGTTATGGAAGTGGTATTTATTTTGGCTTTGTCTAAATAATTTTTTTCTCCCTCCCCAACTCCTCACTAACATTCTTTTCTTGATTTTATTCTTCTTTCTTTCAAATGACTCCCAGGCTGAGCCGTGGGAGGGAGAGGCTGCTGGCGTTTCTCTGAGGTGCTTGGACTTGACGGCTGGGTTTTGCATTGGGCTCTGGGCTGTGCTTCTATGTCTTCTGCTATTTGTGCATGCCTACTTAGGGAAACAGCTGCACTCATTCAGCCCAATGCCACATAGGCTAGTAAAAGCAGAGTGCAGGCTCTGATAAACACATCAGTTCCACCCGATGGCTCTTCCAGGGCCTTTAATCACATTTCCTGGATATGATGACCTTGCCTGGGATCTAGGAATTTTTCTCACAGACCTAGACCTTAAGCATGTTACAGGGTGGAGGGGGACTTGGGGTTCCCTGGGTCTTGTTTGGGGCCGTCATCTCAGATCTCCTTCCCTCTCATATATGGTTTATATAATGCATTATGTGGTCACCATGCCTAGAACAGAACAGTTTAATAAGAAGAGTTGGACATTGGGACAAATCATATAGTGCTCCATCTAGTGTTGTGCATGATAGGTACATCCCAGGTCCCCTGTCCCAGGTCCCCTGTAGGTGCTGAAACATTGGATAGCACCATGTCCTTACATCTTGTTATCTTAGTTACTTCCCCATTGCTGTGGTGAAATACCCATATAAAAGCAACCTCATGGAGAAAGGGTTTATTCTGGCTTATGGTTTCTGAGGCTTACAGTCCATCCTGGTGAAGAAGACTTGGAAGCAGACAGAGAAAGCATGACAGCAGAAGTAGGAAGTTGGCTGGTTACATTGCGTTCAGATGCAGAAAGCAGAGTGAACAGGAAGTGATAGCAGGCTATAACATGTCACGGTCTACTCCCCATCCCCCACTCCATGACCCACTTCTTTCAGCAAGGTTCCACCTCCTAAAAGTTTCACAGCCTTCCAAAACAGTGCCACCAACTGGGGACCAAGTGTTCAAACAGGTGAGCCCAAGGTGATATATTTCACATTCAAACCACAAGTGTTTTATTTCCTTTTCTGTATGTATATACCTGTGGTAAAGTTACACACTCTCTAGTGAAAATTGTGTGGTTGTGGCTTCTCTTTCAAGACACCTTATTGGTCTTGTCAATCTTAGTGACTGTGACATATGAT
Source organism: Micromys minutus (assembly GCF_963924665.1). NCBI lineage: Eukaryota > Metazoa > Chordata > Mammalia > Rodentia > Muridae > Micromys > Micromys minutus. Next base: position 50,822,050 of record NC_137985.1, on the reverse strand, counting down.
AGTCAGTCTCCCCCCTCTCTCTCTCTCTCTCTCTCTCTCTCTCTGTGTGTGTGTGTGTGTGTAAGGATGCAGGGGATGAATGCACGCACCCATGCACGTGTATGCAGAAGCCAGAGAAAAGGACAGCAGGTGTTATCTCAGCTGCTCTCTGCCTTCATCCCATGACACGGCCTCACATTGAACTGGAAGAGCACCAGCAAGTGCTCAGAACCCCCTATCTCTACCCCACAGCTCTGGAGGTGCAGGCTTATGCAATACGCAGCCATTCCTGACTTTTTCCATGGGTGCTAGGAATTATACTTCAGCCTGCTGTGTTGTCTCCCTGGTCCCAAGACTCTGTCTGTTTTAGTTTTAGGAAGTAGTGCACTGCTACTCTTTGGCACATCTCTTTTGTAGCCTCCACAGCTTTGTGCTGGTCAGCCATTATTAAGTGGAGTCAGGTTGAACTCAACCTTGTGATACCATATGGCATCTGAAATGATGCCTGAGGCAGCTTCGAAGTGAGCGACAGGTGCACAACATAGATTTCATGGATCTGCCTGACAAAGAGTTGAGTTGTGTCCCAGGAGGGGAGGAGGAGCTAGTGGAAGATTTTATCATGCTACTTAGAATGGTGTGCAAGTTACAGTTCAAGAATTGCTCGTTTCTAGAATTTTCCATTCAACAATCTCTCAGTTAGTTACTGGACCTAGAAAGTTGAAACTGGAAAGGGAAACTAGGCATACGGAGACACCACTGTGCCTGTTTTCATGCGAGGACTCTGGGGCAGGTGACACTCAAGTGTCAAGTTTTGTTAGGTTATTGTAGAGATGGCAGACATCAGCACTTTTTATTTACTTATCATTCCACGGCACTGGGCATGAACTCAGGGCCTCACGTACGCTACGCGCTCTATCACTCATGTATACACCCAGCCCAGAGAGCAGGTTAAGTCACAGCCACAGTGGAGGATTTGTGTTTGGGTGTCTTAAGGAGCTGAAGAGAGTGGAATTCTGAAAGGCAGAGGGAGGAGGCTGAGCTGGGAATGGCAGCTTGTCTGATGGTAACATGAACAGGTCAATTACATTTGGAGTAGCTGGTGTATGCTCCAAGAACATCCCCAGTCCTGATGACTTCACCTTAAAGTTTCTCTTGCCTAGACTACATGGTAATGAAGTATTTGTCTTACTCATTTGGAGTCCCTGACCGATAAAGCTATGTCTCAGTTCAGGCTGCTGCGGAGACAGGACAAGGGGACATTAGTGTAGAGATTTTGAAGGTTTCTGTCAGTGGTGGTCTCCACTGTTGGAGCTCACAGCTCACTAGCTAAGATAAATCACATTCCAGTCTTTACTCAAAAGGGTTAGGAGTCACACACACTCACTATGTGCGATGAGGAGAGATAGACTCTTAGTCACTAGCCCCGAGGGCCAGGGCAAGCACGAAACTCCATGGAAATCCTTTCTCTGAAGTTCCAATGACTCTTATCAGGACACTTGCAAGAATGGAACGTTTAGTTCCATGGAGTGTTCCTGGTAACTCATGTCTGTAATGTCTGCTGGGTTCCCAGGGACTCCCACCAAGTTCTTTCTGTTGTCTCTATGGCAGCGGATATTTGGGTCAGCCTCGGCTATCTCAAAAACAACTAATAAAAAATAAATTGAGAGGCTGAACCAACTTTAAGAGGCTTAAAGAAGACCAAAAAGTAAGTAAACCAAGACCTAATAGCCCCAGGGTATTAACAGGAGAAATACATAATTTAATATGCTAGTGAAGTTTATTATTTATAATATTCTCATTTATACACTACAATAAAAGTTATAGACTGAGTGTTCTGGTCCCTCAAAAATTTATATACTGAAGTCCTAATCCTTATTATCATGGCTGTATTTGACAATAGGACCTATAAGGAAATGATTGAAATTAAATGAGGTCCAGTGGCTGGGGAGCCTGAGCAGACAGGATTAGTGTCTCCATAAGGATAGGAATATGCACAAGCTTTCTTCTCTCTGAAGAGATGTGAGCACACAACACAATACACCTCCAAACCACAAGCAGAGGCAGGCCCAGGGAAATAAACCCACTGTGGTGTTTGATGTTAGGTTTCTGGCCTCTCGAACTACGAGAAGTAAACTCCTGTCATTTAAGCTGCCCAGTCTGTCATTTTATTACACGCCTCCCACTGATTTTGACAATGAGGACCAAATATAATTATTTTTCAAAAATCTGCATATGTTTTGAACAGATGCTATGTGCTTGTCGCAGTTCTGAGTGCTGAGTCACCCTCACAGTAGCCATCTAGATAGTGTTATGGTCCTCACTTTATACGGGAAAAGGAGGTATGGAATAGGCAAAGATCTGTCCCTGACCATTGCTAGCAAATAGTACAGCGCCCTGCCCCCGAACTAAAAAAGCTGCCTGTGAATCTTGACTGTGATGTGGATCGGTCAGAAGTGTTTCAAAGCCCCACACAGTGCGGTTGGATGCTGTAAGACCTGGAGGAAAATGGAAACTCCTAAACCAAAATTCAATTGGCCCTGTTGCCTTTTCTAGACTGTCCTAGAATGTTGCCCAAGGCAGTCTTAGTCCACAACTGGGAGAAGGGGGCAGCCATCTCTTAAAAGAGTGCTGTGAATAAGGCGTGTCGGGAACGTTGGCTGGTTTAGGAGGAAGAGAGACTTGTTGAGAGTGGGTGGTGGGCTGAGGAGATCTGTGGCTCCAGAGGATGAGATTCACACAGAGGAGCGAGGACTCAAAGCGGACCTACAGACCTGCTTTCCCTGCAGAATGCGAGTCCCTTCTCCTTGGTACACCTTTAAAGAAAGCTTCCCAGCATTGATCACAAATTAACTTAGTCAAGATGAATGAAAGGAAAGCATACGTCTACCACAATGTTTGTTCAAACAAATATTCCTAGTACTTTTTTTTTTCATAGTAGGTCTGTTTGGAAACAAACCAAGTATCCAGCAAAGGATTCTACAGAAACTAGTTGTGCATTCACCCGGTGGAGTGTTATTTGGCAATAAAGAGAAGAATGCGCTACTGATACATATAAAAATCTGGTTGCAGCCCAGAAATATTATGGTGAGCAAAGTCAGCCAGACACAAAAGAACACACTGTCCAGTTCCCTTCCTGTGATGTTATAGAAGTGGGTGGGGCAGGTTATGGTAAAAGAATGCCAGATTTGGCCTATGTAGGGGGTGGGGTTAGCTAGAAGACAGCGTGATGGAACCTTTTGGATTGATGGTGGCATTCTCCCTCATAATTAGCACGGTTTTCCAAACCCATCTGACTGTTCCTATGTAGCCCAAGCATTTTACTGGGTAGAGTTATACTTTAAAAAAAATTTATTCTTTGGGCTGAAGAGATGGCTCAACGATTAAGATCATTGGATACTCCTCCTTTGGGATGAAAGAATAAAATTTGCATAGAGGAATTTGTGCAAGAATTTTCTGGAAGTCTATCTACAAATCCCTGCTGTCCTAGAAGCAAGGAAGCCGGCCCAGAGGTGGGGTGGGGGAGGGGCACTGGTCTCTTCCTGCAAAAGCCTGTTCTTACGGCTTTCTGATTCCCAGCCCTTATATGGCAGCTCCTAACCATCTGTAAGTCCAACAGGGGATCCAACACTCTTCTGGTCTCTACAGGCACAAGGCACACATGCAGTGCACACACACACATGCAAGCAAACATTCATATTCATAAAAAAAATTTAAAAAGAACTTTTAAGAGTATATTCTCAGGCTAGTGGGATGGCTTTGTGAGTAACAGGGCTTGCTGCCAAGCCTCATACATTTGATCCTCAGGACCAACCTGAAGAAAGGAGAGACCGGACTTCTACACAATGTCCTTTTGACCTTCACATATGCATTTCAACACACACACACACACACACACACACACACACACACACACACACTGCAATTTAGAAGTTATTCTTTATCCTCTTCTCCCTTTGTCCTTTCGATTCTGGAAGGTGACACTTATAGCCAATATAAGTGTCATAATTGTAGTAACTATTCTAAGATTTCCTAACGCACCCTTATTTGAAGTTATCTTTTTTTTTTTTTAAATTGGACACAGAGGAACAAAAAGATTTTAAGGGGAACTGACTCAAAACTGCAGAGCGATGGGAACCATGACAAATCTTGGGCCAGGGACTAGTGGTTTGACTAAGGTGGCCCGGTGAGCACATATATTCAAATGCCAGCCACCTGAGGAGAGTGGAACTCCCTGGTGGGATTAGAAGGATTAGGAGGTGTGGCCATGGAGGACTTGTGTCACTGAGGTTTCAAAAGCCTGTGTGCCTACCCTTGACTCCCAGCCTAAGGGTTGGATATGGGTCTCAGCTGTTGCTCTAGCACCCCCGTGCTGCCATGTTCCCTACAATGATAATAGAGTGAACATCTGCACAGCACACAAACTCCCCTTAAATGCTTCACTTCTAAGACTTGCCTTGGCCACACTATCTCTTCACAGCCAAAGAACTTGGACAGAGCTCAAAGATAGCAGGTCTTTGGGGTTGTAGCAAATTAAAGTGTTCTCTCTACCAACAAGAGAAGGAAGCGGAAACCCACAGTTGGGGGAAATTATTTGCAAATTCTGCTTGAGGTCAGAGCTCCTGTCAAATTACACAAGGAGCTCGAGGAGCTTGAATGAACCAACAACATGAAAACGATTCCCATTTAAAACAAACAGAAGGCCAGCACAGGCATTTCTCTAGGACACACAAAAGGCCAACAGATGGATCATAAAATGCCCAGTGTCACTGAATACCAAGGAATGCGAATTAGAACTTCAAGGCAGCTTGCCTCACACTTGACAGATGGCTGGGAGCTCAGAGTCTGGATGCTACGGCTCTGAACTCCAGATACCAAACCTGAGTGGTGAGCGCTGCCCACTGAGCCATCTCCCCAGCCTCTGGGAAGGCTTTTCAATACCACTGAAAACTGGTGATTGGAACTGTGCTCTGGCTCAGGGCTGGTGGCCTTGTGTGCATTCCTAAAGGCTGTGCTAATGGCTCCTGTGGATGTCAGGAGGCTGTGTGGCTCCCGGACGCCTACAGTCATTATGCGACCATGACACTGGCTGAACAGTGGACATTTATACACGGGCATAGGGTGCTACTTCCTGCGTAAAGGGGTGGCCTCTTTGGCGGAGTGGTATCAGGGAGTTCACGATGATTCTCTTTCCTCTTCTCCGAGAGCCTTACTCCTACTCAGTGGATCAACTCTTCTCCCCGCTCCCCCACTTAGGATTTCACATGTGGAATGCTTCCAGAACTTGCCTGCTGCTCGCCTCCATGCTGCTCTGGCTAGCTGGAGAGGAAGGGAAGCACAGGACGGGGCCTGCTTCACACAACTCTCTAAGCCTTGTCACTGGGAAGCTTATGTGTGTGTGTGGGGGGGGGGGCTGGGGGAGGTTGCCGTTGCTTTGTGTTCTTCTGGAAGCTGGAGCTGATTCTTGTGAAAGCTCTTTTTTTTTTTTTTCCTGGCACCTGGGCCAGTGTCATTGTGGATAATTAGTGAAAAGCAGCCTAAGGGAGTATTTCAACATCTAGTAAGCAGATTAGTTTCAATACAAATAATCCCAAGGATTTGAAACCAAGCACAGAACTTTAAGCCCATTGCAAAACATTAAACAGCAAGCCCCAAACTCTCAGTGTTTTGCTAGGACTGCTCCCCACATTCCTCGGAGTGTCAGGACAGACAGGGCTGATGTCATATTCTGTAGAGGCTCCTTTCTGCAGCCATGGGGACTCTTGAGGATTGCATGGTCTAGTCAGGTTGTAGAGGAAAATGGATTCATTGAAAGGTTGTGGGCACAGGGGAAATGGATCAGTCTGTAAAGTGATTCCTTACAAACATGAGGACTTGAGTTCACATCCCCAGAACCAGCATAAACCCAAGAGCAGTACACACCTCCAGTCTCATCCCTGAAACACAGACGGTAGAAACCAGAGGATCCTTGAAAGTTTGAAGGCTCGTCTGGCTGCTTGGCAATCTTACACCATTGAGAGATTCTGTCTCAAAGAAGAGCTAGAAGGTGTCTGAGGATTGACACCCCAGATTGTCCTCTAACCTCAACATGCCGTACCCACAGTTCTGCATGCACACGCACACTCAGAGATAAACATTGCAGAAGCTCAACCTCCTGAGAGTAGTCACGTGCCTCGGGGGCCACCAAGGAATCTTTCCGCTCCTTCAACTAAGCTGTGACTGATTTGTTTTCTTTAAAAAACAAACAAACAAATGTGTTTGTACATGAAGGGCTGTCAAGACTTCTCCAGGAAATCCCGGGGCTCTTTCTTAATCTCTTGTAGCGCTGTCTTCTCACTGACCAGAGGCCCTCAGCTTGTAGAGTGGAAGAGGGTTCTCAGGAGGAGTGGCCGGACCATCATTGGAACCTCGTGTGGATGCCGAGAAATGCCTGTCTGGCCAGCAAGAAAGGGGGTTTTGGAGTGAGGTTGTTTGTAGTTAGAATTTGACGGACAGGTAGGCAGTGCATGTTTAAACTTTAAAATCAGCTCTTCCTTACACACTTATCAAAAACATTCTCTCCCACTGACATAATCCATCCCTCAAACCTGCTAGCCAGCGCCCATCCTCATCTCTGTTTCCTAGAAACCGCAGAGAACATTTTATGATTCAGTGGAACGGGCATCCAAAGGATTAAAGGGGAAATCCCACGTGTAGCTATAGTCCAAGGCGGAAGAGTGGGATGTTCCTGCCCCCGCCTCGGTGAAGCTGGCCTCCACGGATGCTTACCTTATCCTTACAGCTTGCCCTGGGGTGATTATTTATGGGCTGGCTACCCTTATAGCCCCGTTGAACTAAGGCCCATGAACGTTTGCCCACTCAGATCTTTTAAGGCAGCGAACTTTTCATCCTGGATTCTCCTTTTGCAAGGCTGTAAATTTTTTCTCCTTCAGCTGATCGCCGGGGTCTGATGGTACATGCTGTGTGTAGCATGTGGACTTCTCCCCTTAGCATATCCTTCACTCCTCATCGGTGCCAGCAACTCAAGGAGTGTCAGGGATTGATTACAGATGTCTTCCTGAACATGGAAGGCAGGAATACTAGTTGCACCTTCAGTCCTGTGGCTTTTCAAGTCATGCTTGACCTCATGAAGGCTTGAAAATTTGGGATGGACCTATCTATACTCCTTATTGAACAGAGATGGGATTTTTTTTTTTTTTAATTTTGGGAAAACAATGTCTTGTGTATCCCAAGCTGACCTTGTACCCTTTATATAGCAGAGGATCACCTTGAACCTCTCCCTGCTTCTATCTGCAGTAGCAGAGATTGTATGCCCAGGTTGTGCAGTGCTGGGGATGGAAGCCAGAGTTTAATGTATGCTAAGCAAGCACTTGCTAAGTAAGTGATCTGCATCCTCAGCTCCAAGAACGAGATTTGTAAGATGCTCATAATGTTAGCCAGGTAGTGCCTTAGATATCATTGCAGACGTCTGTGATAAGCTTTTAATTTTAGATTTTCAGTGGTGGCAGAAGGGCAGTGCACATAAATGTGAACCTACACTATTTATTGTACACGGGCTCACATTTCAAAATGAAAATCCAACAATGTGGATCTGACAGCAAGAAGATGTATGAAGACCAGTGGTCAGAGATAGGGCTCCTTTCTTAGTGCAATTGTGTGCGTGCTTGTCTCTGTGTGTGTATGTAAACAAGTATGTGTGTATGTATGTAAACATGTCCATTTGGGAGAGTATGCAGATACCTGTGCATGTATGTGTATGAGGAGGTCCAAATCAAACTTATGTATTGTTCCTCAGGCATTATCCATCTTGTTTGCTGAGATAGGCTCTCTCGTTGGCCTGGAGCAGACATGAGTGCTGTAGGCTGGCTGTAAGCTTGGGTTTGTGGTCAGCCTGGTTCTGTGCCCCCAGCACTGAGAGAAGAAGCATGCACCGCCATACTCGACTCCTTTACATGATTCTAGGGCTCAAACTGAGATCCTCGTGCTTATACAAGCACTTTACCTGCTAAGCCATCTCCCTGCTCCCACTTAGCACAGTATTTAACTTTGGAAGTTTATGATGAAGACAGCGGATCTAAAGGAACGACACCGAGGTAGTTGAAAATGGCACACTGGCTCCGACAAACACGTTTTCCTCTGCCCAGGCTGTGCTTCATGTCTGCTTCTGCGGCTCAGTCTACTGTAGCAAACTAAAACGAGCCGGCAGCCATGATTTTTATGTGGGCTCTTCTGCTTGCAAAGCCAGCTGTCATCAGCCACAGCCTAGAGAGCATTGCCATCAGATTCTCAGGTCACATGACTCGTCGTCATCTCTTACCTGCAAGTCTAGGCTTTGCCAGCAAGCAACCACTGCAGGTACCTTAAACCCAAGAGCTTTGCAGCAGAAAATAAGTAGGGACGTGTGATGGCTTGCATATGCTTGGTCCAGGGAGTGGCATTATTAGAAGGTGTGGCCTTGTTGGAGGAAGTGTGTCACTCTGGGGGTGGGCTTGGAGACACTCTTCATAGCTGCCTGAGGATGCCCGGTCTGTTCCTGGCTTCCTTTGGATGAAGATGTAGAACTCTCAGCTCCTCCTGCACCATGCCTGCCTGGATGCTGCCATGCTCCTGTCTTGATACTGGACTGAACCTCTGAACCTGTAAGCCAGCCCCAATTAAATGTTGTCCTTTATAAAACTCGAATTGGTCATGGTGTCTGTTCACAGGAATAAAACCCTAACCAAGACAGGACGTATGTTTCTTTAATGTTGGGAATTGTGACACGTGAATTCACAGCCATTTTTGTTTAAATCTAAGAGGCATTCTATGATTTTCACTTTCCTCTCATTCAGTGACTGCCGCTGACTGCTTCATCTGGGTCACTCTGGGCCACTGGCAGTGTCCTCTGGTCTCTAGTGGCCTCTCTGAAGTCAGAGTATTTTTCTTGTTCTTTGGGGATGAAGAGAGGACTGAGGCTGTAGTTCCCCTCCACACAAAGCAGATGCTCCACTGCATCCCATTGCCTGCCTCCCAGTGCTCCCTCAGTGGGTAGGGGCTGGTTTTTGGTGTGTATTCTTTCATTTTCTCCTAGCATGGTGTACAAATGCCACCAGCACCGCCACCACAGTTGCTCACCATCTACATTAATTTGTGGACAGGCATGCTTGACCATGTTTAAATGCTTCAGAAATAAAATCAGGAAGGGCTGGGGATGTAGCTCAGATGCTGAGGCCTTGCCCGCCATGCATAAAACCTTGGGCCTTGATCCCCAGCCCCGTGTATAAACTGAACATGGTGGCCACGCCTTTAGCTCCAAGACTCCAGGAGGTGGAGTCAGAAGTCCCTGGAAGGATCTCCTCCCTGTTCAATATAGAACGTAAGTCCACCCCAAGTTTTCAAGCAATTAGTGTGGTGAGTTGGCTCATTATTACATAATCAGGATTTGAAGTTCAAGGTCAAGTTCCAGGCCAGCACGGGGTACAGAAGAACCAGTCTCAAACCAAACCAAACAACCCAAAAAACAACAACAACAAAAACTCAAATGAGTTCAAGTAAAACAGATAGCATTTTGTATTAAAGAAAACAAGAAGCCAGCAAAAGCCAATTCTATGAATCCTAATCTTGAACGCGAAATTTAACACCTGTTAATGTTTCAGCATTGACTAACGACCTGGAAGTCCAGAACTTGCAACTGCTGTGAGACATTAAGGAAAGTTTGGAGACTGGAAGCCCCACTTTGCCTGTGGTTGGTCTGCGTCTCTGACGTCCTGCTGGTTTGCTGTTTCTTTTGTGGGGCCAGGCTGAGCCAAGTGTATTGTCTGGGGTGGGAGCTGACCTTGGGAAAGCATCAAGGTGTACTTGAAGGGTTGAGAGGAGACCCAGAACGTGCTTGGGTAGGCAGCTCTAGGGAGTCACCCCTGTCATGTTCTCTCCACAGTAGAAGTCAGCAGGGCCACCAGGGAGTTGACAGCTCGTCTGTGAATGTGGCTCAGCACTTCTGTCAGGCAGCTCAGGGTCACCTGAACCAGGCTGCTCAGGGGGCCAACTCCAGCCTCCACAGGCACACACACTCTCTGCACAGACCTACAGGCAGACACGTACACTTATCCACATAATTAAAAGTAAACTAAACCTTTAAAAATTGGTCAGATTTACACAAGACGGCGGAGCTTTGGACTTGGGGCAAGCTGTTGCTTCTTCAGTAACTACTGAAGGCTGTGCTTGCTCTGTTCGACGACCTGCCCATCACTTAAGAGGGGAGAGGACGGAGGAGTGAGTGCTCACATTCCAGCCGTGCAAATACCCTCTCGAGGCCAAACAAGTTAGAAAGGGGAAGCAGATGAGATGTACACGACCCAAATTCCATCCGTTAAGTTTATGTAACAGCTCATCACGTAATAGATTTGGCCTTAGTCCAGGGTATGTGTAGGTACCGGGCTTTGCGTGCTTAATAGACCTCCATCAATCAATCATGGCGCCAAGTCCAACACCCAGTTGCTGTTTGTCTAAGCCGGCTTTGGTGATCGTATAAATAGCTTTAGCAACCTGCTCTCCCACCCTTGGTGATAAATGGCATCTTTTAAACATCCTCCAGAGCACGTGAGTCAAGGCTGTTTATGATGTGTGTTCTTGAGGCATCTTACCTGCCTTAGCTCCTGGAACCTATGCCCTTCTCAGAAAGCTAGTGTCCTGCCTTGTGGAACCTGGCCAGGGCCATGTAGGGGGCTGCCAAGTGAAACTGTGACTCAGGGCTGGACGAGTGAATTGGAGTTCACACAGAAGGCAAAGGCGCCCCCCCCCCCCCCCAGAAGACAGAATACTGCTTGGCTGTTTCTTAAAGCCCTTCTTTGTTCTAGGGCCTCTTGTGCTCCTGTCTCTACCTCCAGAGCTCACAGGCATACATTACCTCTGAGGCACTCACTACCATACCTGGTTTATCCAGTGCTGGGAAAAGAACCATGCCTTCGTGCATTCTAGGCAAGCACTCTGCCAAATCTGGGGGCAGCAGCAGGAAGAGCAGCTGAAAGAAGACCCCATCCGTCCCTGGACACATGCCCCGGCCTCCTGGGGCCACGGTTTCTCATGTGGAAAATTGAAACATGGTGTGTTCCCACTGTGCAGTTCCAGTGAGCGATGTGCAAAGATGTATGCACGTTATCCTTTCATGGTACCGGAAGGCCTGTTGCACACATGACCTCCAGCCTCTAAGACTCTGCAAGCTGGGCACATGCAGACAGAGAAGAAAGACGTTCTTGACAGAGGGAAAAAAACATAAGTAATACATCCAGGCAGAGAATGCTGACTACAAAGCGGGTGTGTGGTAGTGGTCCTGCCTGGGCTGTTAGCATTTAGGAGGCGGAAGTGGAAAGTTCAGGAGTTCAAGGACAGCCTGGGCTACTTGAGAACCCATCTTGAAAAGAAAGAGGAGGAGAAGGGAGGGGAATGCCAGGTATGATTTGCCTAGATCACTGGGGCCAGGCTACAGAGGGTCTCAGTTCAGGGGGAAGCTGAGGAAATTGACTTCTTTTACAGGCAGTGAGGGGCAGGAGGAAGAGGATCACAGCTGGGCTTCAGGAAAAAGAATCTGGCAGCGAAATGCTGCAAAACCTTCGGGACTGGAAGGGGCAGAGATGAGTAAAGCGGTCCAGCCGTTTGGCTGTGGTGTTGTCTGAAAAGCACAAGCCAGTATTTCAAGTGCTGCTGTGGCCTCATTTCTTGTCAGCACCGAAATTCTTCTTCCTTTCCCGTGTTCCCTTCCTCTTTGTTGCCTCCCCCTCTTTCCCCTCCCCTCCTTTCTTTGGCTTTTTTGCTTTTTCTGATGTTTGAAGATGGAGTCTCATGTAACCCAGGCTGGCCTCAAACTCAAGATGTAACCAAGAGCAGCCTTGAGCAGATCCTTCTGCCTCCACTTCCCAAGTGCTAGGATGTCAGACCTGGGGCAGCATGTGAGCTCTCGTCCTGTCTCCTCATCCTCACCCTTGTCCTCACTACTTCCACACTCACTTCTGTGCGCCTTTGGGGGGTTCTTGGTGGGTTCTTTTATCCTTTCCTTTTCCTTCCTTCCTTCCTTCCTTCCTTCCTTCCTTCCTTCCTTCCTTCCTTCCTTCCTTTCCTTCTTTGGGTTGGGGGTGAGAAACCTAACTCAGCATGGGATGAATCCCGGAAGGTGCTTCAAGAAGGTCCAACAGCTTGGGGTGTGCCAGGCACACCAGCTGTAACTAGCTCTGTTGCCGACAACAGTGCAAACCTCCAAGCTTAGCTTTTAGTCAACCCAGATACACAGAGTTCAGACTTGTGTTCTAGGTGGCCAGTGTGTCTGTCATCAAACTCTGTCACCTCAGTTGACTTCCGAAACTCACCCCTTACGTTGTGTGTGTGTGTGTGTGTGTGTGTGTGTGTGTAGACCAAGGGGTTGTTGTTGGACGGCATCTTTAATCACTTCACATCATTTTTGAAGCAGGGTCTCTTGAACCCAGAACTCACAAATTCAGATAGACCGGCTGACCTGCAAGGCTCACGGAACCTTCTGTTTCCAGGGATTGCAGGCACCTGCCACGTTGCTGACTTTTAACATGGGTCCTGGGTAACCTCACTCCGAGGATCCTCACAATGGTGTGCCAAGCACTTTACTGATGGGACCAGTCTCCATAGCCCTAATTCTCTTTTTAATAAGAATAGTGGAATGCCTATGGGTTTCACAGCTATGCTCCTGCTCTCTGCGTTCAGGTCACTGCAGGTTTGTGGCTCCTATTGTGTTCCCTGGGGACACGATGGCTCAGTGTCCTCCACAAAGTAGCCCTAGGGAGGGGGCCGCTCATCTTTCTATTTCTCTGTGCAAACGCTCATTGGCAGCAGTGATAAATAACTAAAGATCATTTTGTGTTGTGAAAAACGGCAGTTAACTGAGAGTCCTTTTCTCAGTTGGCTTAGCTGGCGAAATTCTCAAGCATGGTTAAATTGTCACGCATGGTACAAGGCTGCGGACAGGAAACCCCTACGACTCTCCATAGAAATGTGATTCAAGAGGAAACTGGGAGCCTCTATAAACATTTTTGTATTCGTGAATCTGGGAATTTGAGAAGGTTCCGGATGTATGCCTGAGGAATGTCAAGAGTCTGACTATAAATTCAAATTTCCAAAACAGATAAATTATTGAATGACTATACAGATTGCAGAAGCGATTTTTCACTTCTTAAATATTTACTGTGTGTTCACCCTAGCGAAGTCCTTGAGTAAATATAGTTCAAATTTGATTTATAGGAAGTCAGTGCATACGGTGGTTTGGGATACAATTTGTTGAGGGGAGCTACCTTTCCTGAGCATTAGAGAAATTTGAGATTATCTGCATTCCATTCCAAACCTATCTGCATATATAAGAGGCTCATTCAGTAAAGACTGGTTTACTACCACCAGGAATTTGATTGTGAATAATCCTTCTAAGTTACCATGATCCATCATGACCACGTATGCTGTCCTTTTGTGTGGAGCCATGTGAAATAATCATTAGTTTCCACTATTGACTCTGTCTGCTTCAGGATGGAGGCCTTAGCATTCCTGTCAGTAAAATGGGGTAAGTGAAATTTCTTTCTGTTGCAAGAATTTTTTGCCCTGAACTGTTTGTAAGTTTATTTAGCTATTTATGTCTTCTACAACTTTAAGCAAGGATGTATTCCTGTCATCATGAACTGTCCAGGAGTTTTTAAACTCCTTGAATTCTTTTGATCCTGTTTAAAATTGTTTTTTTTTAATTCTGTGCCTGGGTGTCTCCTCGATAATTCTCCCTGGAGAATATTTCTATAGGACACGTGGTCTTGGTTTCCACATATTTGTGTTCATGTGATGGGAGCTACATGTGGATTCTGTTGATTGGTGGTATGTCTGATGTGACATTCCAGCCTGTCTATAGTGAATGGAAGTGTGGTTTTCTTGTCCCTGTTTTCCAAACCTGGTTAATTTCAAGATACCAGAGGAAGAGATTTTAGGTTAGTCCCTTGGAGACTCAGTGTTGATTTTTGATCAGTGAGTCCAATGTGATTTGGATTTAGCAGAGGTTGACAACAGGCACAGATTCAGTCTCTGGCAAAGTCTTGGATGGGGGTGATGACTCTGGGCAAGGAGCTGGACAGACTCACCAAGAAAGCATTTGAATGTGGCTGCTGGCTGGACCTGGATGGAAGGCGGCCCAGGGTAAGAGACTTGGTGCAGGCTTACCTAGAGATTGCAGGGCTGTGACTCCTCGCTGGGCCTGAGCATGGAGAGCAAACCCTTCCTCTTTAAGCGGCTTCTTAGCAGGTATTTTGTCACAGTGAGAAAAGTAACTAATTCGACATCTAAGCGCAACATCTCGGCCTAGATTCCGCGTAGATCCACATAGGCCAGCAATGAGCACTCGCTTGCTCTCTCACTCCTCCGTAAGGACCCAGATAGGCCCGCAATGAGAGCTCATCTCACATAGGTCCACATAGGTCCACCGTGAGCACTCACGCTCCTTCCCCTGAGCATGGATCCACACAGGCCCCCAGTGATCACTCATTTGCTTTCTCACTGCCAGACCTTATAGGTTTCTACTCCAGGCAGGTGTATCACCATTAACTGGCTCAAGCATCAACTCTGCAGGATTTCTCCAAGTCCGTTTAGTCTGTCTAAATCTCTTCTGGTCTTCAGAGCCCGGCGCAGAGCTGAACAGATCAGTGAAGGATTCTTCTTCTTCCTCCTGCTCACTGATTTCTCCTTTTCTCAACTTGTATGCTGTGTCTGTGAATTTGTGTGTGTGTGTGTGTGTGGAGTGTGTTGCATGTGTGCAGAGGCCAGGGGAAGACAAGTGTCTTTGTCTATCATGATCCCTTGAAACAGGGGCTCTCACTGAATTTAGAGCTCACTTCTTTGGCTTGGCTGGCAGTCAATAAGCTCCGACAATCCTTGTGTTTCTGCTGTACGCAGCACTGACGTCACAGGCATGCATGTAGCCACACCCAGCTTCTTACAGGGGTGCTGGGGATTGAACTCATAGCCTTACACTTCTGCGGCAAGTGCTTTCACTCACGGAGCTGGCTTCCTACTCCCAATACTTCCATTTGAAAAACTTATTTGAGTTAAAGACATATTCATAAATATCCACTGCCTTCAAGCACACAACGGGGAAAAACAAAGTATTTTACAATAGAAAGTAGACTGAAGATGTTGTTTAGTTACTGGGATGCCTGCCTCGCATGCATGGGGCCCTGGATTTGATCCGTGGGATCTTGTAAAACCAGATGTGTGGTGGCTTATGCTCATACTATCAGGCGATGTAGGAGAGGCAAAGTAGGAGGATTAGAAGTTCAAGGTCACCCTTGGCCGCACAGAAAGTTTGAGGCTAACCTGTACTACATGAGACTCTATCTCAATTTAAAAAAAAAAAAAAAGCACAAAGAGAAAAATAGAAAAGCAGGGGTGTGTAAGAAGAGAAAAGGAAGAAAAGAAAAGGAAAAGTGCACACAAGCTATGATGTCTGATTACACATTTACAGAAGGAAGTAGGAGAAAATCCATTGTTTTAGGTTAGCGTTTTTAATATTTAGAAAGCAGTACTAGCATCCAAGAAATTTTCGTATAATCTGTTTATTATCCCACAGTGCTTTTATAAAAACCTGCAGATCTACACTGCCCCCCATGGCTCTAACTGTAATAGGCATTATGGGATAATATGAATGTTCTTACATTCTTCTCAGATATGCATGAGGACATTTTTAAATTTAGATGTTTTATATCCAAAGCAGTTCCAGACATTATCTACAGAAACAATCTGATTTCCTGTGGTAAAATAAAAATTATATTCTTAGAAAAAGCCCTCAGGTAGAGAGCTTAACGTGAGATTAAAATGGTCAAAGGAGTCTTTTATGAGACAGACATAGCTTTCTGAAATATGGTCTTGTACATTCTGGGAACAAAAATGAAGCCCTGCCACCCAGGAGCTGATAACCAACCCCCTGCGGCCCGTGTCAGGAGGTTGAGCATACATGAGTCAGATGCTTAGTGCTGGAGTTGGAGCAGCTCTTCCTGAGTAATAGAAGGTGACAGATGCTAAGTCTGGGAGGAATGTGGATGCGTCCACTGTCTTAAAAAAATGATTTTTATGGTAAAGGCCGAGTACACTACCTAAAAGCCAAACAAAAACAGTGACTTTCTTTGGAAACTCAGTTCGAGTTTCTTAAGTGTGAAGATGGTATGTGACAGATGGCAAAGTCTGAAGTTTGGACACAGCTGATAGGTGACAGTCATAAACAGTGATCAGAGGTAAGACAAAGGGGACACTCTTATCCTGCTACTTTGACCCCACTGGAAAGGAAGTGTCCTGGCAGTCTGACTGCTTCATTCCGTAACCGAGAGCCCCCGTTGTCCTGGGGAAGCTACGAAGAAGAAACAACTGAAAACCATTGCAGATAGGATCTTCACTGGACACAGCAGAAACCACGGTGCTTGGAGGTATCTGATGGTATCTGAGGTCAAAGTACCAAGTGAAGGTACAGGCAGGGGGTCTAAAGCCAGGTCCTGAATTCTTCACTATCCCACTGCTGGCCAGTCAAACGCAGCTGGAAGACAGAGGGCAAGAGGCTTCTTCAGACACAGAGCAGGGTTGGTAAGTGCAGAGAGTGGATTTGGGGGTGCACCCAGAGAATGATGAATGCTGCAAGTGTGCAGAGAAGGTTCCATAAGGATGCAGGGAGGCCTGTTGTCCAGTGGGCTTCACCATCTTAGGAATCACAACAGCATCTACCCCCATGCAGAAGAATGCTTGTTTAAAGAAATCTGCTGAAAACTATGCTATTTCTGGACCCAGGCTTCTCCCCTGGATACAATGCTAGGATCTTCCAGTGCACACAATCTTTTACATGAAGAAGCAACTGTAGCATGCATGGGTGCATGCATGTGTGTGTGTGCATGCATGCATGTATGTAAGTGTGGGTGTGAATTATCATTTCTTGGGTGCTTGATTTTTGAGAAAAGGTCCCGCTGGCCTAAACTCATAGATTAGCTAGACTAGCTGGTTCACTGCCTCCCACCCCAGGCTGTCTCCACCTTCCCAGTGCTGGCATTACAAGCCACCCCAGTGCTCCTGGCTTTCAATATGCATCTAGAGAATGAAGTCCAGTCCCCATGTTTACAGTTAAGCATTTTGCCACCTGAGCTATTTCCCCAGTTCCCAGCTCCCAATGCTGCCTTGTGAAAACAAAAGCAACTTCTCCTCTTAGGGAAATGTCTAAATGTTTCCAGAGGTTTGAATTAGAGATCTAACTTTGGACTGGACCCTGAAACATTTCCCAGACGTTACCTTGCAGCTTTTTTGCTGCCCCCAAGATAACAGTTGTAGCTTAAGTTGCTACTGCACATGCCTTCTGTGGACAAAACCCTGTCTGAAGTCACTGAGTCTATGGAAATGTGGATCTTACCGAGACTCCCCTGTTAACTCTGAGGGAAAAGACTCCAAGAGTCCTTTGGGTTGTCACATGTGTGCCACCTGATAGAGATGGTAGAGGCTGCATCTTTTGATTATAGAAATGAGAACTAATTCAGTAATTTTCCCTTCCTCCCTCTGGATGGATTGTCCCAAGACATAGCAGCTCCTGCAACTTCTAGAAATAATGGGCATGGAACATGGTTGTCTCTAAGCTAAGCTAGTGAGATTGAGACAACAGCTTAGGAACTCACTCCTTCTCATGTTCTCCCTCTCTTTCCCTACCTCACTACCCTGGTCTGTTTCATGGAATTGATGTCAAATAGATACCAGGGCCATGCCTTTGTGGGTTCTGCTTTGAGCTCCAAGATGCAAAAGGACCAGGTGGACAATTGCTAAATGTGCATACCAATCAGAATATAACCATTTTAAGAACACGCACTCTTATTTGACAGAGAAAGAAGGTAGGTGATAATGTGCCTAAAGATGAAGTATTGAAGTGTGTTGTCCTCTAATGGTTCTTTCTAGCCTTACTGGATGCCTTCTAGCCTTACTGGATGCCTTCTAGCCTTACTGGATGCCTTCTAGCCTTACTGGATGCCTTCTCTGCTCCACTGTTAACACATCTATTTTTTTACTCCAGAACAGTTTCCTGTCTTTTGCCTGACAAGGGAAGAATGACTTCATTCCTTTTTCTAGTTTTCAAGCTAGAAGACCCATCTCTACTGAAGAATCTAGAACAGTAAAGAAGACAAGAAGATGCCTCCTCACCTAGCTTTTCACGAAACAGATTTGCAACCAACCCTAGAAGACATAGTAGTAGTTTTTTTTTCCCCCATGGTAGGTAGAATATGGAAGAGAGTATAAGAAGGTCTGCATGAGATTGCAGTGCCTTCGTACCCTGTGGAGTACTGGTGAGTTAGTACCTGTGGAGTACTGGTGAGTTAGTACCTGTGGAGTACTGGTGATTTAGTACCTGTGGAGTACTGGTGAGTTAGTACCTGTGAAGTACTGGCGAGTTAGTACCTGTGGAGTACTGGTGAGTTAGTACCTGTGGAGTACTGGTGAGTTAGTACCTGTGGAGTACTGGTGAGTTAGTACCCTGTAAAGTACTGGTGAGTTAGTACCCTGTGGAGTACTGGTGAGTTAGTACCCTGTGGAGTACTGGTGAGTTAGTACCTGTGGAGTACTGGTGAGTTAGTACCTGTGGAGTACTGGTGAGTTAGTACCTGTGGAGTACTGGTGAGTTAGTACCTGTGGAGTACTGGTGAGTTAGTAACCTGTGGAGTACTGGTGAGTTAATACCAGTGGAGTACTGGTGAGTTAGTACCCTGTGGAGTACTGATGAGTTAATACCTGTGGAGTACTGGTGAGTTAGTACTTGTGGACCTAAGTTCAATCTCCAGTAGCCATATAAAAGTGATGGAGGTGGGGTGGGGACGGTGAGCACTCACACCCATGCCAGGGAGACGGAGAGAAGAGGATCCTCGTTTTTTGGTGGCCAGCCAACCTAATCGATTTGATGAGTTCCAAGCTGGTAGTAGTCTCTGCCTCAAAAGAGATGTATGGCATTTTTGAAAAAGACACCCAAGGCTGTCCTCTGGCCCCTAAACATGCACACACATATGTGCATACATATATTAAAAGTAGTCTTGTTTATAGTGATATCCAGCCCTTTGCTGCCAAGAGGAAGTAAACATTGTCGTGAGGTTTATTTCCAGTTTCTGTTACCTGGAAAGGGCACAGATATACCATTCGCCACTGGTTAGTTTCAGACATCATGTAAACGACTAGTTGTAATGCTGTATAAGTTACTTCACCTTCATATCTTGCTCGTGGCCCAGAAGCACTAACACTGTGCAGTTGCTGCTGTATAATGGCCTTGTAGAAGGTGGTAGGTCGACTGCCATCATGCCGTGCCAGCTCTACCTACACCCTTCCTGTGTGTATTATTAAGTATGTTGTATATATCATACACCCCATCAATGTCTGTCTCCAGAGCCTGCTCTGCTTTCCTTTCCTCAATTTTAATTACAAACACATGCATGATATTAACAAAAAAAATCATGTAAAAAAATCTCCCCAAAACAATGGCATTCCTCCTTAATTCCGTACTGTCCCCCAGAAACCACTGGACTTTGTCTTCTGCCATTGGCTTCATTGCTTCTAGACAATGTAACATCTCCATTTGAAGAGTCCTGCTTGCTTCTTAGAGTGTAACTGTGACTTTAGTACTCTCACATATACTGTCCCCACCTCCAAATCCCAGACTCCTTACTCTTTCCTTATCCTAGCTGAACTTTAATTTTTTTTTTTCATTTTATCTGTATGGATTTTTTTCTCTGCACGAGTGTGTGTGTGTGTGTGTGTATAGTGTGTGTGTGTACAGTGTGTGTGCACAGTATGTGTGTACAGTGTGTATATGTACAATGTGTATGTGTGTACAGTGTGTACAGTGTGTGTACAGTGTGTGTATACAGTATGTGTGTACAGTGTGTGTATGTACAGTGTGTGTATGTACAGTATGTGTATGTGAGTGTGTGTGTGTGTGTGTGTGTGTTTGTGTGTGTGGTGTGTTTGCCAGTGTATGGTTAAGCATGGAGTCCAGAGGATAACTTTGTTTCTCGGGCACTATTCCTTTTTGAGACAGGGTCTCACTGGCCTGGAACTCACTGAGTAGGCTAGGCTGTTTGCTCAGAAGCTCCAGGAATTGGCCTGTCTCCATCTCCCAGGGCTGGAATTGCAGGCTTGTGCCATTGTGACAGGCTGTTCAGTGAGTCCTGGGGAACTCCAAACTCAGGTCCCCATGTTTAAACAGCCAACAGTTTGCCTGTTGAGCTATCTTTCTAGCCCTCAATTTTATTTTACTTTATTTTATTTTGGTTAGGTTTGATTCTGTATTTCATGTCACAGACTCCCCCCATCCCCCACCCCGAATGTCTGTCATCACTCGGTGATTATCTACACTGGACAGCAAAGCAGTGGAAGCCAAGTGGAAAGTTCTGCGTGTATGGGTGGAGTCTTTGGCTGGTGAGTTTCTCTTGTGGAGAACAGATTTTGAACTGTGCTGATTTGTTGGAAACACACAGACACACACACACAGAGACACACACAGACACACACACACACACACACACACAGACACACACATGTCAATAGGTAGATTGTTGTTCACTTTTCTCCAGAGGAGCAGTCTCCTGCCGGGAAAGGTGAACATGGGGCTGCTTCCCAAGTGCCCCTCGCCCACCTCTGTGCCTGCAGCCGCTCTTCACTTTCTCCAGACCATAAACTTACTGGGTATTTAGAGAGAGGCCTGGAGATACACTGTGGTCTGGCTGTATAAAGTGGGCCCTGCAGCTCTGTTTCCCATTGTGAGCCTAATCCCTATCCCTCCTGGTTCCTCCTATTCTTCCAGAGGCTGAGGCGCTGGGAGGCCAGATGCTTTTGTGTGGTGTGGGTACTGAGTTTATAACTTAGACTTTATTACCGTTCTTTCACTCACTTGTCATTGGGATTGATGATGGTGAAAAACCTTTTTCTTCATAGATTCCTCCTGGTTTTTCTTTCCTTTTCTCTCTCCCTTTGCTGCTGTGAGCTAAAGCATCTTACATTTCTTTAGATGGCCATTTCTTAGGGCTTTGGGGAAAGGAAGGAAACATATTTAACCAGAAGAGGAGAAAATCTAAGCTTGCTTTGCAGGCCTAGGGAGTTGCTTCCTGGGGGGTCCCGGGGCCACCATGAATCCAGGGCTGGGGTATTCGGAGCATGTGCTGTCTCTGCTGTTCTTGCCTCAGATGTGTGTTTGCCCACCTCTGTGTTCCTTGGTGGGAGGAATCTCTGTTTTTCTAGCCACAGCAGTTCCACCATCTGTCTTCTTGCTATTGGTATTCGTCTTGTCCTTAATTCCTCTGCCTTAAGCCCAGCTTTCCTTCCTGAAGCCTACGTCTGCTCAGGTTGGTGAGCTGAGCTTCTGTTTGTCCTGTCTTCGGTTCCAAGTGACCTTTTACAGGAACCACCTAACGGTAGTCCCTCCCAAGCTCAGTAACTGTGAATAACTTACACAGGGCAGGAGAGATGGCTCAGTGGTTAAGAGCACTGTCTGCTCTTCCAGAGGTCCTGAGTTCAAATCCCAGCAACCACATGGTGGCTCACAGCCATCTGTAATGAATCTGATGCCTTCTTCTGGTATGTCAGAAGACAGCTACAGTGTACTTATATACATACATAAATAAATCTTGAAAAAAAACATACACAGAGTCCCCACAGAAGTCAGATTTCTCTTGTATCTAACAGAGAAACCAAGATATGGCCTGAGCATGCTGGGTTGGATGGTCCCTTTGCTTCTTTGCCTTCCTGTACCAGACAGCTGAGAATCCATTCACTTCAGCGCAATGGGCACAGCAACATCTTGGTCTAAACGAACACCAGCCCGACACAGGCGGCTACACAGACCGTAGAAGCTGCAGTCACAATCCCTATAGCGCAGGCTTCTTGCCCCACGATGTCTACATTCACATGGGGCTTTGTGATTAGTTCCTAATGTAAATGCCTGGCCTCAAATGTATAGCCTGAGTTTATCCAAGGCCCAGACAATTATCAAACATTCCTCTTAGATAGAAGACAGATTTCTTTCCCTTGGCAGTGGTTTCTAGCTGAGCTATATTACAGGATGTTTTACATTCTCTTGGCCTTGTAATAACACCA
Source organism: Micromys minutus (assembly GCF_963924665.1). Taxonomy (NCBI): domain Eukaryota; kingdom Metazoa; phylum Chordata; class Mammalia; order Rodentia; family Muridae; genus Micromys; species Micromys minutus. The sequence goes on along the minus strand of NC_137985.1, from coordinate 50,799,958 downwards.
CACCCAATCCGTACCTGATGCATTGGTGGCTACTTGGAAGGTTATTATTTTTAAACATATATTCTTAGTCTGAGGCTTCTAACTTTGTGACAAGTACAGTCATGTCCCCACCTTTCCAGAGTTTTATGGCGCCTTGGAACTTGCATGAGGTGGAGGTGGGGGCCCGTTGCCGTGGACAAACAGGCCATCTGTGAGTCAGTGGAAATGAGGGCCTCACAGGCAGGAAGGGAGGTATGCTTTGGGGAGACAGCCTGTACATGAACAGATAGAACCGGGTGGTTGAGGTTTGACATTAGTCGGTGAGAAAATCTTCTGGGGTCGTCTCTTGCCTGGTTACTTAATGTTTTCCTCTCTGGTTCTGCTGTGATCCTGGGAGCCTGGTATTACTGCTGCTTTTAAAGATAAACAGGGTAAGACTATGGAGAAGCGACTAGTCCAGGGCCACATGTCACCTTGAGCATCCAAGGTTTCTAGCTCCTTTCACTGCCTGACATCAGCGTCCTCAGCCTTTTCCTGGATCATTTAAGCAAAACAAGATGGCGCCCTGCTGTTTCCAGGGAAGGAGGGTTATAGGGACTCACTCCTTGGGACCAGTGGTCCGTCCTCTTTGATTTCTGCAGGCCACCGACTCCTCAGAACTACGTTTCTGTCTGTAGAGATTTAGATCCATGGCCCTCTGGCTCTGTAAATACACTCACTAACCCCAAATGACTCACTTCCTTCTCTGGGCTGCGGTTTCCTCAACCTCAACGTCAGATAGACACACCGGAATGTATTCATTCTCAGATCTGCTGGTACAGATAGTTACCGTCCTTGCGGCTGAGACCGCTGCTCCCAGTCAAAAGCGACTTAACAAAGGGAGGATTTTATTTCTGATTCAGTTCAGGGAGTTTCAATCCATCCCAGTGGGGAGGTCACAGGGTCAAGAACTTGGGGGAGCTGGTCACACTAGTAGTCTTCCTTTCTCACTTTTCTTCAAACCAGGATCTAATGCTATGGAAAGGTATGGCCTACATTTAGAATGGGCCTTCCCAGCTCAGTTAATCCCATCTAGAAGATCCCTGATAGGCATGCCCTGTCTGTTTCCCAGGTGTCTTCTTGGTCTTTGCCAATTGGAGGGACTTTTAAAAACAACACTGACAACTCTGAGGTAGAATTTAGACCTCAGAAAAATACACATTTCAAATATACAATACGGTGATTTTTTTTTTTTTAAGTCAAGTTTGGAGCAGCCTTCAGCGTAGATGAGATGAGCTTTAGAACAGTAATGATTGTTAGTTAAGTTCCTCCTGTCTCTTGATCCTCTTCCTGCTCCCTGATAACATATTCTTTCTGTAGAGTTACATCCTCTGAGCATGTCCTGTAGGCACAGAGCATGATCTTCTGCATCTGGCTTCTTTGCTCTAGTGTGACGTGCTTCATGGTTGTTGTAGAGTATCTGCGGTTCAATCTTGTATTCCATTGGAGAAGTACAAACGTTTATACATTCATAACGTGGACACTCAGCCATGGGATGGGCTTTGAAAGCAATGAATAAACATGCTAAGAAGATCCGCACACATGTTTTTGGGAGGACGTGTGTTTTCATTTCTCTTGGGTGTATACCCAAGAGGAGAATGACTGGGTCATCTGGTAACTCTGTGTTGAATTTCTTTGAGGAAAATTTCCAACATGTCTGTACATTTTACAGTCCCACAAACAATACATAAGGGCTTCTCTCCTCAGGGAGCTTTTAAAAGTTCTCACTGCTGAGTCCTACTCCCCCTGGGGTCTGGAGTGGGACCCAGGAATATGCATTTAACACGCCCTCAGGTGATCCAGATCTATCTGATACAGACATGTCTGAACTCACTTGGATTGGGTCACCTATAGCCTTCCTGAAGCCAATTGTCCCTGTTGGTTTGTGCCTCTGGGACAAGCTTTTGCCAGGTCTGTCCTAGTGTTTGCCTGGCGACCAGAGGATCAGTCCTGCTCAGAGCTGCTCCAGGCAGCATGTGTAAACCTGTGTAGCACCTGCCCTGCGTCATCCACAGAGCAGGCCAGGGTGCTGCGTCCCTGGTTTCAGCAACATAAAAACTTTATCACAGGTTTTTATGTGTTATCACATTGTAAAAGTGCTGTAAAACCAAGGGGCTAGTTTTCAGTGCATCGGAAAGTATCCTGTCCTGTAAGCCATGATCTAATCACTGTTGCTATAATGCAGGCTTGCCCCGCCCTGCCATTTATCACCTGTGAGTAGGGTCTTAATAGCTCTGAGAGTCTGCACCCCCTCCACACAGTATCGTTGATGACAGTGACATCAGGGGTCTGGTGAGGATTCAGTGAGGTGACCTATAAAATGTGACTGCAATAGGACCTGGTCCTCTTTCTTCACACTTAGCCACTTAGCACGTCTGCTTCTGCTATCCTGCATGTTTGTTGCTGGGCACGTGGCATTGGGCACGTATATAACTTTTTCTAAGGTGTTGAAATTCATATAACAAAATTAATAATTTTTTTTCATACTTTGTGTCCATTCCCCTCCCCCTCACCCCCTTCCTACTCTTTTTTTCCAATGGGGTCTTGCTATATGGATCAGGCTGATCTGCAACTGCTGATTCTCCTGCCTCAAAAGTTTGGTGATTATAAGTGTGGGCTTCTTCACAAAAATATCTTATAGTGGGGAGAAGGGGACGGTAAAGTCAGAATGCCATTTATGAGCAAAGAATTAAGAAACATTTAGTCTCCCAGTGGGTGTGAAGGAGAATGTCACTGTCATTTAGATGGCCATTGCTTGGAGGTGTCTTTTCATGTGTTGGTCATTGGTTTATCTCATTTGCAGAAATGTCTGTTCAAATTATTGACTCACTTTTAAACTGGGTGGTTACTTTTTTTTTGTTTAGTTGTAAGAGTTCATTATACACTTATGTATTGCTTACTAATAAGAATACCCTGAGGATTTTGCCAATATGTGAACCTTACAAAAGCTATCACTAGGCAATATCTTTTTTTTTTTTTTTTTTTTTTTTTTTTTTGAGATAGGGTTTCTCTGTGTAGCCCTGGCTGATCTAGAACTCACTCTGTAGACCAACTAGCTGGTCTCAAACTCACAGAGATCCATCTGCCTCTGCCTCTCAAGTACTGGGATTAAAGGATGTACCACCACCATCTGGCTGGCAGCGTCACCATAAGGGACTACCACGATGGATAATGTTGTCACTTTGACAGGATCTGGATTCACCTGGGAGACAAACTTCTGAGTATGTGTATGAGGGGCTTTCTAGATTGAGTTAGTAGAGGAGGGAAGACCCACTTCAAGTGTGGTTGGTGCCAGTGTGGGCTGGGACTCCAAACAGAATAAAAGGAAGAAGAGGGTCGAGCCCAGAATTTATCTCTCTGCTTCCTACCTGTGAGAACACAGTACTCGCAACTCAAGCGACTGGTCGGTGCTCCTGCCCTCTCATCTTCCGTTCCAGGATGCACTGGACCCTCGAACTGTGAGGCAGAATAAACCCGTTCTTCTGGAGAGTGCTCTTGCCAGGTACTTTGTTACAGCAACAGGAAAAGCAGGTAGTAAATCACCATCATGGATGCTGTCATCATTGGCCCGGGATGATGTTCTGAATATTCGGCCCTTCTGTGATTTTCAAACATCCCCTCCGCTGTCTTTTCACTTTGTCGATAATGTCCTTTGACAATATTTATTATCACGATACCCAGTCCCCCCCCCCATTCCTATACTTTTGAAGTCCTGGTCTCACATCCCACTGCTAAGTCCCAGGCTGTAAAGATTTACCCCTGTGCTTTCTTCCAGGAATGTTACAGTTCTGGTGCTTAAATTAAGTCTTTGATTATATTGTTAGCTTTCATACGTGACATGAGGTATGGGCCCAAGTGCGTGTAACTGCTCAGTGGTCTCATGTTAAGAAAATATTCTTTTCCTTTGAATATTCTTGGCACTGTTGTCCCAAAGCACTTGACCGTAGATTCAATTCTGCTCCTGCTGATCTATGCCCAACCTTTCGATGCCCCTACTCTGCTTTATAATAATTACGTTTTGTCCAGTTTTAACTGGGAATCTTTGGTGCTCTTTGTTTGTCTCTGTTAACTAGCAACCCTGCTCTTCTGCAACATTCAACAGCACAAGGATTGATCAAGGGAGTCAGCTGTGTATGCCATAAAAGCCACATGTGTGTGCCTATTACCCCCACCTCCCTCCCTCTCTCTCCCTCTCTCTCTCTCTCTCCCTCCCTCCCTCCCTCCCTCTTCCCCTCTCTCCCTCCCTCCCTTCCTCTCTCCCTTCCTCCCCCTCCCCTTCCCCTTCCCTCCTCCCCCTCCCCCCTCTCTCTTCCTCCTTCCTTCCCTCCTTCTCTCTCCCCTTCTGTTTAATGTAATGAGACTTCGTTTCTTCTATTGGCAGCCCCCCTGAATATTTCCTCCTTACCAAAAGTCAGGATCTTTGTGGCTGGTCAGGTCCCTCTTAAGGAAGGTCCCCAGCTCTGCCTTCTGTGTCTTTAGTACCAACCCTGATAGTTGGTTTAGTTCCTTAGGACAAGGTGTCTCTGAGTGAGACCCCAGGAGGCTCTGCAAATGGTTTGCAATTGAGGTTGGTGTTTTGACTAGGGTTTCTCCCTAAGCTGAAGTTTCTGTGGTGAGAAAGTGTAGATAGAGACTCAGCCCAGAACACTGTCCTTAACATCCAGGCAAGTGATGACATCCCTGCTACACAGTTTCTATCTGACTCTCTGGAAAGGCAGGACTATAAAATTCAGGGAAAAGAAAACAACAAACAAACAGAGTTGACTCCAGCTCAGGCATAACCTTAGACACATATTTAAGGTGCGGAGAACCTTCAGTTCTTCCTCTGATGGTACCCGGATGCTGACTCTGCAGGACAAGTACTCAGATCAGATGAAAGGGGAGGCAGAAAAACTATGGGCCTCAAGTGTGGCAGGGGGACTTAGACACTCTGAAAACCCTCACACCTCCTTTATACACCTCCTTCCTCTCATTGGGTAGAATTTTTATATTCCCAAGAATCGAGGTCTTCTTTCTCCACCATGTCTTCCTGGATCCTTAAACTAAAACAAAACCTGAAATAAACAGATTTTTGGAGAGACAACTTTACAAGCTCTCCAGATACAACTGAAGACAGATGGGTCTCATGTACTAGAAATAAGTTGGGTAGCCTGTGCTACCCAACCACATTGTGTTCATAGCCTCTGCTCTTTAGTCCTCTCTTGGCCTTCAGTTTGGAAGCTATCGCTTCTTTTTTCCTGATGCTGGCCTGGTGCTTTCTGCTTTTGCCCTGGCCTTTCGTGAGTCTCTGGTCTGAGACAGCAGGGACAAGAGGCACAGAGGAGACCAGTCAGAAGAGGAGCAGTGGGAGGCATGGGTGGCGGTTTATGAGTTAGCTCTAAACATCTTGCCATATTTTGGAGTTTTAAGCCATAGGTCATAGTCTAGTGTTTACTTTAAACATGTTTGGTTGGGAGACAGAAGGAAACAGAAGATCTGGATGTTTTGTATTCCTGGCATATTTGTTCTGCCCTCTTCAGAGGGTGGGTGGGGAAAAAGGAGGACCTCTGGGGCCACCACTTCCTTTGTTGTTCTGGGCAGTTCTGGGGAGACTATAGGTCATGAGAAGTGCAGTAAAAAGTAACTTGGAATGCATCTTGGAATTTCGGTGGCCATCTACAACTTCTGTTGGTTGTGGGTACCACTGTTAGAACCCCTCTCTTCAGAATTTCCAATCATGTGCAAAGCCCTTCTTGAACATTCCAGAAACTAGTATTTTCCCTCCTCTGAAATTTTTCTTACCATCGGGAGCTTCCAGGGCTGTCCATGAATAGCAGGAATCTTAGGGTAGTTGGATACCTGTTGATTGGAGCAGTCGGGCTCTTTTCCTTGAAGTTTTCTCCACTTGCTCTACTAAACCCCTCGACCCACAGGGAAGTGAAGTTCAGCTGTTAAATACTATCACTGTTCTCCTCCCCCGAAAGTCTCTAAGCACACACTAGGGTTGTTCTCCTCCCCTGAGATTCTCTAAGCACACAGTAGGGCAAGAATAAAATGTTCCTATAACTGAGTGTTCTTTTTGATCACTTTTCCTTGTTTTAAACTCTTCATGTAACGTCTGGCAGGGAGATGGTACACAAAAGAACTCGATTAAGTACCAAATTAAGAGCTTACAAGCACGATAATAAAATAAATGGATTGTGCAGGCGAGTTCTAAGTGGAGATCAAAGCACCTTTGATAAACATCTTCCTCAGGAACCAACTCCCAGCTCCTGAAATCATGGCCCCAGGGGTCTGTTTGCTCCACCACCATCCTCCAAAGAATGCCCATTTATTTCCCTTTTAGGACATAAGAATTTGCTGGCTGAGGTGATTCAATCCAAACAGAACATGTTTCATGTAAAATAACCCGGGCCTTTGATTGCTGGACAGAGACTTCTGCCCTCGGATCACTTTCCAGTGACCTTAAACAATTCCTCCTTTAAAGGTTGTGATGGTTTTATTTCTGTCTATCTGTTGTTCGGCTTTAAACAGAGACTGAATGCAATACAGGGGGAGATCTATTTGCATCAGTCAGGAATTACTAATCCTTCTTTCCTTTCTTGCTATCTGAAGTTCCGTGCTGACTTCTTTCTGGACCTTCCCTGCATGTGTTCGGGCCATTTGTGTCCTTTTAACGAATTGTTCCTTGATTTGTTTGTTAATTAAAGGGGTGCTCTTCTTAGATGTGCCTTTCATTTACCTTCATCTATTGTGGCAGAAGAGAACTTGGTTCTCTCCTATTCTCTACCCCCACGTGAATTATTAGAGTTTTCTAGCAGTGATGACACATTGGAATCCATTTCCTGGCATCTTTCAAAATGATTGAAGCTCATCTCCTAAGTCTATATTAATTGGATTGGTCTAGGGCAGAGCTGTTGCTCTAGTCTAAAATGGTCTCCATTCACGTGTATTCTCGAGTGTGCATGAGTGAACGTGTGTGTGTGTGTGTGTGTGTGTGTGTGTGTGTGTGTGTGTGTGTGTGTGTGTTTATGTTTTGAGACAGTCTTGTTTGTAGCCCTGCCTGGCCTGAAACTCACCTAGATCCGACTGGCTTCTAACTCCTGGTGATCCTCCTGTATCTACCTCATGAGTGCTGGGATTGCAGACTGAAGGCGTATGTGGGGCTCTCTGTCTTTGTTTGGTGATGGGCAGAGCAGTTCCCTCCTATGTTGGAATGAATAGCAGCAGTGGTGGAGGGTAGGGATGAGCAGATTAGAGAAGTGAAAACCGGAGCAAAGAGGAAAGCCCAGTGTCCAGCAGAATAGAGACAGCACACGCGTTGGAAAGGAAGCTGTGGTTGGAGGGCCATTGTAGGTGTCATCAGGACAGCTGAGCAACACTTCCATTGGACAGTGAGGTTCTGACAGGTATGCTGAGGTTCTTACCACCTGGACCATTTTCTCCTCATTCAAGATGCAAGCAGGCTAATCTGAGAAGTGCTAGGAGATGGGACTGGAAGCTGCTGTCTCCACACACACTCCTTCCCACTAGTGAGCATTCTGTCTTGGCTCATTAGGAAGTGCATGTAACTAGAGGGAAAGGGAAATGACCCGTGATGACCTGCCAGTCACATCGAGGTTGATGAAGCTCGTGACTTACAGAGCTGAGCAGTACTTCCCGCAGATGCTGTGTACGTATGCCGAATCCTCACCCAGACCTGTTTTCCCTTGACCATTCTTCACTGTGTAGAGGGCGCAGGAGGGCCCCCAGCCCATCCTCACACTTGCCTGTGAGTCCTGGTTTGGCTCTAGAAATAGCAAGTTCTCAGAGGAGAACGCTGCCTGCAGTCCTTTGTATAAAACTCTTGGCCATTCTGATTCCTAAGCTCTCAGCCGGGACAGGATGCTAGGGAAGACACTGGAGATGTGTGAGCTGGGTGCGAGTCACACCTGCCTTTAACCCCAGCACCCAAGAGGCAGAAACAGGCACATCTCTGTGGGTCTGAGATCAGTCCGGATTTCCTGGCCAGCCAGGGCTACAGAGTGAAAAACACCATGTGCCTCAAAAAGCAACATGAAATAAAACAGAACTTTCTCCGTTTGCGGTAGGATGGTTCGGATGCTCAGGAGTCACTGGGTCCGAGCTCTGTGCATTTTCCATCGAACAGGACGGTGGCTGGACATCGAGGTAGAGTCCCCACTGGCTTTAATCAGGGTGTCGAGGGAAGGAATGGTAGGCAGCTCGGGCTGCATTAAACAAACATTTGACACACAGTGAGAGAATGGAGGGAAATGATATAATGCCTCTAAAGTCGCAAAGGATGATGTGTGAGGTGCTAGCGTGTAAATGTGAAACACAGACATGCTGAATTGCAGGTGGATCACGACAGTTGGGACTTTCGCTTCTTCGGCTTTGGTTTGGAATTTGGAGAGCCATCAGCTTTGTCGAAGCTGGTGTTTGGGGTTTAATGTGTTGCCTATTCTAGACTTGTGTTTCTGACTCGTCCCTCCAACCATTCACCACAGAAGTTTTCCATTAATATCAGCCATCTTAGGCACTACCTCCTCTTTCCTGATGTCCGAGGTCCTTGGGGAGGTTGTTTTCCTGGTCTTCAACATATGTTATAACCTGGTACTGTAAGTCTGGCATGGTTGCTATGAGCAATATCACACAAAAGGCCACATATGTCCTTTAGCACCCCCTGGTCTTGTGCTTTCGATGTCGCTGTGCAATGCTCTCTACCTTCGCAGACAGATCTGATTACTTTTCCCTGCTCCACGCTTCTGCAGAGAACAGCTCATTGAGAAGGACACGTCTCCAAGGAAGAGCATTAAGTGCTAACAGCCAAAGATGGGTGCAAACCATCCATCGTTGGCACTTTTGTGGGTAGGACGCCTTCCACACTATCATGTGAACACAGAAGCTGCCTCAGAGGTGAACTTGCCGGAGACCAGCTGAAAGGCTTATCCCATATAAAGATTAGAGCCTCTGCCCTTGTGAACAGGAAGGAAATTTTGTTCTGTCTGGATAACACCTGCCGGGATGAGGAAGAAGAGGTAGCTGCCCACTTTTCAGAGGAGGAGAATTACCATGACAATGATGTTCCAGACCCAAAACTGTCCTGGATAGAGGTTGAGACATCAATTCTGCTCCAGTAGATACTGCTTCCGGTGAAGCTAAAATATTTGATATTGCCTCACTATCTAAAAATGTTTGGCAGCTCAGTGGTCAGTATGATCACCAAAATTCCAGCCCAAAATCTCTGTTTTCACGTTTCTTGCCAAGCCTGAGAATCCTTTCAGCATTTTCCCTGGGGTTTGAAAACATACATATATGCCCTAAAAACCTTGAAATTAGTTTTGAGGATCCAGATGCTACTGGTTTTGGAGGTGCCTCAGGGAGGCTCTAGCCTTATCCATGGCAGTGTGGATTCCACGTAAGGGACCCTGCTCGAAAGTAACCAACAGGCCCTACCCAGGGTAATTAATCTCCCTAACAGACTTGAGGATTTATGCAAAGTGAGTGGCGGAGCATAAAAGCTCATTAATCATCCTGGCATCCTGAGCTCATGTTGTTATGAAATAAATATGCTTACTAAGTGGATCCAGATGCTATCAGATATGTGTTTCCAATAAAGACACTTCTCGCCTTGGCCTCAGCAGTAAACACGCAGGCTTGTTTGTAGCACCTCCTCTGAGCATCGTGCACGTGCCCGATTCTCCTCCCTTTAACCTCTTTACCAGCCCGCTCAGCACTAGTGAGGAGCAGATGAGTGTTTTCTGATAGGAACTCTAGGGAAAAATTCTAAAATATGGAAGATGTGTCTCCATGTCCCAAGAGATAAGGGGTGATGGGGAAATGACTATCACATAGTCACATGCCAGCCTGGAACAGAACATTTTGCTCCATTTATCTTTCGCACACATCGAAGTATGGATTCCAACCCAAGTCATTGCTGCCTGTCACAAAAAGGACACATGAGTCTTAGAGACCCCCCTCCAATCTGTTATGTGCAAATGGACAGAGGGAGCCACGTGCAATTACAGCCAAAGTCCAGGTCCTTGATGTGGGTGGACTGTCTTCTCAAGACCACCCTCAGGATGTGCCATGGGGCTGCAAGGCAAAGGAGGAGGGTATTCAGAGTGAGTTCAGCAGTGACAACTAATTGGAGACAGACGTGTGGGATTCCACTCCTGACTGTCACTCTCTAACTGACACCACCGAAGGTCTTCTGCCTCTCTGAGCTCATTTTCTCTGTTAATCCGAGTTGTGGGTAGGATTTTAGTGAGGTTATCATAATGAACATCCAGCACCTGAGATGCACCTGAGGTATGGTGGCTGTCATTCTTTGTCATTTTATTGCTTTCATTTTACATAAATGACATAAATGTAAGTTCTGTTCTCTCAGAAGAATGCAGCTCGGTTCTCCTGCCAGTTCAGTGACCTCCACTCAGACAGAGCCCCAGAAAATGACATAAGAATGAGTCAGCTTGAGTGAGTTCGTGGAAGAAGCAGGTGTGTGTAAGCACTGCTGTTGAGAGACACGGAGGAAGGTGGCAGTCGGTACCCAAGTGTGACCATGGGCCTCTCAAGAGAACAAACCATGCTTAGACATTTCTTATCCTGACCAGATGTGTGCAACTGTGGCTCTGTGAGTTATACTGCTCAAAGGAATTAACCAACAAGACATTTGACTATCAAGTTTAAACTTAATATCTAATGCAGACATCTAAACAAGCCCTGCACAAGGACAAGCCCAGCTGACATCCCAGCAGGAATGGATGTCGTCATGAGGACCCGTCCCAGTTAAAGAGCTACAGGCAGACATCAGTGCCTGCTAAGAGAGGAAGAAAGTCTTTTCCAGGGGTGAGTGCCCTGACAGGTTATAGAAGTCCAAGTGCTCATCTTTAAACACATACACATATTGGCTCAGAGGGTTGTGCTTATACAGTGTGTGTGTGTGTGTGTGTGTGTGTGTGTGCGTGTGCACAAAATATAAATACATGTATATTTAAAGAAAAGGTCGTGCATGGAGAGAAAATGGGGGCACAGAGAGACTTGGAGGGATTAGGACAGGATGAAAACAATATAAATACTGTGCTCACATATGAAATTCTCAAGCACGATAACAGAATAAATGCTTTTTAATTAAATAAAAACGTGTGCAGCTCCAGTGCTTAGGAGGCAGAGGCAGGCACATCTCTGCGAGTTGAGTCCAAGGGCAACCTGGTCTACATAGTGAGTTCCAGGACAGCCAGAGTTCCACAGTTCAAACACACACACACACACACACACACACACACACACACACACACACTCACAGAGAGATAATCAAAATACCAAAGTGAATGGCCTTGAGGAATGATGCCTGGTCTCTGCACATATACATAAACACATGTATACATACTTTCACACACACACACACACACAAGAGTAATGTCATTGTTACTCTGAGGTCATAAACATCCTGGCCCTAAGTAAGCAAGCTCTTGAAATAGCTTGTGGAAAGAGCATTGTCCTGTTAGGCACTGGCCTCTTGGCCAGTTGTGTGGAAGTCATCCTCTCCTTCAGCATGAATGTAAACCACAGCCAGGGGTGAACAACTTCTCTTTCTTCCTACATTGCTCTAACTTTCCCTGTCTTTTTATCCTGCCTCAAGATAATACCCCCCCTCCCCGCTTGTTTTTACCATTTTCCAGTGTATAATTTGGTGGGTTTCAGTGTAGCCACTGTGTTGTGTAAACATTTTTACAATCATGCCCAGCAGAACCCTCTGTTCCCAGCAACCTCTCCTATATCCTGAAGCCACTTGGCTGCTCCCTTTCTCTTTACGTCTCCCTATTGTAGGAATTTCATATAAGTTGCATTATTCAGTGCAGGGCCATTTGTGACTGGGTTTCTTTATTTAGGTTGTTGTCCTATGCCAACAGTCTTCCATGCCGCGATATGTGTGAGTTCCGCATTTATTTTACTCTACATAATATTCTACACTCTATCCATCTGCTTATGGACACTTGGGTTCATTCTGCTTTTTAATACACACAGTGCTGCTATGAACACTTATGTGTGAGTTTAGTGTGGATGCATAGTTCACTTTTCTTGGGAAAATCCTGAGCGTGATTTGCTAGATCATATGGGAACTGTTTTCCCCCCCTTTGAGGAACTGCCGAGCTGCTGCTTAGGGCAGACACCATTTCAGGGTTCCCAGCATCATATAAAGACTCAACTTCACCTCCTTGTTGACATATTTATTCCGTCTTTTCCGACGTGCTAGGGAATAAAGGCATAGCTTGTTGGCATTTTATTTGGTCTTGTGCTAATGTTTTGTGGTATACAAAGCTTGTATGTCTACTGGCTATTAGCATATCTTTTTAGGGAAAAATATTCATTTGAACATTTTGTCCATTTTAAAGGTGGGTTGTTTCTCTTTTTGTTATTGTTGAGCTGTAAATATTCTTTCTGTACACTAGATACTTGTCAGATCCACTTTCGAATATTTTCTGCCAGGCTGACCAGCTCATCCTTCTTGACTGTGTCCTTTGAAGTGCAAAAGTTTTAAGTTTTGATTGCGGGTTTTTCTTTTTCTCTGTTGCCAGAGTGCTTGGTTCTACTCCTAAGGACCCACTGTCTTCTTCAAGGTCACAATTCATACATTTTCTTCTAGTGGTTTTATAGCTAAAGCATCTGTATCTTTTTGGTCTCAGATCCATCTGAAGTTAACACAAGCATGTGCTGTGAGGTAAGGGTCCAGCTTCATTCCTTTGCATGTGACATTCAGTTGGCCTAGTTTCATTTGTCGAAGAGTCCCTCCCCCGGCCCCCCTCCCCCCGAATTGAATGGTCTTGAAATCACTCTTGATATTCTCTCTCTCTCTCTCTCTCTCTCTCTCTCTCTCTCTCTCTCTCTGTGTGTGTGTGTGTGTGTGTGTGTGTGTGTGTGTGTATCTTTTCTTCCCTAACAGTTGTGGTGTGTGCGGGTCCTGTTGTAGTGACAACAGGGACTATCATGAATGCCCCAATGCTCCTGCCTCAGCTCTGTTCTATTCTACCACTAATATTCTGAAGTGATGCTGGCGCCCACTCGGGCAGCTCATCTTCACGATGAAATGTTGTTCATACAAACCCTGAAAGTCAGAGTAACAACTTCAGCTCCTAGACAGACCAGCAAGATAATGGCTTCCCCACTGCCATGTGGGGCTGTGGTTTCTACACAGTGCCCTTTGAACTCCTGCCTCCTCTAAACCTACTCCTTTGGCCTCCTACATTTCTGCCCATTTATTTATCTACTTAGCATGATTCCATTTTATGAAACCAATACAAACTTTATGACTCTCAGACCCTGGGGTTGGGAGAGATCTGTCAGAATCTAATTATCACTAAGTGAAAGCGATAGCCCGGAGTATTGTACAAGTAGCGCCTTCGCCACAATGCACGTATTACCCTTTGCCATTACATCAGCTCAGACTGAGTTCATGTGAAAACTGTGGGGAGCCTCCCACCACAAAGAAAGTGGATTAAAGAAGACAAACAGGCTTCTCCATAACATAAACATTTAGTGGGAGATAATCCAATGCTAGAATGGCAGTTGCTTTAGACCTGGGGTGTAGGGTTATGGGGTCCTTCGTTTTCTCCAGTCAAGGGGCTCAGCTGCTTGGGGAGACAGGGCAACCCCATGCTGTTGCCAGTGGGTGTCCAGCTGTAGGGAAGCCCCAGGACTCCTCTCAGGGGGTGGGGAAGCACAGTCTGGGGCGGGAGCCAGGGGCATCCAGGGCTTCCTCGGGGTTCTCGGGCCTTCAAGGAGGCCGGGTTGTCTGGTTCTCAGGCTCTTGAACACCCAGGCGCCGCTGGATGCCATGAAGATCTGAGAATGGAGTGGGGGCCCAGCCCTCAGGCTGAGGGGAAAGGGGTGAGGAGCTCCGGCTGGTCCCGTGGGAGTCCTCAGCTTGTTGGTGGTTGGCTTGAACGTGGCTGGGAGCACAGAGAGGCCTTTTACGGGAGATTTGACAGCAGCTCTGTAGGCGAACACCTTCTCCACGGCTCCCACCATGGATCCCGATGAAAAGAGGCAGTCCATGGTTTTAAGGCATTTATTATCATGATGGAAAGTGGATGAGTAAAACCGTACCCCACTTCTCAGGGTGGGCCTGAGATTAAATATATTTTGCAGGGAGGAGTGTCTGGGAAGAAAAGTTTATTGGCTAAGCCCACTAGACCTCGAAGTACCTCATTAAGATGGAAACCTTGCACCTATGTAACCATAGGTCACGTCCTCTACCTGTGGAGGCGCTCGGGGCATGGCCCTTACGTGACTGACTGATGGAGGGCTGTGGCTAGTGACAGGGGCCTGGTGCCAGGGAATCAGGCAAAGCACCTACCATCCCTTCAGGGTCACCAGGGTTTCTAGCCTTAGCTCAACCAGGAACCAGGCTGCCTTTCATGGTCCCACATTCCAAGCCATCACATGAGAGGGTACGTGAGTGATTGACACCCTGTGGTTCGAACCCAGGACCTTGTTCAGCTAATGTCACCTAGCACTCTGTCACCAAGCTACCTCCTCAGGTGTAACTCACCTACCCTTGGATCTGCTCCTAGTTCATAGACTCCGGGTGCAACCAGAGGCCCAGCCTTCATGTTGGATCTCCATTCCAGGAAGCAAGTTAGAGAAGAGAGCGAGTGAGGAAAACGCTCAGACCTGCTGCTTCACGAGAGAAATTTCCAGGGAGTCACCACAGGGCCCTTCTACCCACATTCCACTGGCCACACAGGCCTCCTCTGGCCACACCTAACTTCAAGGAAGGTCTAGTCATAGAAGGCAAATCTTAGCTGAAAGTTCTATTTTTGGGAAGACATCCAACATTCTCTGGCAAGCATGTATTATTGAACAGCTCCTAGAATCTGACATATCCAAAGAAAAATGTTAAACTAATTAGAGAGGTGCTGTACCCCAGACTCACGGCAGTCTTTGACTCCTAAGATCTGGGATTTACATGGGGCATTGGCTGATGTTCTTTCCAACTTGGCCTTCCATCTGACTCCCAAGTCATTCTTACACTTAGAAACGGTGACTCTGGTGTTTGTGTTGCTTTCACACTTCTGCTGTGTGCATGCTACCATCAGTCTAGACAAAGGCCTACCCATTATTCTCCCAGTCACTCCAAGCCAGATGCTTAGGAGCCACCCTTTCGTCCCACCTCCTTGCTTCGATGATCAGATAACAGTCTGCCCTCTTGTCCTGGACATGGCCTATTTCTGTCCTCTTCTCTCCCTACCTAGGACACCAGCTACTCCGTGTTCTCCGCGAAGTTCAGTGGCACTTGGTGTTTCCTTCAGCCCCATTCCTTCCTTCCTGATAAACTGCGGAGACAACCCAGAATCATTTGCTTCCGTGACCTCTATAAACTATAAACCCCTCCAGTCTATATATTTGAGACTGAATTTCCAGTTTCTCAAAATATAAATGTAAATTAGAAGTAGGACCTCTGAAGAAAGGGAGCTGTAGAATGAGTCTGTTAAGGTGGGAATTAGTTCAGGCTGGCTGGTGTTCCTATGAGGAGACTGGGGCACACAGAGGAGACAGGCACAGAGGAAAGATGAGCCCGAGGTGAGGTGGTCAAGGAGACAGCCTTCCCTTGCCAGTGCCACACCCATGCACACATGCTCTAGAACTATAAGAAAATGAGTTTGTGTTTGCTAACTAACGTATTCTATTGTGGAAGTCTTTACAAAGTAAGTCATCCATAGAATGGGTTACCTCTGCCCTGTGCCAGCCTCTGCTGCTGGCTCTGGCTCTGTATTCATTCTCTCTATATCTATATATATATATATATATATATATATATATATATATATATATATATATATATGTGTCACTCTCTTGTTCTCTTTTGCTCCCTCTCTTAATATCTCCCTCTATCTTTCCCTCCCTTCCTCTCTCTTCCTCTTTTTCTCTCTCCCCTTTCTCCCTCTCCCCCCTCCATCTCCCTCTCCCCTTCCTCTCTCTTTCTCTTTCCCCCTCTCTCCCTTTCTCTCTCCCCTTTCTCCCTCTCCCCCCTCCATCTCCCTCTCCCCTTCCTCTCTCTTTCTCTTTCCCCCTCTCTCCCTTCCTCTCTCCCTTTCTCTTCCTTTCTTGCCTTTCCCTTCTTCATTCTCCCTCCCCTTCTCCCTCCCTCTCCCACTTCCTCACAAAGCATTTCTGTTCCTGTTTCTTGCAGTGATCTGAGGCCAGCTTTCTCATTACCATTCAGGTCTCCCACAGAGACACTCTCTACCATATGTTATTTCTGACCCCTATAAAAAGCAGCTTAGAGAAGAAAGGTTTATTCTAACTCACAATTCTGGGTGTATAGTCCATCCCTATGGGGAAGTCACAGTGAGGAACTTGAAATGGATGGTCCCATCACCTCCACAAGCAAAGAGAAAGGATGCATGGGTAGTAGTCAGCCAGCTTCCTCTAGTCCTCTCAGACAGTCCAGGGCCCCAAACCCAGGAGTGGTGCCACCCGTTTTCAAGCTGGACCTTCCCACACCTATTGAGTCCAGTTGACGGCTAAAGGGGGACTGCCATCATAGCCTGACACTCTGTCGCACTTCCTGCTTTGATTGATTGACCTGGAATTGTATAGTTCCACTAAGGCAGCCATTTTTGTCTGGTTCCTTTCCTTGCTCTATCTCCAAAGTGTTAGGGCAGCACCTGGCACCTGCTGGGACCTAGTGGGAAGCCCTGGGACTTAAAGAGTCAGTGTGTGAGAATGTCGGTTGTAATTTGTGGGTGACTGAAGATTCTTAAAGATACTGCTCTGAGGGGAAGAGCAGGTCTGCCATTGGGAACAGTTTCTTAGGGGAATTGTGACATCTTTTACTTCCCAAATTTTTATGCTTAGCTCTGCCCCAGTGCAGCCAAACATCATCTCTGTGCCTCGTGGGACTGTCTTGTTCCACTTCCGAAGATTTGTGCAGGTTGAGGGGTTCTCATCTGCTTGTTACCAGGAGCCCACATTTTTATATTTTCATATTTATAATGAACTATCTTGGGGATGGGACCCAAGTCTAAACATGAAATGTGTTTGTGTTTTATTCATACCTTCTGGCCCGAAGGTATTTTTAATACATGTGTGTTTAACAACAGTCTGTCCCAGAGACCAGGAATCGAATTTTCCACTTGGGTTTCAGTTTTAAATCGGGGGGGGGGGGGGCCCAGGCTTTACCAACACCAGCTCTGTGAGCTATCATGTCACCAGGGTCACCGCTGGGGTCCATGGTTTCTGTTGGGTGGGCAGAAAACAGAACAGGCTGCCACCAATCAAAGTAAGTAAAACCCGTCATTGAAATCTGTCCCATTTTCTCAACACACATGGCCCAGTGTGTGGAAGCTTTCACTGGAGTGTGTGTGAGTGTGTGTGTGTGTGCTATTCTGCACAAAGGGGCTCTGAGCACAGATGTTCTAGAAGCCCTTAGAAGTGTGTCTTCGTGACTGGGAAGGGGTTGTTGAGCCTCCACAGGTTTTCTGAACACAGTGAGCTGACTGAGAAGCTGAACCGTGCTTCCTTCTTTCCCACTTTTTGTTTTAGGCTGGCCTGACATGTTGAGCTTTGATCACTTTGATTTTGATCAGTTACTATAGGAAAATTTAGTATTTTTAGTATTTTACAAGAACCAGGTAGCTATGTTTCTAGCCTCAGACAAGCCACACCTATATTACAATCTTGTTTATGTTACAAGACTTACCACCATGTGGTTACAGTGCACCACAGTGCGTTAGTTATTCTGGATGATAAATATGCCTCCTATGAAAGGGTTACAATTTCCACAATAGACTCGAATGATCTCTTACTTTAAGCCCATTTCCAAAAACAAACAAACAAACAAACAAACAAACCCAACATCTGAAGTCTTACTTTAAAAGATATTAGAGCATAAAGGTATTTTTATAACTTATTTTTTGAATGGGATGGGTGTGCATGTAGATGCTTTGGCACATGGTTGGCAGTCACAGGACGATGGTGAAATCGGTTCCTTCTTACCATGTGGGACCTGGGGACTGAGTTTGGGTCATCAGCCTTGGGACCTGTGGAATTCCCCCATCTCTACTGCCACACCAACTGGCTTATGTCACATTAACTGCTCTGTGCCAGCCTTGTTCAGGTGTCTACATTGTTGAGTATTTGTTGGTACATTTTCCTGTCGTTCCTGGGCCTTCCTAACAGCAGGCATCCCGGGGCCTGGCTCTTCACCTCTCCACTCGCTCTTCTGGGATGGTTCCGGACTCATGGGTGGTACAGTGCACTAACAGTGTATCAGCTAGGATTGGGCACCTCGTGGACAGTTAGGCTCTGCATTCTGACTGGATGTGTATCTCTGTGGTAGCTCCCTCAGGCTGGGCTGGTGCACAGGCTATGGGATAGAAGCCAGACAGGAAAGTTAGAGATGGCACCCAAGGGTCTGGATTTCATTTGTTGATGGTATCAGGGTGAAGAACAGATAGATCCAGGCTCCAGCCAAGCTTCTGTTTTGAAGCCCATCGCCAGAGTGCCTGCTTCTGCTCTCGATCGAGTGGTTCCGTAAAACCAGCCAAGGAGACGTGAGAGGAGCCTAGTACTATTTCTGCCAAATAATTTCTGCCACTCCTCCTTGTTTTGCTGTGTCAAGCTCCTGCGGGTCTGTGGGTGTGACTTAGAATTGTTCTGTGTGGTTTCTCAAGCTTTGCCGAGCTAAATTATCGCCTCACAGAATTGTCAGCCATATTCTCTCAGCTACTGAGCGGGCTGCGTGCTCTTTCTCGCCAGTTGTCTGAATTATGCAGGATTTAGAGCTTAAACAGAGAGATGACAGTCATGCCAAAGGATGAGGAGAGGACTGGGGACCTTCGAATCCACTTTACTGGATCAAGACTATATGTTAGTGGCTTCTGTCCCATGAGCCCAGGATTGAGCAGGAGACACACTAGCTATCCCCAGGAGCCTCTCCCGGATGGACTGTGTATCAGGGAAGCTAGGTATTCTTAGGGGGGCGCAGTGGGGGGTCCATGGTTTGCACTAGGACTGCGAGCACAGAGGTTGCAAATGAGCCCTTCTCATAGGGTTTGACTTATGTGATCTGAAAATAAAATTGGTTTCTCATTCAGAAAATAGCCTAGTAGCCACTGTGTTTAACTCAATTACGGGGGACTAAATGCCCTAATCCAAGGCTCTTACTGAAAGGGTTCTTGCTTACTGAAATTGAGTAGTTAGCCAAAGAGGGCTTAAAGAGCTGGATATGTTTTTTGTACCGACCAGAGTGTGTGGGTCCTAGAAAATCAGCATGTTGCTTGTCTAGGACACACTTTTTCTGGGGTGAGATAACCCATGTTAGAAGGTCTTCCTTCCCTACCTCCTGACCTCCTTAGTACCAAGTCCTTCACTTAGGAATTATATCTCCCTCCCTGCTTTTTTTTTTTTTTTTTTTTTTTTTTTTAAACAGAGGGCCTCACTATATAGCCCAGGCTAGTCTTGAACCCACAACCCTTCTTTCTGAGCTTCCCTAGTGCCAGGATTTCAAGTATCTACCACCTTGCCTAGCTTATAAGTTCCTTCTCACAGGTCACGTTGACACAGTTCTACTGAAGTGCCTCTCCTCCTGCTTTGACCAACTTCCTGCATTTGAGGATGACTTCAGCTTTATTGCCGATGTCATACTCACTGTCTTGAGTGTCCAAAGGCATGCTCAGAAAGGACTTTCCTTATAACAACAAAAATAATTAAAACATTTCCCTTTTATCAAGCAGCTATTACATGTCTGCATTATATAAAGTTCTTTTACAAAACATGATTTAATTATAATGACAACTCAATAGGATTTTTGTTCTCAGAGTGTGGAAGACCCTCTTGGGTTGGTATTTTAATGTGGACATGTCCCATTTTAAAGATGCCCTGGCCCTATGTTCTAAGGGACTCCAACTTCCCTGACCTTATATTTTGGTAGAAGTGGATAATAGTTATCTGGACTTCTTTTACTTTTATGATAGTAATATTTAAAATCAATACATTTAAATGTAAAGAAAAGCATATAAGGAAATGAGGGACTGGGAATATAGCTCAGTTGGGAGGATGCTTGCCTCTTGTCAATGAAGTTCTGGGTTCAGTTCTCAGCATCACAGAAAGTGGCTGTGGTGGCACAGCCTTAGCACTTGAGAGATCAGGAGTTCAAGGTCATTCTCAGCTATATGGTGAACTCAAGGCAAGTCTAGGCTATGGAATAAGACCTCATCCCAAACTGAAGTCACACTGTGCTGAGTATCAGCATGCAGTGCATGCTCTGATCTCGCTGTATTTGATTTGGAATTTCAAAGATACCATTGCAGTTAAAACTTCCCTCATCATTTCCTCCCCTTTCCGGAAGAGCAGAAACTGGAAGCTAAAAGCTACCAATACATTTTTCCTATACGATTTTACATGTTGATGATTTGTATGTATACTTCACAAAAATAGATGGTATTTCTCCAGTGTGTTCATAAACTGCCGAGTTACCTAATGCCCTCTTACAATGTTCATTTGCCGTTTATTTTGTTGCTACATGTAATTGATTAACTGATGTGTGATTCTGCAGTGTGTGATCATCTGACAATTCAGTGAGTTAGACCTCCATGGGTAGTTTTTGTGTCTTTAGGAGGCACTGCCAGTTTTTAAAAATAACATGCATTGTGGAACCTTCTACTATACCAGTGATTGGCAGTCCTTTCTGTAGAGGTCTAGATAGAAAATCTGCTGAGATGACTCAGCTCTGTTCTTACAGCATAAAATCGGGTGTGAGAATGCTAATGCACAAGCGTGGCTCTGTTCTAGTAAAACTCTAAAAACAGGCCACTGGCCACATTGTAGCCATTGAGACACAATTCCCCCGACTCTGTTCTAGATCATTGTTTACTTTTTCCTTTTTCTGTAACGATTTATCTTATTTAATTATGTTTGTGAACCTAGGCATCTATGTGTAGGTGTGTGCACATGTGCAGTACCTGTGGACGCCAGAAGAGGGCGACAGGTCAGAGCTGGGGTTGCATTAGTTTGAGAGCTTTCTGTCTCTGGGCACTGGGAACCTCACTTGGATCTTCTGCAAGAACAGTGGGCACTCCTGACCACCAAAGGGTCTCTCAGCCCCTTTAATACTATTGTTTCTGAAGCCATTCGTTCTGCAGAACTTCTGCATGAACGGGAGCCGTTTTCCTAGTGCGTGCCTGTGGTTTGCACTTTGTATTAAATGGCTTTTCCTTGTTTACACTTCTAGAGCTCACTTTTATTCCACATTTAAATTTTCACTTACACAAAATTTGTTTTTGTATCCTATTCATTGTGCATATAATTGTTCTGCTTCTCTTTTCTTTTTAAGGCAGGGTCTCCCTGTGTATCCTTCACTGGGCTAGAATTCACTATGTAGACCAGGGTCTACCTGCCTCTGCCGCCCCGGGCCTGGGCTTAAACGATATTTTTTTTTTCTTATGGCATTACTTTTCACTGAGTGCTTTATCTCCCCGCAAGCCACTTGCACTGATTTGTCATGTTGCCTTTGGCATACAGAGATCCGTTTTCAAAGAACACACTGAACACTATGCTGCTCCCTGATGGTAACCATCTGTGTGAAGAAGCCAGCCAAGTTTGAGACCCTCCAGTTGGCCCCAAATTTGGATGTTCCTGAAAGAAACAGTTATAGGAGCTTAGCAGCCTTACCAGAGAAACAAGCCCAAGTCTTCGATACATGCCCTGGATGCTCAGCATGGTAGGCTCATTACTGGAAGAGACAATCCTCCAGTCTAAGTGAATAGGGTGAGTCCTTCCACCTCATGGGTTTGCTGTCCAAGTGCTTCCGATGCTCTGGGACTGGATGTGCAGGAAGACGTTGAGCCTACGGAGTTTGCTTGGAGGTTTAGGTGACCAAGTCTGCAGGTGGAATATCTCACCATGGACCATGTGCCATTGATGGCAGCTCAGCCACGTCATCTGACTGCACCCAAGGAGAGATTCTGAGAAATGCAGTCTAGCGGGAGGTTGGGAAGGAACAGATTAGATAAGCAGCAGGTAGATAGGGCCCTTCCTTCAAATCCAGAAACCATTGTCCTCAAAGCAGAGCATGCTGGCTGCATTCCCACTACCATCTAACACAGTTACTATGGCTAGGATGGAGAGAGCGAGGCAGGAGGGGGGCAGGGCGGGAGAGAGAATGGCAACAAAAATGGAGGGTAGAAAAGAGAGACGAAGAGAGGGAGGGTAGAGAGGGGAGGGAGTGGAGGAATAGGAAGACCCACGGAGACTGTGTCAGATTTGTAGGTCAAGCATGGCTCCACCTTGATGGAGCGACGTGGTTCTGTTATCCACAGAGGTCTGGGTGCAAATGGGTTTTCATTCTCACACTGAGCTACTGAAGTAAGTGATACCCCTCTTCCGTGGACCACAGTCAGATACATTTCCTTCCACCAATGCCTGCTGTTAATTAGATTTCTCTGCCCAGGCCAGGACAGACCACACCAAGCAAACATAATTCCACGTGGAGAGGTTTAATAGAACAGGATGGGGCAGGGGTCGAGGTCAAGAGAAGAGAAGAGGAAAAAGAGAGAGAGGAGGAGGGGTTTCGGTCTTTTGTACGGGTAGTGATGTCACTTGCTCCCAGGTGGAGATGGGATTCTGAACTGATGTCACTGGGAATGCTTTGGCTGTTTCCATGGCAATTGATGTGCTAGGTTCCTGTCACCTGTGGGTGGAGCCATTGCTGGGGGAAGGGGCTATCCTAATGCCAACAGTGGCACTGTCCTCTCAGCTGCCCCGCACGATCTGAAAGGCACTCATTTTGTGGGGCTCAGTGGACCTACTGTTTTCAGATATGCATCCTGACACTTGAAAAAGCCAAAAGACTTGGAACTCTTAACTTGTCCCTACCAGTGTGACAGACGTAGTGAGAGGTGGGGCCCAGATCTTTAGAGCAGAGGTTCTTAACCTTCCTCGGCTGCGGGGACCGTTTAATACAGTTAATACCTCATGTTGTAGTGAGCCCCAACTGTAAGATCATTTTTGACACCACTTCATAACTGTAATTTGCTGCTGTTGTGAATCCTGTGTAAACACCTGTGCTTTCCGATGGTCTTAGGAGACCCCTGTGAAATTAACCACTCCTCCCCCACAGGGTCCGAACCACTGCTCTAGCTTCTTCCTGTTTTCTTTCAAACTTTAGTTCTGGCCTATTTATTAAAGGAGAGTTGTATAGTTTCTTTAAAGTTGTTCATTCCCCTCCCTGGAACTTTTCAAAGCCCTACCCTGAGAATGGATTTGAACTAGGTAAGTCATTAAAATGGTAAAAGCAACTGTGAGGGCCCAGGGCCCATAGGCACAATTGCATTCTTGAAATTCTTGAATGGAAGACAAAGAAGACAATGGTTTTAAGTAAGTGAGTGATTTGACCAAAACAACCCATGTAAACAACAAGTGGGTGGAAGTGGAGGGAAGCCTGACCTCCTGAGACCCTTGACTAGGACCTCCCATTGCATTTGTCTGGAAGGAGGGTCTCCATGAAGAGAAGACAAAGCTGAGTGGTGTGCATTCTGCCTTGGCTGGAGGATTCCCTGACTGTTGTGATCATCTTGAAGAAAGAGCCAGGCAAAGGAAAATCTGTCGGAGAAACAAACCCAAAGATGTGATAGGCTAAGCTCGCTGAATCTCTGAGACTCACACCTTTTCTGTTTTTATTATTTGTGTGGTTTTTATGTGTGGTATTTGTATTTGTACATGTTCATGTGTTGAAGGAGTGGAAAAGTATGTGTGTGTATGTGAGAATGTGTGTTGTGTATGTGTGTGCCTATGTATATGAGAGAGTGTGTCTATGTATGTGTGTCTATGTATATGAGAGTGTGTGTGTGTGTGTGTGTGTGTGTGTGTGTGTGTGTGTGTGTACACCAGCATGTAGAGGACAGAGGTTGACATTGAGTATCATCCTTAATCACTCTTTGCTTTATTATTTTCTTACTTTATTAATGACTAAATATAAAGTGTGTATATATAATAAGGGTATGAATATGTGCTGCTGTGTGCATGTGTGCACATGTCAGAGGATAACGTTTGTGAGTGCTGTGTGCATGTGTGTGCATATGTCAGAGGATAACGTTTGTGAGTGGATTCTTCCTTTTGCCATGAAATCCTGAGGTGGAACCTCAGTTGTCAGGCTTGGGTAGCACACCAGTGGCCCATTCACCACCCTCCTCTCACAGCAGGGATTGTGGATGCAAGGCGTCCCACACATCTTTCTCCATGGGTGCAGGAGATCAAACATGGGTTCTCACGTTCTCACAGTGGGTCTCCCCATGCCTGACTCCTCTTCAGATACTGAGTAGTAGACTTCTAAAACCACCCATGGGTTAGTTAAGTGTTGTTACACAATAAGGAGACTTACTGCCTTAAAACAACAATAAATATTTGTCTCAAAAGAAGTCTGTGGATTTGGACTTCAGACACGTGGGTGGCGGTTTTAGGTCTGTGTCTTTCTGGGGTAAGCTGACCCCGGAGGATGTACTTCCACAAGTGGCTGAGATCACCCATGTGGGTCCTTTGGAAGAACAGCCAGTGTTCTTAACCTCAGAGCCAACAGAGCACAGATCAAAATATTTAAAAAAAGAACTGTATCTGAACTGACATGCAGCAGGAACCTTTCCATCTGTTGTCATTTTCTACACAACTCAACGTGACTTTTTATATGTAAATTGTACATACATTGTATGTGCTGTTGCAAACCATCCTGAGAAGTTTAACAAACACAGAGGATGTTATCTAAAGGACTTTAACGTCTGAGGATTTGGGCATCAATGGTGTCTTGGTCAGGGTTTCTATTTCTGCACAAAACATCATGACCAGGAAGCAGGTTGGGGAGGAAAGGGTTTATTCAGCTCACACTTCCACATTGCTGTTCATCACTAAAGGAAGTCAGGACTGGAACCCAAGCAGGTCAGGAAGCAGGAGCTGATGCAGAGGCCATGTAGGGATGTCACTTACTGGCTTGCTTCCCCTGGCTTGCTCAGTCTGCTTTCTTATAGTACCCAGGTCTACCAGCCCAGGGATGGCACCACCCACAATGGGCTGGCCCTCCCCCCTTGATCACTAGTTGAGAAAATGCCTTACAGCTGGATTTCATGGAGACCTTTCCTCAACTGAGGCTCCTTTCTCTGTGATAACTCCAGCTTGTGTCAAGTTTACACAAAACCAGCCAGCACACGTGGGGTCCAGTACACATACTTCCTCATGGCTTCAGATGGACCATGAGGTGTCCATCATGGGAAGCCATTTTGCCACCAACTAACAACACAACAAATACCCAAGACTATGAATACAATAGAGAAAGCTCAGTCTTACAGGTGGAGGTGACCTAAGAGCTAGACAAATGAAGGCAGCTTAGAGAAAATGAGGTTGCTAGGTCTCAGGGAAGTCACTTGGTGTGGCTGTGAAGCCAACCAATGAGGACACAGGGAGGCATGGGGCAGTGAGCAGGCCCATCAGTCCACTCAGCCCCCTCTCAGACTTCCTACAGAACTTCAAGCTCATGTGGGGCCTAGGAAGGTGTCATGGTTTGAATATGCTTGGCCTAGGGAGTGGCACTATTTGAAGGTGTGGCTTTGTTGGAACAGGTGTGTCACTGTGGGCACGGGCTTTTAGATCCTCATCTTAGCTGCCTGACAGTCAGTATTCTGCTAGCAGCCTTCAGATGAAGATGTGGAACTCTCAGCTACTCCTGCACCATGTCTTTCTGGATGCTGCCATGTTCCCGCCTTGATGATAATGGACTGAACCTCTGAACCTATAAGCCAGCTCCATTTAAATTCTGTCCTTATAAGAGTGGCCATGGTCATAGTTTGTGCTCACAGCAGTAAAACACTAAGACAAAAGGTCATCTGGAGCACAAAGTTATCAGCATCACAGCAAATCCTGACATTAAAGTTTGTAAGTTCCAAGGCTACAAAACCAAAGTCAGTAGCTAGGGAGACATAAAGAATAAGGCAGGAGCCAAGGGCTCCACAAGAATAACACATTAATCTGACGTAGAGCATGCTCACTGAACCATCAGTCTGACAAGAAGTATGTTTAGAGGGGCTGGAAAGATGGCTCAGAAGTTAATAAAGATGGCTGCTCTTCCAGAGAACCTGGGTTTGGTTCCTAGTACCATATGGCAGCTTACACCCTTCTGTAACTTCAGTTCCAAAGAATCCAATTCCCTCTTCTGGCCTCTGCAAGTACCAGGTGCAAGAGCGGTGCACACACATACGTGAAGGTAAGGTGTCCATACACATTTTAAACAAAATAGTATAATGCAGCGTTCACGAAGCCCTGGGTTCTGTGTCCAGCACTCAGCAGCTCCAGACATGGTGGTGCGTGACTAATACCAGCCTCCACTGGTCAAGGCAGAAGGAGGGTCAAACATTCAAGATTCTTACCCCATCAGTTTCAAGCCAGCCTGGGATATATGAGGCCCTGTCAGAAATATTTATTATGCATGCTTTAAAAACTACAGATAAGCAAGAAGAACATAAAAGTAATTTGTAGCCTCAAGTCTGGACTCAAAAACTGCTATTTAAAATGAGTCTGTGTTTTTCTAGTGATAGAGATACATTAATATCTGTCTCTGTTTCTGTCTCTTTATCTGTCTTTCTATGTCTCTCTGTCTCTATGTCTCTGTCTCCCCCAACCCCCTTGTATACATGTTGGTTATTTGTTTTTCTGTGTGTAAAGTGATATCATTCCCTGCTTTTCAGGGTCTGTATCTGACTCTGTCTCTGTGTGTGTCTCTCTCTCTGTCTCTCTCCCTCCCTCCCTCTCCCCCATGACTGTGTGTGTGTATGGTTTGGTTGTTTTTCTGTGTGTGTAGAGTGTCATTCCCTGCTTTCCACATGGTGCCTTGTGTCCCCTGTTAGGAGCAACTTTACAGCAGTGATTCTCAGCCTGCTGTGCATCAATGCTCCAGTCAGACCCACCCTACCACCGCCACAGACTTGCAGTACCCTCATATGCCATACATCTGCTTTTCTGTTAGCTTTTCGGAGGGATGCAGCCTCGGGTGAGCACATTTGCCCTTCTTGACAGCACAGGAACTCCAGCTGTCTGTTAAAATAGCTTTAAGGTGTCTCCTGAAGTGAGTGGGTGATAACGTGTATATTCATGCCCTCTTACTGCAAATGGGGATCATGTCCAGACCTCACATTCCCTCTCCTCGTGCTCCCTGTGACTCTCTTCCTTCATCCAGAAGAACGGCATTCTGGTACCAGCTCATTCCACAGCTAAAGATTAATTTATTTAAGGATGCAGAGAACGTGGATGCCCAAGGAGTCCCATAGAATACTCTTAGCTGCACAGACTTTCCCAACCCATAGCAATCGTTTGACTGCCCCAAGAATAGCCACGGAGGTAACCCAGCATCCTTGTAAACTGACTTAAAACACTCTGAGATTGTTTCCAGTGGTTTATTTCTGTCGCTTGATTGCATAGTAGACAAACGGAAAATTTTCAGACGCATGCTGTTAAAGAGTGGACCTCAACCGAGAGGGGTTCCAAGTGAGACACAGTACGAGTCCTTGGAACTCAGGTCACATGGCTATCTGTACAGTAGTGTAGTGATATTGATGAGTTTGTTTTAGTTTTATTTTTAGCTTTAGTTATGTGTATACAGGGGAGGGGTGTGTGGACATGTGTGCAAGTGCTCACAGATTGCAGAAGAGGAGGTCAGATTCCCTGGAGCTGGAGTTACAGGCAGTTGTTAGCCTTCTAATGTGGGTGCTGAGAACTGAACTCAGGTCCTCTGCAAGAACAGTAGTTAACTCTTAACCTCTTAACCACTGAAGGGCAGGACACACTCTCAACCACTGAAGGGCAGGACACACTTTCAACCACTGAAGGGCAGGACACACTCTCAACCACTGAAGGGCAGGACACACTCTCAACCACTGAAGGGCAGGACACACTCTCAACCACTGAAGGGCAGGACACACTCTCAACCACTGAAGGGCAGGACACACTCTCAACCACTGAAGGGCAGGACACACTCTCAACCACTGAAGAGCAGGACACACTCTCAACCACTGAAGGGCAAGACACACTCTCAACCGCTGAAGAGCAGGACACACTCTCAACCATTGAGGTAGCTCTCTACTGAGTCACAACTGGCTTTTCAAACCTGCGATGGCTGGAACTCAGTTGGTAAAATGCCAAACTCAGATTGTGGTCAGAAGAAATGTTAAATGGAAACTCATTGGACTTCTGAATATGGAGGGAGAAAAACCCTCTAGGAATTTAGAACCTAGAGTGCCTCATGTCCAGGAGACACTGTAGGTTTATGATAACATCAAAGTCAGAAATCAAGATGTCACTGGTAGTTTTCTTTCCCTTTCTCCTTGAGCAGTGCTAATGATATGCATGGGAAATATGTTATGGCAAATCCTCTAACGATTTCTGCCTTAGCAATAAATGTCGCCTTCTGTTAGAGCAAGAACATCTGCTTAAAGATTTCACGTAACTGTTCTGCAAAGCTGCCAGTGGTGGGATTTAGTCAGATAGGCACAGCAAGCAATGGATGGTGTGAGAGAGAGGCGGGGCCTGACTCCAGACTCTGCAATGCAAGCTGGGCGGGGTGATTGACTCCTCAAGCTGTAGTTTCTTCACCCACAAAGGGAAGATAGTTATCACTACAGACCCTAGAGACTCAGTGACTGGATGTTAACATCTCAGGTCCTTCTGTGGTCCAGAGTGAGCACTGAATTGTTAGACAAGGATGGTAGTAATGCTGTTGATAATAGTGGTGGAATTGTGATGAGAGCACAGTGGTAGCAGTTGTGATTGAGATGCTAATGGTGTTCATTGTGATGAAAATGGTGATGGTGATGGTGATAATCATATCCATGGAGATGGAGATGTTGGTGATAATGGTGCCCTACTAGTTGTAGTTCTAAGGATGATGGTAACAATGATGAAAAAGGTAGTGGTGGTGGTGATGATGGTGCCATGCTGGTTGTAGTTCTGAGGATGATGGTGAGGATGCGGATAAAAGTGATGGGAGTGGTGGAGGTGGTCTTAGCGCTGCAGGTGATGGTGGGGTAGCAGTGGTGATAATAAGGCTCATGGTGGTAGAGGTGTTGACAGCGATGCTGAGTGTGATAATGATAGCACTACAGGTGACAGTGGAATAGGGGTAGTGATAATAGTGCCCATATTGGTAGAGGCAATGATGGCGGTGATGGTGATGATGGTACCCATGGCAGAGGTGATGCTGATAACAGTGTCACTCTGGTGGTAGTGTTAATGATGATGGTGGTTAATTATGTTGATGCTGTTAGTTATTCTCATGATGACATTGACAATGGTGATGGTGGTAGAACAATAGTGTTACTATACTGATGGGAATGGTGGAGGTCCTTGTGCCAATATTTTATTTATTTATTTATTTATCATATATATATATATATATATATATATATATATATATATATATAAGCACACTGTAGCTGTCCTCAGACACACCAGAGAGGACATCAGATCTCATTGCAGATGGCTGTGAGCCACCATATGTTGCTGGGAATTGAACTCAGGACCTCTGGAAGAGCAGCCAGTGCTCTTAACCGCTGAGCCATCTCTCCAGCTCGGTAGTGGTGATTCTTATTCTGCTGCTGGTGACGACTCTCAGAATGATACTGGTGGCGGTGACGGTGGTGGTGCTGACTTTGCAGATGGCAGAGGGGACTGACACTCCCAGTGATGATAGTGACAGCACAGCAGGGATAACTGCACTGCTGGTGAGAGTGAGTTATTTTGATCTCTCCGAGTCCTGTCTCCTCTCTTTTTTTACATCTCTCCTCTGCACACACTCTCCAGATTCCTTACAATGTGAATGTATGGGGAATACTCAGTAAATACAACCATATTTTTTTTCTCAATAAATTCTCCCTTCTCCCTGTTTTCCTACCCTACTTCCCATGTCATGTGCTGTCAAATATACAGAAATAATAAGCTGTTCTGTTTATATATTTAGTGAGCTTGTTACAAAAATAAATGTGTTGCAGGACGAGGCCTGAGGTGAGTCAGATTCTATCTGCGCCTTGGGACACATCGATGAACTCAGTCCTGTTTGTGAGTGAAAGATGACTTCTCAGTTTAAACAAATGCGAGCACGGCCTCTTTCCCCACAAGTTACTCCAATAAGACACTGTCCCTCCGGAATGGATGCTGTTCCCTGCCAGGCTCCGCCCTGATGTAACATAATAAAACCCTGGGACCCCGGTGTCTTCTGTGCCGCCAGCTCATCCACGCCTTCATGGCCCTTCTTCTTTTTGCTTCTATTTTTCTTTTTCATTTGTTCCCCAGTCACGTGACCAGGTCCTTGGCATAAATGGCCAAAGCTGGTGGGGCCTCGGCCTGCCCTTCTCATAACCCCTGAGGAGAGTGCAGCAGGGGGCCTCAGTGGATGGGTGCTGAGGAACGAAGACGAGCCCTCCTCATCAGGTCTTTGTTCTCTCCTTCTTTCCAGCGCCCATTTCAGGCCTCGTAGCTCTGCTTGTCAGAGATGCTCACTTGCCTAGGCATTTGGTCAGCTCGCCAGTTAACAAAATATCCTTCAAGGATCTGTGTGTGCCAGACGCTATTCCCAGCCTTGGGCATCAATCTGATAGTGCCCTGCTCTCCAGGAGAGAAACACTCACCACCTTATCTAGCTGGAACTGTTTTTAGACATTGGACCTTGGGCCAAGTCCGCTTTCATTGGCTTATTCAACATGTGGAATGGCCCGATAGTTGCTGCATACCAGAGATCAGGGCTCAGTAGATGAAAGCTTAGGAGGCCTCAGCACGTGCATTTTATGACTTATACAATAGCTTTATGGTCCTCCATGGGTGTCCCACGTGATGATAACACCTAGGGGCAGTGTGGTGTCATAGACCGCCAAAGCAAGACCAGGCTTTGTGGTTCAACTTATTGAAACTTGCCTGGCCTCAGTTTCCCTAGCCTGATGTCTCTCATACTCAAGGTTTATATCCTGGGACTAAGGAGATGGTTCATATTTACCAGGTAAAGTACTAGCCATGAGACTGTTAGACCCCAGCGTTGGGTCTTCAACACTCACAAAAAAGCAGGACGTGGTATGTACCCCTGAGAGCCTAGTACTGAAAAGGTAGAGACAGAAGAATCCCTGGGCTTGCCAGCCAGCCAGTCAAGATGAAGACCAAGACAGAGAGCAACAAAGGAAGACACCTGGCTGACCTCTAGTCTTCAGATGTTTATGAATACATGAGTACTCATAAGACACTCATGTATACACATGTACATAAGCCCCGCACACATGCATACACAAAAGAACCAGATTGTGTTCCTGAAGAGCTGTTAGCTTTGTACAGCCAAAAGCTGAGCCAGGGCATCTGTGAAAATCTGAGCTCCTATTGCCACATCGCAAACATGTCTCCATGAGAACCTTGGCCGCCGACCGGGGTACGTCTGTGGGTGCTGTGCTGAGGTCTGAAGTTAAATTTAGATAAAAATCAGTTAGAAGCTAAAAATATCCCCAGCTTTCCTGGAAGGTTGTATCCATCATCACGGGAGGGCAAACAAGGACCTGGCTGCCTGGTGACAGGGAGTGGGCTGCGGAGGGGGAGGTCAGCCGGTGGCTAGAATCTACTAGCTAGGAAGCACTGGGGTTTCCTGGGAAGGCTGAGGCTGGCCAAGGGAGGCTACAGCAAAGGAAAAGGTAGTAAGAAAGGTAGCCAGACCACTGAGTGATACACACTGCCCATAACTTCCAGAAGGTTCTTTTAGGGGAAGGTTCAAAATGAAACCCTAAGATCTTCTTTGCTACTTTCTTAACAGTGCACCCTAAAGAGACGCTGTTGTCAAAAGGCAAATGTCATTCAGAGGCATGGGTAGGTGGGGTATAATTTTTATAAGATTTCATGTGTTTGTGTGCCCCTATATGCAGGGAACTTAACTATATGTGAGCACGTGCTATGGAGACCGGAAGTCGGCGTCTAGGGTTTTCCTTGGTTATTCTTCATCGATTTTGTTGTTGTTTTCGTTGTTGACAGAGCCTCTCACTGAGTTCCAGGGATCCACCTGTCTCTACCTCCCCAGAGCTGGGGTTTTCAGGCAGCCTTGGCGTGTCTAGCTTTTTACCAGGATCTTGGGGTCTGAGCTCTGTCCTTCACGCTTGTGCTACAAACATTCGACAGAACGGGCTAGTTCCCAGCTGCAGAACGGTACACTTTAATAGGGTGGAAATGCCACAATGAGTGGGGAGCGTCTCCTGTAAGATACCATGGGTTAGAATCCAGCTCTGCTCAGGTGACTGGTGTTTCCCTGCCCTTCTGATGGTTCCCCGTGACACTGAGGTAAAGTTGCTTACCTGGCAGGGCTGTAGGACTAGGATGCCTTTCTACCCCCCTCTGCCCACTCACCACTGTCCTACCAAACAAGGAATGCTTGCAGCTGCCCTGAGCATGCCCTGTGGTCACTGAGAAGGGTTCATGGTGTGCTTTTGGTCACATTGTCCCCGTTAACCCAATGACCTTGGTGAAGTTCTTCTTTTCTGAGTCCATCCTTTTCAGAAACAGGTGAAGCTTGAACTGTCTAAAGTCGTTCTGAGAATTACATGAAGGGTCTGGGGAGATAGCTCCACAGTTAACATCACCGCTAGCTTCAGCTTCAGGAGAGCTTACTCTTCCTACCTCCGCAGCGTCCTATACTCACCTCGTACATGTAAACTCACGCAGGCATCCATCTATACATAAAGAATCAATTATTATTTTAATTACATGAGAGCTGGCAGGTAGCTCAGTGGATAAAACAACCAGAGATCAGAAGAGGAATCAGATCCTTTTAAACTGAGTGATAGTCAATTGTGAGCCATCAGGTGGGTCCTGGGAATTGAACCCAAGTCCTCCACAAGAACATGTGATCTTAACCACTGAGCCATCTCTTCAGCTCCATAAAAAGTATTTGAAAACAATGATTCTATGGGTTAACATAGTCAAACTACCTGGCAGCCATTCATAAAGCTGAGAAGCCCTCCAGTGGCCGGGACAATGGAGGGAATACCTTCTAAGTTCCGAGCAGGGAAGGTAAGCCAACCACATGCCCTCAAACTTCAAAAGGCGAATGAATCATCCTCCAAAGGATGAATGAAGTTATATCTTCTGCTAGAAAATGGGGATGTCATATTAGGTGAATCAAGCCAGTTGCAGAGAGACAAATATATTTCTGCCTCATTTGTAGTTCCTAAATTTTCTATAGATACATAAAATTGTGTGTGTGTGTGTGTGTGTGTGTGTACACATATATGTACATATATATAAAGTGAGATGAACTGTTTCTTTCTTTGAGATATAGTCTCACGTATCCCACCCAGGCTGGCCTCAAACTCACTATATAGCCGAAGATGACTTTGAACTTCTGATCATCCGGCCTTGACCTGCTGAGTGCTGAGGTGACAAGCATGCACCCCCACCCTTGGTTTATGGGGTCCTGGACATGGAACCCAGAATCTCAGTCATGCTGGACAATCACTCATTGAGCGATACCCACAGATTCCTCCATAGAGTAAACGTGAATGTTACCCAGTCGAGATCCAGTTGGGTCTGTATTGTCATGGGGAGGTGTTAAGAAACTTGTGTTAAAAACTACTCTGAACTTCAGTTTCTTCTTCTGTGGAATAAGAATAATGTCAGTTTTCTAGTCTCTGAGAGGCTTAGATGACATCGTTCATACAAATCAATTAGCACCCAGGCCTGTATCACTAAGCCTTTTCCTTCCTGCCAGCTAAGGGTTTCTGGTACGACCTTGAACTTCAGTTCTGTACGGCCCTAAGTTACTGTTTTATAAAACACTTTCTTGCATTTATGTCCCATCTCCGCAGCTGCCATCCCTGGCTCTGTTTGTTACCAAGAGCAAGAAGGAAGTTAACTTGCGCCAAACTTAGACATCAGTAGACAGTAGGCATTGAATGACACAGAAACAAGCCAGTTTCTCAGACATCACTGGCTACGATGAAATCTTGGTGACTTGCTTTCCCAAAGGGGTAGGCAGGCTGAACGTTTTTCCCTGCGCCTCTCTCGGTGGCCTTTGTCCAGAAAGGTTATGTGTTTCTTCTTCCGGTATTCTGCTAAGTCATTTAAACACTGCTGATTGGTTTTCCTGAAGTGACTGTGGCCGTCTCCCGAGCCACAGGGGTACAGAAATCAGTGTGTATGTCCCGTGATGGTGATAGAGGTCTGGCTGCGTGTCCTGGGCTTCTCCTGGCATTGGGGAAACAGCTCTGAGATCACCAAGCTGGGTCGGCCAAAGAGAATCTTGATGCGGTCATATGAACACTTGATTTCCATCTGAAGATACTTGGGTCTCTTGAAGCCAGAGTCACTGGAGAGACATGTAGCTTTACTTTTGACTTTGCAGTTGACAAGACTAAGCATGCCTCCTCTGGCTTCAAGTTTGATTGATTCATTTTGGTGAAATTACTGTCTTGAAACAGACTTATTAAACGGCAAAACTTGCCAAGCCAAGCAAGGCTCTCCTGGCACTGGATATGAGGAAGGCTGCAGAGGCTCGCCCTCTAAGGGCAGGCCTCCTCCCGAAGGTAGAAGCAGGAGGAGCCCTTTAGATACTGAAGACGGATGCTCTGCTCTCTGCTCAGGCTTCCTCAGTAATGAGAGCCAGGCACATGGAAAGGTAGACTGGTTCTCAGGAAGCACCTCAGGATCCCAGTCTAGGGGTGCATGTGGACGGGATGCAGGCTCCCTCACATTCCAATTCGCAGAGAGCTGGTCCTGAACTGTGAACCTTCCCCACCTCAGTCCCACTGAGCTGGTTTCTGTCTCATGGGCTTTTGCTTTCCCTGTCTGTGCTGAGATATGACACCGTTTTATTGTCAGCATCTTCCAAGAACCTGATACCAATATGGAGCTAAACATGCCAAGGTTTTATTAGGGGAAACAGATGGTTAGACTAGTCAGACAGTAACACAAGCCTGTTCTCCATCAAAGGAGGGAGAGGTTGGAGGTTAGTGGGAAGTATTCTCAGTCACCAAGCAGGGTCACCGAGACCATCCAGGAGTCTTTTAGTCAAGTCTAAAGGAGTCCTGGGTCTCCTGGGAATAGTTTTGCCTCTGCACCCTACTGGGATCAGCCATCACCCCTGGGAACAGACCGTGGGAAGCTCAGCTTGGTGCCAGCACCACTGTTGTAATGGATTTGAAGCATAGCAGCTGGGGGCTCTTGCCAGTTTCATGACCTGTAATCTGAGGTCTGTAGAGTGTGTTTATGCTCATGGGTACCACGCAAGGCCATACCACAGAGTCTGTGAGAGTGAGAGATGGCACATCATTCTTTAAGGATGACACCTCTCTCTGTGTGATTATGTGATTATATTTATGTATGACATTTGAGGATGTGAGGTAGAGAAGAATTACCATTAGGACGGAGAAGGGAAGACCTGGATATGCGAAGGGGCTGCTGAAGTCTTCCGAGGTTTTTTCCTTAATTTAAGTCTCCACAGAACCCAAGGAATGCTGACTGCCTGAGATCAACAAGTTAGAACTCAGTGTGCCTGGATATGAACCCTGGTTAAAGCCCTGTGAACTTATGATCCAAGTGCCGTTCCAAAGGTAGATGTAATTAATGCCGAGGGAAGTTTCTGTCTGCTGTGCTATGCTCAATTGTTAATGCTTATGAAGGGACCTGCATACAGAAGGTGCTCATGAGTTGTGCCTGCATACAGAAGGTGCTCACAAGGTATTAGCATGGTCCTTTAAGTTTAGCTCCTCCAGATTCCATCTGAGACTCTCCTTCATTAGGCCTCTGTAGCAGCGCTGGTTCTGTGGGGAGAGTGGGATGCTTGACTGAGAGGTTCCCGCCTCTGTTTTCTGTCCACAAGAACCTGGCAGAAGTAGCCACGTGGGTACAGATGCCTTCTGGACAAAGATGCAGGACGTGTTAACATAGCAGCCCAGCCTGAGTGTGTAAGCTTCCTTTCTCTGGAGCTGTGAGGC
The DNA here is from genome assembly GCF_963924665.1 of Micromys minutus. Taxonomy (NCBI): domain Eukaryota; kingdom Metazoa; phylum Chordata; class Mammalia; order Rodentia; family Muridae; genus Micromys; species Micromys minutus. Next base: position 50,763,977 of record NC_137985.1, on the reverse strand, counting down.
CTGGCTTCCAGATCAGGCATGTGTTCCGTGGGTGGGTCCAATTAGCCCAAAGTCCCCTTGTTAACTGTTCTTGCAACTGTTACTGTGTCGTGGATGTGGGGAATGGCTTGGCAGTTCCAAACAGCTGCCTCCAAGCTTCCTGCTTGTGATGTGCGGCCTCTTGGACATTAGCTTTCTCACCCTCAGTGTGCACTAATTAGGCTGAGCCTTTGTGTTTCCTTGGCCAGGAGCCTTGCCATTCTGGCATTTGCAATTTTGGACAGGAAAAATGCAGATTGAAGTGGTTGGCAGCTGGCACAGTGCAGAAGGGCAAAGATGTCAGTGAGCGTTCCCATGGCGCCGGAACGGGCACTCCTGTTTTCCCAAGAGTCGTCTAGATGGAGCTGTGAGTGGTACTGGCTGTTGCTGAGAGCACAGGAAGTTTATGGCTTACACTTCATGTGTGCTGCTTCCTACTGCCAATATTTGTACCAAATAAGTCAAAGTGTGCTCCATGGGTGTGTACTTATAATGTGTATGTACAGTGTGTGCACACATGTATAAAGACCAGAGTTCAAAGTTGCGTATCTCTACCATTCTTCACCTCTTTTCTTTTTCTCTCTTTTCTTTTCCTTTCCTTTCTTTTCTTTCCTTTCCTTCCTTCCTTTCTTTCTTTCTTTTTTTGTGAGGGGGCAGAGCTCAGAGTTCTCGGTTTAGCTAAGCTGGCTAGCCAGCAAGATGAAGGCTCCCCCTCTTTCTGTCTTCATAGCACTGGGATTACTGGTGTATTGTGGGGCTGGATTTCTGGCCTGGGTTTAGAGAATGGGCCCAGTTAGTCAGATGCTTGCTTATTAATGTCCCTGAAACTATTAACATTTCACATAGCTCTGGGGATGGAACTCATGTCTCATGCCTGTTCAGCGAGCACTATTCTGACTGAGCCCTCTCCCTCAACTCCTCAGACACCCAGTTCTTAAGATTGCATCCAGCAAGTCAGAAATGTTCCTTTGCCAATACTAGAGAAGCATTCACTTTAGTGGACACGGTAACTGGAAAGAAGCTCGAGGCTCTGCTTGCCTCTCCCTCTCTGCCTTTTCTTTTTGATCCCCAAGTAGCATGGACTCATTGGGTCTCCTATGACAAATATGTGGGTTCAGAGATGAGTAAGACATGACCTTTGCCCTCAAGAAATACACTGCCTCCAAGCGTATCGCTTTAGTCAGGGCTTGAGTCTTAAAGGGGCTTTTGAGAAGGGTTAGAAAAGAGGCATGGAGGACTGACAGGGGAAAAGATACACTGTAGCAAACAGGAAACAAGAACAGTGTATCAACGTAAACTGGGGCTCAGGTAAGTCACGGAGGAGTCAAGAGACACTCATGTGGGATAGAGGCGACATATAATCCCAAACAGGATTCCTGATTCCAAGAGAAACAGAGTTTAAGACTTCCTCCCAGTTCCAGCCTGAAAAGCAGCCCTTGCTACTCCAGAACTCCTTCTCTAGGAAGTAAACATCTCCCTCTCCAAAGCCAAGGTCAGAGGAGAGGTCAGGGGGTAAGAGGTCATCACAGGGAGATGGCCTGTGAATCCAACATGGCTCATTGCCAGCTACTTACTAAATGTCCCTAGAAAATCCGTAACTTTCGCTTTTGTTATGAGTTTCATCATCACACTTGTCATTTTTTCTCATGCCCCAGTTCTCAGGGCAGCTGGTACAGGGATGCACCTGGGTCCACAGGAAATAGCCCTCCAGGGACAGATGATACCACATTTGGTATTGCCCATGGCTACAGCCCAAGGCTGGCCCAACAGGGCAGGTGGCTCAGCATGCCAGTGTCTGACGCAAGCACAGGGCGAACAGCAGCTCCTGCACTGGCTCGCAGTGCTGAGGCCTGGCATCATCTGGGTTTGTTATAACAGATTTGCAACCTTCTCTGTTCTCAGAACTGTCCGCAGGAACGGGAGAAAGAAAAGGCGCGGCCTTCATGGAAGCCACACTATCCATCTGGGACAAATTGTGAAGATGTTAGTTCTGCTTTTTGAAGCCGGGCATTCAGAAATAGGATGTGGCCGGCTGACAGGCTGGAACAGATGGGCCCAGGGCTGGGCCAGATTTCAGGAAGGCTCCGCTTCCCAAGCAGAGAGTTGCTGGAGGTCAGGTCCTGGGCGGGTGAGCACACTCTTGGCACGCAGCAGTCCTGTGTGACTTGGGCCGCATTCATCTGTGAAACACGTTGGATCTGAAAAACGAGTCTTGGATCCTCGGCTGTGTGAGCATGAGAATCATCTTTTATTAATTATACGAGACAGTAGAAGTGACAGGGTCAGGATAGTGCCTACATCACAGCTCACGTTCCAGAGGCAGGAACGCGCCAGCACCAGCATCTTCTTTTGGGTGGTGTCTCCTTTGCTGAAGCCAGAGCTGTCGGTTTGGGAAGCGTTGTTTCAGACAAGCAGGCAGGCCTGTCTACTTTGTCAAGGACTTGAACTACATTTGTACTCCTAAGAGAAATTGTGATTTTATTTTATTTTGTAAAATCTTTACTTCTTAGAGTCTTCACTAAAATTAGGCTGAAAGGAGGAAGTTGTACTTTCTAGGCAGGGGATATAATTCATTTTGGTAAAACATGTGTCTGACATGCACACCTCCCTGGCTTTGATCACTACACTGAAGAAACAAAAAGTATGGTATAACCCCAGCACACATGCATAGGATTAGAAACTAAGGGTCATCCTTGGCTACATATCAATTTTGAGGCTAGCTTTATGTACATGAGGCGCTGTCTCATAAAAGGGTGGTGTGTCTTTCGAGACTTCTAGGACAGAGGTGGGAAAGCAGCTTGGGTTTTAAAGTCTGTGTACTGAGCATGAGTAGTATCCTGGGTCCCATCTCCAGTGCCACATAAAGCAGGGGTGATGGCACATGTCTTTGTGCTAGTACCCAAGAGGTGACATTAGGAAGTTCAGAAGTTCAAGGACATCCTTAACTACATAGTAAGATAGAGAATGTCTTTAAAAAAAAAAAAAGGCATGGTGGTCCACACCTTTAAGCCCAGCACTTGTCTCTGGAGGCGGAGGCTGGCAGATCGCTGAGTTCAAGGCCAGCCTGGTCTATAGTGCAAGTTACAGGAACAGCCAGGCCTACATAGAGAAACCCTGTCTCAAAACATATGCATGCTCACACACGTATGTACACACACACACACACACACACACACACACACACCTAAAACATCCCAAGGTAACTAACAGATTTACTATGTTTTGAGAGGAGACCTGATTTGAGACTTAGAGGAAACCAGGCAGCTACTGATCTGATTGGTAACGTGTGTCAGGCGTGGGGAGGAAGGTGTGGGGTGTCCTGCTCTATTTCTCCCATCTCTACCCTTACCAGGGGTCGTCTAGGCCCAGCAGGCCTGGTGAATGAAGTCTACCTCTCTTCTGGGGCCTGCCATCCTAGTGGGCAGCTGAGATCTGAGCAGTGTGTTTCCGGTTCCTGACTGGGTGTCTTTTACCAAGAGGTCAGTGGCGAAGGTTCCCCCACACCTGCAGGGAGCCTCCCACGGAACTCGGATGTGTAAAATAACCCCCAAATCAAAGTCTGAGCAGATGCCGGACAGGGTTTCCCACTCACAGCCGTCTCGTAGTGGGGGGGGGGGCAGTTGTTGAGATAGGATGTGGGAAGTCCCATTTGCTTTCTGGGACCCCGGAAAGCAGGGCATGCAACAACTCTTCATATTGAAAGGCCACTGGGATCCAGTCAGGGGAACAGGGATAAAGCCGTGGGTCCTGTTCTCTCCTCTAGTCTGTGTGAGGCCTGCACCTGCTCTCTCTCCTCTTCCAGAGACACGACCTTTATCAGTTAAGTAATTTAGGAGAGTTGTTTTTCAACTTTCAGAGAATTGTGTGTGCACGGGTAGGGATTTGTGTTCACATGTGTGGAGGCCCGTGGTCAACCTCACATGTTGTTACTTTGGAGCCCATCAACCGTGATTTGGAGACAGGGTCTCCCACTGGTATTGAGAGATGATTCATGAGGCTAGACTAGATGGCCAGGAAGCCAGGAATTATAAGAGTGTTGCACAAGGCTCAGCCTTCTACAGGGGCACTAGGGATCAAACACATCGGCGTGCTCACACAGCATGTGCTTACAGACCCAGCTGTTGCCTCAGCAAAGGTCAGTTCTTAGGACTTTATTCTGAGTGACAAAGGTCTTAGAGAAGTGACATGGAAATACACATTGGGGTACAAATGCCTTCTATTGAATCTTTATAGTATCTTGTTAGATCCAAAGATTCGTTTCTATTTAAACATGAGGAAGCAGCTGGGTGTGGTGGACACCATTAGTTCTAGCACTTGGGAGGCAGAGACAGGTGCATCTCTGAGTTCAGGGCCAGCCTGGGCTACATAATAAGTTCCAGGCCAGTCAGGGGAGATACATTGAGACCCTGTCCCAAAGCACAAAACAAGGACAAAAACGGAAATCCGAGTTATTAAAAATTCTCACTAGTAATATACTACACATAGAATGTTCTCCTTTATCACCCTGACCTTTACGGGGGAAAGTAGGTGATCATTTGGGTAGAACTTTATTGTGAGGCTGAAGGCAAGCTTTGTGACTGTTGGTACTGGTCATGAGCATGTTCCATGTTTAACACACGCAAGTCTTCTTTCAATTACCACTGGTACAAAGAATAATTCATTAGACATTCTTTTAATTTTTAGAGCGTGTTTGTGTGTGTATGTAGAGGTTGTGTGTGTGTGTGTGTGTGTGTGTGTGTGTACTTTGCTTTGGTGACTTGAAATATGGGAGGAGGAGAGAGGTCTGTGGTGGTCACTGAGGGCCTGGGCTAGGCACAGGGACGCTGTGAATGGATGTGTGTGGCTGGGCGTTGTCCTTGGGCACTTCCCTATTCTTTATCTTAAACCTACTAGTAAAGCAAAGTGGCCATTTCTCAACCCAAGAGAGCAAGAGAGAGTCCTGGGAGGTGACAGGAGCTGCAGGTGCCTGCTCCAGGCTGGTGGCCCAGAGAACAAGTGATGCATACAACGTAGGTGAATCCGGAGCAGAGCCGGATGGATGCAGGACCTTGGGGAAAAGCCGCAGAGGAGTCTGACACAGATGGAAGGCCCTGTCTGGGAGTGGGGGTCGGGCTAGGCAGCAGTGTGCCTTCCCTGGAGAAAGCGCTTGTCCTGTTTCACTGGAACCAGCTGGTTATGGCTGTAAGAAGCCATTCTGACTGATCTGGTCTGGTCTGGAGGATAGCCAGGAGGCTTCAGGCACGGCTGGGGTGAAAGAGCTCTCAGCCGGGCTTGGGCAGGGTCTGCTGCTTGCGCTTCTGCTGAGCTCCTTGAGGGCTCCAGACGCTAGGCTCTAAGGAAAGGCCCTCAGCCAGGCTGGCAGATGAGCCTCTGTGGGCACACACAGAAAAGGAAGGCTTTTGGCCACTCTAGATGGTCCTGATAGAGGGTTGGGGTCCCAGGGTACACATTCTGGGCTGGAGGATTAGTGCGGGACACAGGCAAAGTGCCTGATCTGAAGTCAGATGAACTCCACTCTGGACTCTCCTTCCCTCATAGGTAGTTAGAAACCGTGGGCATTAATTCTGGATGTCTCCCTGCCTCAGTTTCCCCGTATAAGCTGGTATTGGTAACTTCTTTAAAGGATTATGAGAATTAAATAGACAAAAAACCTCTTTTAAATACCCCGGAGCAGCCAGCAGAGGCTTTTCTCAGTGGCACCCCCTTCTTCATGCTGTTGTTAAGCTCTCCTCCGCTCAGAAACTCCCTTTTCATATTCTCCAACAGCTAGAGTCAAAGGATGCTTTACACTTTTTAGTTTATTATTATTTACTTATTTCTGTTTTATGCCTTCTGGGCATGCATAGCTCGGAACCACTTATATGCCTGGTGCCTGAGAAAGCCAAAAACAAAACCAAAAAACAAAACAAAACAACAACAAAAAACTGGAGGCAGAGATGGTTATGAGCCGCCATGTTTTTGGCCCAGGGATAGATGGTTATGAGCCGCCATGTTTTTTGCCCAGGGATAGATGGTTATGAGCCGCCATGTTTTTTGCCCAGGGATAGATGGTTATGAGTTGCCATATTGTGCTGGAAACCAAACTTGGTTTTCCTCCAAGAGCTGAGCCATCCCTCTAGTCTTACCCTTTTAAAAGATTTATTTTGTTTTTGAAATTTTGTATTCTTTTCAGCACATTATGTATATGTTTGCCAGATACAATGTGATGCTTCAGTGTACACATGGTGTATAGTTATCAAACCAGGATAATTAGCATATGTAGCATCCCAAGCATTGTTCCCCTGTGATGAGCATTTAGCATCCTGTCTTCTAGCTAATTTAGAACACCGGATGCCTGATTGCAACTGTAGTCACCCCTATTACTACTATCCAGACCGTGAGCTTTGAGTCTTAGTTTCCCTAATTAGCTCCGGGGGTTAGAGCCAGACCCATAGTCTTGGCTGTCCCTGCGGTAAAGGGCCCTGTGTGACGGCTCAGTTGCCCCTCCTCTGCCCTTTCTGCTGGACTCTCCTCAAAAGCACAGGAGAATTGAGAACTAGTCTCTTCTGTGTTTCGTAAGACGTGCTCTCTGGCCCTGGAGTGAGCCACCTTCAGATACAAGGAAGTTTCAAGTCCTAGGGTTCACACTTGTGTGGAATCTGGGTGCAGGCCGTGAGGTAATGCCCAGAGCATGTGGATTGTTGTAAATTAGTATATGGGTCCTGCTCTGTAGCTGACTTTTCTCTGTAGCTGTTCTCATTTCTCCTTTTATGGTGTCTTTAGAGACAGGCAGGGAGGCTTGGAGGCAGTGACTGAGAATGTACAAACATAGGGTCCAGTACTTCAGAGTCTGGCTCTTGTTTTTGAGATCGTTCTGTTGTTTCCGCTTGGCCCATCTGTGAGCCAAGCTGAAGTGAAGGAAGGAAGGGGAAACACAGCCCCTTAGAGTGACAAAGACCTGGTGTGAGGTGAGAAGGGTGAAGGGGACAAAGTGGAAAGGACCGCCCCACTCAAGCCAGCAGAGAGCCAGAACAGAAGGCCAGAGGCTAAGAGGAACCAGCCTCAAAGTTCTGGAGCTACAAATGAAGGGTTCACCGTCAAGTGACATTGGGTTTATTTGGCTTCTGCTTCCAGGCCAAAGTCCATCACTGAGGGAAGTCAGGACAGGAAGTCAGCCAGGAACCGACGTGGAAAACATGGAGGGTAAATGCTTAGTTGCTCCCTTATTTGCTTGTTTTCTCTCAGCCCACTCTCAGCCCAGGCCTTCCTGCTTAGGGCTAGGGCTGTTCGTAGGCTGGGCACTCCATCCATTATCAGCCAACACAGTCTCTTACAGAAGTGGCCACAGGACAGTCTGACCTGTGTCAAGTTGACAACAAAAGACTAAATAACACAACCAGCCAGGAAACGAAAGAAGCCCCCTTAAGCACTTGTCTCTCGATGGCCAGAGGTCCTTGCAAAGGTCATACCACTTAAAGGGCCCACCACCCCCATTTGCACCACCTCCATGGGCCTTGGAGGTAGTTTCAGATCCAAACTGTAACAGCTTTGGTCCATGGGAATCCTGGACAACCTCCCTCCCAGTGGTGGGCGTGTTGAACATTGCGTGGCAAACCTGCATGAGGCTTACAAGTGCTTTGGCTTAAGGAGGATTGAGGTGGATCTGATTTTTCCAGGCTTCATCTCAGCCTTTGGAGCCTAGCACTTTATCAACACACGTTTTGCTGACTTAATGTGTACCGTGAGTCTCTCTGACCGGCCTCCACACTTACCTGTATAGCTTTCACCTGTGGGGTTGGAGTCACTCCTGCTGTGATGGGCCTCTTGTCCCTGCATAATTGATCAAACTGCTAAGGCTCAGAGAGTGAAAATGACTTAATGGCAAGCTAAAGGCTATATTGGCAGAAGCCTGGGAAGTCTGCATGGGAACTTGAACCAGAGAGCCTAGTGTGCTCTCCTTCTTGCAGCTGGGAGCTTCCAGCCTGTCATGTCAAGCTCTGAGGGGTGGCCATATACTTGTCCTTAAAAAAGCCCTAGCCGTGATGACCTCCCATTGCCCAGATTGGTCTTAATGAGCTGGAGATTTGGCATGACTGCACTTAGGCATTCTCTTGTGATGTGATGGTGGTGGGGTGGGGGTGTCTGCCTACACACGTCTTCAGAGTGCATACTTAGGTAGGTGTTCAGGGATGGCCTCACTGGTGTGTGTGCATAGGTGGGTGTGCAGGGATGACTTCACTGGTGTGTGTGCATAGGTGGGTGTACAGGGATGGCCTCACTGGTGTGTGGCATTCACTCATGCCTTGTTTCTTTCTCTCCTCCCTCCTTTACTTTCCCCCTTTCTGCCTCCTCACTCAGACTTTATGCCCCCCTCTCCTTCCTCTCTCTTTCTGTCACCTGCCTTCCCCCTTCTTCCCCCCTCCTCCTTTATCTCTTCCCCCTTCTGTCTTCCTTACTTCTTTTCTTCTGCCTTTTTCCTTTTTGTTCATTTTTATAGAGAAGAATTTTACTTTATTTCTCCTAGAATTTTTTAATGTATATATTCAGTATCCAGACCATGTAGTTAAAAGCCAAGAAGCAAACAAGGCTCACTCCCAAGTGTTGCACCAATAAAGAATGCACTGGCAGCAAGAAAGCATGGTTGCACACACCTCTGTGGTAGACAAGGGCAGAAAGAAACAGTGAATGTGGGGGAGGGGGAGAGAGGATGAATTCATCTTTTTAAAATATATATTTAGAGGTATGCATGATCTCGGTGGGTGAAGTGTTTCCCACAGAATCCTGAGGACCTGGATGTGGTGTCACATGTCTGTAATCTCAGCATCCCTACAGTGGGGTGAGAGGCAGAGGCAGGAAACTCCCAGAGACTTACTGTCCAGCTAACCTGGCCTAAAGAACTTCTAATCATAAACCCTGTCTCAAACGAGGTGGAAGGTGAGGACCGACACCTGAAGTGGTACATGGGTGTGAACATACACACACACACACACACACACACAGACATATACACATACCCCCCTCAAAGATTCTTTTAAAATGAAGTATACTATAAAAGAACTGTACTTTTATAGTAGACTATACTTACTAGAATCTCCTAAATCCTATTTTCCTTCTGGAGTTTAGAAACAACATAACTGATTAGGCTTGAACTCATCCCTTGGGTCTCGGGAAGGGCTGTTGTGGGAAGCAGGAGGTCTCCTGGCACACGTGAGGAAAGCTTTTGCTCAGTTCTGACCCGTGGTTCTCCCAGATACCTGGAAGCCCTGTACTTAAAGCAACAGGACTGCTTTCTTCAATATTCCCTGGAGCAGAAACTACTGGTCAAAGTAGCATGAAGGCTGGTAGCTACTAGAAGTTCTCAGGGTGGGTTCTTTTCTTGCCTCCTGGTATCTGGAAGTCCCAGACATTCTTGGCTTTCTTGGTCTTCTAGATGCACTACTGCACCCTGGGCCTTCATCTTCTGTGGCTGCCTAAGATCTTCTCTGTGTGTCTTTGTGATTCAAATCCCACCCCTCCCCACCCCAGACATTCTCTTTTAAGGGTGTATAACACTAAATATGTGGCTACCTTAAGTCCAGCATGATATCATTTAGATTCTTAATCTCATTATTACTGTAAAAATTATATACTGGTTATAAAATAACCAGTAGATATCATTTCATAGACTCCTGGCTTAGGACAGGGGCGTATTTCAGGGTTAACACCATTAAACACACCACACTGACAATCTCTTAGAGATGTTTGTGTCCCCTCACCAGGCCTTCAGGCAGGATGTTGGCTGGATTCCTGGTCCGAAGCTCTTACTTACATTTATTTTGTGTCCTCTTTGACACCTCATTCCTGTTATAAGTCTTCCTTTAATTGTATCTTGCAATACAGGCTAATTTAGATATAATAGCCAATTGAGAGAAATTTTTTCTGGGTTCAATATGGGCACTGTACTTATTGGCAAATTTTGTGTGTCAACTTGACACAAGCTGGAGTTATCACAGAGAAAGAAACCTCCCTAGAGGAAATGCCTCTGTAAGATCCAGCTGTAAGGCATTTTCTCAACTAGTGATCAAGGAGGGAGGGCCCAGCCCATTGTGGGTGGTGTCATCCCTAGGCTGGTAGACCTGGGTTCTATAAGAAAGCAGGATGAGCAAGCCAGGGGAAGCAAGGCAGTAAGCAGCACTCCTCCATGGCTTCTGCATCCACTCCTGCCTCCAAGTTCCTACCCTGTGTGTGTTCCTGTCCTGACTTCCTTTGTTGATAAACAGCAATATGGAATTATAAGCTGAATAAATCATTTTCTCTCCAACCTGCTTCTTGTTCATGTTTTGTGCAGGAATAGAAGCCCTGACTAAGACAGGCACCATGCTGAATTTCCTATAAATAAGGATACATTTACTATGTAACCGTCAAGTGCTCATGCAACTCATAAATTAATATTGGTACATTCCTCCAAGCTCAGCTCAAACTTCACTGGATTTCACTGTCTTCTCAGTACTGTTCTTATAGCCAGCATCTCTGGTTTTAGATGGATTCTATACCTAGCTGTGATATCCCACTCTTTTTGTCTCTTTAATCTGGGACTATTTCTAAGTCTGTTTTTTACCTTCATGGCCTTAGAATTGAGTACAGACTATTATCCCATGGAATTGTCTGCATATCAAACTTTTCTAAATTATCCTTATGATAGCATTCAGGTTATGAATTCAGGTCAGGAACGTCACAGTAGTGATGGTGGACTCACTATTTCAGTATAGGCAAGTGGGTTTCTTTTGTGCTCGAGGTAATGAGTGGTCACTGTCATCATTTACTTTGAGATAGCATTCAACCTGCATTTGGCTATTTAGCCCATCTCTAGTGTCCTGTCTAGTGTGCCTTGATCCTTTCATCCTTCTCTGAGTACTTTCTTTCTTGCTGGAGTGAACAGATGTTTCAAGTTTGAATTGTATTTTACCTGCCTAGAACTAGCCATTTTTCTAAGGAGACTGACTGTCTTAGTTTGATTTTTATTGCTGTGAAGAGACCCCCATGACCAAGGCAACTCTTACAAAGGAAAAAATTTAATTGGTGCTAGTTTACAGTTTCCGAGGTTTTTCTATTTTCTTTTCTTTTTCTTTTTAAAAAATTTATTCATTTATTTGATGTGAGTACACTGTAGCTATCCTCAGACACACATCTGATCCCATTACAGATGGTTGTGAGCCATCATGTGGTTGCTGGGAATTGAACTCAGGGCCTCTGGAAGAGCAGTCAGTGCTCCTAACCGCTGAGCCTTCTATTTTCATCATGGTAGGAAGCAAGCAGCATAAAGGCTCGTACTGTGCTGAAGACTGAGCCTACATCTTGATCTAAAGGCAGACAGGAGATTGGATATGTTTCACACTTGGCATAGATTGAGGATTTAAAACCTTCCTCCAATGTGACATACTTCCTCTAATAAGGTCATACGTCCTAATGGTGCCACTCTCTATGACCAAGCATTCAAACACATGAATCTATGGGGCCAAACCTATTCAAACCACCACAGAAGCCTTATTGGTTTTAGTGAATAATGGTACTTTGAAGCCAAGTTCTGAGTAGTAGATGTGCCTATAGCTATTGGGGTATTGCTGCCCCCAGGATTTATATAATATAGCCAATCTATCTGTTTGTCTGTCTGTCTATCTATCTGTGTGCATATGTGTGTGTACATAATTATATCCTATCATATATATATATATATATATATATATATATATATAAATCATGAATTCTAATAGCATATAGCTCTTTCTAATTTTAGCTCTTTTTAAAAATCTTTGTGGTAGTTATATGCTTGTGTGCACACATGTGTGTGCATGCTTTTGCGAGCACAAATGAAGGCCAGAGGTTGATGTCAGAATGTCTTCCTCATTTGTTTCTTGGCCTTATGTTTTGAGTGAGACAGGGTCTCATTGAACATGGTGCTCACCCTTTGAGCTGGATGGGTTGGCCATCGGGTCCTTGGCATTTGTTTGTCTTTATCCGCAGCACTGTGGTTATAGACTTGTGTCAGCATGTCTAGCTTTCTACATGAGTGCTAGGCATTGGACTCGGGGCCTCATGTTCCTGGAACAGGCGCTTTACCTGCTGAGCCATCTCTCTTGGCCCTCCTTTTATCTTTGATAAGTTTACTTATTTTCTCAGTCACCCTGAATATTCCCCACACCCTTCCCTGGATAGGAATGCTTTCTTATTGCCAGGTCTCCCTCCCATGTGAATGCCATCTTATTCCCACTGGGGATCTGGCAGTCTTCTTGTTTGGCTCTCTAAATATATTTAAAGGCAAAGGGCTCAACTTTACTGACATCTCCATTTGCAGTGTGTATGAATCTATCTATTCAAGGCTTTCCGGGTTGTTTGGCATTCTTAGTATCTTATCATTATCCTTCCTTTAATGTGGATGGTCCTGGTTCTCCTGGGCCTGAGATAGGTGCATGGGCTGCCACTGTGTTCTTACATAGCTGTGTTGCCTGTAGTGTAGTAGGTAATTAGTAGCTATGAGAAGCTTTTAAGTTTAAGCTAATTAAAATTAAGCACAAACTTGGTATTTATCTCGGTTGGTAGCTTGTCTAGCATTCACAAAGCCCTGGGTCAGTCTTTAGTGGTTTACAGTTGCAATCCCAGCATTTGGGAGTTGGAAAGCAGGCAAATAAATCAAGGCCATATTTGATCACACAGCGTGCTAGAGGCCAGCCTGAGCTACATACATGAAAGTCGATCTTAGAGAGCAAAAATGAAAATAAATAAAGTTTAGAGCTAGAAGTGTAGTTCAGTAGTGGATTGTTTAATTAGTTTGTGCAAGGCCCTGGCTTCAACCCCTAATCCTGCAGATACTAATGAAAAATTTAACTTAGAGTTAAGGCCCTAGTGTCTACACACACACACACACACACACACATACACACACACACACATTCATGCACACTGTGTTATCATGACTATGCACACTTACAATCCCAGTGCTGGGGAAGTGAGGCAGGTGAGTTGCTTGTGCCTAGTGGCCAACTAGCCTAGACAACTGATGAGCCCCATGTGAGTGTCTCCAAAAAAATCGAAGGGGGCAGACACCTGAGGAATGGTGCCAGGATTGACCTCTGATATCCAGACATGAATTCAGCCCTCTCCCACATACACAGCAGGAAAGATGCTGGAGGAAGGACAGAAAGGATGAGAGGTGTTCTTTTGCGAAAGCTCCTTCCTCTGGTCGTCCTTGATGCCTTAGTTTCCTTCCTGTTGCTGCAATTAAAAAATGCAACACAGGGGAGAAAGAACATGATTGTCTCACAGTTCCAGGTTACGGCTACCCCAAAGGAAGTCAGGGAGTCTGGAACTTGAAGCAGTGACCCCCAACACATCCACAGTCAAGTACGCAGAGCACTGGGCTCCTGTGCTTGCTGCTGCTCTGGGTTCTCTTCCCTCCAATCAGCTCAGGGCCCAGCCCATAAAATGGTGCTGCCACAGTCAGGGTGAGTACTTCAAGTCACCCAACTAAGAAAATCCCTTCCAGACACACCCAGCATCCAGCATGATAAAGGCAACCCCTCACTGAGACTCTCTTCCCACATGGGAGCTGACAACAAAAAGCTAGCCACCATGCTTGTGAGCCTCAATTTCAGGCTGTCTTTTCAGCTCCCTGGCAGCAGCCCTTGGCATATGACTTTCTTCTTGACATCTCTGTTGCCAGATCGGACTGAAAACAGGACAGAAAACTCCTGGTGGACTGATCCTTTTTCAAACTCACTCTATGGGAACATCAGTAAGATTCATACATATTCTGGGGCAGCAGGCCAGAGGGCTCAGCAGGTAGGAGCACTTACCACTGAGCCTGCTGACTGGGGTTCGATCCTTGGGTCCCACATGATGGAAGGAGAGAACTGGCTCCTTCAAGTTTCCTTCGACCAACAAATGAATGCTTTGATGTAGACACAGACACACAGACTCACACACACACACACACACACACACACACACACACACACACACACACACACACCATAATTCATAAGTGAGAGAGGGGAGAATGGGAAGCAAGAACATCTATCCAGCCGGTCTGGGTAGTTTTGAGACTCAGAGTTTTGATGAGCTGCTCTTTCCCTGCCCCAGGACCACACCAGCAGTTCCTGGATATCTGAGCATGTGATTGGTGTGGATTTGGGCTAGGATAGGCATTCTTACTCTTAGAGGCCACAGGGGCTTTGTAACTACAGTGGAGAGTCAAGTGTTGGCCAATGTACAGCTGATCCTGGGAAGAGGAGGTGGAGAGCAACAGGACCTGGGGTATGGTCGGCTTCTCCTTCTCCAGGAGTGCAGGGTTCTGGTCCATTAATTTTAACGTAATGCAAATCGGTTTATGGAAGTGCTGACATGCTGCTCTTAGAGAAAGGGGGTGGGGGAAACTGTGGTAGCATGGTAATTAAATCTCCATCTATATTTTACCCTAGCACATTTACAGTGACTGCTTGCCCCGTGGTGGGATAGAACTCCACTCCTATAATTATAGAAACTGCAAAGTTTAAAAGGGGCTGGGTAGTGATGCCTAAAAACAAGGTGGGGTACGGCAACTTAGGCTTTATTATTTTACACAAAATCCAGTTTTAGCTTTGACTTTAACAAGAATGTAGTCACTAGAAACACCCTGGTGTCCTGCTGTCCAGCAGATGAAATGAGGGGGTGTTGGCGTCTGCCTGTTTCTTTTGATGCCTTTGCTTTGAAGTGCATGTTGTTGGTAAGGATCCAGCCATCCTAGAACCCAGAGAGTCCTGTATGGACTAGGGATGGGCTGAGACTCCAAAGCTCTGAGTTCTGGACCTGGGGCTGCCAGGGACCACCTGGCTGTCTTCCCTTATAGGTCTCTTGCATATTGAGAGCCCAGTGTTAGAACTTCTAAAATGAACATAAACTTGTGTGTCTGCTTTTGAGACAGGTTTGTATGTGTGTCGGGCTAGTCTGAAGCTCATGGTGTAGCTGAGGATGACCTAGAACTTCTGGTCCTCTTGTCTCTCCCTCCCTAGTGCCAGGACTTTGGGTGTGTGCCGCCGCTCCCAGTTGATGAAGTTCTAGGGATAAAGCACAAAGCCACGTGCCTGCCAGGCAAGCGCTCTGTCCACTGTGCCATAGACTTGCCCCTAAATCGACACCACCACGTTGTTCTTTTCTGCAGTTCGTTCTTCAAGGCGACCACTTCCAGCATCTGCCCAATATAGTCCCTTGAAAGCTGGATTTCTTTAACTTCTGAGAAACTTTGTTAGACAGAAGAACATCCAGCAAGCCTGAGATATTCTTGGAAATTTAGAGGCAAGGCACAGAAGAGAGTAAGGAAGCAGAAGGAGAGATGGGAAATCCAGAGTTGATGATAAGGGTTCCAGATATTGGGTGGGGGCTTCACATAAATGCATTGTTATAGGCCAGGTGCATGGCCAAGTTCCTATACTTATACATTAAGCCTGTTGCTAGTTCTTAGAAACAATGTAGCAGGGAGCGGTGGTTTTGTTACCTTTAAGATGATGTGATGTGCTAGGCCACTCAGGTCCCTGTATTCAAAGAGCACCATCAGACAAGCCTGTCGACACATTGTGCTTGGAACAGCTTTGCTCTGAGTGCAAGCTGGAAAATGCTTTCTTGGAGCAGCTGCACTCCCAGAGGATCAGTGAGTTACTGTGGAAATGCCCTGGGGAGTAGGAGCAGTCCACTCATACTGCCAGCAGACAGCCCTGCACCCCAGCTCAGCGCTGCATGGTAACACCATCCCAGGATGGGAGTGCTGCAGGGTCCTAGGGAGCATCTGGCCCAGCCCAAGAAAGGGCCGGAACTGTGCTTGTGAGAAGCAGGGTGCTCTGATGGCAGTGCTGAGTTGAGCTGTCTACGTTCCCCACCACCGCACGCTGTTTTATGGCTTTCTTACAAAGAAGAAAGAGAAGAAGGCCAGGAGGAGGAGAACCAGAGGAAGAAGAAGGCAGAGGAAGAACTGGAAGAGACGAGGAAGGAGAGAGGAGGAGTTGGGAGTGGCAAAGTCCCTTCTTTGGGGAAAGCATCTAAAGGAAGCACACACGTGTAACACGTACCCTTGAACTGTGCAGCTTCTGTGGACTGGCTCTGTCCTCTCAGACCACCCTTGCTGTCTGCCTGTGGGTTTCATACAAATTCCAGTCTTACTATTTCTGTTAGCCGCCTTCTTCAGTTTCCTCTCTGGACACATAATTAAGGAAGCCTTCTTCTTTTTCTTCCCATTTCCGTGTGTGTGTGTGTGTGTGTGTGTGTGTGTGTGTGTTCACACATGCACATATCTGTAGTACACACACGTGTGGAAGCCACGGTTAATGATAGGAACCATCCTCTGTGGAGGGGTCCCTGCAGGCATGGCCACTATGGGAGAGCAAACCAAAGAGAAGAGAATGAAAACTGGGTGTAGCCAGACTTGGTTGGACTGGATCAAAGCTTCTCAAGTCTGCTTTAATTTCCTTAGACATTTATACATAGAGCTTTGGTTTAGCACTGACTGCTCTTCCAGAGGTCCTGGGTTCAAATCCCGGCAACCACATGGTGGCTCACAACCATCTGTAATGAGATCTGATGATTTTTCTGGTATGTCTGAAGACAGCTACAGTGTACTTATATACATTTTTAAAAAACCTTAAAAAAAAAAAAAAAAAAAAGAAAAAGAAGAACATTGGTTTTAAAAAAAAGTCTCCATGTGACAATTTTCATGCAATGTTTCAGGGCTAGCTACATCAAAATTCCCTTACAAGATAGCACAGCCTATGTGTGCTTTACAGCAAGAATGGATTCTACTGACTGATCAGCAGAGCTCAGGGCTAGGGCCTAGAGAGGAAGAATATGCAATATGTAATAATGTCACAAGCGTAAGGCGTCTGATAGAGGATGTGAGGCACGTGTTCTGCTCACTGAGAGACAAAGCCCAGGACTGCCACCTAAGGAGTCAGATGCAGGCTGGCTGCTAGTAAGTAGATCACAAGGTTGTCTGACCATAGCACTCTGACATTCCGAGTTGTCAGGCCTATTCCTTCCTCTGATGCTTACCCGAGGCTGTGCTTCCTACCATCCTGCACTGTTCGGACCTTCAGTCAAATCCAGAGTCTGCCCATGTGGCCTTGCTAGGCAGCTTGTTTAGAGGATGGCAGGTCTCTGCCTTCTGGGGCTGAAATTACAGGCAGGTAGCCATGTGCAGCCATCTTACAAGGTTTCTGGGGACCCTAACTGCTGGTGACACTGGCAGAACAAGACATCTGTGCTCTAACCCCTGAAAGCTGTTGAAACATTCCTCACATATATGCCTTGGTGTCACCTCCCATGTGGACCTGTAGAATGTGGCTGTAGCTACTCCAAGGTTCTTAGGGAGACCTGCTTTGGGGACTGGAGATGGGGGATGGAGCTTTCCTGGACAGTGCTCACTTACTCCAGGGCCAGGTTGGACCCTAAACCACATGAAAGCCCCTGGTGCACCTTTCACATTTGTCTCCCCACACCCACCTCGGGGGCCATCAGAATCCAAAAGTCAATCACCAAATGCTGCTAACTTGTTTATTTCAATCTCCACTAAGGAAGCTCATTTCCTTCTGGCATCTGACTTTCTACCCACAACTCGAATGCCCCGGTTCTTTGGTTATAGGTCTCACACATTTGCCCCTTTGAAGAACCATGTCAGCTCTGTTCTCCACACTTCCTTCTCTCTCGTTTTCCCCAAGAGGCCCAGCAGCGAGGCAAGAGAAGAGGTTTCCACAGGCCTTTTTTGCTTGGCTGAGTTGAGATTTGGACAGAGTGCTTTCCCGTCTTCTTCATCTGCCTAGCATCCTTTTCCAACCAGAAGCAAGTTGAATGTCCATTTGGAAAGAATGAAGCCTTTAGGCCTGCTTGCTGCCCCTGTTACACGCACTTCTCAGCCAGGTTGAGGTTTGATGGTTGGTCTGCAAGGTCTTTTCTGGCTGGAAACACATGGCCTGAATTTATCCCAACCCCTACTGGTTGCCAGCCATTCCCTCTGACAAAGGAGACCTGTTTCTTTTCCTTAGCAACATGTTTATATGTAGGTGAAATACAGAATGTGTCTCACACCTACAGCCCCACAGCTGAGTAGCAACCTTACTCTCTGTACTGGGTCTCTTACAGACATGGTTGAAGGGTCTGGGTTTTCAGAAGCCAGGAAAAAAATGGAACATGGGGATGGGGGTGGGGAGGAACTTGCTAAGCCATCCAGACACCCTGGGATTTGCTGTTACAGATGAGGTCATTTCCAAGGGTGTTTGTTGATAGTCTACGTGGTCTGTTAGGGATGCATAGATCCTCAGAGATGCCGGGGAACAGAAGTGAACAATTATAACCCAAAGTCCTACGTGCTGTGATCGATGCTTATCCGTAGCATTCATGGGAGCCTTTATGAGGAGTGATGACTCCCGGGAAAACTTCTGAGGTGGGCAAAGGAAAGCCGAGCATTTAAGCTGGGCCTTTAAAAAGTTAGTTTTTATTCTGTATGTATGAGTATATGTACCACGTGTGTGCCTGTGCCCAAGAGGCCAGCAGAGGGCATCAGATTCCCTAGAGCTAGAGTTACAAGCAATTGAGAGCTCGGGTGCTAGGAATCTAACTCAGGCCTCTACTAGAACAGACAGTGCTTTTAAACTCTGTGCCACCTCTCCAGCCCTTAAGCTGGGACTTAATGGAATTTTCCATTTGGACACATTTGTAGAAAGACATTTTACAAGAAAGTAACAGTGTGAGTAATGGCTCAGAAGCCCCATAAGTCTAAGGAAAGACTTCTTCAAGGCTTATCCAGGGGGTGGATAGGTAGGAGGAAGGTACAGGAAGGGAGGTAAAGCTAAGGCGGGGTCTAAGCGGCTTTCCAAGACCCTCGAAAGCGATAGTGCGCATTTATTCAACTTCTCACAGACCTGGGCTTGATTTAGTAATCATTGTGTCTAATGAACCTCTCTCTCTCTCTCTCTCTCTCTCTGTGTGTGTGTGTGTGTGTGTGTGTGTGTGTGTGTGTGCACATGCACATGCACAGGTGCATAGAGGTCTATGTGTGTGATCAGAGGACAACTTCCAATTGTTTCTTAGCTTTCAGCTGGTTGGGGCCAAATCTCTCTTGGCTGACTCTGCCAATGCACCGTGTCCTCTAGGCTAGCTGACCCAGGAGCTTCTGCCTGCTTCTCCTGGTTCTGCCCCAGATCTCACCAGAGGGCTATTGGGACAGCAGCCACTATACTTGGCTTTTTTATGTGGGCTCCAAGGACAGAATTTCAGTCGCCAGTCTTTAGTGGCAAGTAGTTTTACCCACTGCGCCCACTCAACCTCTTCTCAGAGCCATCCACGGGCAACAAGGAAGGCAGGAGCAGTGTCGCTGGTCTGCAGGGGTCACTGCTCTCCTGGGACTGCTCCCACTGGGGTGTGGGGGACAAGAGGAAATCATATCTTCACGTTGCCACAGTGTAGTCAGCTTAAGCGAAGGTCAAAGTGATTTTCTTTCAATTTCCTTTTTAGACAAGTTCTTCTGTAGTCCTTAATCTATGTATAGTTTGAGTTAGGTTATATATTCTTAGGAGTATAGCATAGTTCAGGCCTGATAGGACAGAATATATCCCCCTGAGTTCCTGATTCTCCTCGCTTTACCTCTCTAGTGCTGGGGTTATAGCCCTGTGTCACCAGGCCCAGTTTATTTTGTGCTGGGGATAAGACAGGTCCCCAGGCATGCTTAACAAGCACTCTACTGACTGACGTAGAACTTTTGTTTCTCAGTACTATAGATTGTATTAGGACCTTGTGCATGGTTGGCCAAGTAGTTGGCCACTTAGCCAAATTCACAGCTCTCGATTAAAACATTTAATCTGCTCATAAAATAGTCCATAAGATAGAGTTTTATCTTGCTCTCTGAAGCAGGTCCGAGCAAATGAGAAAGAACACCCACACATCAGTTTTCTTTAAAGTAGTTCAAAGGCATTTACAGGCTGGGGATGTAAAAACAGGCCCCGATGCAGAAAGAGTCACTGACAAGCTTCCCCGGGACCAGAGACTTTAGGAAGAAGGCCCGTGGTTTCACAGCAGCTTAGAGGGTGGATTAGTCTTGAGAGCAACAGGAGCCTCTGGCTTTGTGCCAGGCATAAGCTCTCACCTTCTCTGCATAGAAGACATGGGCTTGAGGAGCAAATGAAGCTGGATTCAAATGCCGCCTCTGCCATTGCCGCTTGTGTGACCTTTGCCCTGTAGTTCCCCACTTGGAAAGTAAGAAGGAAACAGGTAAGGGGGCAAGGCCATCATCTGTAATTAAAGAGCGGGGCTTGAAATCCCCAGGTGTTGAGGAGAAAAGAAACTGAGGCTAGACATATCCAAGGAAATGCCTGAAAGGGGATTAAGGAAACAGGAGAAGCCAGGGAGCCCTGAGGGAACCTGAGGGAACCTGAGGGAAAGGGTACAGGACTAAGGGGGTAGAATAATACTAAGAAGGGAGCGGGCAGACAGACTTCAGGCTCAGCTAGTTAGGTAATGGGGGCTCAGCTCTGGTTTGTCATCCAAACGGATAGCTCTCTAGGGAGTAGCTCTTTAAATGGTGGCTCGGGAAGTATCAGATGAACTAAACACTCTACACGAATTTACTGGCTACTCAAAGTGTGCTGGACAGAGCTGCAGATGTCATGGGGTTTGTTCTGTGGATCTTACCGCTAGCTACTTGGGCACTAATTTCGCTTCTCCCCCTTCCTCTCCTGTGGGTTCTTGCTCATAATCATAGACTGGATCAGATAAACGACATATGGCCCAGGGTGTGGCCTGAGGCTGCTGCATAACTTATCCTCAACGTCTTTACATCGGTGCAAAATAGATTCTACATCACTCCCCAGGCAAGATGGGAGCTGTGGGTGGTGGATGGTAAGTCTGTCTACTGACATCTCTGACTGGTTCCTACAGAGCTTTATGCGATGTCTCCCCCTTAAGGCTCGCAGTTCTCTTGTTGGTTCTTGATTTGTTGTTTGAGCCTGCCCTGATCCTGTTGCCTCAGCCTCCTGGGCGCTGGGACTCTGGGCGTGAGACACCAAGCCAGCCTCGCATTCCTCCACATCCAGATATGACCTGTGATCCTTTTCGGAGAGGAGGTAAATCTGGGCCTAGAAGAGATGACGTTTCTTTCTTCCCCTGAAGAACCCTTTTGTTTTAACATGGAACCATGTATAAAATGTTCTAAAATCAAACCAAATAACTAAATAAATAAGTGTACCATTTGCTAAATGCCACCCTTGGACCAGTCCCTGAGTTACATTCTTTTGGCCCTTCCTTTTTAAGGTCAAAGCCTTCTTTCTGAAAGCTTTCACGAACTGCAGATTATAAGACATATTCTAAGTAAAGGTCTGTCTGGTTCAAACAGCCTGTAATAAAAGACTAATATGAAGGCTTACTGTAGGTGAGTGTTAAATCCCAGCCACCTTGCACCCGATGCACAGAGAAACTCTCCTTTGCTGGGCTTGGGCTCCCAAACCTGATAACCTCATGAGAAAGTCAAACATCTTCTTTCTTCACTGGGTGTCATCTGCATGGTCTGCCCAGAGGCATGTATTTCTTTACACCACTGATGGCCTGCCGGGTGCGAGCTGACAGGCTTGCTCTTCCCTGTACATTTCTGCGTATTGACAGGTGGAACTCCCCAAGGGCCAGTTTCTCCGGAGGGCGGAGGCGTGGGTTGCACGGGGGACGGCTGCTGGGTTCAGGGGAAGTACTCAAGGCACTGGGGAGCCTGGGCAGAACCCCACACCCTTGCCCCTGCTCCCTCTCACTTTCCAGCCTGCATTGCAATAAGGGCGGGGGCTGGATTAAGTGTCTTGACAGACTTCAGTAACCTTTCTGGCAGAGAGGGGACTGTACATCAGGATCACATTCCAGATGTGGGGATGCAGATTTGGGAAGGATAAAGGAAAGAGAGTGAGAAAATTAAATGTGGCAAGAAATAGATTTTCCCTCTCTGGCGGCTGAAAATAATTGAGTTGAGGTTATTTTGCAAAATAATCTGTTTTGAGATCTGTTCATCAACACGCTACCAACTGCCTTATTGATTTGAAAAGTTAAAAAAAAAAAAAGTAAAAGAAAAAGCAAAGAAAAAAAGAATTCATGTTGGCCCTAGGCTGCAGTCCCATCAAACATTTTCATCTCGGGTGAGGCTCTAAGAGGTGGCTTTGCTGTCTGAAGATGACTGACTTCGGATATAGAAACTGGAGGGCCGGGCTCTGTGGGAAAGGGCAGCTGGGCGTCCTGCCTGGACACCGGCTTTCCTACAAACAGTGCACACTGTACTGTCTTCCCAGCCTCCCCAGGTCTGGGCTTTGAAAGGTTTAGTCGAATTTTTTGAGACCCTTGCAGATGCTGGCCTTGCCTTACGACGAGGCAGCCTCCCTTCCTGCCTTTTGCATCTGGGCCTTCATTCTCCCCTTGACCTCTGTTCTTGGAGGGTTAGCAGAGTTTCTGCGTCGGGTTTGCCCTTACAGTCTTTATTAACCATGCAGGAAATATTCAGTAACTGTAACTCACCATACTGTAAGTGTGTGCTAAGACAGGCAGAAATCTGATTTGAGGGCCGGGGAGCCGGCTGAGCCGGTACAGTGTTTGCCGTGTACTTGGAAGGACCTAAATATGATCTCCAGCATCCGTGTGCAAAGGGAAGACACAGTGGCCGGCACGTGTGCTGGGGACACGGGGATGGGTGGATCCCTGGGCTCCCTGGCCAGCAAGGCTAACCTAATGGGTGAGCTCCAAGACAGAGAAATCACACCTCAGGACAATAAAGTAAAGCAAACAAGCAAGAGATCCTCCAAAGTTAAGCGCTTACACGTCTGCTCTTCAGAGGACCAGAACGTAGTTCTCAGTGTCTACTAGGGTGACTCAGAACCACCTCTAACTCCAGCTTCAAGAAGCTCAGCTTTGCCGTCTGGCCTCCCTGGGCAGCTGGACTACTGTGTACGTGTGTGTGTGTGTGTGTGTGTGTGTGTGTGTGTGTGTGTGTGTGTGTGTGTGTGTGTTTTAAAACAGTGAATGACACTTGAGGAGAGACACCCAAAGTTGACCTCTGGCCTCTGCACACATGTGTGTTCACAGAAGTACATCCCTCTCAGTGGCATGGCTGTGAAGCTAAAGGTTTTAGAGCTGGTGTTTAGGCAGTGTTCTGCAACCTTGATGTAAGCAGGGGCTGCAGAGCCTCAGGAAAGCAGTGGGGCTGGTGGAGGGAAGTTACCTGTCAGAGCAGATGTTCAGTTTGACCAAACCCTCCCTGTTCTGGTAACAAAGTACCCAAAGGGCATTTCTCCATAAGGAGATCCAGAAGTGAGAGGGAGAGCTACAAAATTGTCCCTAGATACGTGACTGAAATATACCAAGTTGGAGAATATGTTTAGTCTTGTGGCTGGAGAGATGGCGCAGCGGTTAAAAGCAGTGTCTGCTCTTCCAGAGGTCCTGAGTTCAAATCCCAGCCACCACATGGTGGCTCACAACCATCTGTAATGGGATCTGATGCCCTCTGCTGGCATGCAGGTGTATATGCAGGCAGAACTCTAATGTTTACACTTTTGCACCTTTTGAGTTTTAAACCACTTATTTTTATTTTTAGAAAATTAAAATGAGACAAATCAAAACAAAAAAATTACAATCAACAAACTGTGAAGACAGGGGTGTCAAATCTGACAGCCATGTTCCTTGCATCCATCCATCTTATTAAGCCTAGAGTCCCCTGGTCTTTATCTCACATGTTAGCTTGTCCCCCTTCCTATTCCTCCCCTTCCTGTCTCTTCCTAAAAGAAGGCTAAGGTTTATAGTATACATGCTTGAAAATGTGTGTGTGTGTGTGTGTGTGTGTGTGTGTGTGTGTGTGTGTGTGTGTGTATGAGTATCTCAGGAGTGTGAATTTGTCATCCCTGGGGAAAGGGACCTGTAAAGGAAAGGCAAAATCACCTTACTGTGAATGGAGTGGAGTGGAGTGGCCTGGCCTGGTGTGGCATAGAACGGAATACAGAATTCAGTAGATGGGAGAGAAAGAAATGACTGGAGCAGTCCCAGCTGATTGGCAGCAATGGTACATAATGTCTGGGTGCTGTTTTAGAAAAAGGAAAAAATATCATAACTCAGCTTTAAAATAAAATGAAAGTGTTTGAGATTATATTTAAGGAATGAGAGCCCTGGGTGGCATCAGAGCTCATTCAGAGAGCAGAAGCTGTAAGTGCCTCGAGGAGGAACAGGAACAATGGTAAGGAATTTGCTGCCTCTGTAAGCTGGTTCCCTGGAGAGCAGGGATGCTCAGAGTTGCCTCTCTACTGACAAGATTCCTTTGCATTCCTACCAGTGTCTACAGTTTATAGACCTGTAAAAGTCTCTCAGCTAAAAACCAACGAAAGGCACAGACTTATAAAAGCTGATGATCCAGAAAGGGCTTATTAAACAATGCCTTATTATTCCCTGGGAACTATACCCCCCCACACACACATATACAACCCCTTTTAAGCTTTCTACAAACAAACCTTTCAGACATAGCATTCAATGTTTCCATTTTCTTCTGCACTACAGATGTAAAATCTAGGCACACATTTATCAGACCTGTTTGATTAAAATGATGGCTTTAGCAGGCTCTGTGCATGTGGGGCCAGAGGTCAATGTCAAATGTCCTCCTCATTTCTTGCCATCTAATGTCTGGAGACCGGGTCTCATGTGTAGCCTTGGATAGCCTGGAGCTTGTTATATACGTGCCTTCCTCTGAGTGCTGGGATTAAAGGAAGATACCACCACACATAGCCTCTAGTTTCCTTCCTGTCGCTGTGGCAAAACAGTAACCAAAAGCACCTTAAGGGAGATAAGGATTTACTTGGTGTACACTCCGGGGTCATAGTTGACCGCTGAGGGAAGTGAGGACAGGAGCTCCGGCAGGAACCATGGAGGGAAGCTGTTTGCTCACAGACTCATGCTTATGTAGCTTTCAGCCCAGGACCACTTGCCTAGGGAATGGTACCACCTATAGTGGGTTGGACCCTTCTCTATCAATTAACACCTTGGCCATCTCTCAGAGACAGACAGGTCTGATGGTGGAACACACCTTTAATCCCAGCACTCAGGAGGCAGAGGCAGGTGGATCTCTGTGAGCTCGAGGTTAGCCTGGTCTACAGTGCAAGTTCTCGGACAACCAGGGCTACACAAAGAAACCCTGACAACAAAGACGAACAACAAGACCCAGAAGACTGGACTAAAAGAACTTGCATCTGCCTCGGCCTGGCCACCAGCTAGACAGACTGTTGGGTTCTGTAGACCCCACCCCCCAGTGACCTGGCACTATAAAAGGGGCTGCTTGCCCCCTCCTCTCTCTCTTGCTCTCTTTTTCCCTTGGCTTCTTGAGCCCCCCCCCACTCTGCCCTCCTCTCCCCATTCCCTTCCCCCTCTCTCTCCACACACTGCGGCTCATGGCTGACCTCTGCTTCTCTACTCCTCTCCGTCTCTTCTTTCTCTCTCTGCCTCTACTACCCCTATGGCCTGAACAAACTCTATTCTGTACTATATGTGGCTGGTCCCTCAGGAGGAAGGGATTCCCAACATGGCTCACCCAGAGGCATCCCCCTTGTCCCCAGGCCTTGCTGCACATCTACAGGCCATATAACCCACTCTCTTCATCCTTTTCCTAACATTGGTGCCAAAACCCAGGACATCATCTTTTCTTTTTTATATACACATCATTGGTGCCCCGTGTGAGGAGATTAGATTTCCTCACGACAGTTATCTCTTTTTCCTTTCTCAGTCCAAAAGCAACTCCTAGAGGAAACCGTTTATTTCTGTTTACCGTTGTAATCTGTCAGGAAGGAAAATCAAGGCAGGAGCTCAGGGCAGGAATGAGAGCAAAGACACAGAGCAAAGTTGCCTCCTGGCTTGCATCTCTTAGCTTGCTCAGCTCCCTATTTTATACCACCTACCCTCGGTCACCGCCCCCAGTGGGCTAGGTCCTCCTCTATCAGCTGACAATGAAGAAAATGCCCATCAGACCTGCACTCAGACAACTGGATGGAGGCACAACTGAGCTTCCTCTTCTGATAGCTTGTGTCCAGTTAACAAAATCAAAAACGAAACAAACTCAACCAGAACACTGCTAAACTTTGTGTAAATATTATTATTTAATAAATTCTGTCATGTGTGAGCCATGAACATGTTAATCTATGTTTTAGACACAGTGCACGTACAACACGTTAAGTTCTGTGACCCTTCCTAAGAACCACCGAGCTCTGTTCCCCTGTTGGCTATTGCATTGGCCATGCCCAGAACACCTTCTTCTCCTCTCATTCCACCAGATAATCTTGTCTTCTAGATTCCCAACAAGAATTAGACCTAGTACTCACTGTCCCATTAACTGCAGGGAGACCCAACTAAGCCCCCTAGTGGTTTTCCCAAAGTCCCTTTCTACTTCCTTGAGGGGAAAGGACCCACCTCTGTGCTGTAGCAGAGAAATGCCAGCAAGGCTCCCACCTTCTCAAGCTCCCCCCCCGCCCCCCCAGTGAGCTGGGGTTTGGAGAGTTCGGTGGTGAGTTTTGGCTTCATCATCTTTGCAGCTTGTGCCTCTTCAGAATGCAGCTCCTCCTGTTGCGGTGTCTTAGCATCTGGCCTCACAGGCAGGGTCTCCATGCAGGTGCTACAGTTGCTGAATAGTAATTCTGTGCCAAGCCCTCTTTTATCTTTGTGACAGCCTCCTTTTAGGGTCATTAAGGGATTCACCTAAAAACCCCCAGATAGTAAGGATTGAGGTAAGGGACCATCCCTAAGTAGTGCCCGGTTTCATTCCTGATTCCCTCTTTAATCTAAATTTTAAAAAATGCCTGTAACCTACAAACCAGTAGATTAAAACACCTTTTTTCTTTAAATTTTTAATGCCACATGCCTGAGAGAAATGATGCGTAAGCGAGTCCTAAGTTTCGGAATGTTCTAAGCTCTGTGCTGTGGCCTAATACACGGGCAGGATTAGTAACAGGCTGCACATTTTAAAAGAATATGTTTGCTTTCTTCTTTGTTGGGTGTAAAGTTCTGAGGCTTTCTCTGATCTTGGCCTCTCATGGCTTCTCATTCAGAGGGATCACAAATGGTGTTTTAGAGCCACTTACGACCCCGAATAGCAAAATACCATCATAGCATGTTGACATGCTGAAACCCTGTTTCCGTGTCTGCTGGGAGCTGGAGGGATGGACTCACAGTTAGGAGCACGTGTTCTCTTGAAAAGGACCCAGGTTCGACCCCCAGCATCCACATGGTACCTAATCACCACCTCCAGCTCCAGTTCTATAGGATCTGAAAGCCTACTTCTGACTTCCACAGGTCCCAAGCACACACATATTATACATATACACATGTAGGTAGAACATTCAATCCAATAATATAAATTAAAAATGTTTAATATATTAATAAATTTATTCTTTTGTGTGTATATGTGTGTGTTAAGAATGTGTGCACATGAGTGCATGTGTGCATATGAAGGCCTCAAGAGACCCATCAGATGTCATCTTTTGTCACTTTCTATTAATTCCTATGAAGATAAGCTCTCCCTATGAGTCTGGGGCTCCTGTTTTCTCCATTGGGCCGGAAGTCAGCAAGCCCCAATAGTCTCCTGTGTCTGCCCCCTCAGTGCTGGGGTTGCAAACATGGGCAAGATGCCTAGCTTGCTCTATCGGATCTACAGGATCCTGGCTGTACAACAAGTGCTTTTAACTACAAACTGTCTCTTCATCCCCTCAACTTTATTTGTAAAGAGCATGTGTGTATATATAGCCATATGTGTGTATGTGTGCCGTGTATGTGTGTGTGTGTGTGTGTGTGTGTGTGTGTGTGTGTGTGCCAGAAGTCATCCTCAAGTGCTATACCTCATGAGTTGTTCATCTCGTTTTCTGACACAGAATCTCTAACTAGATCCTGGGGCTCACAAATTAGGTTAGGCAGGCTGGCTGTGAACCCCAGGGATTTGTCTGTCTGCCTCTTCAGAGCTGGGATTGAAAATGTGGGGTTCACCCTGAGCTTTCAGGTGGGCACTAGGGGTCACACAGCCCCTCATGGCAGCACAGCAAACACTTCCTGTGACTATGTGGGGTGTCTCTGCCTCTTTATCCTGAGGGCCACAAGCAGTTCATGGAAAGGGGCGTTGCCACTGGGGGTGGGGTTGGAGAAAGCATTACAAATGAGCACACACACATACAAGTCAATTTTTACAAAATACCGACCGTTGGTCAGTCAGCAATCAGTACAGTCGCTGGAGTAGCCCTTCCCTCAGGATGTGTTATGGACACTGGAAGGAAGTCAGTTCCAAGCTAGGTCAGAGGGTAGACTGGAATATGCAGAATTGCTGCCTTGTTTTGTCCTGGAGGACAGCGGGGACCCGAGTGATGCAGGCTTCCCCCCATGTTTCTGTGCTTGGCGCCTCTCCCCTGATGCCCTGGGTTGGGAAGTGACTGAGCTCTCAAACGGGGGATGTAGTGGGAAGTGTAATTCTCCTTGTAGAGCAGTAACCTTCATGGGTTTTGCCTTCACGGTCAGGCAATCTCATCTTAGAGGGAGGCCAGGTGGATAAGAGGGAAGGAGGGTTGGTGGGTACTTGTAACTCAGTAATCCTCCAAGCATGAGACAGGAGCTGACCACAGTCTGTGTACCAAGAAGTGGACACAGTAATAGAGGGCCATGAATCTCAATTTTCAGTTCTGAGAGTGTTCTCTAGGCCAGGGAGATAGCTCAGTCCGAGGAACCCGAGTTCAATCCCTAGGCATGGCGGTACACATTTGTAGCTCTAGGACTGAGGAGGCAGAGGCGAACACAGCTCTGAAGTTCATTGACCAGCCAGCCTAGGCCAGCTCAGTGAGCTCCGGGTCAGTAGAAGACTGAGTCTTAAAAACAGCAAAACCAAAACCAAACAAAAAATCCAATAACACCAAGACAGATATCACCTAAGACATAACAACCAAGCTTGCTCTCTGTATGCATGGTTATACACGGTGACTTGTAAAGAATGCGGGGACACGTGCACATGCACACGCACACACAGGGATGGTCCTTGTTCATCAGTTCAGCTGTTAGAAAAGCTTTCATTGCCTCGGCAGAGCCCAGGGCATCCCAGCAACTTCCTGGGAGTCGTGCAGGATTGCAACCTGAGAATGAGCAATGGCCAGACACACACTGATTTCTAGGAAAGAGGTTTCTTGTAGGAATGAGGTCAGCTTACTCACTCAAAATAAAGGCGAGGAGGGCGAACGCCCAGTCTCTGTTTATAACCGTGCAAAACAATTCTCGAGACAAGCCATTAGTCAAGCAACAGACCGCTTACAGATGGTGGCTCGGGCCGGAAGCGGTGGGATGGTGGGTCCTTAGTCATCATTCATAGATAGGCTGCTGGAATCCATGAACCTAAGGCCTGAGCTCAGGTGTGCTATAGGGCTTAATGTTGAATTGTGTGTCTTATGTACATAGTGAAAGTCACAGGAAGTACCAAAAGTGATAAAAAGAGGACCTCACCCAAACCCATATCTCTTCATACTTCCCTTTCCTCTGCCCCTGGTCCCTAAAGCCAAAACAACTCTGGACTGTTGTAACTGTGTGGCTTCCATCAGGGGGTAAACATTATCTGCTGGGGCCAGCCAGATGGCTGGGTGGTTAAGGCATTTTACAGTGCAAACCTAGCCACCTGAGTCTGATCCCTGGAATCCACATGAAGGAAGAATGAAAGAACTGAGTCCACAGACTTGTCTCTGACCACCATATGCCTACCATGGCAGACATCATGTGCACACACACAAAGATCAGAAACTTAAACTGAAAACTGCCAGGCTGCAAGCCTCCCAAGGAATGTCTGTGGAGATTACAAGTAATCTCTTCATCTAGGTAAGTTAGTCAGTCTTCAGATGGGGGGTAGTAAGATAGAGTAGTGTGTGCAGGCACAAACGCACACAGGTCCCAACCCATGTGCCATCCTCTGGGCAGCCTTCTCAGACCTCCCCAGACTTAATTAGCTTCTGCTGACTCTGCTCTGGAGCAGGGTGTGCTTCCCACACTGCCTGCTTCTCACACTAAACTGTGTCTGCTGGTTTCAGTGTTTGTGTCTCTCTTACCCTCAGCCTCATATGGTGTACTCTTGTGGGAGCAGAGCTTTTGCCTCCCCGTATCACTCCTGGTGGGATTCATGTTTCCTGACATATTTTATAAGCAGCAAGGATGATGATGTATGAGAGAGAGAGAGAGAGAGAGAGAGAGAGAGAGAGAGAGAGAGAGAGAGAGAGAGAGAGAGAGAGATCCTGGTAACCCAGGAGGAAGGATTCCATCTGTCCTTGAGAGCTAAGTTAACGAGGGGTGGAGATGATGTACCAGTTAACTAGCATACTAGTTATCAACAACTGTGTTAGAGATGCACATTCAGGGGTGCCACAGTTAAAATCTGAGACTCAGGTAAACCCTGGCAGCGGAGCTTTAGTAAGTCCTCTGGGTTATCATGATGTGTGTGAACGTGAGAACCATCGACCTAGCTTCTGGCAAGGATGAAGACATACCTCTACACTGTGACCCAAAGCAACCTCAGGAGTACCCTTAATCTTTACGGGATCTTGACTTAGGTAAAGCCAGATCTTTATCTTCATTGCAGAAAAGGATTTTAGGATAAGCCAGTATGGAGCAGAGTTGAAGTTTATTAAAAGACATTTTTAAAAGATTTTAATTCTTTGCTTCTCTCTCTCTCTCTCTCTCTCTCTCTCTTTGTGTGTGTGTGTGTGTGTGTGTGTGTGTACATATGCATGTGCATGCTGATAGGGTTACAAAAGGAATTAGACCATTTTTGTTACTGTAAAAATGACTTTGGTGAGGGTTCTAGCAATTGTAGGTTTAACCTGAGATTGGAGAAAGGCCTTGAACAAATGTTAATTATGTAGAGTTTTTGGTTCAGCCAGGTTCCAGGGTGAGGGGCCCCTTCCTTTCCCATGTCCCCTTAAGATTCTTATCTTTCTTTCTTACCTCACTACAATGACTATATTATTTACCACCAAAGACAACAAACTCTCCCAGAGACTGCCTCGGCTCTTTTTGTGACCAGGCATAGCAGAGAAAATTAATCTCCTGTGTTCCCCTTGGTTGATTAGTAATGCCTATTTTGAAGCTCTGCGTGAAAGCTTATGAGTCTATTGCTATTTCAGGGTGAAAGGTGCCATGATTGATTAGTCCTGTCTGCATAGGTACAATGTGAGTAGTACTCTTGCCCTGTCCTTCACAGTCTCTTATCTGGAGCCCATCTGGATTATTATACGTGATGACAACTGTTGGGGTCTGACGGGCTCTGCTCTGACCTTCATGTTCTTATTTTCCAAGATGCAGGCTTCTTCCTGGACCCCAGTGTCTGCTTATATCTAAGTCCTACCTATTTCCTCGGCCTACTCCGGGTAACCTGGAAGGGAATCTGAGTGAATGCGACCCGTAGAAACAAACTCATCGGAGCTGTCATACGAACGCATGATCAGACTCCATGAGAAGACAGATGTGAAAGGTCAAGAGCATGCTGGGTGGAGACTTAGATCGTGGAGGGACCAGTGAGGGCCGTGGGTTGGAGAAGACCATGATTCCACAAGGAGATGCCTGGGGCAAGTAGGCCTTGAGCAGAAGTACACAGTGGAGGACAAGGACACTAACATCAGACAGAGATGCTTAGGACACACTCCAGAAGAGGAATGGCTTGGGTGGGACAGCTGGGAAAGATACTGGAATGGTGGCATTCCTCACACAATGAGGGAAGAACGGAGGAGGGAGGAGACTTCAGAACTTGAGTCCGGTGCTCAGTGGGTTTGAGGAGAAACAAGGGTATCCCAAGGCGGATGTAGATCAGGCGTGTTAGTATTGGAGCTCCTGGCTCCCTGTTGTACAGCTACTCTCCTTTTGCTCTGGTAAAATACCATAACCAAGGCAACTTATAGAAGGAAAAGTTTATTTTGGCTTATGATTCTGAAGGGATGAGAGTCCCTTCACGGTAGAGCAGAATGGCAGTAGGCAGGCATGGCAGCTGTGGTGGGAATCTGATGATTCCAATCCTCAAATGCAAGTTCAAAGCAGAGAGAGCAAACTAGACATAGGGTGATGCTAAATAGTCTAAAAGCCCGCTTCCAACAACTAGTTTCTTTCCTCAAAGCTGTACCTCTTAAACCTCCCAAAACCAGCTGGAACCAGCTGGAACCAAGTGCTCAAATGCTGGAGCCCATGGGGGTTTGCTTCTCACTCACAATCCCAGGAGATGGCAGGAGAGGGGTGAGTGAAGGAAGGAGCTATGGACACCCTCAAGGAATGTCTGCACTGGGTAGAAAGAAGGGGAATTGAGTTTGGGGGGCAGAAAGCAGGAGGCTATGGTACTGAGAGGTTGCAGCGCGTGTGCATGAACAACAGCAGAGGGCGGAGGCTTCAGAACAGGTGTGTATCACCAACACTTACCAGTGTGTCTTTAGGAAGAGCCTTTGCTGAGAAGTGGGCAGGTTCGCTGTGCACGGGAGCAACGCAAGATCCCACATCCTGCAGCGAGTGTGTGTGGAAATGGCCAGAGGCAGGACCCAGACTTGACAAGTCGCTATTCTAGTTCATTATTTGCTTTCCTGTTAATGGGATCATCTTAAATATTAGCCATCATAAAAGCATGCTTTTAAAAACTGGATCTCCTATTGTGACTCACTACTTAATAACCCACTTTCTTTCTTCTGGGGCTGAGGAAGTAACGTGTTTGGAGCTGGCTGTTGCCATCAAAGGCTTTGGAAGGTTTCTGCTCCTGGCTTAGGCAGCTGAGGTCTGGGGGAAGAGGCGCTCTCTTGGTCTCTCTCCTTGTGTTCCTTCCATGTTGGCTGATGTTTCTGGAAGGTGGGGGAAGGTGGTCTTGGTCCTCCAGAGAAGTGGGGAGCGTCCCAGCTGCCTTGGGCTTTGTGTCTGTGGCTCGCTCGTTGTCAGGTGTGCTGTCTAGCTTGGCTCCTCACCAGCCCTGCAGTGTCTTCCCACCAGATTGGTTGTACTGAACGCCGCCAAAGCAGACTGGCTTCATTCCACATGTGTGCGTTTCCCTTAGTCCTTCACAAGTAGAAGATCATCCAACCTCCCCCTGTGGACACGAAAAGAGAGGCCCAGGAAGCCATTCAAATTTATACTGTGACTTTAACATGGGGAAGTGATGATTGATCATTGGGACTATGTATCAGTTTGCTTTTAAGAAGTGAATGGGGCCTATGAGATAAAGGCATCTACTGTCAAAGCTGAGGACCTGGTGAAATCCCTGAGGCCTACATAGTAGCAGGAGAGAAATGACTCCTGAGAGTTGTCCTTGACACCACACACACACACACACACACACACACACACACACACACCTGTACTAAGAAACAGACTGTCCTGTGGAGTGTGG
Organism: Micromys minutus; assembly: GCF_963924665.1. NCBI lineage: Eukaryota > Metazoa > Chordata > Mammalia > Rodentia > Muridae > Micromys > Micromys minutus. The sequence continues at coordinate 50,730,577 of NC_137985.1, read as the reverse complement.
TACAGAAAGGATGGCTTAGCAGTTAAGGGTGTGCATTGCTCTCGCAGAGGACCTGTAGTGCCCACTTTGGTCACTTACACTCACATGCATATATAACTTTAAGCACACACACACACACACACACACACACACACACATAAATAACTTAAAAATTAAAAAAATACTTTTAAAAAACAACAAAAATAAAAAGAATGTCAGAATGGAGTCTGAGATGCTGAGGGAAGAGAAAGGATGCTTAAAGAACTGCCAAAGGAATCGAACAAGAGGAGGAGAAATCTGGTGCTCTCTGAGGGAAGAGAGGTCCCCTGTGAAAGAAGAGAGATTTCCGGTCGTGAGGAAATCCAATCTCCTCACACGGGGCACCAAAGATGTGTATATAAAAAAGAAAAAATGATGTCCTGGGTTGGCACCAATGTTAGGAAAAGGATGAAGAGAGTGGGGGGCGGTATGACCCATGGAGGTGCGGTGAGGCATGAGAGCAGGGAAGATGTCTCTAGAGGACCCATGTTGAGAATCCCTTCCTCCCGAGGGACCAGCCACACAATGATATAGTACAGAATAGAGTTTATAGGTCATGGGGGAGTTAGGAGGGTGGTAGAGGCAGAGAGAGAAGAGAGGAATAGAGGAGTAGAGGCCGGCCATGAGTACAGCATGTGGAGAGAAAGGGGGGAAGGGAATAGGGAGAGGAAGGACAAAGGCGGGCAGATCAAGAGGCCAAGAGAGCAAGAGAGTGGGGGGGGGGGGCAAGCAGCCACTTTTATAGTGCCAGGTAACTGGGGTGGAGCATACCTGGGTATTGCCAGGTAACTGTGGGGTGGGGTCTACCTGGCTGTTGCTAGGTAACTGAGGGGTGGGGTTAACAGAATCCCAACACCCTGTCCTGTGATCACTGGGCCTTCCAGAGCTGTCACTACATTGAAAGGTTGGTTTTTGCCTCACAGATGCGAATGTTCCAGTACATAAGATGATTACCCCATTGCTTTGAGCCTATGGTAGGATTATATTATGGTAGGATTACAAAAGAACAAATCCACTCACCTCATGACCAGGAAGCTAGAAAAGGAGGAAGGGGGGGAGGACAAAATGAGGAATCCTATAATCCCATTCAGGGGTGCCCTCAATAACCTGAAGATCACCCACCAGCATCACCTTGGGAAATAAGCCATTAACATAGCTTGGGAAGACTTTATGATCTGACCTATAGCAGGCTGTTCAGTTGAAGAACTCCAGCACATGCGGAGTGCCAGCACTCAGGGGTGGGGCTCTAGCAACATCAGATATACCAGAATGGCAAACACATCCTTGTCCTCCTCACCCACATGTTCACAAGTTTGTGCGCTGTTGGAATCAAAGATGAAATGGTTGTTGCACTTGACAAATAAAGGCACTCAGATGGTGGTGTAAAAAGCTAAGGCAGTAAGTAGTTCAAAGGAACACCAGCCAACTGACCTTCAGGCTGGTATCTCCTGACTCAGGAGGGTTTTGTAGCAGGTTTTCAGGACTGGCCTATGGAAGTCCTGTTATCAGGGAAGGACCTGTCTAACCCAGATGGGCTGGGTCTGGGGCAGTCCTGTAAAGATCACAGAGAGAAACATTGCCACCAAGGACCTTAGAAAAAGAAAGAGGGACAGCTGCTTTCAGTTAGGCAGGGACAGGTCCTTGAAAGAAAATAAAAATGGATCTTTGCTAGATTTACAGGGAAAACAAAACTTAACTTTGTGCCTTTAATGCAGACATCTAAATTTCCAGCAGATGGAGATGTTCCCACATGGAAGAGAACATTTACAGGTATCCCAGCCCCAGACTTCCTCCTCCTTAGGACTGGATCATTTGTTCCTTTGGAGAGGCGGAGAGGACTTTGTAAAATGTCAGCCTCCTAGTTTAAATCAGTTGGGTTTTCCATGGAGAACTTCAGGGAGACCAGGGCTTCTCAGGGAGTTAGGTCTGAAAGGATGAAAGCCTTACTTAGCCCACTCTTCCCTTGTTTGAGGTGGATTTGGTCCCTTGTCTTTTGTTTCTTAAGCCCCTGTGTGGAAGCCGCAGACTGCAGCCTTCCTGCAGCTCTCCATCTGCATGGATTTGCATCATAGTACTGGATGCTTTGGGAGACAACAGCTTTAAGTTTTGTTGTCTTTCTTCTTCTTCTTAGTTTTCCACTCTTCTGTCTTGGGGCCTAGGGTCAAGTTGTTTCCAAAGCCTGCCTGTATTCTGTTTGGGGGCCTTTGAGGACTTGGGCAGGGCGCTTTGGCCACCGGTTGGAGCTGCTGAATAGCGGGGCAGGGGGAGAGCAGTGAGGCCCACCTCATTAACATTTAAAACAACAACAACAACAAGTCCTGCCCAACTGCCTAAGAAAGGGGACCATGGGACTTTGTTGTCTGGGTGACCACAGGGTTAGGGAAACATTTTCAGATCTGCGGCAGGCTCCCTGTTTTGATGCTTTTTTTCTCTCTTTTGCTACAAATCAAATGACTCAACTAAGGGCTTCCATGAGGTGACAGTGTGGCTGCATTTGTGAAGGGATCATGTTTTTGTAACTTGCTTTTTCTTCCCTGGTCTTTCCCCTAATGATTCCATACAAAAGATCCCAGGTTTTAGTTTGCTTCCTTTTCCAGATGGTGAACGTAAACTCTTTCAGATTTTAGGGTAAAGATAAATTCCAGGAGGAGGGTGAGTGGGTCGCTGGGTATGCATTATGCCACCTATGTTGGGATCCCCATTCCCACTTTTCTAGGCTCTCCAAAAACTTCACCCCAAAACAAGTGTAAAGCAGTCAGATATTACGACCCTATTCCTGTTCCACCATTGTCTCTAATTTTCTCTTTAATTAAACCAAAACCCCGGGGGGAGGTTTCTGTTCTGTTAGGATTCTGTAAACCCCACCCCACAGTTAACTGGCAAAGGCCAGGTGTGCTCCGCCCCAGTTATCTGACACTATAAGAAAGGGGTGCTTGCCCCCCCCCCCTCTCTCTCTCTCTCTCTCTCTCTCTCTCTCTCTCTCTCTCTCTCTCTCTCTCTCTCGTGTGTTCTTGCTCTTTGCTCTCTCTGCTCTTGCTTTCCTCCCCACCTTACCCCTCCTCTCCCCATTCCCTTCCCACCTCTCTACTGCTCATGGCCGGCCTCTGCTTCTCTTCTCTTCTCACTCTCTGCCTCTGCTACCCTCTTAACTCTCCCATGCCCTGAATAAACTCTGTTCTGTACTATACCATTGTGTGGCTGGTCCCTCAAGGGGAAGGGATTCCCAACATGGGTCTCCCAGAGACATCCTTTTTGCCCTACGCCTTGCCGTACTTCCAAGGAGCCTACCCCCCCCCACACACACACATACACTCTTCATCTTTTTCCTAATGGGGAAGCAGGGTGAGAGAATGAGACTATGGTAACTAGTGGTCTTCCTATATGCCTAGCTCCTGGCTACTGAAGCAACCTGTTGCTAGGTTGCTGTCAGGCAGAGCCTAGAGGAGTTGCTAACAGACAGCACAATCACTAATTGCATTAACTTGTAAACATGAAGACCTGAGTTGGATTCCTGAAACCCACATTAATAAAGGTGGGGGGGGGTTGGAGGAGCAGCAGCTAAGTTTGGTGGTTGTATATCCCAGTGCTAGGGGTATGAAGACAGATGTATCCTTGAACAGTCCACTAGCCTACTCATCAACTTCCAGGCCAGTGGGACCTTGCCTGAAGACCTGTCTTAGCATTTCTGTTGCTGTGTTGTAACATGAGCAAAATGCAAGTTGAGGAGGGAAGGGTTTATCTGGCTCACACTTCCACAGCTGCTCAGTATCCAAGGAAGTCAGGACAGGAACTCAAACAGGACAGGAACCTGGAGGCAGGAGCTGATGCAGAGGCCATGGAGGGGTGCTACTCACTGGCTTGCTTCCCCTGGCTTGCTCAGCCTGCTTTCTTATAGAACCCAGGTCTACCAGCCCAGGGATGGCACCACCCACAATGGACCCTCCCACCCTTGATCACTAGTTGAGAAAATGCCTTACAGCTGGATCTCATGGAGGTCTTTTTCTCAAGTGAGACTCCTTTCTCTGTGATAACTCTCACTTGTGCCAAGTTGACACACAAAACCAGCCAGTACAGCAGCACCTGAGGAATGCTATCCAGGATGTGTTCTGACCTCCAATGACCTTCACCCACATATACACACGAGTAAAGCAACCTGTCTACTACTATAGAAGATTGACAGACAAGAGAGTGTTCCCTGGGGTAGTTCAAGGTCGATTTCTCTGTATCCCTGTTAGGCATAGACACTCTTCTTCACCCTTAGCTCTGGGTGCCATTTCCCATTGAAGCCCAGCAGTGCTGACTTAACCTGGAAATATGCCAAACCAGAGAGGCGAGACAGTCATGGGGAAAGTCACTTACAACCCTTGGAAATTCAAGAAGCCTTAGGTCAGTCACCTGGCTGACTGGAAAAGACCTGAACCCCGAGAATATGCCGAAAGGAGCCTCCAGTCTCTGGCTCCCACTTGCCGATATTGACTTCTGTCCCCAAGGCCCTTGAGAGGCTCTGGTCTGCCACCCATATTTAGCAAGTCACCCATGTTGAACAGAACTCATGTCCAGGAAGATGAACTAGACAATAATAGGATGTAGTCGGATGAGTGGGGTCTTCAGCCGTAGGGTACCACTCTCTGGGTTTGGTCGGTAACCAAGAAAACGACAGTAGCTTATGTTGTTATCTGCACTAGAGCTGCAAAGGATCAGGCCAGTCAAAATTCCAGCATGCTTGACATTTGATAGATACTAAGAGAGGAAAAGTCACTCTTCTTTGGTGGTGTGACCGTGGGTGGGTTTCCCATCTCTTAGTTGACGGCCCTGAACCCATGGATGATGTACACCATAATTAGACAAAAAAGGGGGTGGGGAATAAAATTGGGACTGTGGTACTGGGTGGAGTTGGAGGGGGGTAATGGCGGAAGGATGTGCCTCAAATGCATTTATAAAGGTATACAATTCTCAAAGAACAAACAAACTGTTTAAAAATGAATCTATTTTGTTAATTTTTAGTATAAACAAAGACTTAGGAGTGAGGGTGGGAGTCAAGGACTCCCAAGCATGTAGCTCAGATTCCCAATGAGCACAGTTTATTAGAAGCATCTCTCTTGCCAGCCAAGACCCCTCTTCTACATTCCTCTTGGTTCAAGCAGAGGTCATCTCTCCTCAGGCCAGGAACCTTCTAGCTGCATTCCAGCCAGGAATATCTGGACTTTCCTTTGATCTAGTTTTTTCCCCTCACTATTTAATCTCTTCAGAGAGAGGCAGACACATTTGTTTCTTGGCCATTAATAGTTCAGGCTTTTTTGTTTTCCATGCATGCACAGAAGACAAATCAAAACAGCGCTCTGAATGTTCCCCATCCTCTGTGGAACCCGAGACTGTACATGCCCCTCTACCTTGCTATGCACAAACCATCCCTTGGGTTTGTCCAGCAAGAGGCAATCAATTTGAGTTTTGAATACTCCAAGGGCTTCTTAGATTCCTTCAGGCCAGCTGCTGGATTCTCTCCCCGTACCTTCCCATGATTCATTGGTTTGGCCAGCAAAGCTACAGAGACCCGTCACGTGCCAGCAGTGTGACAGAGAGAACTCTCAGGTGGAGTCATGATGTGCGCCTCAGGAATGGCACTCACAGCCAGCGTCACATTCGCTTCATTGATTTTGAGTCAGTAACGTCACCTTGCTTTCCAAAGGCTAGCTGGTATTTCCATCTATCAGAACACATTCCTTTCTGGAAGGGTTTTGATTTTCTAGATCCTTGTGATATTTGCCAAGCTTCAGATGGAGAGGAGGAGACCCCGTAGGGCAGACTAGTCTGCCAGGAAACCACCTTCAACCCTTAGATTTGGCCGGTGGTATTTGCCGGAGTGCTTATTAGATGCTCTGGGGTGTATATGAAGAAGGATGGGAAAGCTTTTTTTTAGTCTGTGGGGCACAACCCCTTTGAGGGTCAAATGGCCCTTTCACAGGGGTTGCATACTAGATATCCTGCATATCAGATATTTACAGCACGTTTCATAACAGTAGCAAAAGACAGTTATGAAGTAGCAGCAAAATAATTTTACGGTTGTGGGCCACCACAATGTGAGGAACTGCATTAGAGGGCCGCAGCATTAAGAGGCTGAGGACCACCGTGTAAGAGGTTTGTGTGGGCTCTAGCGAATGGCTTACTTTTTTTAATGTAATAGACTCAAAACGTCAGTGTCTTTGTTATTTTTAGATGTGTAATTCAGTGGTGTAACACATGTTCATGCCGTGCAAGCAATTCCCAGAACTCTTTATCTGTCAGAACTGAAACTTCTCCCGTTGAATGGCAAACTCTTGGGACTGTAGAGATGCCTCCATAAGTCAGATCACTCGCTGTGCAAGACTGAGGACCTGTGTTCAGATCCAGCAGCCACTTAAAGAATGCCAGGCACATGTCTGTAATACCAGCACTGGGAAGGGAGATCAGGGTGAGTGGAAGGAGGGGGTCACTGGAACTGGCTGGCTACCAGCTCAGCCTAAAGAAAGTAAGGTAGAGAGCGATCAAGCAGCCCTTCCTGCTTCCTGCTCTTGCCTCTGCGTGCAAACATGCAGGTATATATTAAGCTATGTAGACACATATAGGACATACAGGATGATGTCATTGCACAACAGAGTGAGTCAAGCCTATCATTGGATGAGAAGGAAAGGTAGTGGGGAAAAGTCTAGGAAAGCAAAAGAGGAGGAAAAAGCAGGAGATTCATGGAGGAAAGAGGCAACATGGAAGCAGATAGCCGTTGATGTTTCTCTCGGCGCATCTCTAGATGGATAAGGTTGTTACGATTCTTTCTAAGGGTTTCTATGGGTCAATTTATCTTATCTAGGTGGGCAGTTCATATCTTTGTCAACTGGCTGTAAGCTTATTGTGTAGAGGGACTGTGGATTGAGAATTTAACATGTAAACCTGTTTGGTAAGTTAATGATTGTTGAGTTGTGACTTTACCAGGCCTGTGGAACCAGATGTGTGGGTACCAGGCTTGGGAACTAACCACATAGGGGATTGCACTTCGACTTCCCACTGGAGCAGCGCCTGGAGCAGCTCCCACAGAGTAAGACAGCAGGGGCCAGTAGCAGCAGAACAGAACCATATTATATACTTACCACCACATATACATGCCTCTGTGTATGTATAGTATGTATGTTTCTAGCCACATACACACACACACACACACAACATGCACATATACCCCTCCCTTAGCCCCTCTTTCATCTCTACCCAATGTCTCTATAAATCTGACTCCTCCAATTGCTTCATATATAATCATACAGGTTTGACGTTGTTTCACTCAAAACAATATCCTCAGATTTCATCTATAGTGCAGCATGTATTCAAATTCCCCCCTTTTAAGACCCGAATACTACTCTACTGCATATTTAATATTCATTTTGGTCACTCATTTACTTTTTGGATGCTTCAGCAGTTGCCATGAACATAGATGTGTACATATTTCTCCAGGACTCTGCTTTCAGTCCTTGGGAGAAGATGACCAGAAGTAGAAGTCTTAGGTCATTTGTTCTTTTCTAACTATCTCTAAGAAACCATTTTTATCATTTTCCGTAGTAGTGCTATTTTACGTTTCCACCAGCAGTGTCTAGGGTTCTGGTTTCCCCACATCCTTGCTGCCTTAGTTACTTTTCTACAGCTATGTCAAAACACTGTGGCCAAGGCAACTTATCAAACATTTAATTTGGGGCTGTTGGTTCCAGAGGGTTAGAGTCCATGACCGTTATGGCAGCATAGGCAAGTGGGCAGTCAGGCACTGGAGCAGGAGCTGAGAGCTCACGTATGATCCTCAAGCGTGGGGCAGAAAGAGCTAACTAAAAAGGACATGAGCTTTTGGAACCTCCAAGCCACCTCCAGGGACATATCTCTTCCAATAAGGCCACACCTCCTCGTCCTTCCCAAACAGTTTCACCAACTGGTGACCAAACACACACATATATCTGAGCCTATGGAGGCCATTCTCATTCAAACCATCACACTTGCCAATGCTTATATCCTGTTCTGCTTTCTTTTGTAGTAGCCGCCATGCTAGGTATGATGTGGTCTTACCCTTTTTGTTTTTGTTTTTTAAGAATAAATCACATCTTTAGCCATCTTTCCATTTTTTGGGTAAATAGATACATATCAGAAAATGTTAACACTTGCCTTTAACTGTTCTCAAAAACAAACACTGTAAAAGTCCAAATAAGATGGGCCCAATAGACTCCAAGTCAAAGGCTTAAGAGGGTTTATATTTCCTGCTTGTTATCTACCTTGATTGTCATGGGCGGTTTAGTTTCCTTTTCTATTGCTGTGATTAAAAAAAAAAATCACAACAAAATCATCTTAAGGGAGAACAGATTTTTTTTAGCTCACAATTCAGTGATATAGTACATAGTCTTAAAAATAGCTGGTCACATTATACCCACAATCAGGAAGTGTAGAGAGATGAATGCTTGTGTTCAACTGTCTTTCTCCTTAAATTATTATTCACTTGTTAATTGTATGTGTGCCTGAGTATATGTGTGTGCAGCATGTACGTGAATACCCACTAAGGATTGATGGGGGCATTGGATCTCCTAGAATGAGAGTTAATAGGTGATTGTGAGCTACCCAATATGGATGTTAACAATTAAACACAGATCCTCTGGAAGAAGAAGTGCTCTTAACTTTCCAGCCATCTCTCCTGCCCCACATTTCTCCATTCTACATTCTAGGACTCAAACCCAGGGACTGGTGTCATCCACTTTTAGTGTGAGTCTTCCTACCCCAATTAACCTAATAGACATAACCCTTCTCAGGACTGGCCAGAGGCCAGATAAATCCTCAAAGCTGTGTCTGGAGGGTTGTCTCCTGTGTGTTTCCATATCCTGTTGTCAGTTAACACTAAGCATTGCGATGGGACTTTGCTTTTGATGAACTGGCCCCATGAGTCTAAGAAAGAGAAAACCCAGGCTAGATTAGAGAGAACGTGAAGATTTCGGCTGTTGGAAGGTATGTGGGCTGCGTAGACAAGCTACCAGTGTTTGCTTTTCACAACTCTACAGAGTTTAAATCTGGTTTTGGTTGGTCCTCACTGTCCTATAGCCTCCCTCCCACCTCCAGGCTTCTCAGACTGGGAAAGGTCTAGATCTTGGTGCTTGCCTGTCTGTCAGAACCTTGTCCGAGGAGTGATTCGTAATACTAAGTTACCCAGCAATTTTTCCTGGATCCTGATCCATGTGGAGCAGTGGGAAGGAGAATGATTGACAAGTGAGATGACCCTATCAGAGATACCACAACCTTCCATCAAAAGTACGTTGGAAACCCAGGCGGAGCTCTCTCTTCTTTTCTCGACCCTCTGAGTGTTGGCTATGTCTGTCTAAAGCAAAAGTCAAACATCAGGCTGTGGCTGCAGAGTCAAGGGAAAGTATGTAACTGAACTCCAAAAAAGCATCATTATAAATAATTCCTAGCAGTGGCTACATACTGTATGCAAGTAATTGTACATGAGCATGCATGTATGAATGTGTGTGTATATGCACGTATGCATGTGTCTATATATGTGTGTGTGCATGTGTGTGTATGTATGTGTGCATATATGTGCATGTGTGTATATGTGTGTGTGCATGTGTGTATGTATGTGTGCATATATGTGCATGTGTGTGTATATGTGTGTGGGGGGGTTTCCATTCTCACAGTTTATTTACATTTTTCATTAACACTGAGAATATATGTTGGTGGGAACATTTGCTGAGGTAAAAGATTAGTAAATAAATCCCTTGTATCTGTTACTTTTCTGTTATTGTAATAAAATACCATGACCAAGGTAACCTACAGAAGAAAGAGCTTGTACCTCCAGAGGAAGTCTGTAATGCTGGACCAAACATGGCAGCAGGAAGTTGAGAGGTCGTGCATCTTTAACCACACAAAGCAGAGAGAGTAGGGGTGGGGAGTGAGGGGGGCTAGAGGTGAGTCAAGGCTATGAACTCCCAAAGCCCACCTCAGTGATACTTCCTCCATCAAGGCCACACTTCCTAACCCTGCCCCCCAAAGCCCCCAAATAGTGACCAGGTATTCACATGCCTAAGCCTTTGGGAATATTTCTCCTTTGAACCTGCACATCCTTCATTAAGATTGTATTTGTCTGCTAAGCATGGTGGAACACACTGTAATCCTGTCACTCAGCACTGGACAGATAGTGAGTTTGGACCCAGGTGGGGCTATACAGGGAGATCCTGCCTCACAAAACAGATATAGGGATGGCCAGTCTGATGACCAGAGTTTGACCCCCAAATGACCTGAGCTCAGTCCCCAGAAGCCACAAGTATTCTTCTGATCTCTGTCCATGTGTATCTGTGTGTCTCTGGCACCCAGACAAACAAATATAGATAAATAAATAAATAAAGGTCACCTAAAACCAAAATAAACAGGTTGTGTTTCTTAGTTGGTAACGGTTGAACTGCCGGAGACCCTTCAGGCCAAAGCAGACTCTCACAAGCAGAGAGATCAAAACTGTGCCTCTGTCCAGGCCCACTGACAAAATCAAAATTGCAGGTGGCCGTTTGCATGACCATGAAGAGAAAGGAAGTTGAGTCATGAGTCCCTGAGCAGGGTTCCCAAGGTTTGGCTAACCAAGCAGACCTGACTTTCCTCTTCTTCCCGGTATATATCAACTCGGCTGTACTTCCATGATAATTATCAAGGAAAATAAAAAGTACAGACAACTCACAACTGGCAACAGCCTAACAATTTATGACTGTCTGGCCAGGGAAAACTTCATAAGAGCAAACAAATCTGCTACTGATTGCTGCTTGTGATCAAGACCCTTAGCTCCACCGTATGTATGTTTTTAAACTCCCATAGGTGGGCGGGCAGGGCAGGCAGGCCAACTGGCTTTCCAGCACTTTAGGCAGCATTTGGTTTTAAGACAGAAGAAAGAAGTTTGTTTGTGTCCAGTGCCTGTGTGTGTTTACAAGCACAGTTAACCTGTCTCTTAGTCGAGTCTTTAAGATAATCACTGCTCATTCTGACAGATAAGAGAGGTGCCGCTCACAGCCAGAGCTTGTCCAGTGGCACACGCTCAGTTAGTGGCAGAACTCAGATTCAGACCCGAGTGAGAGCCAGGCAGAAATCACTGCACTGCCTACACACACCTCCCCTGCTGCGCATGTTTGGGATCTGTGTTCAAGGCCAGAGGTTGCTGTTGGATGTCACCTTCATTTGCCCACTCTTGCACGTGGATGCTGAAGGTCACCCAGAGTCCCTGTGTCCCTTTAACCGAGTTGCTAACTGAGTCCACCCCACACCCCCATCTTCCTTTCTACCTCTTGCCTGCAGTTTTCTGGTTGCTTGTTCTTCCTGGTCTCACCAGCATCTTCCAGTACCTTTCATGCCGTACTTGGAAGACAATGGCAGCTTAAAGAGCCTCTTGGGCCCCAAAGGCCTTGGTTGTGGATTCAGAGTGCTGGCAGCAGCTCTTTTGCAAAGTGGCAACAGGTCTCAGTCGGCCAGGGCGGGAGGCTGCACCTCAGTTAGCTCGGTGGCCACCATCCAAATTGTCCCACGGTCAAGAAGCGGGCTGCTTTTCATGCTGTTCTGCACACAGCTTTTGTTTTCCCTCTTTGTCCGTGCCTGTCTTTTCTTCTCAACTGCTGCAAAATACTGTTTCAGCCAGAGGTTTCAATTAGGTTCTGGCATGATGTGTTCATGCCACGCTTTGTGTGGCCCCCGGAGAGAACATCCTTCCCGGGGCTTCCTCTGAGAAGGAGCTGGGCTGCATGCAGAATTCCCTTTTCATGCTGCCTCAAGGGCACCTCCTTTCTCATTTATCCAAAGCCTTGTTTGTCTTTAGGGAAAGAGATGCTAGCCTGTGATTGTGACTGGGGGTTGGGGGTTGGGGGGGGCTGGGAGGGGCACGGATTGACATCTTTTAAAGAAAGCCAAGCTCACTGGGGGGATTATTTCTCCCCAGCATTCATCTCGGTGAATGTGGAGCTTGAAGGTTGTTGCACTCTGCATTTGTTTGGTAGGTAGTGGGGAAGCGAGCTGCCCCAGACTTTTTTTTTTTTTTTAAGCCTCCTTTTGGTGGTGCAGATTTGGATGGAACGTGTTCTGCCTGTAGAGAAGGCCTCAAAACAAAAGAAAACCAAAAGCCTAAAACAAATAATGGGGCCTGAAGTGGTCAGTGTTTCCAACCCCACCGTAGGAAGGACCGTCTTTCACATTTGCCCAAGCAAAGGGCCAAGCCAGCAGACGCAGGCCTTCATTCCCAGACTCCGGTAGATGTTTGTGGAAGACTGGTGGTTGGTCATGGAACGGTTGCTCTCAGGCATCCTTTGTGTGTGTGTGTGTGTGTGTGTGTGTGTGTGTGTGTGTGTGTGTGTGTGTGTATGTGAACTGTCTGGCTTGTTACTTACTGTTTTGAAAGCTCCTGGACATCTGGGATTGTATCTATTCAGCCCTCTCAGTGTAGAGACATGTAAATGAGTTAATGAGTTTGTTAATTCAACTGAGCAACTGATTAAGCGGTTTGTTTGTTCGTTTGTTTTAACTTCTTGCTTTCCTAGGCGCAACCCCAGAGGTCTCTGTCTGTGCCCTTGAAGGCCCTGCACACTAGCTGAGCCTTTTCTAGCACACAGAACAATGGTCAGACTGGCTAAGATTTGTTTGCTTGTTTTAGACCAGCTCTTACCTTGTACACCAGGCTGACCTTGAACTCATGGAGTTTGCCTACCTCTGACTCCTGAATGCTGGGATTAAAGCTGTGTGCCACCACCCCAACCTGAGTATTCTCTTTAATTCTGTACATGTGTGTGGCTGTGTGTAAATATGTGTACCTGAGTGCATGTGTCCTTGGAAACCAAAGTGTCATCAGATCCCTCTGGAGCTGGAGTTATAGGTAGCTGTAAACTGCTTGACACGGGTGCTGGGAACCAAATGTTGCTCCTCTGCAAGAGCAGCTTGTGCTGTGCTCTTAGCTGGGGAGCCGTCTTTCTAGGCTCCCCAGCTGAGTTCTTAAGGACCCTTCTTCCTCGGCGTCAGGGAAGGTGATCCATGAGATGGAAAGATACCAAGCCAGCTAAAAGGTTAGACTTCTATAATTAAGGATGCAGTGGCAGCCTGCATGTAAGTCCAGCCTCTGGTGGCAATGACAGGACATCACCAGAACAAGCCAGCTAATAAGACTGGCCATAGTAGGAAGCTCTTGATACCTACAGTTTGGTCTGGCTTAATACCAACACACCCCAGAAGAGACAGATCTATGAACACACATGAATGCACACATGTATATATAAGCACAAAATATACATATATAGATACAACTCATAAACCCATTCTTCTACACTGTATATACATGCAGTATGTAGCATGCACACACACGCGCACGCACGCGCGCGCGCGCGCACACACACACACACACACACCCACACACACACACACGTATGCACATGGATTTTACTAAGTTGATCGATTATCTGGAAGTGGAGTGAGCTTATTCCCATTGGCCTCACTTGAAGTGTGACCTACCATTTCCTCTGTCTGAGGCTCTCTGGCTTCTGAGGTCTTTTCACAGAACATTTTGTACCAGAGTTCACTTCCTTTTTACAGCTTCTGACAGCCTGAGTCAGGCCTCCTAACAAGAGCCCTCTGCCACATGGCCCTGCTGGAGGGTGTGTGCCTGCCATATTTTTCATATATATTATCCACTCAGATGGACATATGTTTTCCCAAGCCATAAGAAACTCGTTAGGAGTTCCTGCTTCTGCTGAAGCTGTCAGGCTGCTTTCCTGACAGTGGGCCAAGCTGGCTTTCTAATGACAGAACCCTTCAGATTCTTCGCTTTTATTAAATAGAACATTTTTAGATGTAACACCCCATGTCACCCAGCTTGAAGAGTTTGAACAGCATGTCCGTCCCCTCCCCCCATAATGACATTTGGTTTTACTCATTTATTTTCTGGCATTGGATTTACTGTGTTATGAGAAGAAAAGGACACAATTCAGAAGGTTGGCTGACTTGGCCGAAGTTGGCTTAGCTGATCCCATCAGACTATGTGTCCGGGAACTTGCTACAGACAGGAAGCTGTTGCTGTTTCCAGGTCTCTCTGGAAAAGTATGTGGAAGGCAAGTCTGGTACCCCCCAAACTGTGGAGAACATGCCCTCTTTCTCCACGCACACTGATGGGGGGCGGCCCGGGCTGCTGGCCTACTTCTGCAACATGTCCGCTCCCAGCGAGGCTCCCCTGGCCTTCCTCAGACATGAAAACTGTTTCTCAGCCATTTTGTTGGTCAGGTCCCTCGCCTCTGGAGACATCTCTGTAGTACAGGTGTAATCTTAAGAGTTATCGGAAAGACTACGTGCCAAGGACTTGGTCTTCTTTGAGGAAGTGTTGAAATATGGACCCGACTTTAGGCAGTGGGCCTTGTGGGAAGTCCTTAGATGGAGGAAGTGGGTCCTCAAAGGGAATCTAGAGCCCAACCCCTGTCCTTTCTTGAGTTCTCTCTCCTCTGCTTTCCTTCTCTCTCCTCTTTTCTGTCTCTAACCTTCTCCTTCATTCCTCTCCCCTTTCCCTCTACCTTTTTCTTTGTCTCTCCCTTTCTCCCCTTCCCCTCTCTCCTGACTTTTCTCTCCCCTTCCCCTTTCTCTCCATCCCCTTCTCCATTTCCTCCCTCTCCCAGTGGTTGGTTGTTTTAGTTTATTTCCAACTTGATATGAACTAGAGATCTGAGAATGAATTACTACTGAGAAACCCCTCCATGAGATTAGGCTGTAGGAAAGGCTGTAGTCTATTTTCTGGACTAATGATTCATGTGGGAGGAGCCAGCCCACCCGGAGCAGAGTAGCCCTTGGGCTAGTGATTGTGGGTGCTGCAAGCAAGCATGGGCAACAAGCTAGTACGCCCCACTCCTCCATGGCTTCTGCTTTACTTCTTGCTTCTGCATTCCTGTCCCAAGTTCCTTCCTTGATTTTCCTCAGCGATGGACTGATTGTTAGCCAACATGTAAGATGAAATCAACCCTTTCCTCCCTACATTGCTTTTTGGTCATGGTTTTTTTGTCACAGCAGAAGAAACCTAATGAAGATGGTTCCTCTTCCCCTCCCTCTTCTCTCCCAGTACAAGTTCCTTGCCTTTGAATTTTTAAAACTATAGTCTAAATAAGCCTTTATTGATTATTTAGTTACAGGGACACACTGCTGACTGGTGTGTTCTGTTCAGAACGCTCTTCTCTGCTTCCCTTCTCAGTAGACCCCCACCACTATCACCTCACATTTTTATGTAACTATTGGCTTGATGTTCCATGGGATGATGGTCGCACTGGGACCTGGTGTCCCTTTCCTTATGTCCTGAGCGCTGAAATCCTTCTGTCCTTCTGTGATAGCTGAGTGAGAGAGCTCACAAGTGCCTGGCTATCGACTGTCCCACAAGGACAAAGATTCTGAGACAATCTCCAACATGGTGCCTGTCACATACAAGTCACCAGTAAATCATGGGTGACCAAGTACCTCTGTTTAACGTTATACCCAGTGACTTAGAAGAGATGAACTTCCACTTAGAAGGATAGTATGTACCAAAAGTAAGGAATTAATAAAGAGCACAAGTCTGGATTTATGTTTGTGAGCAGATATGGTGGTTAAAATACCCCCTGGGGTGGCGGCCCTAGCCTTCTGCCTGGTTTGGGACAGGGTCTTTTTTTGTAGTTTGCTGCTGATTGCTTCAGGGTAGCTGCTCTGAGCTTCCAGGAATGAATTCTTGCTCTACCTTTCATCTCAGCATAGGGTCACTGAGATGACAGGCTTGTGCTGCTGTGCCCAGCTTTATGTGGGTCAGGACTCAAGTCCTCATGATGGGTGGCAGGGGTTTTGTAATGAGTTCACCTCTCAGCCTCAGGCCCCTCATCTATAAAATAGGATGAGTTGCTAGGGTAACACGGAGTGGTCCACGCACAAGGCCTGATGCGTGCTCCCTCACCTGGGCAGCATTTTGAGTGACGTAGCAGATCTCGGTGTTCAAGTGTAGAGAGGTCATAGGCCACAGTGGCTCTAGGTGGCACCTGTCTTCCTGAGCTTTACTGTCCTACTATGCAGAATGAGAGGGTAGGGGCGTGGCCGGACTCTTTTCAAGTGTGACTGGACAGATGCATGCGGTAAGGAGACGGCAAGATCAGAGGAGTGACTATGGCCGAGCAAGTTTCTAGGAAGTGGTGGCTGGACCACATCTGGAAGGTCAGATAGAACTTGTTTTAGGCAGAAGGGAGGGTGCAGGATGCCAGACAAATAAAAGAAGCTGTGCAAAGGCCCCAAAGCAGAGAAGGCACATATTGTATTCAGGCCAGGAGGGTACCAGGGATGTACCCTAAGAGTTCGGGGGAAACGTCTGTTGTAGAACTGTTTTCTCGAGAGGAAAGACTTAGGGATCGCGATGCTTGAACCTGATGAATGGAGGAAAGGCAGGAGTTTGGAGTGAGGGACACTGGCTCGGAGCTCATGTGTCTTCTGACAGAGCTGACAGAGGCCTGGGCTCGGGTTTGTAGGAGGAGTGAATGGTGAGTGGTCAGGGGAGAGCCTAGAACATCTGAAGACCACACCTGATGTCAGAGCCGAGACAAGAGGTAGACGAGGTTTCCTATTGCTACTCACAGAAGTGCAATCCATCCTTGAGAAAATCGGATTGCTCCCTAGAAATGGGTGTTGGTGACGGGCAGCCCAGCCGAGGGTTTCCTGACCCCCACCTGAAGGCAGGATGAGTACAGGCAGCCAGGGGCCAGGATGGAATGATAAAAGATGAGTAACAGACACCTTTAGTGCTCGGCATGGAGTTGCCCATCCACTTCTGTAGTTGTCCTGAAATGGATTGAGGGGATGCGTGAACAAAAAATAATCTTTTATCTTCTTCTCCTCCTCCTTCTCCTCCTCCTTCTCCTCCTCCTCCTCCTCTTCCTCTTTTTCTTCCTTATCCTCTTCTTCCTCCTCCTCTTCCTTCTCTTTTTTTGTCCTCCTCCTCCATTTGGGAGGGAAGACTATAAGGTTGAGTGAACAGACTCAGGAGGATTGGGAAGTGAGTATGATCAGGGTGTGAAATTCCCAAATAATCAATAAAATATGATACAATGGAAGAAAATGACATTTTGCAGAGTCTGGGGAAATGCTCAGGCAATAAACTGAAGGATTGAGTTTCATCCCCAGAAGCAAGCTGGCACAGTGGTCCATGCTGTTCTCCCAGTGCTGGGGCAGCAAAGACAGGCAGATCTTTAAGACCTCATTACCCCCAACCTGGCTGAATCAGTGAGCCTCGATTTCTTGAAAAGATTTGTTTATAGATAAGTAAATAAATAAATGGGGGGAGGTGAACCCACATTAGAATAGGAAGACAACTGATTCCCACAAATTATCCTCTGACATACACCCCATGACACACAGAATATACACGCACACATTAATGAAAAAATATAATACAAAATAACGTGGAAAGAAATTGAGAAAGCCCCTGGTGTTGATCCATCTGCACTTGCACACACATGACTGTGCACCCTCAAGCACATGTGTACACACTCATATGCATGAACACACACACACACACACACACACACACACAAAATTTTTTGTTGTTTGTCTCTAATTATAAGCCTATTAAGACTGTCAGTAAAAGCAGACCGTTTGGGGCTCCACACGCAATGTCTAGTGCCCAGGGTTGGTGAGGTACGGAAGGTTAGGCATACTATGCAGCTGATGGGGGGGGGGGGTGATTTAAGCTTTTGTAATGGAAAGTTCTCCAAACCATCTCCCTCTTCTGAACAGGAAAAGCTCAGAATCAGTCTTGCCTCTGCGCTTCTGCCCTTTTTTTCAGAATAATTTCACAATTCCAGAGCAGAGCCGGGGCCTTAGAAGCATCCAGCACATCTGATTTTTCCATAGCGTTGTCCTGGAAAATGCAGTCTTGGCAGCAGAGGAGGCTGCTTAAAGAGTCATCAGCTTAGGCAGAACTCTGAGCCCAAGGGCAAGCAATCCTCTGTCATAAACAGGAATAGCCCACGGATATGTGGCCACTGCGGCTTCTGGCACCAGCTCCAGAAACCTGTGTCCACAGTTCTGCTTCCAGGCAACACGTTTTTATTTTAGCCCCCCACTCATTCATGACCCACACCCACACATGCCTAACTCATTTACATTTCTCTCCTCAGCGTGGCTAAGGCCTCGTCCTGCCATGCCCAGATTTCCTGGGCTGCATTTATAAGGCTGCTCGTCTCCAACAGGGCTGCCATATGCTTCTCTCTGAAGTAGCACTTGAGAAATGATGGCTCGGTGCTAAACTTGGTGTGAACTTGGAAAGTCTGAATGGATCCAGCTCTAAGCCCAGATGTTACCCCTGGTCCAAGAATAGACCCGAGTCCTTGTGTGCAAGGGTTTTCCTCCACGCTCGCCTGAGATCCTCTCTGTGAAGAGCCATGTTTGGTTGCAGGGACAGCTTGAACCTGCCTCCTGTTGCTGCCATCCTCTCAGAGGTTTCTTTCTCGCTGCGAAGCTCCCAGGAATCTGGAGAACTCCCTCCCCAAGTATTAGACACAACAGACTTCCCTAAAAATGCTGGTTTTACTCCCCACTTACGCCGAATTCCAAGAAAGACAGCAAAAACTGTGCATTTTGTGTTCCTTTGATCAGAGAGTGGAGGGATTCCATTTCTGAGATGGGGACCTATTAAAGTTATCTTTTATGTCCTTTGAAAGTTAGGGTTTATTTGTTGGTTTGTTTGTTTGTTTGTTTTTATTTAAACCCAGGTGTATCTTGGAGTAGCCCTGAAATTAACTCTGAAACTTTGACCCTCCTCCAATACTTACTTGTTATTTTTGGAGTAATTATCAGCCTCTGAAGGCTGGCCTCAAACTCATCATTCTCCTGCCTCAGCCTCCAAGTGATGGGGTTACGGGCGTGTTGCCCATGTACACCTTTTGGGAAGAACTATTTTTGATGAATTCTGCAGTGTTCTCTGCTTTCTTCCGACTTGGGTCTTCTGTCTCCTGGGTACCACTTCTTCCTTATTGTGAGAGAATGCATCTTCCAGTAAGAGTCCATGAGAGGCAAGCCACATTTGGAAATGCTTTGTTTTCCTTAGGGACAGACAAGTTTGGTTTAGTATAGATCCCTAATTGTGCAAGTTATTTTCTTAAAAAGTTGTAATGTGTGTTTCGCTATCACCCAGTTTTCAAGCTGCTGTGGGGAATTTTGATGTTCCTCTTAGTAAAACTCCTCTCTTAGTGAGCCTCTTCCATCTTGGAGGCTGTGGCTGTTGTCTTTGTGGCCCTGGTGTGAGTTTCTCAAAGTTGTGTTTGCGTGGAGCAAGTTTGAGGTAGGAGATGGGGCTCCTTCAGAACAGAGAGCACAGTACCCACTGCTCCCTGGAACTGCAGTGGATCCCTGGAGCCTGAGGTTCTCAAGAAAACCACCTCATGACAAACTTCCCACGAGCCTCTGGGGGACTTGAGAGCAAGGAAGACTGAGCAAACCTGCTAATGTTCCATCCCCTGTTCCCTTTGTCTCTGACATGCAACTCTCCTAAATTCTATCCGTACTCATTGTAATAAAGTAGAAATCAAGTTCCACTTCGGACACCATTTCTCCAAGGACCCAGGGCG
Source organism: Micromys minutus (assembly GCF_963924665.1). Lineage (NCBI taxonomy): Eukaryota > Metazoa > Chordata > Mammalia > Rodentia > Muridae > Micromys > Micromys minutus. Next base: position 50,710,949 of record NC_137985.1, on the reverse strand, counting down.
ATAATTGTTTCTGCATCTCCTGCATTTTAAAAACTCACATCTTACGAAAGTCACCGATTCTGTGACTTTCGGAGTATTTGGATTATTTTTTATATAGTATCTCCATGATGGGAACTGCAGACGATTCCCACCATCTGAGGAAAATGTCCATACCTACCAGCAGCTCCCACATGAACCCTCTGTAACCTCGAGCAACCACTAATCTACTTTTCCTCTGCAGAACATTTCGTATAATTGTGATTACACAATCTGTGGTTTTATACAACTCACCTCATTGACACAGCATAAGGTCTTAAAGACTTACCCATGTCACCCAGTATTTGAGTACCTCATTCCTTTGTACCAGTAAATGATGCTCCACATTATGGACAAATCACGTTTTTTTCTTTGTCATTGACTAGCTGGAGGATATTTGGGTTGTTTTAGCGTTTGTCTCTAATCAGTGATGTTTTTACTGTAACCTGAGTGTCCACCCCCAAAATCCATGTTGGAATCCAATATCCACCATGATGGTAATGAGGAAATGAAGCCTTTCAAAAGAGCTATCCTCTTGATGTGACTTGTCACAGATAAAGCTCACGCTGAGGTGTGTCAGTAGTGTGGGTAGGGAGGGCTCACACTGGGGTGTGTCAGTATGGTGCTGTTGGGAGGGAGTGTCTTTAAAGATGAATGCTTAATCCTTAAGAGACAGGATTGGTTCTTGCAGGGATGGATGGCTTCTCTCAAGGGCGGTTTGTTCTGGTTTTGTTTCTGTTGCTATGATAAGGAACGCTGACAAAGCAACAGAGAGAGGAAAGGGCTGATCTGACGTCTAACTCCGGTTACAGCCTATCACTGAGGAGGTTAAGTGGGGATCTAAGCAGCCGCTCACAGCCCACCTGAAAGTCAAGAGCTTGTCTGCTGTGGGCTCAGCTGGCTTTCTCTATATTGTGTAGTTCAGAGCTTGGCCCAGGACATGGTGCTGTTCTTATTTAGGGTGAGTCTTTCTACCAGCTATATAACGGAGGCAACTCACATATACATGGCCATAGGCCAACCTAGTCTAGATAATTCATTATTAAGAATTAACCCCAATGGTTCCAGGTTATGTCAAGCAGATGGTTGGGACTAACCTGCTTGGGGGTGATCTAAGGCCTCGTGAAGTGGTGCACCCAGCCTTTTCATTTGATTCTGTCCCCCTTTCCTTCATATAATTTGGGGTTCATTGTATTGGCTTTCTGATGAACTAACCCTTTGTATCTATAAAATGTTTTAATTTGACTAGTAGCAGTTTTCAGAACCATTTCATCTGGAATTAAGATAGCTACTCCAAAGCTGAGTGTGGCGGTGCACGCCTTCACACACGTACACCCAGAACCACTGTTTTTATGGGTGAAAGATCAGAGTTCCCCTGTGAGAATTGGGGAGCAGTAGGAAGCAGAGGAGAACAGAGAGGGTGAGGAGTAGGCAGGAGGGACATGAGAAAGAACTGTGTGCCCCTTGGTACTTAACCCATAGCGACTAGTTGGTGTCTGCTTCTTTGAGTCCTCCTTCCCCCGAGCTAACAAGCTGTGGCAAATCTGCTCAGGGAGAGACACCTCCTGGTAGCAGAACTTTAATTTGCGTTCAGTGACGTTTTCAGTGGTGCGACTGAATGTGGAGACTTGGGTGCATTAGGCTCCTCAGCCACTGAGCTACACAGTCCCGGAATTATACTTCATTCCAGAGAGAAAAATAGGAAGGACAGGGACTCCTGCTGCCCAGCCTTCCTGCAGAGCCCTCCATGGATATCTTGTTTGGAACTGCAAAGACATTAGGGAGTGTGTGTATGTGTGCATGCCTGCATACATACATATATGTATGCATATGCAAGATCCAGAGATGCCTGGACATCTTCGGCTGAGAAGCTCTAGGATACCGTCTAAGGCAGTGTTCTTAACCTGTGTGTCAAGACCCCTTGGTGGGCACAGAATGATGCTTTCATAGGGTTTGGCTGAGACCATCAGAAAACAAAGAGATTTACATTATGATTCATAACAGCAGAAAACTTAGTTATGAAATAGTAACAAAAATCTTTATGATTGAGGGTTACTATATTGTAGAGCTGCTGCATTAGGAAGGTTGAGAACCACTGTCCTAGAGGGTTACAAACAAATGACCTCTCAGACAAGAGGACACTAGGCAGTTGTCTTAGTCGGGGTTTCTATTCCTGCACAAACATCATGACCAAGAAGCAAGTTGGGGAGAAAAGGGTTTATTCAGCTTACACTTCCACATGCTGTTCATCACCAAAGGAAGTCAGGACTGGAACCCAAGCAGGTCAGGAAGCAGGAGCTGATGCAGAGGCCATGGAGGGATGCTTCCCCTGGCTTGCTTCCCCTGGCTTGCTCAGCCTGTTTTCTTATAGAACCCAGGTCTACCGGCCCAGGGATGGTACCATCCACAATGGGCTGGGCCCGCCCCCCTTGATCACTAGTTGAGAAAATGCCTTACAGCTGGATCTCAGTGTCAGCTCTAGAACCCAGTGCCCCATGCCTGCCAGGCAAGCACTCCACCACAGAGCAGTCCCTCTGATCCCTGGATTTCTTAAAGCCAATAAAATAATCTGATCTGGGGAAGTCCCCGAAGATGCTTCCATCTTGGTACTTGGTGTTTTCTCAGGATAGTTTTCCACACTCACCCTCTCGGTTTTCCTGATGCCAAGCAGGAAAGCGGTCTGCATGCTTGTATGCCACAGCCCAGAGCTCACAGAGGATTTGACCCTCTCTGAACCCTGTGGTCCCAGCTCCTCCGACCTCTCCTGTGGGATCCAGTGGTTCTGGAACAAAATAAAGAACTTTATTGTTATGACAGGCAGGCAGCCCCTCTAGGGAAAACATGATGCATTGTGTTCTTCAGGGAAAAGCCAATATCACAAAATCCAATAATCTGGTTTTTAGACAGAGGCCTGGCCCCTATTGTGTTGTCAGTGACGAAGCAGAGAATGGATATTGTCTTCGGTTTTAAAATCAGCGTGTGCTTGGCTTGTCTGGTTTAGATCTGAAATATTTGCCCGATCGTCTTTTTTTTTTTTTTTTTAAATACAACTAGACTGTTTCTTGTTACAGTAGTTGGCACGCACTGAGCACTGACTGTCAGCCAGCTCTGTGTAAAGTGACAGAAATCTAAAGAGTGGTGACACAGAGTTTGCAGGTGAGGAGAAGACAAAGTGTGCATTAGTCACTTTCCTTGTTGATGGCACAAAAATCTGTGACAAAAGCAACGTAGGAAGGGAAGACTTTTCTTTTTGCCTACTGCTTGTGGGTGTGGCTGATCATGTGGGACAGTGTTTGGCAGCTGGTGACATGGCACCCCTGTCAGGGAACAGAGAAAGAGGCATGCTGGCAGGCAGCTCGCTTTCTCTGGTGTCCTCAGCCCAGGACATGACACCATCTAGGCTAGGACTTCCCACCTCTGTCATGTCTAGAAAAGTGTGTGATGCGTGGGCTCTACCAGGACATAAAGCTACAAAGCCTTCTCTAGACTGTCCTTGCGGGAGCTCAGATGGTCTTCTTACAGCTGTAGGTACGTGACAGCAGCTGGCTCTACGGCTGGAGAGATGGCTCAGCGGTTACAGCACTGACTGCTCTTCCAGAGGTCCTGAATTCAATTCCCAGCAACCACATGGTGGCTCACAACCATCTGTAATGGGATCTGATGCCCTCTTCTGGTGTGTTTGAGAACAACTACAGTGTACTCATATAAATAATTCTTTAAAAAGAAACTTACAGAGAGTATGCAATAAAATAATTTAAAAAGAAAGAAAGAAAGAAAGAAAGAAAGAAAGAAAGAAAGAAAGTAAATCGGTGGCTGACGGATCTAGAGGAGAAACAAGCTGAAGACGCTGATCACGGGCATAAGGCTCCTTTTGGGGGTGATGAAAATGTTTTAAACTTTGATTATGGTAATTATGGTAATTGCTCATATGTTATGTACACTAACCCCACTTTGATCAAAACTGTTAAGTCTTGACGATATAAAGTTTATCTCCATGAACAATACAGGTGGCAGGGTAAGGGTGGATTCTAAAGAGGTGAGGTCACTGAAGCCTCGTCTTTGTCCCCTCCCTCTTGTTTTTGGTAGTAAAGGGTCACCACAAATGTGAGCTGAACTGCCAGGCAGCCGGCTACCGCTTCTACGTCCGACAGGCTGAGAGAGTCATTGATGGAACGCCCTGTGACCAGAATGGCACGGCCATCTGTGTGTCGGGACAGTGCAAGGTAAGTACGGCTGGGCTTGGGGTCTGCGGGGCATTTAACCTGTGATCGGTGGTTTTCCCCACAAAGAGATGGACCAGCTTGTCACTAATCTTTGAGTCACCCTGCGTCACAATAGCCTTTCAATTGTCTAATGATTTATGTTCCGACTGCGTGCTTCACAGGGGCCTTGACACTTGACGGTCTTTTCTGGGGAGATGGGGTGCGTCCTTCCCAACCCGTGGAGTGGGGGTTGTAGAGCCAGCATAATGCCAGTGTCCAGGGTGGCGTTTTAAGAGAATGGTGTATTTTATCTTGCCTCCCCTCTGAGGCGGGCTCCCAAAGGGAAGTTGTTGGACTTCAAACAGGAAGTTTCGCGTCTTCTCAGGCTTCTGAAATCTACTCTGCTAGAACCAAGTGTCGAGTCCCAAACAAATCACACCACATAGCAGGTCTCACATGGGCGTGGGGGGGTCTATTGGCGGCCTCTGGGAGAGGGAGGAAAGAAGAAAGGGGGTGCGGAGAGAATGAGATGTTTGTTGAGCCTGTGGTGTGGGCACAAAGTGACATGCAACAGGGGCCCTGGCACCTGTGCAAAGGGACAGACACAGGAGCAACACTGTCACCTCTTGGGCCACTAGTTGATGTGTGTGGTCATCGCTTGGTCCCTGGAGAGCTGGCTGTAAAGGTGCCTGATTGTTAGGAGTCACTTCTAGCTTTCCACGGATGTGCCCAATTGCCAACACACGCCACAAACTCCCCACCCGCATTCAGTGGGGATGTCCCATGGTAACAAAATGTGCCATTTAGTTAATATATTCATCTTAATATGGGAACACTGGCCTCATAACCATAAGTGTCTCTACCTGGCCCTCTACCTTCTTTCCATCTATAAATGCTTCTCTGGAGCTAAGGCCTAATTGTAGCCACACGAGGGGCCGCAATGCTGTCTCAGCTTACGCGACAAAGCTGGAAGTGATGACTTTCACCAGAGGACCAGCCCTTTGGCTATAATGTTTTCAAATGTAGATTTCTGTATGTTTGATATCAGGGCTAATAAAGCATGATTTATAGATCTCTGTGTACAGTGTCCTCCCTCATCATCTTAAACACAACAAAACAAAAACCCTCATGTGTGTGTTTATGTATGTGAATTCGGACACGTGTCTCCGCCATGGCAAGTATGTGGAGGTCAGAGGTCAGTCCTTGCCTTCCACCTTGTTTTGAGACAGAGTCTCTTATTGCTCCAGCCCAGCTGGTCCAAGCGTCCTGAGGTTCTCCCATCTCACCATAGGCTGCTGGAGTTACAAACGTGTCCTCCCACGTCTTGGTTTATGTGGATGCTGAGGATCCAGATTCAGGCCTTCCAGCTCATGAAACAGGGTGTTTCATCCACTGACCATCTCTTTAGTGCCATGTCCCCAAAGGCTCAGAAACTCTATTAAAAAGAGAAGCCCTTGCTGGAAGGAATTTGCTTTTCTGTAGAATTTCTTACCAGCACCCCACTGTTACAAAAGTTCCTACATTCTCAGTTTCCAAAATTATATTAACATTAATATGTAGAGAAGATGCATCTTCCAATGCTGTTTTGGTGAGAAAATGTGAAATAAGATGTAAAAGAATGTACCAAATGCATTATCAGTCATCCCAGGCAGAGAACGAAAGGGAGCTGAAAAAGATGGACACTCTTCTTAACATCAGATGTGAATGAATTGTCTTTGGAGGAGCCAAATCCCGAAAGAATTAGGGTATATCCCTGTCTTAGTCAGGGTTTCTATTCCTTCACAAACATCATGACCAAGAAGCAAGTTGGGGAGCAAAGGGTTTATTCAGCTTACACTTCCACATGCTGTTTATCACCAGAGGAAGTCAGGACTGGAACCCAAGCAGGTCAGGAAGCAGGAGCTGATGCAGAGGCCATGGAGGGATGTATGTTACTGGCTTTCTCTCCCAGCCCAGGGATGGCTCCACCCACAATGGGCGGGGCCAGGGATGGCTCCACCCACAATGGGCTGGGCCAGGGATGGCACCACCCACAATGGGCTGGTCCCTCCCCCTTGATCTCTAGTTGAGAAAATGCCTTACAGCTGGATCTCTTGGAGGCATTTCCTCATTTGAGGCTCCTTTCTCTGTGATAACTTTAGCTTGTATCAAATTGACACAAAACCAGCCTGCATAGTCCCCAAAGAGGCAGGAAGACAGCCCAGGGATGGTCTCTGATCTCCGTGAGCACGTGTGCACCACATAACATATACCATAGATATAACTGAGACCCAGCCTCATGAGCCCATCTCCCTGACTTCAAACCTTGTCTTTCAGGTTTACTGTATGACTCTGATACTGTTCCTTGAGTCCTTTGTGTGTGACCTTTTGTGTCCTGGGCAGGATTAGGAGGGAGTTGGTCTTGGGTAGGCTTTCTATGCATGCTAAAACACTAAGACCAAAGGCAGCTTGGGAAGGAAAGTGTTTATTTCAGCTTTCAGCTTGAAGTCCTTCATCCAAGGAAGCCAGGGCAGGAGTTCAAGGCAGGAACTAAATCCGAGGCTACAGAAGAAAGCTGTTTACTGGCTTGGCCATCAATGGCATTCTCAGCCTGCTTTCTTATATGCCCCAGGGCCACCTGCCCAGGAGTGGCACTGCCTACGCTGGCACTCCCGAATCACTCACTAATTAAGACAGTACCCCACAAATTTGACTGCAGACTAATCTGGTGGCAGCATTTTCTCAATTAAGGTTCTCTTTCCCGAAAGGACTATGGCTTGTGTCATGTCAATATAAAAACCAGACAGCACCGGGGGCAGGGGGTGGGCTTAGCCCCCATGCTGAGGTGAAGAAATGTGACTTTAATATTCCTGGCTTTCAGTAAGCATGCTGACATTTGAAATATTAGCACCATGGTTTACCACATGAATATCCCTTCTCTCCACACAAACTTTTTATATGATGATAGTATCCCTTTTTATGGTATATGTCATAGATTATAGATTACTGAGACCCATATGGCCTTCCAAGGTAGTGTTTACACTATAGTCTGAAAGCCCAGAGGGAGGCCTCATTGGTTCAGAAGTTCTGCCAAAGGGCGGGACAGTCTGCTTCACCTGTGGACTCCATGTGATGATGATAAAGCAACTGGGATCCAGATGACATACTAGAGTAGGTTTGAAGGGACACCGTTAGCATGGGGCCAGCCTCGTAAATAGGGGGCAGCGAGAGGACCTGGAGGAGGGGTGTGGTGCTCTCTGCCGCCTGAGTTCAGCCAGAGGACGACTCTCTTTCTCTCCTTCCATCAGGTAGGTCCTGGGGATTGAACTCAGATATCAGACTTGGCGGCAAGCGCCTTTACCCACTGAGCGATCTCACCAACTCCCATGCTCTGTTAGCGTTCCTTCCACTTGATATATACAGCGCATATTAACTTGTGCCTCTTGATGTGTTTGGGGAGCTTTCCACCTAAAACGACTTCCTTCATCTTACACCTGTGTGCTATCGAATGGTAGAAGTAAACTATGATTTGTTTACATGTGATGCTTAGATCTGTCACTCGAATTCTTTGGCTGTTAGCGGCAATGCCATTGCAAACCCATGCATATGTGGGTTCCTTTACGCTTTTCTGAGCACCTGATAAAGTCTCAGAAGCCACATAAGAGTGTGTGCTTGCGTTAGATGGGAGGGATGGCTCAGCAGTTAAGAGCATGTGCTGTCTTCCCTCCCTCCCTCCCTTCCTCCCTTCTTCCCTCCCTTCCTCCCTCCCTCCCTTCCTCTCTCCCTCCCTCCCTCCCTCCCTCCCTCCCCTCCTCCCTTCTTCCCTCCCTCCCTCCCTTTCTCCCTCCCTCCCTCCCTCCCTCCCCTCCTCCCTTCTTCCCTCCCTCCCTCCCTTTCTCCCTCCCTCCCTCCCTCCCTCCCTCCCTCCCTCCCTTCTTCCCTCCCTCCCTCCCTCCCTTCAGTACCCAGTGTACTTGTTGTATGAGTCATCACTACTGTAACTCCAGTTCCATGATCTAAGCCATCTTCTCGTCTCTGTGTGTACTCACACTCATGTCACATGTGTGTACGTAACACACACACACATACAATGTAATAAATTACATGTGGATTTGTGATTTCAATGGCTGGCATTGCTCCCGAGAGTGACTGACACATGTCCCCTGCCACCACCAACGAATGAGGCCATTTTTCTCCATATCTAATTGATTTCTGCCGGTCTGGAAATGAGAAATGGCACCTCAGGTCAATTTTGTCTCTGTCTCACCTTGACCGGGACAGTGAGTGTCTCTTCGAATCTTTAAGGCCACTCGGAGCCCGAACTACTATAAAGTGAGTGGTTCACCTGCACTATAAGGCACAGGAGCATGTGTGTGTGCCTTAAGTGTGTGCCCCAGACTCCTGACCTGCCTTGCCCTGGCCCAGCTTCTTACAACCTCTGCATGTCTCCTGTGAGAGCTGCGGTAACATGTTTTAAGTAATTTGTGTCTGTGGGTGTGCATGTGTGTGTGTGCCTGTGTACATACTTGTGAAGGCCAGAGGACATCCTCAGGAATTGTTCTACCCTTGAGTTATTCCTCAGATACTACTACCTTGTGTTTGATGCAGGACCTGTCTCGATGGCTTATCATTCACCAAGTGAGCAAGACTAGCTGACCAGGAGTCACATGGATTCAGCCACCCAACTCCACCTTACTAGAACTGGAATTACATTCACTTGCCTGGCTTTTTTCTTTTTTTCTTTCTTTTTTTCTGAAAGCCAGACGGGCCTTCATGCTTTGCAAAGTGAGGACTCAACTCAGTCCCCAACCCAAAGCATGCCCACCCTCAAGTGCTCCCAGTCAATTTCTAGAAGTCTAATTTAAACACTTCACATGTGTATGATGTGAACTTTCAAATACACAATAAAATATCACACAATGCCTGCTGGGTTAATGGTACTTCCTGTGTTCTCATATGCGGGGAAGTGCTTTATAAAAACAGACATTTGATTCCTCCTGCCCCAGACTGCTCCTGGGATCCTGTAATGTTTTAGCAGTAGCCCGAGTCTTACTGTGTGTTTCAGTCTTTATAGATAGATCATGTCACACATCAGCTGAGACTTTGGGTGCTTAAAGACAGGCAGGACTTGTTTTACATGGTTCATGAAAGATGTTTCCTAGACTTGGTCAGTAGTGCCATCTAGTGGCCAGAGGTGAAACTGCATCCTTTAGCGCAGCCCTGAAGAAAATTTTATAAATTACTTTTTTCATTGAGAAATGGCAATAGACTGGACAGAGCAGAGTGAAATAAATTGAACTAGATTTCTGATGCTAGGGACTGGGTAACTTCTAACTAGGAAAGTGAATTCTCCCCATGGCAACACCAAGAGCCACAAACGGCACCTTGGCATGAAGTCATGTGAAGAGCAGGGACCAGCATGGTGTGGGTAGGAAGTTCTGAGTACCTGTGCTGAGCAGGTGTGACGGTGGTGGTGATGGCTGCAATCATAGTGAAAGAAGGCAAGCGATGGTGTGAGGGTGTGTTCATCTGTGGGGCAGCAATGGCTAGGCATGACTGGATTCTGGGATCAGAGAGCCTCAGGAACCCCTTATGCTCTACAGAGAACAGAATGTGTGGGGCCCAGACAAAACGAGGGGCAGAGCAGGGGGCAGGGAAGTTGGACTTGAGCAGCCTAAGGGAGAGTGGGCCACTTGTCCTGAGCAAAGTGACATTCAGTAGGGGAAAGTCACACTGCCCTTCCCAGGCTTAACTGCTCTGAGCCTCACTTCTCACGCCTGTAAAGGGGGGTTGGTAGTTGTGCTGGCCCTGCACGGTTGTTACCCTGGAGGGCAGAGTTGAGAAGAAGATGAGGAACAGGACACATGGAGAACCTCCCTCTACTTGGAACTGCCTTATCCTCCACTCGGGGAGCTTTCCGGGTCTTCATGGAGGTTGGCTGGCATTGTCTGCCCTTCTGGTTTTCCATCTCCAACCACCAGCAGTTTCCCATGATCCCTTCAGATGTTCTACACACCCAAGCACCCTGAGAAGCGTGATCAGTTTGAGGGCAGAACATTGCTCTTAAGAGTTTAAGAACTATTGTTAGAATTGGTCAATATGCAGCAATTGTTCTTAGAATCATTAATATGCAGAAAATACAGGGGTGAGGAAGAGAGGCCGATGTTAACCCAACATGGGCCGACCGTCCCTACACACTTTCTTTAGGTTTGAAGCCTTTCAAAGTACAAAGTTGGATGGGGGGAAGTGGAAGGTTTTTCATTTTTCTTACTGAATAAAGTATTTCTATAGCCGAGGGAGGTTGAACTAGAGCCTTGAAGCCTGTCCTGTCTTTCCTTCTCTTGACTGACGTCTCTGGGTTTCATAAGGACCGTTCAGAACCAGAAGGTGAATGGGCTGTCTCTCTGTCCAAGTCTCCTGGTCCAGCTTGCCACCCAGTGCCCAGAGGAAAACAGAACAAACCAACAACGGTACTGTGCTTAAAGCGAAGCGCCCAGCTCTGGCCCCGTGTGGTGTCACTGTCGGGCCCCTGCTGGCGGTTTTCAGAATCCTGCTAGCCTGATTTTTGGTTTTTGTTTGTTTCATTTTTAAAGGATCATTCAGAAGCTGTGCTTTTTAAAAAAAAAAAAAAAAAAAAAAAGCATTTAAAAAAATGTATCTTCAAAGCCATCTTCTACCTTATTCCCTCGAAGGAAGCACATACCACGTAACCAGCACACGAAAGCAAGATGGGGTTTCAAATGTTTCAAAGGTGTGTAACAGATGTTCTTCGAGGGCCTGCTTATTTGTTTATTTGGAAGAAAGAAGGGCTGAGGCAAATGTTGAAAGGAAAGACAGAAGCGCCCTGTCACCTTGAAATCTGTCAACCCCATGACCATCTAAGCTCAAGGCTTTTATCTTTAGCCAACACAGGAGGGAAAAAAAAAAAAACCCACTAAGAGGTCTAGGGATGCAGCTCACTTGCAGAATGCTTGTCCGGCATGCAGGAAGCATTCCCAGAACTGCATAGCACTGGGTGTAGTGGCAGACACCTGGAAACCCAACACTAAGAGGTGGAGCCAGGAGGATCTGGAATTCAAAGATTTCCTCAGTTACATGAGTTCAAGGCCAATCTGGGCTGCATGAATAAGACCCTGTCTCAGGAAGAAAAAAAAGAAAAAGGCCCTAAGAAATACAGGAAATGCCCTCTCCTGTGGGGATCCCTTACCTTCCCATAGCAGCCTTAACACACTAACTTCATGGTGAATATCTGGACCGGGCAGACTGGTGGGCACCAGTGAGTCAAGGCTGTGGGCGGCAAGCTGACAGGCTAGACAGACTGGTACAGGGATAAGAATGTTTAAATTAAACACAGCTGGGCAGGATCACCCCTATGTTGTGTGTTCGGTCCAATGCTGCTTGCATTGTATTCATTTGGTCCCCCAATTGCCCAGGAATCCGAAAGTCCCACCTCTGTCTCCATGTAGAGGTTGGGCCCAGCCATTGAGCTATTTAAGGCATATTAAAATATAAAGGCTATGTGTGTGTGTTGGGGCGGGGATACAGATCTGTGACACCCCTCTATCCCTTTGCTTCTAAGATTCTGTAAGTAAGAAGTTCTGAAGAATTCAGGAGAAAAATGAAAATCCGGAACAGGGATGTAGCAAGAGAGTCCGTGTGTCCTCCGCAATCCGCACTCCTCTCCTGGGCTCCAAACTCTACAATGCACTTCTGCACACTGCTCGGAGCGCCTTGGCCCTGCCCTCAGACCTCAGTTCTTTATATTTATTTCCCACCTCCAGCCTACTCTTCAGCTTCCAATCTTGACAAGAGGCCTCCTCCCCCTTTCATTTTCCTTCTTGTGGAAAGATCTTACTATGTAGCCCGGGTTAGCCTAGAACTCCTGATCCTCTCACTTCTGCTTCTCAGGCGCTGGGTTATAGGTGTGCTCCCTCACAACTGCCTTTCTCCATTGCCCTTTATATCCACATGCCCGCCTCCCCCTAGATGCCTAGAGATGCCTTGGCCTTACAAGCTTGTCCTGTTCACCTTTGATCTTCCTGCTGTCCCCACAGTGAGTCAGCACAGTCTTCACACAGAAGACAGGTTTGAAGGACGCAACACTGCCGTGGCCTCATACAACCTGTTCAATTCTTACCAGCTGCACCTGGATAGCCCCACAACCATCTAGCAGGTGTGTCACCCCTATGTGTGTCCAGAGACCACATTTTGACACCCTTAACTCCACTGTCAGGAGATTTTCTTTCCTTTTAGGTGACCCACCTGGTCAGTCCCAAATGGCAGGAGCAAGTGAGCTGTTGGGTGCCCAGGTCTGTACCCAAGTCTGTGCGCCAAAGCACCAAAGCACCGGTCAAGATTTGGCCGAAGGCTCTTGCAAGATGATGTAGGAGTCAAAGACAAGGGGTCTGAACTCCCAGTATTTTCTGGGTACCGCAAACCATGAAGCATGGAGTATATTTTTCCCTGCATTGTAACATGCTCACACTTTACCCCCATAGCAACAGCATGCAGAATAGCTCCACCCAGCCGTCCAGTGGGAACCTGAAGCCTTGGGGTAGTCAAAACTGAACTTAAGCCTTTCACTACCCATAATGCTCCCCAGGAGAAAGTAGGCTTACCATCAGCAATGCTCCTCCCCCTCCTCCTCCCCTCTTCCCTCCCCTTACCCTTTCCTCCTCCCTTTTCTTCCTCCCCCTCCTCTTCCCTCCTCTCCCTCCCCCTTCCTTCCCTCTCCTTCCTTCCCCACTCCCCCCTCCCTTTTTCCTCTCTATCTATCTTTCTGTCTCCATGAACAACACCAGCCAGCTAGGCCAGATACATGAATATCAGCCCGATTCTTCCTCCCATCATCCCCTGGAGCACAGTAATGAGGCCCCAAGGGAACCTCCCTTAGCAGCTTTGTGCTCCTCCCACGGTGTGGCGAATCAGGTGGCTTTCCTGCACCTTCCTGACTCTTATGTTGCTTTCTTGTACTTGCTTGCCATGGCTATCTTCTGACATTCCCATCTAGACACGTTTAGATTTCTTCGAGGACTTCAGGGGTTCCTCTTTTGCACTGGGTCATTCCATCCCAGATAGCTGTCATGACATGCACGGCGTGGGGCTCCTACCTAGCTTTGAAGACAGGTCACCTTCTTCTCATCTCTCTGTCCTTTCCATGTCTGTTCCTGCTTCTAGCTAGAGCGGCTGCTCTCAACCTGTGGATTGCGACCCCTATGGGGGTCAAACGATCCTTTCCCAGGCCACCTAAGACCATCAGATGTTTGCCTGGCAGATTCATAACAGCAGCAGAATGACAGTTACAAAGTAGCAATGAAAATACCTTTATGGTTGGAGGTCCCCCCACAGGAAGTCCTAGCATTAGGAGGGCTGAGAGAGATCATCCACAGGTCTGGCTGTGGGTGCAGAAAACCCCACCCAAAGGCTTGAACACCAAGATTTGTGGACCTTCAGCAGTCCCGGCATCTGCTGGTTCTGGAGAAGTTAAAAGGAAAGTGACAGTCTCACGGAGGACAACTTTACTTCCACTGCTCCATCCCACTGATGTTACTGTAGGCTTCTCAACCTCGCTTCTGCCCAGCTCCCAGGATGTCTGCTGCAGACATGGGGCATCTTGGGAAGAACCCCTTGTACCCGGAGCATCTCCCAATCAGATGGAGAAAGTGTCTCTGGAACCTTCCTGTCATAGAACCTTCATCTTATGCTTGTCTGTAAGCCAGCCACCAGCGAGGGCATCTTGGGTAGCCAGGACTCGGGAGATAAGGACCCTGGAGCGGAAACCCAGGAACCTATCAGCAAAGAGGAAGAAGATACTGAGTTTCCAACAGTGGTATCTCCTGAACCCCTCCCTCTCCCTTGGTGAGCAAATTCCCAAATGCTCACTAAGGAGCCCCCTTGAAAAGACCTCTCTGACTACCCCTTCCTTCCCAAGAGACATCGTTACCCCAGAGCTGGTCCCACCAGGCCACCAAGGCTCTGAGGCGGAGTTACCTTGAACAGCCCTGTTCCTAGGACGTACCACAAGCCCACACAGCAATACTGGTTGAATAAAAGGTCACAGTTGGCAAACTCTGAAATGAACTATTAGAAAAGAGTCCCTCCAGGCACAGGAAAGCGCTGGAGTATATTCTAACAACGGGGAGTCACATTTTGCATGTGAAAGGCAGTGATAGAGGAAGAGCCCTAAGCTGACAGATGCCCTTGGGACTCATCATGGGCTCAGTGTCTGTCAAGCCTCTCACCCTGCTATTTGCAGAGCACACGCTGGGCCCAGGTCCAAGCAGGAGGAAGGGTGTAAGGTTCTCAACCCGTGAGTTATGACCTCTTGACCTTTCACAGGGTCACCTTAGACTATCTGAAAACACAGATCTTTGCATCACAGTAGCAAAATTGCAGTTAGGAGGTAGCAATGAAAATAATTTAATGATGGGTCACCACAACAGGAGGAACTGTAGTCGCTGAGTCTGGAAGGTTGAGTGCCACTGGTATAAGCCCTGCCCAGGGACTGTGTCTTTCCAACAACAGCTGCCTTAATCCCTCCACCCACCAGACTTGCAGTTACATCCTATGAGCCAGGCATGGGTTTGTTTGTTTGGAACCCACAAGGTATTGTCATGGTTCTGTTAGGGACCCAAAGAAGTTAGATTTTTTAAATACACTTAGGTAGTTGTCACTTCCAAAGAGTCTTTTAAAATGATTTATTATTTTTATTTATATACATGAATATTTACTAGCATATATGTCTATCTAGCCCATACATTTCTGGTGCCATAAGAACAGAAGAGAGAAAAGTTTCAAATCCCCTGAAACTGGAATTATAGATGGTTGTAAGCCCTTATTTGGATACTGGGAATTGAATTCAGTCCTGCTCCAAAGAGTTTTAAAATAGTTTAACTTTGTTATTTCTCCTGTTTGCTTGAAACTAAATGACAGCCATTTATAGAGATGTCAAAGTGAAGGATTACACATGATCCTTATATGAATGGCTTGTGTTATATGACCTGCTATTGTACTTGCTTCTCTCTTGCTTTGACAAACACCATGCTAAAAGCAGATTAGGGGAGGAAAGGATTTATTGGGCATTCACTTCCAGGTCATAGTCCCTCATTGATGGAAGTCAGGACAGGAACTTGAAGCAAAAACTACTTTTCAAAAAAGCTCATTCATAGGCTAGCTCTCTTATATAGAACTACCTGCCTAGGGAATGGTGCCACCCACAGTGGGATTTTCCCCCACAACCCACCCCATGTCAATCAAGACAGCCCTTCTTGCTTCAGACAAACCCAGAAGTCAATCTGATATAGGAGATCTCTCAGTTGAGACTCCCTCCTCAGATGATTCTAGGCTGTATCAAGCTGAGAGTTTAAGCTAAGTGGATAGACACCACTTTAAGAATGTAGACAACGCATCTGGAAAAACTGAGGTCCACAGAGATGTCATTCACCTCAGACAAAATCTGACATAGACCATTTAGGAAACAATCTATCCTTAACTTCTGGTAGAACTTTTGCACCATTTGAGGGGAGGAAGGATTTTAGTGCACATAAAAAAAATCTTGATATCATAACAATCGGATTTATTAACTTATCTTTCCAACCTTACATGACAGAGTCTTCTATAACAGGAAACTGCAGTTACCCTCCATGCTAGATAAACAGTCAGACCACGAGGGTATCAGTGATGGTCCTTCTTGGTTCCTCTGGGTGGTTAGTTCTGGAAACCTTGAAGGCAAGACTTTGCCCACGGGAGAGCCTTGCAGGCACCCCCACTCACACCTAGATGGCGCTCACACACTGAGTGGCGCTCACACAGGGTTACCTTTTAACTGCCTAAGAAAGCCCCAATTCTTGAATAAAGGTGGTGAAAAGTTCAGTATTAGTGGCTCGCAAGTGTGGCTGGGAGAATGGACTTGGTCAGAGGAGAAGTGGTGAAAACCGAGGACTGTCTGTAAACACATCCAGCGCCCGTGGAGACTCCATCCTGGCTCACTGCAGCCCTGCAGACAAAGCAGGACGCAGGCCGGCTGGCTGATTCTCCCTGGAGGCCTCGGCACTAGCAAGGCACTCAGAGAGCTCTCTTCCGTTTGTCACATGCTCTGGCATGGCCATTGTGGAGGACTCCTGCCATACCACGACTTCGTATCCAGTTGGTGAGGGTGTATGCACTGTTCGAAGTCAAGGGGTTGGCCTTTAAATGTCTCTGTCAATGTAAATCCACATCATCGCCCAATACTGTGGATATAATTTAATGTCTGGGGTTTATTGGACACGGTTTCTATGGGACCGTTCATTTAAGAGTAGAGCGGGAGGGACCTAGGTACTGGTCTAGATCTTGTCCATACAACTTTGCGGTCTTACGCAGGGTGATTAGCATCTCTGTGTTTAGAAAAACAGCAGGATCTTCCTTATAGAGTCACGGTGAAGACCCAGATACTCGTATTGCCTGCCTGAAACTAGTGGAGATAAATAGACTGATATTTTCACTGTGTTCTGACATGAAGGTCTCAGCAGTCAGTGCTATTAATTAATTATTCCTTCAGAACCACTACAACTAGATTATCAAAATGCACTGGGTCCAAACCAAGACGTGAAATTTGTCCAGAGGACCTAGGCTCAAGCTGAGACCCCATGTTTGGAATAAGGCTTCATTGGGAGGATTTGGTGTACACCCCAAGCACAAAACTACTAGGAAGCGAGAAGCGGCTCATTGGAGCACCACCCCGCCTCCGTAAGATCCACAAGCCAGCTGGTGATGTAACTTGGTTGATAGGATGGTTGCCTAGCATGCCGGAAGCCCTGGATTCAGTCTCTGGTGCCCCGTGAACAGGACGTGGTGGTAATGATTCCAGCACTTGGTGATTGGCTACAAGAGGATCTGGAGTTCGAAGTCATCCTCAACTACGTAAGGAATTCAGAGCTCTCCTGGGATACCTGAGAACCTGTCTCTTAAAGAAAAGAAATATCAGTAGCCAGTCTTTTATAAAAGCCTTTGCAGACAGGGAAAGAAAAAAATCACTTAAGGTTAAAAGTAGAAAGAAGCTGCACCTGGCATCAAAATGATATCACAGTGGGAACAGTGGTTGTGGCTCTGATGGGACAGTTCTCCATCATGGAATCGAGTAGCTTAAGGGAGACACGGGTATTAAACCCAGATGAAATTAAAGGCGGGAACGGAGGAAGGAAGATTTGGATTTGAGACAAATAAACCCAGCAGCGTGTCTGAAAACTCAGGGGGATAGTGTGCCTGTCACCACTGCCTCAAGTGCCACCAACCAGCTGGAGTTGAAGGCAAGCAGGCACGCTCACCCTGCCAGCGCTCGGCAGGAGGCAGCGGGAGGCTCATCCTTGCTCTGATTTCCACCCGGCAGAACTGTGCGCGCGGTGAAAACTGGGGCTAGCAGAACAGGCCACTTTCAGGAGGCACAGTGAGCCCGGGCCCAGAACATTCCAGTTCACACCCAGTTTTGCTCCTGTGTAGACAAGCGGTTTCTGGTCCCAGAGCATCTGAGATGGGGTCAGAAGTGGGACTTGGGCGCATGTTGGAGTCTGTGAGGTAGCATGTGTTCATAAGTGAGCTAAGTCACTCGTAGCCCCCAGCTCTATCCGACAGACGTGATGTAGACATGGGTATGAGGCAGGGGTGCCATTTCTTCTTTAAGTCGGTTGTCAGTTTCTGACTTCTGGACCTCTTCTGTGTTGACAGTTGGAAAAACCCCCCTCTCTGTGTTCTTCCTTCCTGGTCAAAAGTCCTGGACAGTCTCTGTTTCCCTGTGGGAATCAGAATGAGTCAGGGTGTCCTTACAGTACCAGGATCCTAGAGGAAAGGTCCCGACCCTTCTCTGCAGGCTCTTGCTGGCCAGTTGGGTCGTAGTGTTATAGAATATGCCCGTGGCTTTGGGCATCCCCTCTGCCCTTACCTCATTGCTCCCAGCCATGGTCTCTGTAACTCTAGGTATATTCACACTAGTCGGCTGACAGTCCCCAGTCTTCCTTCCTGCCTCTCTTTGCCAGTCATCTCTGCTCCTGCTTTTCCATCCCTGTACCCTGTGCCTCCCTCTCTTCCACTCCCAAAAAGGTACTTTTTAATACATCAAAGATGCTCCCCAACTGGGTGGTCTTTTGAGAGGTAGTCCTGAGCAAACTATTCAGGTTTAATGTCCTTTTAAGAAAAGATACTAGAGGGGCTGGGAAGACGGCTTTCGGGTTTTAAAAGCACTGATGATTTTTTTAATGGACCTAGAATCAGTTACCAGCACCCACATGGCAGCCCACAACTGCCTGTGACTCCAGGACTAGGGCCATCTGACGCCCTCTTCTGGCCTCTTTGAGCACCAGGCATGTATGTGGTACATACACGTACATGCATGTAACATATCTACCCATATAAAATACTAAGATACATTTTAGAAAGAAGAAAAAGACACCAGAGATTTCTCTGATTTCTGCCTTCCCACTCACACCCACTGAACATCCTTACTACTCGGTGACTGTTTTCTCTGTTTTGAGCAGAGTGACACCTATGAGCTTAGGTACCATCAAAACAGCTAAGCCACTTCCCCATAACTGTCTCTCTGCGGGTGACTGTTTTCCTGATCCTGAGAGGAAAGTGTGTGCAACTGAGGCAGTTGCTGGCATCAGACTCTTAAAAGAAACACACATTTTAGTAATTGACACTAGGGGTAGGTGGGACAGGGGCTGAGGAGGTCAGAACACTTGCTGTGCTGTGCAAGTGCAGAGACCCAAGTTCACACCCATAGCACTCACGGGGAGCCAGGAGCGGCCATGCACGGACTGGAACCCCAGCACTGCTGGGAGTGGACGCAGGAAGGTTGCTGGGCTTCTTGGCCCACTAGTATAGCTCAAAGTTCAGTGTAAGACTAAGAACAAAACCTAGCACCCCAGAGTGTCCAGTGTTCTCCTCTGTCCTCCCCATGGATGCATGGACACGTGCCCCTGAACATACATGTGAGCATACAACACACACACACACACACATACACACACACACAAACACACACACACACACACATACACACACACATACACACACATACACACACACACACACACATACACATACACACACACACAAACACACACACACACAAACACACACACACATACACACACATACACACACACACACACACACACACACACACACACACACCATGAGATATATGGTGAAGGTTCATTAGAACAAAGGCATCAAGTGGAAAATCACTCAGCAGAAGTGTGTATTTAAAACTCTCCCTTCTGCGCCTCTAGGACAGGAGTTTGAAGGAAAAAAAAGGAAGAGGAATATGGTTTAACGCTCAATTCAAACAAGGCGGTTAGTATGTTGATGTAACTGGATAGCTTTGAAGGGGGTGGTGGGATTGTCCCTGGCCTGGGTCTGGGAGCCCGGCTGCCAAGGAGAGAAGCAACCTGGCCACTCTCCCAGCCAAGAGGCTCCAGGGCCCGAGGAGCCCAGGCCCCAGGAGTGACACCTCGCTCTTCAGACACTCTAATTTATAGTTAACGCCTTTTAAGCAAACAAGAGGGAGGGAAAAAAATGTGGTTCATATTACAACAACTGCAGTGAGGGAAGTCTGGGAGTTCAAAGGAAAAATGTCCCAGGAAAGAGCTCGGCCTGTTAAAATTCATTTGGAGTGGCCAGAAAGGCAATTGGAAATTAAAACGAAGCCCCACCCCCCACCCCATCAACAATCCTTGTCACTCAGTTCATGCTGGAGAGCCACCAAATGAATTCAAACCTGTTGCTAAGACTCAGTCCATTGGAATAACTAAATTGCCCAAAATTCACTTAAAGGGACAGAGAAGAGAGATGTGTGTTCCTTTTCAAGCCAGACACCTTGGACCCTCTGTGGAAAGGTGCCTTTTCTTTACCCATTCAAACCCTTTCCACTTCGGTTCCCTGGGTGATCTTGCCAGGGAGGCTGTGTATTGGGGGAAGAGAAAGTTCTGACTAAAGCCTAAGCTGCTGAAGAGAGGAAGGTATTCACCAGCACCACTACTGAAGCAAAGGTACAGGTTGTATGTCCCTCTGTGGGAGTTAGGGCTTCTAATGCTGAGACCGTGACCAAAGAGCAAGTTGAGGAGGAAGGGGTTTATTCCAGTTTACACTTCCATATCACTGTTCTTTATTGAAGGAAGTCAGGACAGAAACTCAAACAGGACAGGAACCTGCAGGCAGGAACTGAAGGAGTGGCCATGGAGAGGTGCTGCTTATTAACTTGCTCCCCAATGGCTTTCTCAGCTTGCTTTCTTATAGAACCCAAGGCCACCAGCTCACTGATGACACCTTGATAGTGGGCTGGGCTGAGCTGGGCCCTCCCCCTCCCCCATCAATCACTAATTAAGAAAATGCCTTACAACTGGTTCTTATGGAGGGATTCTCTCAACTGAGGTTCCTTTCTTTTATATAACTCTAGCTTGTGTCGAGTTGACAGAGGACTAGCCAGCAAAGTGTCACCTTAAGGGGCTCATTATTTAGATGTTGGGGTGACGTCTTGTGTTTCACTGATGTGTTGCTTTGGAGGAGAGAGCACAGGGAAGTAGCACCCAGCTTTTCTTTAGGTCACTTGCTTCCTAGATGGGAGGAGCCTGTGTCGATGATCATCCCTTCAGCCAGGTACATTTTATTAGTATCTTTTCCTTTTGTTGTGACAAAATACTGAGCAAAGCAACATAGAGAAGAGCAGATTTATTTCAGCTCCTAGTTACAGTGGCAGGGAAAGCATGGCAGTGAGAGCTTGAGGCAGCTAGTCACATGGTGTCCCTTTGTGTGTAGCCTAGGGGATGGTGCCGCCCACATTTGGTGTAAGTCTTCCCACCTCACTCGGCCCACTCTAGAAATGCCATCACACACATGCCTAGAGCTTGCTTTCTGTGTTGATTCGAAATCACATTGTACCCATTTAGCTGCAAGCCCCATCCCTAGCCCTAGGAGCTTTTCTTCAATTTCAGCAATCAGGCCCATAATACATTGCTGTTGTCCTTGGCAGCATGCTCCCTTCCCTGGCGTAAACATGGATTGGGGGTGTAACTCATACGGACTATAATTTGGATGAGAGGCAAAGGACAGAAATTCGGCTGGAGTAGGCCCTGAAAGAGAAGCGGGAAGTATCAAAGGCACACAGGAGGCTCTGGACTGAGGCATGTGGGCTCCCAAGGTCTTGAACTTATCCTGGCTGTTATCAGCTCCTCCCAGACTCCATTAGCTTGGTTTCCTTTCATGTGAGCCTGCCAGGGAGTCCATTTCAGCACGGTGCCACCCGCCCCACTGGCCTTTTAGTCTGGTCTACCTTTTGCAAACTAACTTCCTAACAGGATCCCTGGGAGAGTGGTAGTGCTATTTTGTAGTTTCCTGTGGATGGAGGAAGGCATGCTTTTATCCTCCCGACCTCTTGTGGTTTACTTTTGGGTTACTTAAATAAATAGATCGGAAACACTCCTTGTCAGCCACCCTAAGCCCCAGGGCATCAGCACTGCTGGCTCATTCAATTGTCCGGTGTGTCCCCTCCCCACATGGTGGCTGTCTTAGGCCTGAGAAATGTGTTCTGCTTCCAGAGAGAATTTTTGCCTGTAGCAAAACACTTCACCTTGGTGAAATGGCCAGGCATGGTAACAGATACTTCAAACCCAAGCTCTCACTTTGAAGGCCGAGGCAGAGGGATCTCTGCGAGGTGGATCCTAGCTAGGGCTGCGGATCAGCACCCTTGGTAGGACAGTAAAGATTGCTAAGGGGGTGACGTTTCCTGCAGGAAAACAAAACAAACAAACCCTTTTGGAAAACACTGCAGCCATCAGGGTGCTTGCAAAACTTCGGTGGCTGTTTCTTGCTGTGAACACAGAGCTGGATGTCTCACCCAGTCCCAGAACACGTGACATAATGCTTTATATTGTGTCACAATCCTAATTTATTTCATAGGCGGGAGGCCCCTGTGCACAGCAATTTGTCTGAGGTCTTTCCCCAGAGAGGCTTCCAAGTCTGGGAGCACCACCCCAACACGGCACAACTTTGGAACAAGGTTTTGTGATACGAATACACAGGGGATACAGCTTGTTCATGTTGTTATGGAAAGTTATCCCTGGGGTTTGGAACTCAAAGGGGTCACTTAGTCTTACTCTTTGTTTTCATAAATATTTATGGTAACAGTACCACAGGCGACACACTTCCCTTTCTAAATGTCAGCGTTCTTACGCGCTTTGAGAAGGGCTGCATTAGCACCCCACACAGGCCGGCAGAGTAAGTGTTCACCTCCGAAGTGTATGTCCTCAGCTGTAAAAGCTCAGCACCCACCCCGGGAGCTGTTATTAAACTCAAGTAAAGCAAGGTGCCCAAAGAACTCTGAACAGCAGGAGAGCATCTTGTCACCATGTCACCTCTCAAAACACTAGACACCCTGAAGCTCGCTGCAAGAGAAATAAAGAGAGCCCTTTGTCCACCCTTAGATGCCATTAGGAAAGAAAACTATGACATTTATGTTACTGAGAGGGGGCCATTCTTTGTCATCCACAGCCATTTATGGCTTTGTGTTTTAAGCTTTCATACAGAATCGTCTTAAACTTTTTTATTACATTTTATCTGTTTTGGGTGTGAACACATGTGTTTGTGCATGTGTGTGGGGGGGTGTGCACTTAGCATAGCATGTGCATGCCATGGTGCACACGTGTAGAGGTTAAGGGACAATTTGCAGGAATTGGTTTTCTCCTTCTACCACGCAGGTCCCAAGGAACTGAACTTAGGCTGCCAGGCCTGGCGCAAGCATCTTTTACATCAGACCGTCTGTGAGCCCAGACCTTCTTCTTTCAAATGAAGTCTATTCTTTAAGAACATTGGTTCTGTTATTCACTTGCTCTGTGTAAATAACCAGGCATGGTTTCTCTCTGAAAACAGGAATTACATTTGAGGAAAGAGAACACACTTTACAGCACCTTCCTGGTAAATCCCTGCCCTTGGATTTGTTAGTTTTCTTTAATCTTCCTTGGACCCACAGTGTCTGTCTGTCCACCTCCTGAGCAGAGGAGTCCAATGCTGCCCCAGGAATGGGGTTGGTCTGTCCTTTTGGCTCAAGGTAGACTGAAACATCTGCATGGTAAACTTGCTTCAGAATGGGTCATTCCTTGAACAAAAATAGAACATTGGAAGCCAAGCTTATTCTTGTTGTTTAACCTTTCTTAAGACTCCATTTTTTAATTAAGTATATATGTCATGGGGTGGGGAAGTGTGGTGCTCATGGAGGCCTGAGGAGGGCACCAGGTTCTCTGGAGCTGCAGTTTAGGGTAGTTGTGAGCTCCTCGACCTGGGGTCTGAGAATAGAACTCGGGTCCTCTGCAAAAGTAGCATGTGCTCTAACCACCGAGCAACCCCACCAGCCTACTCTTTAATCTTAATATATATATATATTTTTTTAAATTGGAAAAATCAAAAGAGGAACATGTATATCCCCACAAAAAAAAAATTCACTCGGAATCCTCATAGTTCAGCTATTTGTAAACACTGCAGTGATTACATGTACGCAGGAATCCATATCTATATACGCTATAATAATTAGGATTATTCCAGAGTGATGTTTCTTTATCTTTTCAGAGCACTGGGCTTTGCGCATGTACGATTCTGAGCTAGAGTCAAGGTTCGATGAAATATTCTAATGACGTGTTATTAGGCAAATAAGCTTGTGCTTAAAACATTTTCAAGTCTACTCAGTGTCTCTGTCACCAGTCCCTTCTGTGCCCCTGGGGTGACCAGCGCTCCTTATTAGAAGCAAGTGTCTGATGCTTCACATGTGGCCACATCTGTGTCTCTTGTGCAAGAAGATACACAACCCCTTTCTGGTCCAGAGCTGTCCCCTCTTTACTCTTGAACTCTGTGGCCCATAGCACAGGTGGTCATTTCCTGTCCCCAGCACATTCCCAAAGGGACCCCTCCGGAGTAGCTGAGAGGCTGAAAAGTTAGACCAGTGGTTCGAGCCTCTTCTACTAAGAGAAGAAGCAAATCACCAACATGTGCCAAAATATGTCAAAGAAGCGGGGAGAAGAGAAATGTGTTACCTGACATTTTAAACAACTATTCTATTGGCCCTGCACAAGCCTGTGGATGGATTAAACAGGTGTGTGACGAGGTACCTAAGTGCCACACCTGTCCCGTAGAGTCGGTGTGTGGTACACATTCCACATTCTACAGAAGTGGATGGCACGTGGACACATCTGCACATTCTAGAAACACTCTGGTTTATGACAACTCAAGTCCTGACCTCATGCTAGCAGCTGACAATCAAGCACATGTCTCCGAAGGGGCTGACTTACCAGGACCCAAGTCCACAGAGACTGCACTGTTGGGGTTTTACATTTTTTTTCTGGAGGGGCTGGTAGCTGTCTCTTTATCTGTCTGGTTAAAACAGTAAGTGTAACCTGTTTGAGGATAGCTCAGCATGTGTGAGATCTATGTCAAGGTCAGAAGTGATCTCGCTAGTGTCCGATCATTGTCCCCATCAAGGTAGGACTGGGCGCTGGAGATGTGCACCCAAACGGATGTACAAAGAATTTTTTCCCCATTCACTTTGGGTGCTGGAGATGGAAGCCCAGACTTTGCAAAAACTCAATACCCGGTGTACCCTACCACTGACCTATACCCCTAACCTTGTCCCTTAACAATGATAACTCTGTCTTAATGTCCCAACACATTTTCTGTTGCATAATGAATTGCTTCAAAGCCTAGCAACTGAGAAGCTGGAGAGACATCTCAATGGGTAAAAGCACCGGACAAGCATGAGGACCTGAATTCGGACCCCAGAAAAAAACCTAAGAAGCTGAGTGTGGCCTTACATGTACCCATAACTGCTATGAGGAAGACCATGGAGACAAAGCAGATATTTGGGGCCAGGTGACCTTCAGTTTAGCAGAGGGTTCAGTGAGGGTAAAGAGGGAGATAGACCAGGTCACGTGTGTGTGTGTGTGTGTGTGTGTGTGTGTGTGTGTGTGTTCCTGTGAGCACACACACATACAACTTAGCAACCTAAAGCAATAGTAGACACCAACCTACAATGTCTCTGTGGCTCTGGAGGTGGGAGGTAGCCTAACCAAGGGCTTCTGACTGAGGGACTTTCATGGAGTCAGGTCCATCACATTAGCTGAATCTGGAGAGCTCCTTCCTAGAGGGGTCCTGGCTGGTAGGGACCTCAGCTCCTAACCACTTTGTGCCTCTTTGGGGCTCTTTAGAGTGTCTCCCTTGTATGGCAGCTGACTTCTCCAGACAATTCATGAAAAGCAAAACAGCGATCCCAGTGCATTTTATGATCTAACCTGAGCCATGACACCTTAGAATTTCCTCAGCTCTGCTCAAGGTGTGAGGGAGCCATAACTGGGCCCACGTTAGTCAACTTTCTGTTATATAACAAATACACAGGATGGATAACTTATGAGGGAAGAAAGGTTATTTGAGTGCACAGTTGAAGAGGCTTCTGTGCCTGCCTTGAAGCAGCATTTTATGGTGTGTGGGGGAGTGAGGGGGTGTCACAGACCAAAGCTGTTCCACACATAGCTTGGGGTGCAAAAGAGATGGGGAATAGAAGAGACTGGGGTGCTGCTAACTCCTCACGGCCATGCCCTAGTGACCAAAGGACTTTATCACTTCCCAGTAGCACCAGGCTGAGGACCAAGCCTTCAGCTCATGGATGTTTGAGGACATGGCTCCATCTATATATTACAATGGGCGTGACTGCTAGCGGGCACTTGGAGGCCACTCCAGAAATGGGGTATGACACTACCCACGCCCTTCAGGACTTTGAGGCCCTTAGTGAAAAGTTTTCATATCTTTCTGTGATACATGGGGGCCCTGGAGTGTATGATACAGTCATGCATCAGTGTTATTCTATTAAAAACGCTTTCTTCCCAAACTTCCAGCGTGACATTTGTTGAGAGACACACAGAGAAGTCAAGGTTTGAGTGCTCTTCATCCTAACTTCTAAGCATGACTTCCATTCACTGTGGTGGAGCCATCGGCATGTTGTCGGCTCTCTCCCTTCCACTCGTGTCTGGACCAAGGAAAGTTAAACAAACAAATCGCACCTCAGCCTCGTTCAGAACTCAAGTTACCACTCGGGGTTCACATCCTGGCACAGAAGCGCGTTTCCTGTGCTAGCGGCTGCTCTGGAGTCCACGGCCAAGGTGGCCTGGCACGGACCTCTCCAGTGAGCTGGGACTTTATTTGGAACCGAAAGAACAAACTGAGAGAGCATCGTAAAACCCCTTTTCTTTGTGTGTACACAATATGTGCGCGTGTGCATGCGTGCATTCGAGTGTATGAGACGGGATTACACATGTACAGGCCTAAGGATGACTCGGGTGTTGTTTCTCAGGTGACATTCACGTTGCTTTTTGAGACAAGATCTCTCACTGGCCTGGAACTCACCGAGTAGGCTCGTCTGGTTGGCAAGCAAACCCAGGGACACACCTGCCTCTGTCACCTCACACTAGGATTGCAAGTTGACAATGCCACACTGGCTTTAAATAAAGGTCCTGGGGATCAAACTAAGGTCCCCAAGCGCTTAGCTGTGTTATGTATCTCCCAAGCCCCTAAAATCATATCTTGTGTAGTGACCTTCCAGGCTGGCTTCCAGTGTCCATGTTCTGAAACTCTAAAGACGTGGTTGTGACTAGCCGACTTCTGTTTTAGTACCTTCAATAAGAAGAGACATTACTACCACTTCTTCATACTTTCCTTTCTTTTATAGGGGGGCAATGGATATTTTGGGACAGCATCTTGATATATAGTACACACTGGCTTCCAGCTCAGTACATAGCCCAGGTTGGACTTGAACTTGTAACCTCTTTATTCATTTCCCTTCTCGGCCACCGTCTGCTGGGTTCATAGACAAGTGTTACTGCACCCAGCTACAAACAATTTTCCCTTTTCACTGGAGCCAACCTTTAGCTTTGTATATTTTCTGTCCATTGATTCTTCAGATTTTCCCCCTTGGAACAAAACCAAAATTGATATTCCTTCAACTATTTGAAACCTCCTCTCATGGGGGTCTCCATGGTTTGCTCCAGGCTGTGCATTCTATGTTTGTTCAGGCTTCCCTTCTTAGGACACTCTCGGAATCCCTTTCACATTGAGATCCATCTGAAAGTGTGTTATCCATTCACTTATGAGGCAAGTATTTGCTGAATGCTTTCTATTGGCAAGGCACCACGCCAGGCCAGATGTCTGAAAAGGACTGAGTAGAGCAAGCAAAACTGTCCTTCAAAACCCATTTATTTCTGTTATTACATTTCTATTGTTAAAACCAAAGACTCCATTGGCTTCCTTTTACAGCCATATCAATCTGCTGGATTATCTTTGGCTGTGATGAGCTAATATCTCTTTGTAGAAGGGAACTGTTGGCATTTCAGGATTTCCCAAGTCTATATGCATGTAATTGCTTTCTTTGAACTTAAATTAAAGACTTCGCATTTATCCCCATCCAATTCTTTCTTTGCTCCAGCTCCTTGTTCCAGCCAGTTGAGCTCATCTGATATTTGCTAACTCTTCAATCTTGATTTCATCGTAAGAGCTGTCTCTCCTAGCTCTGTGCCCTCTGCTCTTGATCAGCATTGGTTCTTTCAGTGTTTGCTTTCTGTGATGAGGAGGAGGCTAACCCAGGGACAGCACCTTTTGGCAGAGCCCCCGGCTGCCTTCCTTTCCCCTTCCTTCAGCACTCTTGGAGAACAGGTTTTCTGCCAACTCCAAGTCGCCCAAATTATACTGTCATCTGGTCTGCATTTCTCCATCTTGTCCACAAGAATTTCCTGAGAGGCTTTGCCAAATGCCTTGATTAATCAATACATTCTGGGTCTTTGACATTCACAGTTGTCAGTTGTCATGACCTGCTTCTTGCTCCGGAGGAAGAAAAAGGCTAGAGCAGGCTGGGAATTGTCTCTTCTGTCAGAGTCCCCAAGCCCCTAGATGAGGAGAATTCTAAGCTCATGAAGGTCATGTTGAATGACTCTTTCTCACATTCTAGGACTTATCTCATTGCTTGTGTCATAAGCCTGGTGTGATGTCTGATAAACTCCCAGTCAGTTATTCCTTCTGGCTACCCTGCCTCACCTTTTAACTTCATTCTCAGTACCATGGTTCCAACCTCAGGTCAAGGACTTTTCTCAGAAATCTTCACCCAACAGTTTATTAAAGCTGCCAGGTCCTGTGCAAGGTATGTTGAATCTATACCAGTGCTTTTGAGGACATCCTACCCAGCTCCAGCTCACCACACAGCCCAAATGTGAATCTGGGGTGAGCCATCTTGGAGCTTGGTTTAATCTTCAATGAAAACCCTTTCAACTTGGGTTTCTCCCACAATCCTAGCTGTCTGGCCATGTGTATCAGCACCTCTGCCTGTGCGCTCTGTCTTGGCTTCAACCTGATTGCACAACTGCACATAGGTTGGACTCATTTCTCACAGACCCTAAGGTAAAATCCCTGCCTCCTGAGAAGGTGTGAAACTGTTCAGGACTAGGCCTCTGCTTACCTCCCAGCCCATCTAACCTGCTCCCCAGACACCTAAAGCAAACTCAGTACCAAAGTTAATATCTCCAAGAGCCTCTGCTCTTAGCTCAGAGACTGAATTCACCAAAAAGCCTTTTATTCCCATGGTCCCCTGAGGCCTTTACCTCTGCCCTTACCTCTAACCCAGATTCCCCAAAGGGAGATATTCTTTCGCTTTTAAGGATCTCAGATAGAAAAGTCTAGAAGCCCCCAAATATCCCAAGGCTCCCAGGGACTTCAAGGAGTTTGTTTTTTTTTTTTTTTTTTTTTTTGACTTTGCCAACCTGCAGCCCTGAGTGTTGCCCTGGCCTCTGTCCTCATCCACAAAGCCCCCAGAATCACTTTACACAAAAATCTGCATGGCACCGACTCAATGTTTTGAAGTTTGGAGTGATCCTGAGGCTTAAAGGGAGGTGAAAATGTCTTTTCCTTAGCCATTCTATGTTCTAAGATCATGGCTTAAGTCTCCGAAACGGAACATAGGTTAGCAGGGGAGATACACATTTATTCACTAAAGATGTGCTGTGATGTGCTTCTGCCTTCCTTGCACATGGTGTCTTCTGGATTCCTTCACCTTAAAGTGCTCAGTATGCCAAGGTGATATATTTTGAAGTGACAAATCCAGAATTCCACCAGAGGTGACATTACTAAGTGTCCTTTACTGACATAGTCCTTTCTCCTCATTGATATACGTATCACTTTAAAAAAAGTTATGGTGATCACTCAGTGGAGTCTCACATTAAACAGATCTAGGAGTGAGAATCCCAGGGTAGTGGTAGTATCCGCAGTCCCCAGCCCTTGGCTGTCTTCTTTATGTATGCATGGCTTCTGTTATCAAGATGACACCATACAAAGGAATCGTGGCAGCTCCTACCTCCACACATATTTCAGTTCGTAAAATGGGTACCCACCCTCATGACTCTGGTTAAACGCACTTGATGTTCTTGCAGAGAACAAAGATTTGGTTCCCAGCATTCAGTTGGACAACCCACCACCTCCTGCAACTCCAACTCCAGGGATATGACACCCTCTTCTAGCCTCCATGGGGTACCTGCGCTCATAGAAACATACACATACAATTAAAATGTTTTAAATGTTAAAAGGCCAAGGGGCTGAAGGTGTGGGCTCAGGAGTGGAGTTGCTTGCCTAGTATGCACAAGGGGTTCTACCCTCATCTCTATCAAAACCCAAAAAGGTCCCCCAAGTTTGACACATTACTTTGCCTTTGTCCTGTTTTCCAGAACTTAGTAACATGACCACATCTAATGTACTCTCTGTTCTATTGAGGCATAGGCCTCACAAGAACCCGCTAGCTGTATTATTCTAGAGGTACAGAGGATCACTATGGGGGTGGGGTGCAGCCAGCTGACTTCATCACACCTGTAGCAATAAACCCCATAACCCCCCATCCCTTTTTCTGCCTTGCTTCATTTGAGTGATTAGACTCCTTTCAGGCCACCTGTCTAAGGACAGAACATGAGTGTTTCTCCTATATACTGACAGCCCACTGCCAAAGGGGAGCCAACAAGTCAAGCTTCTCATCCTTATGCGCCCCAGTAATCCCCAGGACCTGTGCTGCCCAGGCCATCGGGGGTTGGAAGTCTGAGCAATGGGCATTCTCGGGTGCCTCATGCCACAGACACCACTTGGGGTTTTGTTATTTATTTCTTGTTGTTTTTAGGTGGCCTCTTGTGTCTCAGGCTGGCCTGGAGCTCTTTGTTGGAGGATGTCCTTCACCTTGAGCTTCTGACCCTCCTGCCTCTACCTCTTAAGTGCTAGGCTTATCGACTTGTGCAACCAAACTGGGCTTAGGTGGTATTGGGGGTTGTACCTAGGGCTCTGCATAGGCTAAGCAAGCACTCTACCAACTGAGCCACACCCCCAACCTGACACATATCTCTTCGTACTCATGCACAGTTGCTCATTAGGTCACAAGCCTCAGCTATCCCAGTTCTCAGTTGGAATTGCAAGTCAGGAATGCATGGACCAGCAATCATGGTGAAAGGGTGTTGTGAACGCTCCATCCCCAGTCACCCAGACACGTGCCAAGGGCTGGCAGTGATGCTGCGAGCCGATGACTTCTGATGGCCCCTTCCGGTGAGAGGAGGTACTGCTGGGATCCACTGAGTAGCTTCCACATGGGGACATTTAGCCAGAGGTGTGTTTACCTTATGCTCAGCACATCTGCATCAAATATACCTCTGGAAGATATACTGCCTTTGTATGGGGAGGAAGGCAGGAAACCCAGTCTCTGGATCCCCCTCTGTTTAAGCTAAACGGTGCATGCTGTGCTGTCTGGTGTGTCGTCCTTTAAGGTGGGACCTGGCATATGGTAGACTTTCAGTCACCTTTGTCTGACAAAGACACAAGTCAATATTGTATGACAAATATAGAATATACAAAAATAATTGAAGGTCTCAATGGAGAGCCACACATTATATGTGATGGCAAAGAGAAAAAGCACATTATGTGTGCGTTACATATATGCATGTGTATGTTACATATATGCATGTGTGTATATAATGTATGTGGCTGACAGATCTAGAAATTTGTCCAAGGTCACAACCCCAAAAATAACCTGAGGCAGAACTTTGAACTCAAGTGCAGCGTTCTAAAGGTTTAGCTTTTAACTGAAGTTAGCAGACTGTATCTTTTTTTTTTTTTTTTTTTTTTTGGCTCTTTAAAACTTCATTTAATTGTGTGTGTGTGTGCGCGCGCTCGTGCACATGCATGCGTGCACCTGTGTATCCTACTAGGGTGACACTTTCTAGGTTTTTGGTGGCCCCTCAGGGACCCAGGCTCCCTCCAGGGTGGGAAATGTGTTCAATGTCCACTTCATCCTGAAAGCTGAGCTCTGGTGCTCTCCCTCCCATTCCTGCTCCCTCCTGCACATAGAGAGGGAAACTGAGGAATAGAGAGCCCCAAGGTGTCCTTGGGATTCTCAGGGGGTCATTTTGTCTACCTGAGACACACCCCAGTTACCCCTCCTGCCCACACTCCCTGCTACACCTCTGTGCCTGCCTTACGTGCAGACCCTTTGGTTGATGGTTTTTCTTGTGTAATGTAACAGTTCAGCCCAGTACTGAGCAGTAAGTACTTCCCTGCCCAGCCATGCTTCACGGCATGGCTTAGAAAACTCTCCCAGGCTGTCTGTTCCTCAGTTTCCCTCTCTCTATTGCAGGATAACAATGCCTCTGACAGTGCAGTGGGTGAGGATTTGTGTAGACACACCCACAGGCACACATCCATGCAAGCGCACACTTGTCAATGTAGTGAAACAGAGTCCAGTGAGCCGGGGCACATAGAGGGTTTCATCCCTGCCTGGCCACATCTGTGTGGGCTTGTCAATTGTTCCATGTAGAATGTTCATGATAACAATACTTGTACTATTAAGTAAATGCTGGGGACTTAGTTCAGCCCAGGATGCTGCATCGTATACACCCCGCTTTCAAAAGTCAATGTTAGCTGCTTTTAGGGGTTTTGCTCACTTTTAGAGATGGGGCTTTTTCTTTTGCAACCCAGATTGCTCAGGAACTCACATTGTAGTTCAGACTAGCCTAGAACTCCTGCCCCAGCCTCTCAAGCACTGAGCTCACTCGTTTGAGCCAACACACCCAGCTAATGTCTTATTGAGTCATTAGAGTCGTCTCTGTCGCTATAAGGAGTCCCCTCTGGAGAAAGCTTGTGGAGTGTCTGTAAATGGCTCATCGGGACAGGGGCAGGGACCCTTCCCAGCAAGGCGCAGACATCCCTGGGAACCTTACAATCTGTCCACTTGAAGACCTGCTTGGGGTTCCTGGCGAGAATGCCCCTAGTTGGAGGGCAAGGGTTCTCCATTCCCAGTGAACAGAGCCTGACCTTGTGTGATGGGCAGAGCGCCTCAGACAATCGAGGATTGGGCTCCCTAAGGACTCTCCCCTCTGTTCCTAGACGAATGTTCCAGAACTAAACCCCTCTTTGGATGTGTCTTTGAGAGTCCTGTTCACTGGCCTACATAGACTCGGGATCCGGGTTGTAAGAGCAGTTAACGGGCGCAGGTGTTTCATGGCTTGTTCCCGTGGAGCTGTCTTAACCGAAGCTGTGCCTGGCGACCTGAGGCTAACTTCAGAAAGCCTCTCCTGAGGAGGAAATGAAACCTTTGCAGCAGTGGTGGGGGCCGTGGGAGATGTTTCACTTGACCCAGGCAGGTGTCTGGATTATGCAGTTGTGAGCCAGGCAGATGCTGTAACTGGCCAGTTCTGTTTGAACAATGCATGTTCAGAATGTTTGTTGTTGCTATTGTTAGAAAAATGAGCCCGAGGGAGCCCAGCTGCCGCATCCATGGTCCAGACAGATGGGTCTCTGCTTCTCCTTTTCCTGTAGGATAGATCCTTGAGGACCCAGTAGAACCTTCCCAGTGGAAAACAGGGGTCAAATGACTTACAAAAGTCCCTGAGGCTGTCCTTTCCTCGGTTTCCCTTTCATTATGGCAGGGAGACAAAGACTGTGACAGAGCAGTGGGTAGGAGTCACGTAGACGTGTCCACGGGGCTCCATCCGTGCAAGTACTGAGAGCAGTAGTGATTCCCTCCCACATCACTGAAAATCTAAGCCAGCCTGTTAATCTAAACGTGTCTCCAAGGTCGGTGTGGTTGTCATGTAAACGTCAGAGTATGCTAATCAAAACCTAGGCAGTCTTCATCAGAGGCTCAGTATGACTTTTGTTAAAACATTTTTTATTACTTTTTACATTATGTGTGTGTGTGCACGCGTGTGCATGCACACATGCACATGCTTGCATGCGTGTGTCCCAGGATTGCACATGTAGCACCTGTGCATGGAGGTCGTAGGACAAATTTTCAGTCTTTCCACGATGAGGGTCCTGGGGTCTTGACTGAGTCGTAAGGCTTCATGGGCACCTTTACTCACTGGCTCACCTCGCTGCTTCGCAGTGCGGCTTCTCAGAGGGACACAGTAACACGTCAGGTGCAGGAGACCATTGCCCGTGCACACAGGAGCACTTTCTCCTGAGAGTAGGAATGCATTGTCAAACCACAGCTCGGTAAGTTCACCACGGGCTGGCATCAAGCATCAAGTTCTGCTGGGATTTGTGCATGCTGTGCTTTCCCACATCTTGGTGCAAACCACAAGGGTGTGTTTACACCAGCAGCACAAACACTGAGCCTGTGGTGTTTTGACAGCACTAGATGACAGGGGTTTTCAGCTCTGTTACAGTCTTATGGGGACCATTCTCCCATATTTTATTCACTGCTCAAAACATCATTATACAGTGTGCAAACTGAGCTTCCTACAGGAATTTGGCCATGCCCATTTTTATACGCGCGCGCGCGCACACACACACACACACACACACACACACTTATGGAAATACATATGCAATTTAAATCCCCCAAGAAGCACAGTTCACCAAGGTAAATAAGTAGTTTGTAGTAAAAATCCAGGCTCACAAACATCTCAAACCCCAGAGCTTTGCGCAGAGGTACAGGAAGGAAGCCAGCACTCCACCCGTGCTCCCTCCGGTCACGCGAAGGCCTGTAAAGGTGTCCTACAACCAGCCCCATCAGACACCAGCTTCTTCTGTTTAGCGTGCCCTTGCAGGAGAATGTAAACAGACAGGAAGCGCAGCTGTGCACATGCGTGAACAGTGGTGCTCAGAGCATTTGGGAGCAAGCCGAGCTCCGCCTCCATCACTGTCTGTAGGGTCCTATTTATACCCTCCACACATCACGTGTCCTCCACAGGCCTTGCTGCAGCACCAGCCTGTCTCAGCTGACATTGCTCTTCCAATCAGCCCAAGGCTGCGGAAGCAGCAAGAAACTACAGCACGCCACCGGAAACTTTTTGGTGCATTTCTCTCTGTGGAGTCCAGACAATGAAGATCAACACCAACACGTGTGTGCTGTTAGCAAAGAATCCTTCCTCACGTGTCCTTTCACATGCTTGCTTTAGCAGAACATCCTCTCTCCTGTGTCTGCTTCAACGCAACACTCTTTCACAAGTCAGCCTTAGTCTTTCGCCTGTGCCCACTTCAGCTAAATGTTCTTTTATGTGTTTGCCTCAGCAAAACACCGTCCAATCTACTTTCCAAAGAACCCCGAAGTTCCACTTCAAATTGCTGGCAAGACAGCTCAGTCAGTCAAAAACTTGTGTTCTTCTTCAGAACCTCTGTGAAATAAAGCCAGGAATACCTGTAATCCCAGCACTAGGAAGGTAGAGATAGGCAGATGTTTGGGGCTCCCTGGCTAGCCAATCCAGTATACTTAGTATATTTTTAGACCAGTGAGAGACCTTGTCTCAAAATCACTTGAAGGCACACATGCAATTGAACCACATGCATATGCATGCACATGCATGCACTTTACTGCGTGCTCCAGAATCTGGCTCTGCCTTAGGCAGTGTACAGCCGGCTGTTCTCAGGGATGCCATAAGAAGCGCCCGCCATGTTTGCTTGCTTGGTGTCTTTGCACTTACTTTTTTCTTGAAGATGCTGCTCGCCACTTTCTACAGCAGCCTATAATGGGACACACTTTCTGTGAGAGTGTCTGAGTGGGAAGAGCAGTCATTGTCCCGGGCAAGTTACGGCTTTGATGACACCCACACTACAAAGCCCAGAGCCTGTAGCACAAGGAAACCTTTCATCTTAGTTTCTTTCCCTGTTGCTGTGATGATACACTCTGGCAAAAGCAACTGAAGAGAGGAAGAGGATGATCTTAGCTCACCGATTACGGTATAACTCACCGTGGTGGGGTAATCAAGGCAGCAGGGCCTGAAGGGTCACACTGTCTTCACTTAGAAGACAGAAATGAATGCATGTATCTCATGCTCAGTTCGCTTTCTCCTTTCTGTACGGTCCAGGATCCCTTACCCAGAAAATAGTGCGGCCTACACTTAAGATGTGTCGTCCCATATCATGAATGCTATCATGATACTCTGTCTCAGACATGCCCACACACATCTCCCAGGTGATCTAGGTCCTGTCCAGTTGACAGGCCACACCAACTACCACATGTTAGTGGCAATTTCCCTCTTAACCCAACTAGCTCCCAAATAATTTATTATATTTATTTAACAAGCTTTAAGAGCACAATGGCTGAGCAGTATTATGCTATTGTAATCATCTAAAATAAGCTGCCCCCCCCCAGTTGAAATCCCAGGGATACTTACATTTTAGCACCGATTTGGCCTCTCGGGGCTTCAGGTGTTTTTTCTTATGGTGTCCCCTGAACTCTCGCCCCATGGCAAATCCCCACTTCCTCTCTCTCCTTCCTCCCCTCCCCTGGCTGGAAGAAGTCCAGTGCGAGTCTCTCCCCTGCTCTGTCATTGACTGATCAGCTTCTTTATTGCCCAATTGGGGAGCAATATACATAGCACTGAGACAGGCGGTTCTCAGAATAAGGATTTCAACCAGATTATGGGGGGTGGGGGTAGGGAGCACAAAACTCAGCATTGGAATAATATATATATATATAATCTCTTTACAGCACGCCATAACATCGTGCCTACGGTCCCACATCATACTCACCCCACATTAGGGTCTGCATTAAAGGAGGCTTGCATAACTATCCGTCAAGATGCTGGATGATGCATCTTTTTCCAGACGAGAGGGTTTGATGGAGTCTAACCCAAAGGAGGAGTCCAGTCACAGTGCCATGGCAACAGTATCACAACTAGTGCCACATTGTAAAGGGATTTAGACCTGGGGTTGCCACAGGAGAGGATTTCAGAGTTACGCATGTCTGAAGAAACTTTAGCTGTAGGTAGCAATAAAAACTCAAGACACCATAGCGTAAACACACCTCCTCCTGGGATAATTATGCAACCCACAATCAGAAGATGGACTACATGTCTGATAATGGGAGGTCCTTAGCAACCCAGGGAGTAACGGAAACAAGAACCGTGCAGACCTGTGCAGGCGCTGGACAAGGTGTTCTGAGAGCCTGTCCCTCCTGGTCTTCCCAACAGCCAATTAGAGGAGGGGACTGTTCACCAGTTAATGAGATGAAAGTTTCTGCTGTTGTTCTACAAGTGAACAGGGTTTTAATATTTCCTGAAACCATAGGTCTGCTTCATGTCCAGTGACTGAAACAGCTTATAACTCTCAGTGCCAGCATGCAGTGGGCCCCAGCAGTGACTAGCAGTCCTGGGGGAACAGAAACATGTGTGGGGAAATTAGGCCATGTATGTTTGCAAGCTCTGGTCTGACTCTGTAAATGCCAGCTGGCTCTGGATACTTCCCTTTCCTTCTCTTATAATTGAAGTGTTTTCATTCTCCCTATACCTTGGAGAGACACTAGCTCTTCTGTACAGATTCCTAGGAGAGGTAGGCACTATCCGCCATCTATACATCTGTGTTACGTAACAGAGCCACAGCTTGTTTTTGATGAGAAGCTTCAGTCCTTCTTAATTGGCTTTTCTCTGTCCCTGACACTCATGAAATTGCCTTTATTGGAGGCTGTGGTCCCCTAATCATAGCTTCTGCACTGGGGGAGTTTATGGGTAGATCAAGGGCAAGTCACTGAGCGTTAGTCATGGGAAAGAGGAGAGTCTGACATTTGGAAACACAGGGACATGTGTGGACACCCTGCTCAGTGGCTGAAGCAGGCAGGAGTTTTCATTATGGATGCAATAGACAGACCCGTGGAAGAAACGGGCCAAGCTCTTTTCCTGCATGCTGAAGGGGCTTCAGCTTAACTTTTGAAGTCTACTTTAACCTTTATTTGCCAGATTAAAAACAAAACAAAACAAAACAAATAGACCTGTAACTTTTTAGAACATTTGTAAAAAGGCTTTCTCTTCTCGGCCAATACAGTGACACCTTCTTAATTTACAATCAAAATATCTGTAAGTTTTAAGTGTTTTTCAATATATAAATGAAATCATTGATTTTCATCATAAGTAAAATTGCCATAAGTTTCTTTTTAGTAGAAATAGGGAAGTAAACATATTAATGTTCTTTCTGCTCAGAGGAATATGCCGTTAACATGTATAGTGCTGTATTTGAAGTGTTCACTCTGGTTTTTTTTCTCAAGATTTATTTTTATTTATGTATATGTATATAGATACATGTGCAAGCAGGTACCCATGGGGGACAGAGGAAGGCACTTGATCCACCAGCGCTGGAGTTATGGTTGTAAGGTAGTTGTAAGCCACCTGGTGTGGGTACTGGGAACCAAACTACAGTCCTTTGGAAGAGCAGTACCCGTCCTGAACCCTGAGCCATCTCCAGCTGTGGTTCATACTATAACTGCTATGCTTATTCCCATTTTTCCTTATATGTCTCATTTTCTGTACCTCTGTTCAGGAAGACACGAGTCACTAATATTAATGACACACACTATTTAATAAATCATGGTCTTACTTTTCCATTGCCATGACAAAACACCATGGTCAAGGAAGCTTATAAAAGAAAGAGTTTAATGGCAGCTTGTGGTTTCAGAGAATGAATCCATGTCCACCATGGCAGGGAGCATGGCAGCAGGCGGGCAGCAGGCGGGCAGGCAGGCAGGCAGCAGGCAGCAGGCAGCAGGCAGGCAGCAGGCAGGCAGGCAGCAGGCAGGCAGCAGGCAGGCAGGCAGGCAGCAGGCAGGCAGCAGGCAGGCAGCAGGCAGGCAGCAGGCAAGGGAGCAGGCAGGCAGGCAGCAGGCAGGCAGGCAGTAGGCAGGCGGGCAGCAGGCAGGCAGGCAGCAGGCAGGCAGCAGGCAGCAGGCAGGCAGGCAGGCAGGCAGGCAGGCAGGCAGGCAGGCAGGCAGCAGGCAGCAGGCAGCAGGCAGGCAGGCAGGCAGGCGGGCAGCAGGCGGGCAGCAGGCGGGCAGCAGGCGGGCAGCAGGCGGGCAGGCAGGCAGCAGGCAGGCGGGCAGCAGGCGGGCAGCAGGCAGGCAGGCAGGCGGGCAGGCAGGCAGCAGGCAGCAGGCAGCAGGCAGGCAGGCAGACATCAGGCGGGCAGGCAGGCAGGCAGACATCAGGCGGGCAGGCAGGCGGGCAGCAGGCGGGCAGCAGGCAGGCATGGTGCTGGAGCAGTAGCTCAGAGCTTGCTTTGCTTACATTGACGGTAGCAGATGGCAGAGAGAGAAGGAGGGAGAGAGAGAAAATGGAGGGAGGGAGAGGAAGATAGGTTGATAGAGAGAGACAGAGACAGAGAGAGACAAAGACTGAGAATGGAACAGGCTTTTGAAATCTCAAAGTCCATCCACAATGATATACCTCCTCTGAGGCCATACCTTCTAATCCTTCCCAAACAGTTCTACTAACTGTGGATGAAACATTCAAATATACAAGTCTATGGGGACCATTCAAACTACCACAGTCATATATATCACAACTTATTAAATTGTCTAAGTTTTAAATTTATGTTGTATGTCAGTCACAAGATAGTGTGTAACCATGCTAGAATCTCTCTTACATGCAGAACTCACCCCTAATTTCTTGCTCCTGAGTTTTCAC
The DNA here is from genome assembly GCF_963924665.1 of Micromys minutus. Taxonomy (NCBI): domain Eukaryota; kingdom Metazoa; phylum Chordata; class Mammalia; order Rodentia; family Muridae; genus Micromys; species Micromys minutus. Next base: position 50,671,786 of record NC_137985.1, on the reverse strand, counting down.
GATGGCCCAGATGACCTTGATTGACATTAAAGCAGATGGAAGACTGTTTCTCTCTTGTGCCTTATGAAGTTGTCTCCTGGCGATACCAACAGCACTGTATGTTCTCATGGTAGCAATGGAAGTACAGGAGTTGCTTGTCCACCACTGGTGGTGTTCGCATCTTAGCATCCTTGAGCGTGAATGCTTCATTGGTCAAAGTAAGATACATGATCAAACTTGGTTCCTAGCTTCAAGTCAAGGAGAAGAAAATACCCTGGGTCCATGAAAAGAGACCAATAGACAGTAGCCATCTCTAAACACTATTTATTCTACCACAGGTTGTCTCCAATACCACTCCCCCAACCCCTGAGTGAGGCAAGGGATTATTGGTGCATTTCCAACCACTGATTGTAAACTTTTAAGGTTACTAATTGGTTGAAAGTGGACTGTTGGGGAGAGAAATGGGGGACCTCAGTCTCTTTTACTAAGAAAGCTTTCCATCACACACACATACAGGCATGCACACATTTGTACATGCACATATACACACTCACACACATGCAGACATGCACATGCACACACATGCACACAGGCATACTGCCAGCCCCTGCCCAGCAGAGTTCATTTTACATATCATTAGCCATTCCATTTACTAGTAATGACAGAGGCTGGGAAAATAAGCATTATCTTAAATTTTTTATCTATTATTGCATGTATATATATATATATATATGTGTGTGTGTGTGTGTGTGTGTGTGTGTGTGTGTGTGTGTGTGTGTGTGTATGCACATGGGTATGTGCATACATTGGTACATGTGAGGAGATCATAGGACAACTTTGTGGAGTTTTCCTCCCTCCCTCTCTCCACCCCCACCCTCTTATTTAATGGCCAAATGAGTTAAATTAGGGCTGTTTACAGAAGCATGGATACCTTACCTGTTTCTACCACTGAGGGAAGTATCTCTCTCTCCTCACTAACTCTGTACCTGCACTGCTGTGACGTTGCAGGAGTGTTTGCAGCACCTTGTCTTCAAGCACACAAGTTCTTCACTGGTTTCCCTTCGACTTCCACATCCGGAAGCTAAGGGGCAGGCTAAGGGAAGGTGTGGTGTGAACAAGCGTCACTGTCCCCTCTGCTGGTTCATGAGTGCTGGTGGCTTTTTTTAGACCTTTTTGTCTCAGCTTCTCTGTGTATATGTTTTCCTTCAGTGGCCTGATTCTCCTTTGCACTGTGTGAAGCCCTAGATAGAGAACCAGAAGGAACTGGTTCCAGGCCCAGGTTAGCCCCAGGAGTGATCTTCTATCATCATCCAGTAGCTGAGACGGTTGAGCAAGAAACCCTCTAGGGAATTTCCCCAGGTTTTCTTTGTTCATAGTAGAGTTGCAATTCGCCATTAGTGACTGATTCTGGCTGGAAATGATTGTGGTTGAGTGGTAGGAGAAGAGGTAATGTAAAAACATCTTTAAGATGCTTTAAGATCATTATGAGAAAACTAAGCTTGGCCATGGCCTCAGCGCTGTTGGGCACTGCCAGTCTTGCTGGGAAGACCTCATTGGAGTAGAATTTGGAAGCAGAGTTGTAGTCCTGAGACTTATCTCCTACCCTACCCGTGAAAGAGGCCACACCCAAACAACTTACCCAAGGTTCTGAGCTCTTTACAAGAAGCAGGGTGAGGTCTAGGAAGATAGCTGGGTTGGTAAATGCAAGCAGGAGGACCTGGTTTAGTCCCCACCCCAGGACCTATAGACACCAGCTGTCTGTCTGTCTGTCTGTCTGTCTGTCTGTCTGTCTGTCTGTCTGTCTGTAGTTGTGTAGCCTTTTCATCTCAGTGCTGGGGTGGCAGAACCCAGGATCTGGCTGGCCACTCAGCCTAGCCTATGTGGCAAGTTCTAGGTCAGAGATCCTGTCTTAAAAAATTGATTAGATCGAATCCCAAAGTTAATCTCTGACCACCACACAGTGATCCTATGAATCTGTGCACATGCATGTGGGTGTGTGCAGACACAGATACACAGACACAGACACACATAGACACACACAAACATACAGGGACAGACACACAGACACACACAGAGACATACAGATACATAGACACACAGGCACACACAAACACACACAGATACATAGACACACACACACACATACAGACACACACACAAACACGGACACATAGACACACACACACACACTGACACACATACAGACACACAGACACACAAACACACATGAAGACACACATACACACACATCTACACACATGGTTTCCTATATTGTTTTCTGTAGATTTGCACACTGGTATTAGTAGGTATTTTATGTCATTCCTCAGTAGATGGCTGTAGGTATCCGGAGCACAGACCATTCTCTCTTCACACACTGTGAACTCTGTAGTCCATTGATGGGTTCCTTTTACAGAATATGGGAATAAGTACATTGTCAAATACCATTTCATGATTAAAAATGTTCTACCCAAGCATAGCCCCCTTTTCACAGTAATTACTTATGGCAAATATATTTTTTTAAGAAAATAAATGCTAAACAAATTGAAATCAGATAATTTTTCCTTCTCTCTTGCAAAATTGGTTGTGCAAGAGATGATTAGGTTTGGGCACATGAGACATTTTATACGTGATGTATATTTAGTCTCATGTACCCTTAATACCCCTTTCTGAATGTCCTCTGCTTTATTTCTGTAACTATGGTAAAATACTCTGACCAAAAAAAAAAAAAAAAATCAGGGGAGAAAGGATTTATTTTTCTTATAATTTCAGGTTCATCACTTCAAAGAAACAAAGACAGGAAGCTTCCAGTACCTAGTGATATCACATCCACAGTTGGGAGCAGAGAGTAAAACAAAGGCACTCAGGCTACTGCTTGCTCAACAAGCCCCATTTACTCTCATACAGTCCAAGATGCCTGTCTGCCCTTTTGCCTGCCTAGGGAATGGTGCCGCCCATAGTAGGCTGGGTCAGTTCTGAAGCCATTGTCCCACAGGCCAATCTGATGTGCACAATCCCTCCACTGAGTCTTCTTTCTCAGACAGTTCTAAGCTTTTCCATTTGACAGAACTAGCCAGCACACCAACATCCTAAAACCTTTTGTAGTCAGAGCTGAACTTGTATCTGTCTTTCTTTCCAATCAGCATTTCTTTCATTCTGTTCTGCCTCCTCGGGAGGTTTTTAAGCCCTTAATTCTTTCATTAGCAGCCATGCCTCCCCCTTTCTTGGCTGGCTTGGAAGTTCTGGCTCTTCTGATGTGACTCTGGGAAAGTTAATTTGTCTAGTGTCCAGTTAAAAATAATTGGAAGAATGCTTTACCCCACAGGGTCCTTATTGTGTGGCTGAAATGAGAAAGCCACTTTCTAGAACAAGGCCTGTCACATAATTATCGTTTGGAAGCAAGTATCCATTCTCCCTTGTGGTGCTGCCTTGCCTGTAGCTTGCGGGCTTCTCTCATCTTAATGAAACCTTTATGGGAACTTGCTGCCCACATGCCTCGATCTGTTTCTCTTCAAGTGTTTACTTTTTCATCCCTGTATGTTGTGTGTGTGTGTGTGTGTGTGTGTGTGTGAACAAACCTACACATGTTCCTAGAAGAGGAAGCTGGGCCATTTGTGTCAGTTCACATCTCACTGTGGAACAGGAAATTCTGTTGTTTTGCCTTTGCTTTGCCCTTGTGGCTTTTGCTAACTACAGACTAGTTAGTGCTCAGCCCCACAGCCCAGTGGAAACTGCGCTATGCAGGGTCAGTGTTAATCTGTCCTTGCTGACTACATCCACAGCTTCTGGGTCTCATCTGTGACTAGATTGGTGAGAAATTGTCAACAGGCTATTAGACCCAAACAGTGTGGTGTAGAGCAACTCATGTTCGACTGTGTAAGAGCTATGTGCTTATATTATTATTATTGTTGTTGTTGTTGTTGTTGTTTTTATTATTATTGTTATTATTATTATTGTTATTATTGTTATTATTGTTATTATTATTATTATTATTATTATTATTATGTGTCATTCTTATTTTTCACCATTCCTATCAAGAATGGATAGTGAAAACTGATGTGGTGATGAACATCTGTTACCCTGGTACGTGGGAATCAGAACTAAGAGGCCAGCCTGGTCTACATAATGAATTCCAGGACAGCCAAGGCTACATAGTGAGATCCTGACTCAGTTCCTCACTCTGGAGAGAGAGGAGGGGGGAGAAAAGAAAGTATGACAAACAAATGTATCTTCTCTAATTAAATGGTCTTTATTCCTGTCATAAATACCACCTGACAGGTGATATGAGAGCTCTGTCAGTGTCCCGGAGCGTTTGTCTATATTTACCTCATGATTTTTACACCAACACGCACACAGTGTTGGTGATTCTACTCTCAGGTGTTCCGTTTCTTTTACACCCACTTTGGAATATGAGGGAGATGTGTGTCGAGTCTGAGTTCTGGACCAGCTTGGGCAACGTTGACCCTTTTCTGCCGGGAGCAGGCTGGGCCTGGGGTACCTGAGCGGAGAGGCTCCTTTCCCTCTGGTCATTTTATTCCTTATGGAAACTGACCTGCACACGTTTGCTCTTCTGGACACAGTTTAGGACTGTTCTACTTATTTTGAAAGCTGTCCCATTTGTCTAGGTTTTCCTGGTGTTTGATTTTAGGGAACTTTTCTGATCCCTGCTGAGATCTTGTAGTTATCCCTTCGGAAGGAGTCTTGCTCGCACTGTCTTCCCCGCCCCCTCCCTGTTAAGCTAGTTAGCAGATGATTATCTCCTCTCTAAAAGCTTTCAGCTCTGTTTATTCTGTTAGTGGGTTATTCCACCCCTCTAATACCTGCTGTTAGTTTTATCAGTTCCTTCCTGCTGCTCCTCAGTTTGTTTTTCCTAGTCTGACTTCCAAAGCCCACATTTTCTGCAGTCTTGCTTTTGCGGTTAGTGTTTTCAGAGTGTCCCAGTTTCTACCCTGTTACTTCTCAGTTGACCAGGGTTTATCTTCCAGAAGGCTCATGGGAACAGTATTCTCTGAGTTCCTGAGTGTTAAAGTGTATTGTCCTAAAATGTGATTAGGACTGTGTATACAATAAATAAGTAAGTAAGTAAGTAAATAAATAAATAAATAAATAAATAGGGAAGGCTGTGGCGTGGAGGTGAGGCATTATGGGAGTGGGGCTTGTTGGAGACAAATCTCCAGATGTGTACTATTTTTTACAGTTTTATAAAATTCTCTTCCTTATGTTTACCTATATATACCTACAGAGAAATTTTGTTTGCTATATGTATCTTTTTAAAAAAAGAAAACGTGGTGTTTTCAGGGGTTGGAGAGTGGGTTCAGTGGTTAAGAGCATGTTCTGCTCTTCCAGAGGACCCAGTTCTGTTCTTGGCACCCAGGCTGGGCCATAACCACCTGTAGCTCCAGCTTCTGAGCATTCAGTGCCCTCCTCTGACCTTCACAGGCACCCGTGCATATGCACATGAATGCACACACATGCACACACACATACACACATTCACACACACATGCACACTCATGTACACAAACACATACACACATGCATATCCCCCCCCCCCCACGCACACAGTTTTTAATACTTTTAAATTTTGCTGTTTGTCTCCTTATTCTGCCCAAAATGGAACATGGTGGGATTTTTTTTTCTCTTTGTTTTCAAGTTTGGATTATTTCCACATGAACCTGGGGAATGGCTGATTTATGCGGTAGTGTTCACAAAAGTCTCCTTGTGTCATTTCAAACTTTGTTTTTTCAATTTAAAAAATTAAGCACATACATATTATAGGGAATTTGGAGCCTGAGAAGTATAAAAAGAAAATTCAAACCACCATTGCTGTTAGAATCTTGTCCATTTCTTTCTAATCCATCTTTCCATGCTTACATAGTTTATGCCCCTGAGGGAATTACGGTTACTCTAAGCCTACAGTCTGTGTCCAAACTTCTACCTCCCCCCACATGCGTGCGTCCCCATATCTCTAAGGAAAGGACCATATGGAATATGTTGTCATATTTAAATTGGTGGACATGCAGAAGGTTCCTCCATTTTTAAATTATAATTTGTACTGTTCAGGTTGTCAGACTACAGTTTGTAGAGCAAACCTACTCACCGGTACCTGTTTACATCCACGGGGCTTTTCCTGGAACACAGTCGTGTCTAGTTATTTCTGTATCGTCATCAACGGCAGGCGCATCGATACAAAGGTGGGGTCGAGTGATCATGGAAACCTGCCCGGCCTGAAACATAAACTACCTGACCTTCCAAATAAAAGTTCCCAGGAAGTTATACTACACCAAAAAAATCTTTCCAGGATTCTTTCTGTGAATATGTGTATATTTTCTCAGTGTCGTCCCAAAGAGGTAGACAACGGTCATTCCTGTGGGTAGGGGTTTTGTACAGTGGGTGTGTCTGTTACAGCTCCCCCAGGGCTGGCACCACTAGAACACACCACATCCGGATTCTTGTGTGTGTGAGTGCTAGACCTTGAACTCAGAACCTAGCGTTTATAGTCAAGCAATTTACCAGCTGCCTTCCCCGCCCGTAATTTTATGTTCAGTCTCTACAAAATTGGCACGTCTCAAAGAGCACCCAGTTCTGCTTGGTTTGGCTGCTGTTTAGGTGGGATGTTTCCCTGTCGTCAACCCTGGCTCCTTTTGGAATGACCTGTTCGTTTCTTTTGCCTGTTTTCCGGTTGGAAGGTGATGGTCTTCTCTTGCTGGCCTATGAGACCCATTGATACGTGATGGAAACGGTGCACTTGACCCTTTGTGTGCTCGCCGGCGGCTTTGCTCTTCTCACAACAATGGTGCTGTCTTTGTCAGTTTCCACGGTTGATGAGACCCTGTTCGTCTAAAGGCAGTTCTCACAGTGTGTGTGTGTTTGTGTGTGTGTGTGCGCACATATGCATGTATGTGTATGTGGAGACCTGAGGACAACCCTGGCAGTCCTTCCTGGAATGCTAATCAACTTGACTGTTTTTCAAAGTCTCCTATTGTCCTCAGTAAGCCTCAGGACCCACCTGTTCTGCCTCCCAGCATTGGGACTGAGGGTGTGTGTTAACACACCTACGTGTGGTGTTGCTTTGAAGGAAGCCCCTGAAGTGTGGTCCGGAGGAGAACCCCCAGCTGAGGCCCTGCCACCCTCAATGGAAGCCCTCCTCAGCCTCCAGCTTCCTTTTTGTCTCTTAACCTGGGAAAAGGAGGCGTTCAGAAAAATAGCTGATGCTAAGAGGAAGCGACTCCTTTTTTCTTCTTTTTTAAGGCCTAGAATTAACACAGCATTTCTTCAAGACAGAAAAGCACCCCCACTTTCCTGAAGAAGCCCCTAAATCAACTCCATGCACAGAGCGCAGTAACTGGCGTCATTTCGCTTAAGGCATGCATTATCCCGCACAGGCGGTATTTGTGTCTCTTTATGTGTTTTTAGACACTGTAATGAGCTGTTAAAAAGGGTTAATCTCTGTAATGAGCAAAAATGCCCCCTGAAAAACTGCTTCAGGCCTCAGACTTTCCAAATAAAAAGTACGACTTGAGTTAGGCGTCCTGGCTGCAGAGTCCACAGAAGGCGCTTCTGGGGCGCAGCGGTTTGCTCCTTGAGTGTTGAAGGAAACAAGTCGCCTAGGTTGCTACGCAACTCTAATTTGGGAAGCCATCAGTGGGGTTTGCAGACAGGCATGAGCACTAGACCAGCTTGTCCTTCTTCAGACTCCCCATCCTCTGGGGACAGTACCACCGTCGCAGAACTTTTGTATCGGGGCCGGAGGTTTTTGACACTGAACTATGCCAACATCATAGCCTTTGCTCTGGGTTTTGCACATGTCTATACACGTATGAGTGTTTGATGTATGTGGGGGTTGCTTATATGTGTGCGGTGGGTGCCAGCATATGTGTGCAGGAGTGTTCAGGTCAGAGGACAGTGTCAATTCTTCCCCAGGTGAGACACACCTTGTTTTTGAGACAGGGCCCCTCAGTACCTGGAACTCAGCAGATGGGCAAGACTGACTTGTTAGGGTGCCCAAGGCACCTGCCTGTCTCCACCTCCCCATTGCTAAGACTGCAAGCTCACGGCACTGTGCCCCGGCTAGGTTTTAAGTATGTTCTGGAAATCAACCCAAAGTCTTTGTGCTTGAGTGGCAAAGCACATTTCTGCTAAATTCTCACCCAGCCTACAACTTGGAAGCATTTATATCTTTCCTTTGAGTTTGGACTGGACCATCTCAAAGTTTAATGATGATCTATGTTTGTACAACCCCCATCAATACCTCTTGCATGGGATCTTCATCATGTGTGAGGAAACATAGCCATTGTCTCTATTTTATGGTGGAATAAATGGAGGCCCCAGAATGTTCATGTGCTATTGTGGGTCATGTGGCTAGTCTACATCCACATCTGACGATGAGCCAGAGCTGAGTTTACTCTAGGCCCTCCGTATTTCCTGTGGGTGATGAACATTCACTTGAGTCACCCCATAGATGCTGAGATCAGATTCTGCCAACCAGAAAGCAGGTGTCTACTGCGTTGTCACAGCAATCCAGCCACTCCAGGCACCTTCCACAGAGCCACAGTGTTAACCTAAATGCCCGTGACCGAGAGGCTGTAGCTGTCACCACAGCTCTGAGGGGGATGTCTCGGGCAGCATCCTCACAGGGCCATAGCACTATTGCTTAGACATTCAGCAGGATGAGAAGGCTGCTCTGTGTAGGCTGATCCTAGGGGTGTGACCCCAGTCCACTTCTACTCTGAAAGCTGTGAAAGTCATTTTCCCACACATGTGCTGAGAGACATCATGACCATGGCAGCTTTTATAAGGAAAAACATTTCATGGTGGCTGGCTCACAGCTCAGAGGATTCGTTCCTTATTGTCACGGCAGGAAGTGTAATGGCATGCAGGCAGACATGGTGCTGGGGAGTAAGCTGAGAGCTCTACATCTGATCCGCAGGCATCCAGAGGAAAATGAGACACAGGAGGCCTGGCTTGAGCTTCTGAGACCTCAAAGTGACACAAGGCCACACCTACTCCAACAAATGCACACCTACTCTAACAAGGCCACACCCACTCCAACAAGGCCACGCCCACTCCAACAAGGCCACGCCTACTCCAACAAGGCCATACCCACTCTAACAAGGCCACACCCACTCTAACAAGGCCACACTCACTCTAACAAGGCCACACCTACTCCAACAAGGCCACACCCACTCCAATAAGACCACACCTACTCTAACAAGGCCACACCCACTCCAATAAGACCACACCTACTCCAACAAGGCCACACCCACTCCAATAAGGCCACACCTCCCAACAGCATCAGTTTCTGAGCCTATGGGGCCATTTTCATTCAAGCCACCACACTGAGGGAGCTTTGATACCCAAAGCTTTGCAAATGCAGACTTTCCAGGTGAGCTCTTCTTGCCTGTGTTTGGAAACTGAGCTTGCTCAGAATTGGCATTATATGAACACCAATAACATGGAAAGTGGAGGCCTGGGCTCGTCTCTGTCCTCTTCAAAGGAAATGTTAACAGTCCCTAAACCAGCATGGCTCTCAATCCTTTGGGAGTCACATATTAGATATCCTGCATACCAGATATGTACATTACAATTCTTAAAAGTAGCAGAATCACAGTTACATAGTAATGAAATAATTTTATGGTCGGTCACCACAGTTGAGAGTTGCAACATTAGGAAGGTTGAGAAATAAATGCTCAGGACTATTTTTTTTTATGGAGGCAGGGTCTCCTGTAGCCAGGCTGGCTAAATTTGGTATGTAACCTAAGATGACCTTGAACTTTGGATCCTGTTGCTTCCACTTGCCACGTGCTAGGACAGCAAGTGTTCACTGTCATGCCCAACTCATCCGTTGCCGGGGATAGGTCCCAGGGCTTCGTGCACGAAGGACAAGCACCAACCAGCATCCTAGCCCAGGGCACTGGCTTTCAGTGAAATGTTTCTAACAGCTTTCAAGAAACCCAACTCTGTGTTATATAGTGTTTCCTCTTCATGATTCCCTGTCCCAGCTCTTTCCTTCCACCACCCCCTGACGGGCCTCAAAAGAAACACCCTCTGGCTTGGTGCCAGCGAGAACATTGGGTATGCTTCCGAAGCCCTGCCTCTTGCCCAGGGAGAGGCAGGGCCTCCATAAGCCGTTAGCAAATCAAAGCCTGACCTCAGACAGAGGGCTCATACATTGGGATGAGTTATTTTCGGCCCTTGACTTTGCACCAGTGCTAGTGAAATGTCACAGCTGCTTATTAAAAAAAAACAGCATCCAGATATATGCTATTTATGTCCCATGAAGCTGGAGGAATAAAATACTCTACAGATAGGAAAAATTTTATAAATCGGCAGCTTCGGGGGTGTGTTTTTCTCTTCCAGGGCCTAGGAAGTGATTTATGGGACCTGATGAGGTGCTGGGAGACAGGACCCCTTTGGCTCCCCTACTTAATGGGCCAAGCACCTCCCCAAGTATTGATACAGCTGACCCAGCTATGGCTCTTGGCAGGGCGAGAGGAGGGAGCCCGAGGAAACAGGAATGATTGATGGGTTTTCAGAAAGTAGAGAGACACGGAGGGAGAGACTAGGGTTGGTTTCCTCGAAAGGTAGAAATGGCTGATGCTTTAAGGGGACGGTTCCCAGTAGCAAGCCGACTTTGCTTTTCTTGCTGTAAATTTGAGGCATCTGGGTGATTTTTTTTTAAATGCCAAAATGGATGCTCTTCTCCTATGGCTTGTAGTGGTGCCAGCTCTATCCTCAAGTCTGGGCCCTCGTTCCAGACACCCAAGTTCCTTTTTCAGGGACAACCAGGAGCCCAGATCCCACAGCGAAGACCTGCTGGATATCCGGGAGATCCCTGCTCAACTCCTGCCCCATCCGGAACACTGTACGCAGAGATAGGGCCCTAAGACTGTCATTTCTCTCTGTCAGAAAGTGGCAAGAGAGGGACCAGAGCGTTAACGTTTATGCCCAAGGTCTGATACCCACAAACCAAATGGTAGGGGTTATATAATCTCGGGTTAAGACAATGACCAGTGTCATTGTCCTTGTGGTGAGTAGGAATCTGGGAGTAAGGGCTTCGGGGTGCCTCATCTGGTAAAGCATTAGTTGGTTGTGCAAGTGTGATCACCTGAATTTAATCCCATGTACTTACTGCCTTAGTAAAGAACCCCAAGGGCAGAGATGGCCAGATCCCTGGGGAACACTGGCCAGTCACTACAGAAGAAAGGACTAAATCAGTCACGTGATAGACCCTGTCTCAGAAACCCAGGATGGATAGCCCTGGAGGAATGACACTCGAGGTTGGTCCTCTGTCTTCCATGTGCACACGCCTGCTCACACGTACACGTCTGGACCATAGAGGAGTGAGCCTAATGATTCACCCCGAGAACTATTTCACACACAAGCTTCCTCGATCCCAGGATCTTACCCGACACAGTACTTTCTATCTTTAGTTGCTTTCTGGAGCTTCCCTCTTTAGGAAAAGGATGCATACCTTACAGACTTTTGACCTTCCTCGGTGGGGCCAAGTCAAAGTCCAGATTCTGGGGGTGTTTTTACTCTGAAGGGAGAGCCAGGGTTCCCAGAACTCTCTCCCCTGTGCAGCAAAACCCTGAACTCTCAGTGGGTCTGCCTCGCGGCAACAGCTGCAGTGAGCAGGAAGAGATGGATTAGGACTAAGCACTCCATTTCTGCTGCTTAAGTTACAGATGCCCTGCTTCTGTGTGGATCTGAGCTATTCCTGGGTTAAGCTGAGGTAAGCCAATTTAGGTATGTGCAGCCATACCTACAGCTAACCTGAGATACAGCTTTTGATCCTGATATCACTTCACGGCATGACCAAATAAGCTCTGTGTATTACATTCCCCTTAGATTACAACGCAGCACTATTGGAGTCAAATATTTTCTTAATTAGCATTAGAATCAAATGCACTGACCGGAGACTCAAAGGTAACCATCAGTCCCAAAGTAGTTTTACTTGAAGGAATCTGAATGTGGGCAGCCATGTTGGATTCCCCAGTCTTTCTCTGCCACCCCCAGCATGTCCCTCTCAGCCAGTTTGTTTCAGGTCCTGTGGTGGCTGCCAGAGTTCCTGCCAACAGAACTGCAGTCAAGTTTCCAGACTAATGGAAGAGGAGAAAAGCAAAGAGTATATTCCTCAGTGCTCTTGGTTAAGGCCTTTTCCCAGAGAAGGGGACAGAAGTGCAGTCATCCATTATAAAATAAAACTGGTGTTCTGTCCTCAGGAAGAGGAGGTGGGGGGAACAGGAGAGTGACTCAGAGCATTTGCCACAGCAGTATTGGCAAAAAGAGCCTGGTGTGCCCTCTGCTTGATTATGGCAGTGTCTGACAGAGAAGCCACCGTGGGAGCATTTACTTGAAGCTTTTATCCCTGAATGGAGTAATGAAATTAATGACAAGAGAATACGAGGGCCTGGGTCAGACTTCAGACCTTCCCAGCCGAGCACTGAGACCAGCCTCTAACTCCCGACAGGGGTCTGCAGAAAGGAAGGCAGTACCTAGGCTTGGAAGCTGTCACCCACAGAGTGGATGCTTCCACAAGAAGATAGTTGCACCTGTTGGAAGGTTTTGTAGCGGTAAATATTAAAAAGATTCCATTGCCCCGTGGTCCCTGCGGTCTCACTTCGTGGATCCACACCAGGCACTAGGAGCTGCTCCATGCAAAGCCGGAGCGCAGTCTCCCAAGCGGTTAGTTCCCAAGCCTGGTACCCACACATCTTGTTCCGTGGGCCCAGTAAAAACATGACTCCACACCATTAAGTTATCAAACAGGTTTAGATGTCAAATTCTCAATCCACAAACTCTCTATACAATAAGCTTACAACCAATGGACAAAGATATAATGCCCATCTATATGAGATAAATTAGACCCATAGAAACCCTTAGAAATAATCATAACAACCTCATCAAGCTAGAGATGCGCCTAAAGAAACATACAAGTCAGCTTCCATCTTCTCCTCTGTCAATCTTCCCCTACCTCCTCCCTCTCTTCCGCTCCTCCAGCCGCTTTCCCCACCTACCTCTCCACTGTCCAATCATGTATTGCCTTAACATAAACCAAATGTCTCCTTAAAAAAGACAGAGAGAAATGTCCTGGAAATGTACATAGATAGAACACATAAGCTGGGTGTGGCAAGCACATGCCTGTAGAACCTGCACTGGGTCCCTGAAGACAGGGTTGGAAGTTCAAGGTAATCCTCAGCTTCAGGGGCCAGCCTAGGATATATGAGACTCTGTCTCAAAACAAGCAAACAGAAAGAATGAGAATGCACGTGAGCTCCAGGGCTAAGCATCGTGCTCTTAGACCGGGAAGCTTATGTACAGACATCAGGTTAAATCTGGTAACACTGCCAAAATGGCTTCCTGGGTTACATGGGTCCTCAGTTCATGAAGCCTCTGATAAGGCTTTTTAAAATCACGATTATGTGGACGATTACTTGAAAAGTTTTTTTTAAATTAATGTATACTCATTGTACAAAGGAATGAGCTTTGTGATATTTTTATTCAAGTCTATCCTATACTTTGATTATATTCCTGTCCCCATGATTCCCTCTTAGCCCCTTCTTTCTACTAGCCCCTCTTTGCTTCCTGTTCAGTCATGTGCGTGTTCCCAATAGCCAAAGTATGGGATCAGCCCAGATGTCTATAAACAAACCACTATACAAAGAGGATGGGAGACAGTTACACAACGGGGCTTTTCAACTGTAAAGATAAAACATATACCATCTGGGAGCTAGAGAGATGAGGTGGCTCAGTAGTTAAGACATTGCTTTTCTGAAGGACTTAGTTTCCAGCACCCACTGCGTGACTCAAAAACCATCTGTGACTAGAGCCCTGGGCATCTGGCACCCTCTTGTGGCCTCCTCAGGCACTGCATACACATAAGGTACAGACATATATGCAGACAAAACACCTATACACTTAAAAATAATTTTTAAAAAAACCTCTAAAAATACACATTATTGTAAAAAAAAAAATCAACTGGAGTTCATCCTATTGTGTAGAATAAGCAAGACTCAGAAGGATAAATACCATATGCTCTTCTCTTGTGTGGAACATGGGGGTGGTTTTCTTTCCATTTCTTGGCATAAGGTTGTCAGCCTCTGCATGTAACCATGGGGGCTACAGATTTCTCATAACGAGTTTCTTAATGCCACATTTAGCAAGATAAATGCTTCTGATGCTCTGTGAATCAGGGTGTCCCTCTGGGACCATCTACTTAATGGATTATAGCCGAGATTAGATGTCTGGGCCATGCTACTGGGTTTCTCAGACTGAGGAATTCCACATTGGTTTTTGCTGGGGGGTTAAAATCCTATTCAAAGGAATCTGAATTCTTTGTGAAGGGAGACCAGGTGTGAGTGAGCCAGCCATTAGGGTGTTTAACCCAGCCAGAGCACCGGGAAGGAGGCTACTGGGAACCGCCAAGTCCTGCTAAACAAATAGAAACCCTGCTGCCGGATTAGACTTCCCTGGATGATGTTAAGCTTTGTAACACTTTACAAACAGAAAGAATCTAGGGACATACTCATTTATCAGGCTTTCTAGGGAATGACTTGTTCTTGAGAAAGCTGATTACTTCTCCAATTAAAAATGCTAATACTTTAGAGTTAGCTGCAAGCCGAGACACGAAGAGCCTTCCTGCTGTGTGTTCAAGTGCCAGTAATGGATGCTGGAATGTTTCTTCTACTTCTCCTTCTCCTCTTCTTCTTTCTCCTCCTCTTCCTCCTCCTTCTTCCTTTTCCTTTTTTGTGCTCTACGTGTACTTGCAAGTTAACGATGTCTGGCTAATAGTCACTGGGAAACATTGTTTTATTTTTTAATGTCTTGATTTTCCCTCTGTGGGGTCTTCCCCAGAGGGTCTTCTTTACCATCTGTCATCCCCTCCCTTTCTCATGCTCCAAGTCCATGCTCCCCCAGTGGCCCTCAGAAACTGCAGGGGCCACTGGTCATGCTCTCTGCCCCATAATCTCAGCGTGGTCACCAGGTTAGTCTTCATGTGACAAAGTCGAGCTCACTGGGTCGGCAGGCTCCAGAGTATTGGTGTTGAACTTAGAGCTGTCACTCCTGGGGTCCGGCCTTTCCCACTCCATCTCCTGTGACCTCGAAGCACAGACTTTCAATGTCTAATCCTTGCTGTCTGTACAACACACTACTCAGCTGTGCACCCGAGGAGGAACAGACTTGGTGTTTGAATGTCATGTTGTCCCCAGCGTGTTCTCACTATGTTACATAGGAAACCATGGGCTATATTGTCCATATACTATTGTGGATGCATACAGGTGAGCGTGTAAGTACACGTGTGTGCACATGTGTGTGCATGTGTGTATTGAGGCCAGAGGCTTACCTAGGGTGTTGTTCTCAGGTGTTGTCCATCTTTAATTTTATTTTGTTTTAATAGACTAATTAATTCTCTTTCGAACTTGGGGATAATCAATTTTAGTCTGGTTTGGCTGGTCAGCAATCAATCCCGGGGATCTGCCTTTCTGCACCTCGCCAACACTGCCACTGTGAGAACATACCGCTGTAGTTGGCTTTCTCACGTGGTTCCGGGGCTCGAGTTTGGGTCCTTGTGCTTTCGGGGAAAGTGCTTTGCTGGGTGAGCATCTCTTCAGCCCCTCTCAACAACTCAATTGTGCTAATTGGTACATTATTTCGTAATGCTGGGGATCAAACCCAGAACCTCTCACAGGCCAGCTATCTACTGTACCACGGGTTACACCAGCCCTTAGTTTTCCTTTTGATTGTGTAGCACACACACACACACACACACACACACACATGCATTCATACAAAGGCACAGGCGCACACACAAACACACCATACACACACATACACACACACACACACACACACACACACACACACACACACTAGCTTTGTTCTACCTGGAGATTTCCTTGACCCACTTGTATATGCGTGTATGCATGTGTACGTGTGTGTGTGTGTGTGTGTGTGTGTGTGTGTGTGTGTGTGTGTGTGTGAAAGAAAGAGAGGCAGAGACAGATAGAGGGGGGGAAGACACAATTTGCAGTTGGTTCTCTCTTTACCATGTGGTGGGTGTTACTCACAAGGATCAAACTCAGATTGTCAGGCTTGGCAGCAAGTGCCTTTACCCATCGAGACATCTCTCTAGCCCCCGGAGTAAGCCTTATAAATCCATAACTACGGGGCGTTTTTTAGTCTAGATTTTTATATATAACAGTGAGATACTTGCTGTTAGACAAGTATTTAGAAAGCCACTAAGACTCGTTCACGCCCCACCCCCATTTTCTTTCTAGAGAAATCACCGTCTCACACACTTTGTACGTGTGGCTGTTCTCACTGTAAAACTCTGCACTGTGCGTTTGTGTTCCTTACAAAGGAAGAAAGCCAAGGCACACATTTGAGAACCCGTGTTTGCGAGAGCCACGTGGCTGCTATGTGGTGGCAGTGCAGGACTGTCTGGCGCAGAGCTGTCTGGTTGTCCAGCATGGCTCCTGTTCCTTCTCATTTCCAGTCTCCCCTTCCCTGTCCCCATGGCCCCTTCCCTGTCCTCATCCCCCCCTTCCATGCTGCTGTTCTCCGGCGGCTGTAACACAGGAGCTGTTGACTGTCCTCATGCCAGTGCTAGATAAGGCCAAGGTCACCGGGAGAAACTTTCAACAGGGCAAGGCTGAGTGGCTAGAACAGCCCAGTGGCCTGGCTTAACCCGCTACACGTGACTGTTGTCTTTACAACGGCTGGCATCCCTGAGTAAAACGAAATTTAAAGCTGGAAATAACCCTGCTCGCGCCACCTCCCCGGTGACCCTTCAGGACCATATCCTGGCTCCTCTTTCTTATCTCTGCATCCTTGATCTAGTGTACGTTACATAATTTCTACCACCAGAGAAGGAATGCTTCATTCAGAGCAACACACTGGCGGCTCTCTGGTCCAGATCTGCCGAGGAATGTAGAGCCTCGTGTAAATGTGAGGCTGCGAATGAAGGCCTTGACAGTGATGGATGTCAAGAATAAAGTAGAGCTAATCCACAACGCTGGTTTCATAGAGACATGTTTCATAAAACTCTCAGAACGTTTGTGGGAACGGGGCCTTCATGAGAGCCCCATTGTACAGGGATCAACGGTAAGGTAAGGTTGCTGCAGTTGCTATAGTGACTGAAAGGAATGAGTGTAGCTGGACCGGGTCTGCTCAGAGATGCCGGAATACTGTCAGAGCAGTATGTCAGAACGCCCCTCACACTTTCTCCGTGCCTCAGAAATGAACTAGGGATAGTATCCGTAATTACAGTACTCGGGCGAAGAGATGAATGAAAATAACGAATGTTCTTCCAGGTGAACTTTATGGCAGGAAACTCTTTGAAGGGCTCTGGGAGCCGGCTGAGTGAGAAAGCCGGCTTTATCTGGGTTCAAATCAGGTATAGCCGTGCACATCTGGGTCTCCGGGGCTGCGGGAGGTAGAAGCAGGACCGATGGGCTTTCTGGATGCCAGGTCTGTTCCAGATTCACTGAGAGACCTGCCTGAGGAAATACAGCAGAGGGGAACAGCAGGGTGACCGGTGTTCTCCAGCATAGACATGTGTACCTGCACACCTGTGCGCGTGCACGTGTGCGCCACACACACACACACACACACACACACACACACACACACACACCACACCACACACACACCACACACACATACACACACATACACACACCACACACACACCACACACACACACACACCACACACCACACACACACACACACACACACACACACACCACACACCACACACACACACACACACACACCACACACATACACACACCACACACACACAGCACACACACACACCACACACATACCACACCTGCACACACACACACACACACACACACACACACACACACACCACACTCGGGGGGGGGGGGAGAGGGAGTATTGGAAACAATCTAGAAGACTTCATAGGCCATAAGTAAAAAGGAGCCTATCCGTTATTCAGAAACCAGAAAGAAGGGGCTGGTAAGATGGTTCCGCTGCCCCCTGACCTTTACACATGCACCATGTCACATGCCGCCCGAGTAAATGAACATAATCGTAAAATCTTTTTTTTTTTAAAGTAAAACAGCAAGCAAGAGGGATTTTATTTTGTTTTATTATTTATTTATTTACATGGTCACTTTACAGTACCAGCCCTTGCTCTCCTCCAGTACCCCCTCATGCAGGTCCTCTCCTCATTCCCCTTAGAAGGGGATGGTCCCCTCTGGCTGTATCCTCTCCCCTGAGGCTAGACAGGCTCCATTTAGACGTGCAGAGTTCACGGGCAGACAGGCAACAGGCTCAGGGACAGCCCCTGCTCCAGGTGTTTGGGGGACCCACATGAAGACCAAAGTCCAGCTCACGTATGCTCTTTGTTGCTTCAGTCTCTGGGAGCCCCCAAGGGTCCAGGTTAGCTGGTTGACTCTGTTGGTCTCCTGTGGAGTCCCTGCCCTCTTCAGGCCCCTGGTCTTTGTCCCAGCTCTTCTATGAGACTCCCCAAACTCCATCTGTGAGTCTCTGCATCTCTTTACACCGGGTGGAGCCTCTCAGAAGACAGTCATGCTAGTCTCCCGTCTGCCAACATAACAGTATCATTAATAGTGTCAGGGATTGGTTCTTGCCCATGGGATGGGTCTCACTTTGGGGCAGCCATCGGTTGGCCATTCCCTCTGTCTCTGCTCCATCATTGTCCCTGCATGTTTTGTAGGCAGGGCATATTTTGGGTGGAAGTCTTTGTGGGTGGGTTGCTGTCCCTATACTTCCCCTGGGAGTCCTGCCTGGCTGCAGGAACCATGTCCCCCGCTGCTAGGAATCTCAGCTAGAGTTGTCCCCTTAGATTCTCTGAGGCCTCTCCCCATCCCAGGTCTCTGGCACGCCCTAGAGGAAAGCGATGTTTTTGAGATGATACTGTCTGTTCCTGTCGTCCAACCTGTGCTGCATGCAGTCTTGATGACATGTGTCTACTGAGGAGCAGGGACCATGAAGGAAGGTGAGGGGAAGACAGTGATACTTCGACACTGTGCACCCAAGCATCAGGAGACTCAGAAGAACCAACATGACATTCTGGACCATCATATATACCATGCTGTGGATTGAATGCTATATAGAATATTATGTATCTGAATGCATGTATATCTACATACAAACATGCATATATACATAGAAGCAAGATGCCCTACAGAAGATAAGTTCAGGTGCCATCTTTACATGGGTAAAGGTTGGGAATCTTTACATGGGTAAAGGGAGAGAAAATGAATTATTTTATAAATGAAGACTTTTGACAAATGGCCAAAACATTAGAGTCCATGGACCTAAAACTGAATATGCCAGTGTCTTGGTCTCTGTGTACATCAGGTTTTCTGTCTACTTAAACCATTATGAGGTCCAAATGAACTTCAGTATGGTATGTGGACTTATATAAAACACAATACAATATATATTCTGTTATGAATGTGTGTGTATATATATACATATGTGTGTGTGTGCATATGTGTAAGTGAAGTTAATGAGTTGAGTTAAACATACACAGTTTAGAAATACTTCCAAGTGGATTAGAGTACTATAAACCAAGACAGTTTGGGAAACATGGAAGTAGTTGGTGGGAAGGATGACTTTAGATCCATGTGGGTGAACCCCTCTCTTTGCAGATAGTTGAGCTGAGGTTGAACAGGAAACCAACTGTTTTCTCTGCAACTCAGGTATATAGTTTCTTGAGTTTATGTATACTTTCCCATCATCCCCGGATCTCAGATTCAAGTCTTCATGACCTGGATTCTGTAGGGAGCCATTCTACTCTGGGATTCTCAGTCCACCTTTTGAGAGCCCATCTGGCCTACAGCTGAAAATAAACCAAGACACCCTCCATGTCTGCAATGTGCAAGAAGCCAGCAGGACTCCATGAGTCTTCTTGGGACCTTGTTCAAGGACTTCTGTTCTCTGAATGCTGGGGCTGCCCCAGGGCATCTCTAATAGGGAAGAGGCTCAGTTTCAACGTTTTTTCATGCTGGAGATTGAACCCAGGCCTGGCTAGGCAAGTGCTCTACTTCTGAACACCAAGCCACACCCCCCCAGATGAGGGTACCACCTCCTTAAAGAAAGATAGCTAGAGATGTTGGCCTCAATATCTGCATTTGATTCAACATTAACTGAGGCAAACAGGAGGAAAGCCATACGCCCAGCACAAGGATGGGGTCTACATTGTTATCTATCAAGAGTGGGTCTGACCAGTGTTCACTCCAGTGCCTGGCAAGCTACACTTCCCAGTTCAGCAGAGGGCCCTGAGGTAAGCCCTTGGTTTGTTATAAGCAAGCTCTACAAAGCTCTATTTCCTGTATCATGATGATGTGAGGGCTTGTACTCCAAGAAGCAGATCAGATCAAGGGTATAGCTCAGGACCTAGCCTGTGATAGACCCCAAGTCTGTGCATGATGCTTGAATACATGAGGAAGTGCATATACATACATCATTAGCCTGATGTTCACTTGAAGTTCATCGACCAGCAAGGCCAGGATCCTCCCGTCCCTGCCTCTGCAGTGCTGGTTACAAGCACAGACCACCCACCCTTCCTGGCTTTTTCACATGCATCCTGGGAACGGACCTCAGACCCTCATGCCGACAAAGAAAACACTTTGGCAACTAAGCCATCCCCTAGACCAACGATGAAAGTTAGAAGACCCCGGACTAAGACAGGAGATCTTGAAGGGCACCGCAAACAGATGAAATAAAACCCGAGTATTCATCTCACCAACAGCTTATGTGAATGCTCACAGGAGGAAGAGAAGAGGAACAGTCGAGAGTAGAAACTATGGCTAATGCCACACAGTCCAGTAGTCGAAGGTCTCCTTTCAATGTTCAGTTCACCTTTTCCAAATAGGTATTTTATTTTGAGATAGCTCAGCTGGTGCTGGTGCCAACCTGTTAAGTTACTTAAGCTACCATGGTATGTCTGTCAAGAGCAAAAGCCACCTTGGTCCTTTACTGTTGACTCTATTCTAGACTTCCTCTGGATTTCTCGGTCTCACAGGTTTGTTTCTGTCCCAGGATCAATCTTCCTGATCATTGAGTCTCTACAATCTGCTCATGTCTATAGCGATTTGCCGACTTTTCTGTTATGGTCATGATGTTTTGATGTTTTGAACCCCCAGTATGTTGTGGACTACCCGTCGAGATGGGTTATCAGGTGTTTTCCAGAATTCATACTAAGTATTATGGGGAGAGGACCACAGAGGTAAAATACCTTCAACACAGTTTTAGGGGGTGCATGGTACACACAGAACGCTGCTAGGGTGCTGACAGATTTGTTTTAGCTAAAGTCTCGTCTACTCAGCACCTGCCTTCAAGGGTTTCAAAGTCAGTAAAGGAATATTCAGTGGTGTCTTTGTGGATCTCACTGAGACTCTGTGCCTGTAAGGGTTATGTTTGGCTTTCTTACCAAGAAAGTAAGAAAGGTTTTAGAAAAAGGTTCTCTGAGGGCTTAGGGGAAGAAAGGAAAACAGAAAACGCTAAACTAGATAGAGAAAAAGAACAAGATGGCGGCCAAAAGCAGACCGCCAAATTAAACAGGGCCAAAGTCAGTGACTAAAATAGCAAATGTCAAAATGGAAAAGCCATGGTCAAAAGCTGAAGTTTAAAAATAAAAGAGAGAGAGAGAGAGACAGAGAGAGAGAGAGAGTTTCCAACTTTAAAATTTTTGCAAAAGCAGAGGAAATTTAAGTGGTTCAAGCTTGCATAGGAACAGAAACAGAGATGGAAAACTACATTTCCAATAAGTAGAGTGAGTTTTAATGAAATGCCAAATAATACAGTTATCTGATCTTCCTAGAGGAAAATGCTATAATTTAGGAGGTATAAACAGCCTTCTGGCAGCCGTAGGTGATTAATGGCTATTAGCTCAGGCTGGAGGAGGAAGCTGAGGGAGAATCCAGAGAACCAGCTCTCGGTGCTGTTTTCTTTGTATAATCAGAAGGGCCAGATGTTTGTTTGGTTTTGAGAAACAAACAGCAAAAGTGTTCAGAAAGAGCTTAAGAAATCTTTTACAAATACCAGGTCAGCAAAAATGGCGTTTTGCTTGTTTATTCTGAGGGAGAAAAGTGTGTGCTGAGCACACAGCCTGCGCCCACAGTGTCATAATTAATGTTTTCTTTCCTCTAGGAGAAGGTGCTGTGACCCTGTCTGTCCAGGCATGGTGTCACGGGGTGGTTTCACAAGAAGTCATGACACAATCACTTCAAATCTATTCCTTACTTAAACTCCCATTTGCAGCTCTGTGGATTTATGTCTTGGGAACCAAATCTCTGGGATCAAATGTAACTGTTGTTGCTTGCTTTCTGAGACGGGGTCTCATGCACCTCAGACTGAACTGGAACGCACCCTATGTAGCCGGGGATGGTCTTGAACTTCTGACCCTTCTGCTTGCATCCTCCAAGTGCTGAGATGTGAGCCAGCTGGTTTGCGCGGTGCTGAGAGCTGATCTCGGGGCTTTGTGAATGGTAGGCAAGGCACTGTCTCTCCTGAACTGCACCCTCAGCCCAGCTTGCTGGGGTTCCAGGTCTGCAGCAGGCCAGGCTTCCCATCTGGACTTTTTCATGGCTGCCTCAGCCATAAAAGACAGCCTTCTGTCTCTATATGTTTTAACAACCGCTGAGGCAGACTTCAGAATTCTGCCCTTTCTACTTAGAGTAAAGGCCATTGCCCTTGGTTTTCCCTTACTGTCTCACTCCACTGCTTCTAGAATACAGAGCTTTTCAGGGAATGTCTGGATTGGTTACTTTTCTGTTGCTGCAACAAAAGACTATGACAGCTTAGAGGAGAAGGGTTTATTTTGGCTGACAGCCCCAGAGGGGACATACTCCATTGAGGAAGCAGGAGTGTGAGGCTGGCCTGGAAGTCAGGAGAGAGAGAGAGAGAGAGAGAGAGACAGACAGACAGACAGACAGACAGACAGACACAGAGAGACACACACAGAGAGAGAGAGAGAGGACAAGAAGTTGAGGTAAAGCGATAAAGCTTCAAAGCCCACCTACTTCCTCTAGCAAGTTCTACCTCCTAAAGACTCTATGACCTCCCCAGACAGCACCAACGGGGGACTAAGTACTCAAGTATATGAGCCTATAGGGCCATTTCTCAGTCAAATTGAAAAAAAAGTCATTTGAGAAAAACTTTTCGTGAGTGTGTGTGTGTGTGGTGGGGTGGGCGGGAGATGTGACATATATATATATATATATATATATATATATTGTGTGTATATGGTCATGTTGCATGTAATGCTTTCTGGAGAACCTCTGTCTCTACCTTTTGAACACTGGCATTACAAGCAGGTTGCCATGTCTGCTCAGCATTAGTGAAGGCGCTAGGAATCTAAACTGTTCCTCATTTCTACCCTGGCAACCACTGCACCACTGAACCATCTCCTCAGCCCCCAAATAACTTTTTTAAATTGAAAATATGTATATAGTTATATTTTCTTTTCCTACACGCACATATGTTTACCACACGCATGCCTGGTACCCATGGATGACCAGCAATGGGTGTCAGATCACCTGAGCTGGAGTCACACATGATTTTGAGCCACCACATGAGCAGTGGGAACCAAACCCAAGTCCCCTGGGAAAGCAACCACTTCTCTTCACTACCGAGCTGTCTCTCGGCCTCCCTATATAATTTTGAAGCCTTATTTTTAATGATATGTGTGTAGGGGTGGTATGTGCACACGTGAGTGCCAGAGCCCACTAAGTCTAGAAGATGTCAGATTCCCTGGGGCTGGAGTTCGAGGCAGTTGTGAGCCACTCGGCCTGGGTCATTTCCAAGAGCAGGACGCAGTCTTGAATGCTGAGCCAACACTCACTACCACCCTGCCTGCATCGTCTTCAATAGCTTCCTAAGACTACACTGTTTTAAAAATAGCCTTCTGGGAGAAATATTTAGAAAGCTTTGAGAGGTGGTAGTTAAAAGAATTGAGGAGTTCTTTTATGGAGGGCAGCCTTCACAAGAATGAAGAGAGGCAGCATCTTTAGTTAGATGAGTGTTATCACCCCATTGTTTCTGTTTTGGCGTGAGCCATCTTCTAAGGTGAAGAACAGGCTTGCCTTCTTTTTGTGATTCGTTATTTCTGCGTGCACATGTCTGTGAGCGTATGGACAGGTGTTTGAGAGCACAGACTCCAGAAAGCCAGTGTTGAGTCCCGAACTCTATCAGTCCTGCCCATTCCTTTGAGGCAGGGTCTGTCTCTGAATCCAAGGCTCACATTGTCTCAGTCAGACATCTTTGCCTCCACCTCTGAGTTGGGGTTTCGGGTGTACACAGGACACAGGGCTCCCAGTTTGTCAAAACATGCTGAGATCAGAGCTCCTGGCCTCATGACAGGAACTCTTAACCCCTGCTTGACTTTCATGTCCCAAGCCTTATTTATCGATTACTGTAAAAGCCTCCCATCTCCACGGTCTGTGTTCTGCTGGCGTCGTGCCAATGTGCTGAACAGGCAGCGTGTCAGGAGTGTCCAGTGTAAAACCTGTGGGCCACATGTGTCCCAGGATAGCTATGAATGCCATCCAACACAAATCATAAACTTACAGCACTATGAAAAAAAAAAACCCTATAAGTTAGTCCTGTGTTTCTCACGTGTGAACTTCGTAGATGACGACATAGTAAAATGGCGGCAAGAGGCTGGAGAGGTGGTTCTGTCTGTAAAGTTCCTGCTGTGTACTCTGAGTCTGATGCCCAGGACCAACATTAAAAAGCTGGGTAACAGTTTTTAAACCATCCCAGCACTAGGGGAGGAAAGTCAGTGGGATCCCTTGGCTCTGCAGGCCAGCAGTCCAGCCAGACCACCGATTTCCAGGTTCAGTGACAGACTCTGTCTCAAATATCAAAGGTGGAGGGTGATTGAAGAATACAGCCAGTGCTGACCTCTGACCTCCATATGAATACTATGAACACACACACACACACACACACACACACACACACACTCACACACCACAAGAGGAACTTGGGACAAAAATGTTGAGATCAAATGTGGCTGCCATGATGCCTGCTGAACCACAGGAAAGAGTTCCTTTGTCCCCTTGTCCAGCCATCTCAGATCTGTCAGCATCTGGGAAACCTCACCAAGTTGGCCCAGCTGGTATGTGGGACACATTTAACCCCTGTACCAAATAATTAGTGCATGCGCATGACACAGGGACATCTAGGCAGCAAGTCCTTCAAGGTTTCAAGAGAAAAAAGCACCCCCTGGACTTTATGCAATGTGGACCAGGACCAGAACCAAACCTGAGCTTTTAGGACCCTAATGCCTACAAGTTTCTCCAATTGCTTTTCCATGATCCTCTTGTAACCAGCAAACACACAGTGTGAAATGACCCGAGCCCTGGAGATGGGCTGTTCAATTAGGAAAGCCATGGACCTTAGCGAGGTGTCAGGGCTGAGGCTGCTTCCCCAGGGAACACTTCCCATCTGTGACATATTTGCAGGACTCATCCACCAAGCCACACAACTGGCTCATTCGGATTCAGTGAAAACATCTAAATCTGGTTATTGTGCTGTTTTATTGGCTTTAAAAAGAATTTCTTTTTCTCCAGGAATATTCTTGAAAATGAAACAAATGCAGTAGGCATCGCTCTACTTTGGCAGAACATATAAGCTCTCGGGGCTGGGGTGAAGAATGGGTAATGAACAGCCCTGGGAATGTGTGACGTGGTTGTATTAGGCTAAGAGGCTTTGTATTGATTAAAAACAGAGCATTGCCCATTGATATAAAATCACTTTGCTGGAACACCCAGAGAGCTGCTGCTAAAGGGCTCTGCAGACCATCTAATATCTAGAAAGCACTCCACAGCTGGTACTCATAATTAGGACTTGGGGTTAGAAACCATCTCTCCCAGTGAGTGGGAGCTGTCTATGGGTTCTTTCATTTATCCTAAAGGCCGTAATGAACGTATATTAAAAGGATATTCACCATAGTAGGAAGGAAAGATACAGCAGTGGGTGAGTCTGAAGTCACTGCCCTTACCAAAGGTAACAGATACTAGACAAGTATACAAGCATCAAATGTTAGAGATGAGCTCAGCAGGATGTCCAAGGAGCTGGATAGACCCCTCTAGGAGTAAAAGCTTGCTAGGGATGCCCAGCTACCCCAGTTCAATCCCTGGGCCTCAGTTAGAGAAAAGCTAGATACTGTGGTGTGTGTCTGGAATTTCAGCACTCTGACAGTGAATTGGGAGGTGGACACAGGAGAATTTGCTAGAAGCCAGCAGGCCAGTACTCAGTACAACAGCAGAAAACAACACAGGCCTGCTTCAGAATAAGAGAGAACTGAAAAAGTTGTCCTCCAAATACCACGATGCATACATGCCCCTCCCACAATTAATTTTTTTTAATATATAAAGAACATCTAATTAGGGTCTGGGATGATTGTTTAGTGGGTAAGAGCAGATGTGCAAACATGAGGACCAGGGTTCATATCCACAGCTTCCATGTAAAATGTCAGATGTGGCCACATAGGAACCTGTAACCTCAGTGCTGGGGACAGAAGTGTGTGTGTTGGGGGGTGGGCGGGTTGGAGACAGGAGTGTTGTGGCTTGCCTACTGCGGAGAAACTATGTCATTAAAGGTATAAGGAGAAAAGTGATAGAGGAGGGCACTCAAGGTCCCCTATGCCCTCCAGATGTGTGCATCTGTGCAAGTACACATGCATATGTACTTGCACATATACCACACCTATACAATACACACATGCACACATGCATGTACACACACGTGTGCTCACAAGTACATGCACACACATAACACAAATGCATGCACAGTAAAAAGGAGCTGAAGGAGCGTGTTTTAGATTGCATGGTCAGGGTGGGCCTTGCACAGGCACGTGTGCTGAGACCACGAATAAGGGGCGGGAAGACACACTCCCAAGATCTACAACAGCATGGAACCGAACTGAAAAGAAGCCGGGCTTGTCTGCAGCCTACCCCTTTTCTCTCTTTTGGACCCAGGTCCCCCTTAAACCTCAATCTCCACTGTCCAAGGCTCAGAACGAGAGGCAGAGGAGCCTCCACATAAGGACGCCTGCACATAGGTCTACTTGTGCTCCTCGGGTGCTGTCACAGGGCAGAAAACATGTTTTTGTTTGAATTCAGCCAGTCTTGCCACATTCTAGGCTCTTGCACAGTGGGTGATGGTGGGCGTGTTTAAATGATTTGGGGGAGAGGTTTGACAGGGGCCGGGGGAGATGGATACATTCTAGACCATGGTTTGGGAGGGGTCAAATGGAAATGAGGAACAGGGTGGACTGTGAGTAGGAAGGGGCTGTGCTGTCTTGGCCTGGTCACACAATTGACCTAAGTGTGGTTGGTTGTCATGCACGTTTGGAATGAAGTGAAGGTAGGGGTTGGGGACATCTATCTCCTCTGGGCTTTCTTTTTGCCATGCTAAAGGAGATGTGGCTCCCACAAGGTGAGATCTGGCAACGAAGGTAACAGGATGAGTTTTTAAACCTGAATATTCTCACTGAGTTGAACACCATAAAAGGTTCCCCCCCCCTCAAAAAAAAAAACCAATTTTAAACATACTTTCATAGGCTAAAGATATTGTTAATAGACTGCATTCCTGTCATGACTGAAGCCCTGTGTTCCATCCCTCAGTACCACATAAATTCAGAATGGTGACACATGTCAGTAATCCCAGCACTTGGGAGGAAGAGGCAGGTTCAAGGTGATGCTTTGTTACTGGCACCAGGGATGAATAAAGGGCAAATTCTCTGCCTTGCTTCGTGCGTTCCTCTTGGTGTGAAGGTTCCAGTTCAGCAGAGTTCTGATACTGTCAGCAGAGGCCTAGCAGCCACCAGCGAATGTTCCTCCTTTTGAGGGTTCATGCAAACCTGTGACAAGGAGCCAAACCTCTCCAGTTTAGCTCATGGTTTTCTTGATCACTCTGGCAAGTGTGTGTGTGTGTGTGTGTGTGTGTGTGTGTGTGCGTGCGCGCTCGCAGGAGCTCTCGCTTGAGCACGCTTGTGCACCCATGTGGACACACACCCACTGTGGTGTATGTGCAAAGGTCAGAGGACAACCTCAAGGGTGGGTCCTCGCTTTCCACCTTGTTTTCGACCAGGTCTTGCTACTGTGTGTTCCCGTCAGGTTGGCTGGCCCGTAAGCTTGTGGATGGTCTCTTGATTCTGCCCCCTATTTCACCATGGGGGTACTTGGGTTACTGGTGGGTGCTCCTGTGCCTGGCTGTCTCCCAGTGCTGGGAATTAAACTCAGTCTCTCCCATTCACAGGGTAGCACAGAGTTCATGGAGCCTTCCCCTCAGCCCACAAATCACCTTTTCCTGGCTTCTCCTTCAGCACGTCAGCTGTGCCCACAGCTCCTCTGAGGTTTGCATGTCACAAAGGTTGAGCCACTTCAGGGCCGCAGCATTTCTCTGAGACCCCTGTGTTGACAGAAACAGTCACAGGCAACAGCGAAACATACAGAGTGGCTATAGTTCAGACTTCTGAGGTGACGGTTTCTCCACCTCTGCAGCCTGAACTGGAGGGGAGGTGGCACCGGCAGCGTGGGCTTTCAGTTTAAGCTAATATTTAACGTGGGATAAGGGCTGCTAGTAAATATTGATCTCCCTTCCCTCTCGCTCTCCTGGGGGCTCAGTCTTTCCACTCAGAACATTAAACAGTTGTTTATCATTCCATCAGTATTGTAAAAACAAAACCAGGGTTCGTTGCCGCCTCCTTTCCTGTGTTTCTTTTAAAGAAATGAAAGAAAGCATTCAGTACCCCCCACAGGACAGGGCAACTGCGTATGTGTCAAGTGACACCAGTGCAGAGAAGGCCCTGTTGGGTCCCCATGCTTTATGGGGACCTGCTTCTTTGTGTGGTGCAAACATACAACATTAGCTATCATATGCTGGAGAAAGTGCTGTTACCACCCAGGGTAGGTGGCCGAAGTTTACCACAAGAACCATCTAGAGCAGCCGCTGGCAGCCTTTGGTGTGCCGAATCACTCATGGCCACTGAGTGTTAGAGTAGGAGCTGAGTTCTGAATCATTTTCATACTTAAGAACTTAAATGTAAATAACCACGTGTGGGTGTGTCCCAGCTTCATCTCCGTGGCTGTGATAAGATGCCCGGACCAAAAGCAACCAAGGGGAGGAAGGGGTTGGACTAAGCTTACAGTGCTAAGTTATAGTGTAACTTGCGGTGTTTGGGGGAAGCTGAGGCAGGAACTCAAGCATCTGGTCACATCCCCGCCAAGAGCAGAAAGACATGAATGCACAGACGCTGTTTACTGTTTGCTCACTTCCTTTATTTCAGGGCCTCTCCCAGGGCATGGAGCAGCTCTCCCTACATGGACAGATAACCAGCACAATTCTCTTCAGACATGCTCCAGGCTAACCTGATTCACACACTCTCACCTGAGCCTGTCTTCTCAGTTGAGCTGAGGTTGTGGCAAGTTGACAGTTTAAAACCAGCCATCCCAAGGTAGCAACTTCCATGTTAGAACATGCTGTTAGTCTCTTAAGAGTTAGAATAAGCATCTATAAAAAGACCACAAAAACTGATGATGGTTCACATGTTAGCCCCTCCTTACCTGGGGATTGGCACCTCCTACCTAGACTTCCCTCTGTGGCTTAACTTAGCCTTTGCGGTTACTGTCTGTCTGTCTGTCTGTCTGTCTGTCTCTGTGGGTGTATAAGGTTGCATAACTGTTACTTTTCTAGAATTTACAGCACCCTATACTCATATGGAAACACTCCTCATTCCCCACTAAACCCCAGCGAGAGACTATCACTGTGTTGGGTTGTTTTTTAAATATCAACCTGACACAACCTAAAAGATTCCCTCAGGAAGAGAATATTACTCGAGGAATTGTCTAGATTAGGTTGGCCAATAGGCATGCCCATGGGGCATTCTCTTGACTGTTGACTGATTCGAGGGAGACCCAGACCATTGCCAGTGGCATTTCCAGGATATGGTGATAGCCCAGAGCTACTTTACAAGCAAGAGACCAGGCTTGGAACGCTAGGTTGCTTTTGGCCAGAGTACTTTTCCACAGCAACAGGAGCTCATGGAGAAGTGTGGGACAGAGGAAAGAATCACAACTACTGTGTGTAGATTGCCTGACTGTGCGCTGCAGTCTCCCAAGAAGGAAAGAGCTGTGGGCATCCACTGTCTTGTAGACAGGGGCTACGTCATCCTTGTGTTGTTCCCAGCCCCGGTGTTGCTGTGCCTTATAAATTGCAAGATAAAGTTTCATAAATGTCAGAGCATCATCTCAGGTGGTCCTGACTTTGAGGTGGGTGAGAAAACATCCTCAGAACCATTTTAAAGGGTGAAGGACTTGTATGCAGAATATGTAAAGAACTCAAAATCCAAACCGTAAGACAAACAACTTAATTTTTTAAGGGCAAAAGGCTCAGATCAATGTGTAGCATGGGAAGGGATATGAATGGCCAATTGTTGTATGAAGATGTTCAACATCCTAAACCATCTGGGATATTGGTAATGCCACAAGATGACATCCCTGGAGATCTTAAGTGTTGAAAAGGATGAGAGACTAAAGATCCTCATATGCATCACTAGCAAGCACGTGGAATTGCACAACCCCACTGGAGAAATGCCCTGGCCTGAGAAGAAACCAAACCGTGCCTGTGCACAGTCCCCGAGAGAAAGAGGGGAAGAGAGGAATGTGGGCATGGTTATCAATACCAGATGTATTCTTAACTCATAAATGGAGAGAACCCAGACATCGTCCGGTAGCTGGATAAGTAAAGGAGTCGTGCTGACTAGAAGAAGAGATGCTCTTAGCAGATGCAGCAGTGTGGATAATGTGTCTCAAAACCATCGCATTGATTAGAAGAAGGCAGTGTAGGGATAGGCAGATGGATCAGCAGTTGCTTTCCATGAGGACCAGTACTCATCAGATCAGGTGCTTGCAGTCACCTGTTCCTCAAGCTTCAAAGGCTCTATGTCTTCCTCTGTCTTCCTAGGGCACCCGCACACATGGTACACACACCTACACACACACACACACACACACACACACACACCATACTTATAAATAGAAGAAGGAGAAGGAGGAGAAGAGAAAGATGAGGGCAAGAGGAGGAGGAGGAGGGAGGAAGCTACCATCAGAATAATAAAGTTGATCTGTAGGATTCAACTTGCCTGCACCTCTAGGACACATTGGTTTGGGAAACAGATTTGAAATAGATAGGGGTGGTTTTCTGGGATGATAGCAGTGTCCTCTATTTTGATTATGGTGGTAGAATCACATGTATAAACAGATCACATTTATGAAGTGTTTGTCAAAACTCAGCAAGCTATGCACTTAGGGGCTTGTGTCCTGTGGTGTATAAATTATCCATTTTCAAAATAAATAGGTTCAAACAGGTCTCAAGTTCAGCAGGAAATGAACAAAGGAAGCCTTCTAACATCAGAGTCAAGGACTCACACTGAGGTGTATGAAGTAAGTGAGAGATACCAGGGTCAGCAGCCAGGGAAGAAAAGGGAGACAGGTATCAGGTAAAGGAATGTCACTAACCCCCAAGGTCATATTCCTGTCCTGGGCATGGCACCTGATATGAGAAATGCCAGTTCTATCATGGCCACCTTCAGGAATAAAGAGGGTTTGAGAGATGTCAGAGCAGAGATCAGCATTGTCCTCTGAGCAGGTATTAGCCAGAACAGTAGACATTAAAGTCGAATAATCAATAATAAACTCCTGAGGATTATCTCCAGATGAACAGTAGAGGTCATGACTCCACTCACTGTCCCTGCAGGAGAACAACTCTCGATATTCAGAACCCACTTCTAAGACCTTTGTGAACATCCTGCCTACGGGCTGGAGGCATTGTTCAATAGGGAGAGAGGGTGCTTGCCTAGCTTCTGAAGCGCTGGGTTTGATTCCTAGCTCTGCATAAACAGGGCATGGTAGCGCATCTCGCCACGTAGAAGGACATCTCAGCAGGAAAGGGTGCTTGCCGTATAAACATGAGGACCCAAGACTGCATCCTCAGCACCCAGGTGAAAGGCGTGCGGATATGTGTACGTCTATAATCCCAGTGCGGTTGAGGGCGGAGGCAGGAAGATACCTACAGCTCGTGGGTCACCAGCTCAGCTTCAGTTTCAGCGAGAGACGCCTGAGGAAACTCAGCAGAAAGTGATAGAACAAGGCACCTGCTAACCTCCCCCAGCATGAGTGTGCACAGCAGCTCTGTGTAGCACATATACAACATGCATACACACACGCACACACATATACTGCACCCACACATGCACCACATTTACATATAGACATAGAATAGCTTCCTGATGCAATCAGTGAATTCTGCTGCAAAAAAAAAAGAAACCAAAAGAAAACATTTAAAAACCTTCTTTAGTCCTAATATCTAACAATTATAATAAATGATCTTTTTATCAGTAAATAAAGTGCCAGCAAATAAAGATACTTTAAGTTTTAACACACATAGGCTCATGGTGTTTATACTAGTTTTATAAAGTTCTTTAGATCAGCAGTCAACAAACATTCCTATCAAAGGACACATCCACACACTCATATATAATTATATCCAAATTTGTTTAAACAAAATCTCTGATATCATATATATTTAAGGTTTTGGTGAGGTTTTATTGTTTTATTGTTGCGACTATCTGCTGCCTTCCTTGAGAGAGTATCTTGTTTGTTCAATTTTTTAGAATTTCTTCAAGGAAAGTATCAAAGTCCAAGTCTGGGTTAGAGGCTTTGCTATCTTTAATGTTATCAGAAACTCTCCTTTTAATATTTTTCAATAAATTTGGATACTCTGCAGCAGTGAATGGATTCGTCCATGTCCCTTGAACTATTTTAGGCAGCACCTTGGTGCTTGTGTTAAGTACTTTGCCTACAGAAACCTCATCTCTTGGGGCTAGAAATTCATTTAGATATTGTCCAGCTCCAACTCCCAGGTGATGCCTTTCGTATTCTGCTCATTTGAGATGAAAATTAGTTCTTTGAAGGTGTTCATTTGAACACAAGAAAGGGGTCAACTGATGTAGAAAACCTGGAGGAGCTAAAACAGTGATTCCCTGGTCCCAGTCCTTTGGTTTGGGGACTGACTGTGACTCAGTGTTGCTGTGGGATCATGGGGAAGTGGCTGACCTAACCCTCTGGCCCCATGGGTTTCCATCCCTAGGGAGAAGGACTGAGGAGAACGCAGACTTTACTTGCACTTCGGTTATGACATTCTGAGAGTTGCCTGCTGTTTTCTCAAAGGCTGGGCCTATTAACTGACTGTCAGGCCTCTGAAATACAGCTGGGGGGACTTGGGGGGGGGGGTCCCAGCAGCTAGCTTGCCCCGGACCACAATTCTGTTCTTTGTGAAGTAATAAATTGTGTGTTGGCTCCCAGATTATGCCAGGTCGCCTCCGGTTCTGCAAGAGGCTTTTTCAGGAACAGTTCCCGTTGCCGGAAAGTGGGTGTTAATTTGTGCTTTGGCCACCTTTCAAGGCACGCTCTGGCAAAACCCTGGCATGCTTCCCCCCCCCCCCAAAGAATCAGCAGATGTAATGGCTTGTGAGATGCTCTCCTTCAAAGGACATACTCTTGACATTCACAATGCAGTCAGAGGCTGGGTTTTTATAGGGTACTCACCCTCGGCCTGTGTAGGGATTGGGACCAACTGGGAATACTCTGGTCATCCTAGGAAACATAGAGCTAAAAGCCTGGGGGGGGGGGTGTAGTCTTTACAAAGGCA
Organism: Micromys minutus; assembly: GCF_963924665.1. Classification (NCBI taxonomy): domain Eukaryota; kingdom Metazoa; phylum Chordata; class Mammalia; order Rodentia; family Muridae; genus Micromys; species Micromys minutus. The sequence goes on along the minus strand of NC_137985.1, from coordinate 50,638,085 downwards.
TCTGTGGGCCACTAAAGCAGTCTGCACGGCATCCTGAGATGTTAGCAAGTGAAGGAAGGAGAGAATCAGGCAGAATAACATTTGAACTTGGCACTTCGTGGTTTGCAGACTCTGTGGACAAACTGCAGCAGCCCCACGCCGACGGTGTCATGACCATCTGCCCAGTATTGGCAGGGAGTGGACCGATGAGCTCTCCAATAACTCCAGAGTGCAATTTGACCATCTCCACTTCCTCAGAGGTCACCCAGTCACTGCCTCCTTCCCTGCTCACTCACTCTAAAGTGACAAAGACTTAAAATGTCATTCTTCATACTCTATGAGCCCAAGAGTCTTTTTAGAGCATCGGTGGCGAGGGGGTGGGGGGCACAAGTGTGCTTCATACGTAGGTAGGTTCTCCCAGCCAGCCTCAGGTGTCCTTCCTCGGGAGCGACCCACCTAGTTTTTGCAGCGTTCCCGCTAAGCTGGATGACTGTGGAGCCCCGAGGACCGTCCTCTCCCCACTTCTCCAGTGCTGGCCTCATGGGTGCACCCCATTATGCTTGCTTTGCACATGTGTGCTAGAGATGGTCCTTGTGTTCACGCAGCAAGCACTTTACCAACTGTGCTACCTCCTCAGCCCCAGACCTGAACTACTTCCGTTTAAAAACTAAAAAATCCTGCCAGAGCTGTGAAGCTGTCGAGGATCCCTAGAGGAAGACAAACACTGTGTAGACAGATGATTCCTCTGGGGGCTGTGAATGCTGGCAAATGGGATGGACCAGACCTTCTCTTTACTTAATTATCCAAAGATCCCAGGCAGGGAGGAACAGGAGAAGCGGCTCTGGGAAGCCTCAGAGGCACAGGAGGCTCTGGGAACGTGCATGCGTTTTTTGATTGCACAGAATAAGTCATTCCCTGCGAGTGTGAAGCTGAAAGGTTTCTGTATTCTTTCCCCCTATTCTGAAAACATTCAATTAGGCTATAGAAAAGTTAGTTCCTCTGGCTAATTTATACAAGACATTAGGATACCTGGAGATCCTGCATCTGTCAGCCGTAAGCCTTAAAATATGGACTTGGTTTTCATCAGGAAAAGGGCCTCATGATGAGCTGATGCCTTTCTTGGACAAAGGAAGGCAATTTTCCAAAAGTGAAGTCTGTACCTGAGTGGGATGACGCAGATAGCTTCTGGCTAGTTAACCTTAGATGAAGGTTTTCATCTCCTCATGGACCAGAGCTACTGGGATAGCTTTTCCTGGAAGCTGTGTGGTAGATGCAGTGGACACACCCTCATCCTCACTGTAGCCTAGCAATGTGATTCTCCGTCCTCCTTGTTTTAGTTAGAATTTGAGCCCCCAGAGAATTAAGTTGTCAAAAACCACACAGAAAATAGATCCAAAGCCAAGTGTGTGTTTGAATTGCACCATCCTCTCTTCTCATCCGGCAGTATTCGCTGAGGATTGCTGTGGGCCAAGCACTAGTCTGGGCTCAGGAGGTTTCATAATGAACAATAAAGATGTAATCTAAACTAGGGACCAGTTGGCAACGTGCCTGCCCTGTAAGCAAAGAGTGGACTTTGAGGTACAGAAGTCTCTCTGTCTCTGTGTCTGTCTCTGTTTCTATCTCTGTGTTCCTTACACACACACACACTTTTAAGTTGCATTTTTGTAATCCTAATACTAAAAGGAAGAGTCAATCATATTTCTAAGGTTTGCTGGACAGGCACAGTCCAGGCCAGTGAGAAATTGACTTTAAGAAGATAGATTGGGCGGGAGAGGTGGCTCAGAGGTTAAGGGGATCCATGTTCTAGTCTCAGCACCCACACAGTGGCTGAGAACCACCAGTAACTCCAGTTTCTAATACCCATCGCTGACCTCTGAGCACCAAGCATGTACCTGGTTCACAGATACACATGCAGGAAAAACACGTATACACGTAAACTGATTACATAGATATTTGAAGAGGTAGACAATACCTGAGGAATGACACTTGGGTTGTCCTTTGACTTCTACATGCACTCACACACATACATACATGTACACACACTTCTACATGCACTCACACACATAATATACACATGTACACACAAATAAAAAGGTAAATAAATTACAAAATAGAATCATATACAAGGGTTGCACCAGATGTATTCGAGAGGGGTGCAGTAAAGAAACTGCTGACACAGTCTTTCCATGGGCTGGCTAAGGGGAAGGTTTTTATTGTAGATAGAAGAGACAGAGAGAGAGAGAGAGAGAGAGAGAGAGAGAGAGAGATCCAAAGGCATCTGGAAGAGTCCAGAGCAGAGAGGAAAAAGTAGTAGACTGAACATAGCAAGCCGACCGGACATCAGCAGGTTTGAGTAAGAATGGCTTCCATAGGCCAGCGCCATGCCTGCCTGTGTTTCTCCAAGCTTCCAGCCAGGATTAGAATGGACTAAACGTCTGTAATGTAGGCCATCCGAATTTAAATGCTTTATAAGAGTTGCTGTGGTCATGGCGCATCTTCACAGCAATGGGAAACACTAACCAATCAAAAGGTGAAAGAGCGGAGGGCGCTGGGTGCTGTAGAGGTGTGGTGCCGGCAGCAAACCAGAGTGATGGGCCATTGTCCCCTGTGCCATGTGTCTGCATAAACCTTTCGCGCAGTGGCTTGGCTCTCAGTCACACTGTTTGTTGTGGGTTAAATAAGACACTGTCTTCCCAGCAGATTCCCGTGCTGAAGGCTTGGTTCTCAGGCGATGGTCCTATTGAGAGATGATTGGATAAGAAGAACACTAACTTTATTGATAAAATTGATGAACCATTAGAGGGTGGCATCTGATTAGGAGAAGTGTCATTGGGGAAGGGGCGGGGTCTTTAAAATCTTTCTCTTGCCTTGGCTCCTTCTTGTCTGTGTGTTTAACTGTCTATTTCTCTCCCCCAATCTTCCTTCTTCCACTCTCTCCTTCTCCCCTCCCTCCTTCCTCTGGCCCAGTCTCTTGCTGACATTGAGTTCTGCCTTACCATCAGCCTATAGTCCTGGAGTTGGCCAGCTATGGTCTGAAACTATGAGCCAAGACAAGTCTTCCTCCTTTCAGTGGTTTCTCTCAGGCATTTGGCCACAGCCATGAAAAGCTGACCTGACACTGTTAATAAGCCCACTTGACACGGGAAATGAGGTATGAAGTTCAAGGTGAAGCTAAGCAGTATGTCTGGACCGACCAACTCTTAATTTCGGAAGCCAGAGTGGGAATGGAGGTTCATCAGAAAGTGATACACTAAAGAGGGGTGGAGCGCTGTGGAGATTAGAAAGAGAGCAGCAAAGTGGGGTTTGATGGAAGTTTGTTCCATGATCCCAGGTACTGTGGCTGACGGGCAAATTGAGATTTGAAGTTTACCACGAGCAAGCAGCTGGCTCCTGCAGCTCCCACAGGGTGGCGCTAGGTCCTCCTTTTGAAGAATGGTCTTAGGTGGCTTATGGGGCAATGGTTTCCTCTCAGCAAGACAGTGCCTTGTTCCCTCCTAGCCTACTCTCCTTGGCTTGCAAGCAAACACAGCTTTGCACAAACTTGAGGGGTTTTGCTGCCCTTCTTCAGAACAGGAGCAGTTGCGATGGCTAAGCCTTCCGAGAACCAGATTCAGTGCTGGACACTGGGCACGTGTGATATTGCTGGTAAACAGGATCCCCCTGTGACACGATGCTATCCTTTGCTTTTCTAATGGGTCCACCAATCTCTACAAACGTTCCAGAATTTGTCCACAGTGATAATGTAACCGTCCTAGCAGGAAGGAACATGTTCTAAAGAGAAGCCTGTCCCTCCCGACTCCCTTCAGCCACCAGACAAACAAAACAATGGTTCTGTGGAACTGGGAGGTTTCCCCAGGAATCTCATTCTGGGAGGGAGGAACGGGCTGTAATGACACCGTGTGAGAAGCTTGGAGAAGACTAATCAGTATCTCTTTCTGCGAGCATACAGATTTGAAAGCGTTGATAGGTGAAATGTCAGTGCCAGGAAAGAACCCAAAGGTACTAACCTTGGAGGAAAACAGGGATGGAAGGGGAAGGTAACATAAGTACCAAAAATCCATTGGCTTCCCTGTTTTCCACACCCAGTTTAAAGATCACTCTATCTCCATACACTACATGTATGCAGACACATGAGCCTACAAAGGATTCCACACATTCAACTCCAAACACGAGGTATCTTCAAAAGGAATTGTTCAAATAAATAAAATAAGATTTCATAGGCATTACATTTAATTGAATCTATTTCATTACTCTATAAAACATACATTTTCTTTGGCATGTATCTATTCCTAGAACTGTAGGTGAGTGACCAGTTAGACCTCAGATGCCATGGGCTCTGTGATTATGACCATGGTTTGATCAGGTACCTGTTCCCCTGACTTGACAGTCCCCAGGCACCTGTGTAACTGAACTGATGAGGAGCCTTGTCTTTCATGCTAGAGAGAAGGTGATGATGCTTCCCAAGTGAAAGCTGTGGAAACACAAAGGATGCAGAACCAGGAGAAACTTTAGGGACGACTTTGCTTGGTGACCGACTGATGTGGTTCCTGTAAGAAGGGATACATTTTAATTAGATGTGTTACTGAAAGCCTTGTGTGCTGGGACTTTGGGTCTTGAGATGTGATTGCCACACATGTAGGCACTGGGTGAGAAGAGGGGGCTTGTGGGTCACCTGTACTTGGCCGGCCTGTGACCTTTAGGGTTTCTGGCCTTTAACTTGATATGTATTGTGCTAGCCCTAGGAAAGTTTCTGGTGACAGCTTTTGACCTGTGATCACAGGCCTGTTTTGTCAGATTATCTGGAAGGAAAAAAAAAAAAAAAAAAAAAAAAAAACCACAACCGAGGGCTGTAGAGATGTGGCTCAGTGGTTAGAGCACTGACCGTTCTTCCAGAGGTACTGAGTTCAATTCCCAGCAGCCACCTGGTGGCTCATAACCATCTGTACTGAGATCTAATGTCCTCTTCTGGTGTGTCTGGAGACAGCTACAGTGTACTCATATTTAAAAAAAAATAAAAATAAAACACAACCGAATGATTCTCACACCTCTGGAAAGTACTACTGTGTGGCTACCCACCATCCCTCTGAGGAAAGATGATGCAAGGCCTCGGAAAGATGGAGAGGAGACAATTAAACCAGGCGGCCAGCTGAGGGCAGGTTTCTTTCTTGAACTCTCCGCCAGCCTTGAGGAGAGCCACAGGGACAAACGCCAGCAGATGGCAGTTGCCAGAGGCCATTTGCAGACTGGCACAGAGACTCTTTCATTTATTTTTCCTCAGTGTCTATACAGCTGTTGTGTGGTTTAGTTTAGTTTTGTTGTTGTTGTTGTCTTTCTTCATGGCAGAAGCTGCCGCTTTGGAGTAGGTGTGGCAACCCATGTGTGAGTCCGTCTCTTGGGTGGCTGACTTTCAAGTCACTATAGAGAAGGCTAACCTGCTGAGATGTAGGGAGGCTGGGTGGGAGAGAGCGCTGCGGTGACTAGCAATGTCGGCCATGAATACGGGAGAGAAACAAGGATCATCTCATTCACACCCCGTGGTGACAGTTTTGTAGTTTTGAATTATTTATTGAGAAACACAGGCATAAGAATATGTTTTTGTTTTAATCCCAGGTGTGGGATATAGGGCTGCTTCGGGCTTTTCCACAGCTGCTGACTATGATTTGCCTCGTGCTCTAGCAGAGGCGTATGGTTTTGCCAGCTGCAGATAGTTTCTGGCATTGTGTGACATTTGGAACTCTGGGATCCTTTCAGAAAGTATATCTAGGCTAGGGCCCAGTTGGTGGTTGTTGATTGATGTTGGTCAAGGTTGGTTAGGTAGTTGTGGGCAAAGAAAAAAGAAGAAATTAGATATCCTGATGATGAATATCAAACTTGCCCCAAGGAACTCAATGCCCCGAATCATCAGGAAGTAGCCTATCAATAAATGTTACCAACATGACTTTATTCAGGGATCTCTTTTCTCTCCTCTCTATTCATTTGTCTGTCCTATCTAGTGTAACAGGGTTGAACAAGTAGAAGAAAGAAAAACCCACAAAGTAGCAAAAGACAGCTGCACGCCCCACACCCTTTCTTTATGTATATCAAAGGGGTCAGCCAAGACCAGCAGAAGCCGCATTAAGCTTAGACCCCCTAATCTCCAGCACACTTTCCTCATTTTGAAGGAGATATCGTTGCTCCTCAGAATAGAAGCATACTCATCAGTTTTGTAACGGAGAGTACGAAGGGCCGATAGCCAGTTCGATGATACAAGTCTGGAATCTCAGCAACTCAAGAGTCTGAGATGGGAAGAATGTGAGTTGAGGGCTTGTCTGGGCTACAGAATGAAATCAAGGCTGGCCCACACAACTGAGTGAGACTACATTAAAGTAGAAGTCCACAAGAGGTTTGGGAATAGAGCCAATGACGGAGCACCTGCCTAGTCTGAGCAAGACTCCAGGCTTACTGCCCTACTGCTGCCCCACAGCCTACAATTATTAGTCATTTTGCACATTTTTTTTCTTCTTCCTTTCCTTTTTTTACATTGTGTTTTTGTTCTCTTCAAGACAGGATTTCTCCATGCAGCCCTGGCTGTCCTAGGACTCACTCTGGAGACAAGGCTGGCTTTGAACTCACAGAGATCCAGGCTGCCTCTACCTCCTGAGGACTGGAATTAAATGTGTGCACCCCCATTCCCAGCTTCATTTAATTCATATAATATCCTTAAGGGATGTGTGCTATTGCGCATCTCGTTGTATAGATGAGGAACATAGGCACAGAGATTAAGTACATCTATCAAGGACACGCAGCAAGGGAGTGGTATTACTACGCTGGCTCGAGGAAATCAAATTCGACAACTAATACTCCTGAGCATGTGTTTTGTGTAGCAGTGGGGTGCTTTTCCTAGTGACCTGTTTCCAAGAATCAATTACTGCTCTCCCATTCCATAGACAGAAAGAATGTTCTTACTGTTCTATTTCACAGGACCCTGGCTCAGAAGTCAGCGGGAGAAATCCCACTAAGTGCCAGGGCCTAGTGAAGCCTTTGAGAAGTAGAGACATCCCCCCCCTGACTCACGTGCAGGAGAAAATTGTGGTGCCAGACTGGGGAGACCGCTCAGCCGACAAAGTGTCTTGCAAACAGGAGGACCTGATTGGGGTTCTCAGCACCAGTACAGAGAGCTGAGTATGATAGGACAGCTTTGTAATCTACCACTCGGAGGCAGAGTGTGCTCATTGGCCAGACAGTCTCGCTTACTAAGTTCTAGGCAGGAGGAGATGTCATGAAAAGAAAGGGGGAGGCTGGAGGCAGCTCAGCAGTTAAGGGCACACAGTGTAGCAAAGGACCCATTTCAGTTCCTAGTCAGGTGGCTCACAGCTACGGGTAACTATCAATCTAACCCCTTCGGGCTTCCTTGGCCTTGTGTGTGTAAAGCCATGCACAGTCGCATACATACACACAGTGGATTTTTTAATCTTCTAAAGAAGAAAGGTGGACAGCATCTAAGGAGTGACCGCCAAGGCTGCCAGATATGCATAAAGGACGCCATAATGTTCGGTAAATACTTCTGAAGGGATCTGACCTCTGTAGCTTTCTGTAGCATCCCTAACTCGGCCAGGAGCTTCTAGCCCCGGCACCCTGCAGATCCCTCTTGGAGCTGCAGAAGAGCCTGGGTGCCATTCAGCTGCATCTGCTCCTGGATACCTTATCCAGGGCTAAAGCTATTTGGTAACAGGCCATCGTTTCACCGTGAAAGTCTAGCTTTTCTCCCTGTAGCCTGGGACAGCACAATATATTGCTGTCCATGTAAACCGAGTTTCAATTGTTCTGATTCATAGCCGGCTTCACAGTCCTTCTAAAGTCTCAGCGCATGGACTCGACTTCCTGGTGGCTCCCAGAGAGAAAGGAGCCTGGATTCAGAGGGATGTCTTCAAGCTCACAGGCAGCTTCCAGGATCCCTGCAAAGGTCTCCTAAGCCTCTGAGTATTTCCTTTCTTAAATCACACAAAACAGGCAGGGCATTCTCAGGTTCCTCCTCCTTGTTTGGAGACAGACATTAGTTTCCCTGGCTATCCAAGCAGTCTTCTTGGCAGTTAGCTGCATTGTGCTTTTCTTTGGTTAATCTGAGGACATTTTTAAGGTTGTGTTTCGGGGATGGGGGTTGTTCCTGGAAGAGATGATTTCTCCGGTGTGCGTCAGATACATGGGTTTGAATCTATCCTGGCATGTTTATGGACTGGATGACAGACCAGACGTTGAACGGATGCTTTATTCATCACCTGTGCCAATGCCAGGGATTTTCTTGGACATGTTTCCATTTAGGTGATGTAGATCCATAAAACCAGCCCACGGACGGATCACCACTTGGTAGGGCAATAGTTCTTCTGCAAGCTTTGCTCTCTGTGTAGTGTAAAATTTATTTTTACTTCAACCTAGAATGGGCCTCTTGGTGTCTGTGGAATGACAGGTTGGTCCAAGGAGGTTACATGCAGTGGGGCACAACAGGCCATCCATGGTACCACATCGAGTTAGCACATGTAAGAAATGCTCACCACCAGGAACCAAATGACCCTCAAATTGTGTTGAAAATTCATCCCCAGTGTGAAGAGGTATAGGAGGTTTTTTAAAGTTTTGTCACTTAGTCAGCTTCAGCATTTTTATGGTACACATGGACAAAATTGTTTATTGAAATATGCAAACACTTCCTTCCATGACGATAAAAAAGAGCATTGTGTACAGGACAGTAAAAACAACACTTTCCTAATGGCAGGAGCCGCAGGATGGAGAACGTGGCAAGTTCTTGAACCTTCATCAGATTGATTTTTATAAACGGTTTATACTCAATGCCCTTATTATAACTTTTGAGTATTTGCAAGTGTCTTATAGACACATAGAAAAGCTTACAAACCAATGGTACATTCACAGTAATATCAATAGATTCTAACAAAATCATTCAGTCTATCAACTTTCATTCTCTCTCTTCCTCCCTTCCCCCCTTCTTCTCTCTCTTTTTCTCCTTCCGTGCCTAAACCCCCCCCCCCACCCCAGTAACTTACATGTTTTGGACTTTCTTCAATTTTTTGTAGGCTTCCCCCTCCCCATTTTTGAGACAGGCCAGTTTCAAACTCACTATTGCCAAGGACAGTTTTGAACTTCCATGATTCCTGACTCTACCTGCAAAGTACTGGTCACAGACATGCACTACTCTGCTCAATTTATGGCATGCTAGGTTGGGATCAACCCGGGGCTTTGTACATGCTAGACAAGCACCCTGCCAACTGAGCTACAGTTCCAGCCCCAGGTGACTTTTCCCCCACTGATATAACCATGGTTTTTGTTGATTTATGCTACCATTTTGACTGTTGTAATACATTAGCCTGGGTGCAAGCCTGGGAAAAAGCAGGACGTTGGATTCTCCTGGTGTCCTAGTTACTTTTCAAATGCTGTAGTCAGACACTATGATATCATCAAGGCAACTTACAGAAGAAAGAATGTATGGACTTTTGAAACCTCAAAGCTTTCTCACCCCTGCCAGTGATGTGCCTTCTCCAACAAGGCCACACCTCCTAATCCATCCCAAACAGTTTCACCTACTGAGGACCAAGTGTTCAAGCATATGAGCCTGTGGGGCCATTCTTATTCAAACTGCCACAACTCATCTTAGGGAAAACCCTTAAGTTTCAAAATGCTTCTTACCAGAAATCACAAAAGCTGAGTATGAGAGGCTTGGATATTCACGGCCATCTTTCTATCTCTGCCATTGTTGGAAACCATGAAAGGGCTAGAGGCAAGTGCTCTTGTCTGTGCTGTGTGGTATTTTTATGATGGGTGAAGCTCTGTGACTCTTCAGAGTTGTCATAAGAATACCAGGAGCTGCCTCTGGAGGGCTTTGTTAGGGACTTCCCATTCTAGGCCTTACCACAGGAACTCAGTGGATAGTGATGTGTCATGGGAAGCACATGGACCTACCTATGTCCACCACTATGATGCTAGCAGAGTCCTCCCATCCAGACTGCTCATCTGAAAAATGGGCATCATCTGATATCTGTAGAGCGAGCCTTCAATGAGTAAGAATTCTCTTCCTTGCTCCTGACAATGTAAGCTCACACTCCCTCAGTGGGTTGCCGATTCCATTTCTGGGTGTGAAATAACCACGTAGTAGCTGTTGGGATGGTGAAACATGCTTCTTAAAGGAAGTCATTCCCTCCACCCCTTTTGATGGATGTGGCTAAATCAGGAGCAGAGGAAAATCTTAGTACTGGATGTATTTACTTTTTATTCCTCATAGAAGGCAATACTACAGCGTTGAGATGTCTGATGCAGGATATCTTGATTACTATGGTGTAGACAAGAGTCTTTGCCAGCCCTGTGCCTATGTCTCTTTTCTGTTGGTCCTCCAGCTCTTTTGTAGGTGTGAAAGTTGGACCTGTCTTGAGAATCCTCTGACATCTTCCCTTCCCGTTTGCCAGGTGGGTAGCAAGTCTCAGATAATGTTGGGAATCGCATGCTCAAATTCCAGTGCATCGGGAAACCTGGGTCCATCAAAGGCTCCCAAAGAACAACGTACTCCTACCCCAACGTTGAGGCTTTAGCTAAGTAGGGAGTGCGCTCTGCCGTGCTGCTGAGATTTAAAGGAGCACCTGTAAACGTGATAGTTTTCTCTTAACTAATGAGCCTGCTGAGACGAGGCAGAGGTTTCCAAACACCATCCCCCTCCTAGGACAATACTAGACACTCCTTGGAACAGGATAGTGCATTTTATGTTTGGTCACTATGGAAGAAAAAAATTCACAGTCCCCTAAAAATTAACTCTACTGTTGATTTAAAACATTTTCTGTCTGTTGATCATAAGACATACGGAATGTGGTTCTCTGTCAAGTAGAGGTCTGGGCTGGTTTTTTTTTTCTTCTTCTTCTTCTTTTACCCAACAGTTTTCAACTGAAAGACGGAGTTAGTGATTAACTATAAGAATTGTGCTTTAAATTCAGATTAAACACTCCTGCTGCCAGGTGCTGGGCTGAGCTGGGTACCTTAGTAAGAACAGGTGAAACAACTGTATTATTTTTCTCAATCTTAAACTCAGAAACTAGAAAATTACTCAGTTTTTCTCCAAGTACTTGTCTCGATTGGTATCTTAAGTTTATAGTGACCTCAACAAAGCACACTGAGAGAAATTTTATCTTCCCAGACCTGAGCTTCTGCGACTGTAAACTGAAGGCTATCCTGCTGTAAGACTGAGAAGCAGTTGGGGGTGGGGATGGGGGTAGGGGATTAGAGAAATGGTTCAGCCATTAAAGGCTAGGCTCAAAACCAAAAGTATAGGAGAAGCAACTGGGGGGTCACGTCTACCTCCAAGCCAACGCAGGACACAGTGCATATGAATAACGCACACAGTGCATATAAAGGCCTGTGACCTTTCCTTAGTGGCGTCATTCGCTGAAATTCACTTTGGAATTAGGGACTTGGATTATCATCTTGGGCTGCTACCCTGAACACACACTAAGCAATTCTGGTGACATTAAACTGACTGTTTGGTGTCTTCTTGTCACTCTCGGCTCTTCACTGTGGCCTTTGTCTTCTTCAAACTCCTTCTTTTAGGGAGAAGAATGGGAAATACCCATGGTAGATATTTTACTGTTTAAAATTGGAACAGCTTTTAAGACAGCTGGCATTGCTTCACACAGAGCCAAGACTGGCTGGTTCCACAGGTGGAGGTTAGTGGAGCTCAGAGCTCTGCCCTCACGGTGATCCTGCCGGGCAGGAACCAGCTATGCATCCATGACTAGGAGAAACAGAGAGAGGAAGTAGGTAAGGAGAAAGAGATGTCCAGGGTTTGGAATAAAAGTGATGTGACCAGTCAGTAAAGCAACAACAGAAACACCATCTGTTTACCCAGCAGAATTGTGCCAATATACTGATGCTTTCAAGGTAGAGTCAGGTGACATTCCGGTGACTTAAGGGACTTCATGGCAACTTCTCCTCCAAATAATCTCCTCAGCCTTGGCAAGGCAAGTCTTACCCTCGGTAATGTTTATCTTCTTTCACCGGGTGCTTGACCTCCTGTGTGTTGCACCTCTCACCTCCACATGCGGCTGGCTCTGTCATCAAAACCTCATAGTCTAGTTAATGAATCTTCAATATGAGAGAAGTCTGTGCTGTGGATTGGGGGAAGGGGCCCAAAGGGAAAAATACAGGCAAGGAAAATAATTATCTTGCTAGGGTCAACGGGGTAGGGCGAACAGGGCATCCACTTAGATTTGAGGTGAGCGGGCCTCATGGAGAATAAGACCCAAGGGGAAGTCGTCCTTGCCAGACAAAGGGGGAATGGGGAGGAGATGGGGTGGAGTGTTCAGCCACAGGTGAAGAGATCAGGGAGGAGCTATGGCTGGAGAAATGGGCAGTAGGAGGTTGAGCGTGATGGGAGGGGCCAGGTCCCACTGCACCTTCTGTTCTGCTAAGGACTTCCCTTAAACCATTGTTATTAGTTCTGCGAGAGTTTCACACAATGTATTCTGATCATTCTCACTCTTACCTCCTCCCAGATCCTCCATGGCCTTCCTGCCACCCCCAACTTTGTGTCTTAAGTAAATGTCTTCATTAATTTCTTGGAGAATTTCATACAGTGTATTCTGATCAGACGTACCTTCAACTCCTCCCCATCACCTGTCTCGATGCATGCCCTCAGACTTCATACGTTTTAAAATTCACTAGCCTATCTGCTTCCGCCGGTGCTGCCTGTGTCAGGTCCACCTGCCAGAGACACACTCAGAGAGCACTGATCATCTATCCCCAGAAGCTGCCAGCCCTCCATAGCGCCTTGGGGGTGGAGCTGTTCCCGTACTGCACTAGAATGTTGACTGCCCTTGTGCAGGTCTTATGTGGGCAGCCTCAGCCACTGGAACTGAGTTCAGCTTTCTGTCGTGTCTAGAGACATGGTTTTTCTCTGGTTCTCCCTGACCTCTGGATCTCAGTCTTTAGGCCATCTCTTCCACGACAGTCCCTGCGACTTAGGGAAGGGGGCACATCGTTGTCCCATTGAGCACTCCACTGACACTCTGCATTTTGACCAGTTGTGAATTTACACACATTAACCACCATCCACTGCACAGGGAACCTTCTCTGGTGAGGTGTGAGAACGGCACTGTGCTCTGGGTAGAGAAACAGGAATTTAGAGAGTGGTGCACCACTACAGCCGTAGAGCGAAGTTAGAGCAGTCAGTTTACCCTGGAGCAGTGTGCTTCTCACCACTGGTTCTTGGCCAGACTTACAGTATTGGGCATGCGGTTACTGCTGCAATGCTATGGACTTCTTAACTCAGGTCTAAATGCTTCTCATTATCTCCAAGTCAATAGGAAACCTTAAGGCGATAAGGGGACAACCAGTTTCCACCCTTGGTTTACAGTCAGTCGGCGTGGAATCTCAGAGACTAGTTAGGAGTCAGCCGAAACCATCTGGGGACTTGGACAGCTCAGCGAGCGAAGGTGATGGAGTTGTTTAGAGGTGGGCGAATTCTATCAGTCGCAGGGTGATTCAGGGCTCAGTGTGGAGACAGAGGCCATGGCTTTGAGTTCTCCTTTACCCCTCAGTGGTCAGCCTGTTGACCCACCAGTTCAACTTCTCCAAGTCTTGGTCCCTTCATCTGCAGAAAGAACTGATAGATTAACTTGGTGTGTGATGTAATCGGCACAGTGCTTCATGCTCCCTTAACAGTGTTCAGTAGCTTAAATTAAGTCTTCAGTAAAGATTATATTTTCTGATGTTGAAAGGCAGGGAAGCTGTCTTAGTCAGGGTTTCTATTCCTGCACAAGCACCATGACCAAGAAGCAAGTTGGGGAGGAAAGGGTTTATTCAGCTTACACTTCCACATTGCTGTTCTTCACCAGAGGAAGTCAGGACTGGAACTCAAGCAGGTCTGGAAGCAGGAGCTGATGCAGAGGCCATGGAGGGATGTTACTTACTGGCTTGCTTCCCCTGGCTTGCTCAGCCTGCTTTCTTATAGAACCCAGGTCTACCAGCCCAGGGATGGCTCCACCCACAATGGGCTGGGCCAGGGATGGCTCCACCCACAATTGGCTGGGCCCTCCCCCTTGATCACTAGTTGAGAAAATGCCTTACAGCTGGATCTCATGGAGGCATTTCCTCAACTGAGGCTCCTTTATCTGTCATAACTCCAGCCTGTATCAAGTTGACTCAAAACCAGCCAATACAGAGGGGTAACCTCTCAATTAAGCTATTACTTATGACTTCCTCTGAATCACGACCTCAGATCTGTTAGCATTCTGTGGTCCCAAGACTAAACTGACAATGACCAGAACTCATGTACTGGTTAGTTTTTTCCATGTCACAACCTAGAATTGCCCAGGAAGAAAATCTCAGTTGAAGACTTGTCTAAAGTTGGCCTATGGGCATTTCTGGTGGACTCTCTTGATTGTTAATTGACCCAGCCCACTCTGGGCAGTACCATTCCCTAGGCTGGGTGCTGAACTGTATCACTGACTTGTATCTCAGCATAAGCAGCAGGAAGCAAGCAGACAACATGAGTGCATTCATTTCTCTCCCCATCCGACTGAGAATGTGATGTGACTCGCTGTTTACATTTCTGCCTTGGCGTCTCCTGAACAGTAGGTTATAAAGTGGAATTGTCTTTGCTCAGGGTGTTCTGTTGTGTTAACACCAATGAAATCACAACAACTTTGAAGGTAGTACTGTTTCATGTAGAACTTTATAGGTTTAAACCATTCTACCAACATATGACTTAACTGCCAGAGAGGTTTGACAGGTCTGTTAATACAGAGCCAGAGGAAAATAATCACCTCTTCTTTTCAAATGAGAAATTGACCCATATTTAATTAAGTGAAATTAGCATTAGAAGAGGGTGATAATTGGAATCTCTGGGAGAGAAGCAAGCAATCAGCACGTTGTTATGAGTCCACTGGAAATACTGTCTCAGCTCTGCTGGCGAGAGGTTGAAAGCCCCCCATTTACACTGAGAACAACAGCACTGGTGTCAAACACTTAGTGCTTCTGAGGTGCCTACTGTGTGCTTACCCTTCGGTAAAGCAAGCTGTCTGGACTGAGGGGTGTGTTGTATGTCCTCACTGGGTGTCTGGACTAGGTGTCTGCAGTGTGAATGAACGCACCCTAGAGGGCGTTGTTGCGTGTTTTGCTGAGCTGGGCTACAAGGATCTAAACGAAATTCAGATAAAATACCCTACCTACGATTATTACAATTTCATGAGTTTATAGTGGGAACATTAAAAAACTCACAAGTAGATTCACAAGTATTACCTTAGGGTGACATCGTGCTGGAGAGCCACCTTCTCAGTACCCTTTTCTGTATGTTCATGATAAAGTGTGTCCGTTCTGGAAACTGTGCATTGTTACTTTTCTTTACTTGACAGCCAATATATTAAACCCCGGTGTCAATAAACTTTGCAACATTGTATTTATCTATTCTTCCTTTCTCATAGTCACATCCAGACTGCAGTTTCCCTCCCTTCACTCTTCCCGGTCCCCACCCACACTTCCCCTCAGCCCCAGATCCTCTCCCTTCCATTTCCATCAGAAAAGAGCAGGCCTCCCAAGGAAGTCAACCAAACACAGCAATAGTTACAATAAGGCACAAACCCTTACATCAAGACAGGATGAGGCCAACCAGTGGGAGGAAAAGGGTTCTAAGAGCAGGTGACAGAGTTTGAGACAGTTCCTACTCCCACTGCTCATGAGTCCCAGGAGAGCACCAAGCTATACAACACATTTATTCAGAGGGCCTAGCTCAAACGCATACAGGCCCCGTGGTTGTCGCATCCGTCTCTCTGAGCTCCTATGAGTGGGCCAGCAACACATTATTTATATAAGTAAGCAGTAGTCAAAATTAACAGAAAGATGACTCAGACCCCATGGTTAAACATTTGCATTCCTAAGAGGATTTTTTTTTTTGTTTGTTTCCCTCTTACAAACAAATACTGAAAAATGTCCTTAGATAATTTGGACTCTTACTACTTGTAGATTCAGAATTGGTATTATTTCAAAACATATGAATTATTAAGTCTTCTGATATCACCTAAAGGTTTTATGACACAAAGTGTGGACACTGCCCTTCCAAGAAAAGGCTACCAGCATCACTAGGGACTATCACCCACCTCTGTCTATTGACGTAAAGATTCCAGACCTGTGTACACAGTGCATTTGAGACACCCACACTGAAAGAACCTGTAGTGCCCGTGACTGCACCAAGTGCTTCACGCCACCTGCTTCCCCGTGTAAATCAGTTTCTGAGCAGGTGGATGAGGTCATTGTAGCAGCTCACTGATTTCTGTCTCCTTGAATACCTCTGATTTCCTCTGCATCCCTCTTCTTCTGCACGAGTCAGCCTCTCTCTACAGATTGTCCGTTCATCCCTACTTTTATTTCATTTCTTTCTAAAATGAATAACTTTGTCTGTTAGTTGAACCGACTTGTTTATATTGGCAGGTGTGAAAGAAAAGTAGAAAATAACTAAAATTTTCAAAACAAGAATGGGGTTAATATTTTTGATGCTTACCCAAAAGAGAATTTTAAGGACCCTGCATTTTGGCTGCTACAAAAATCAGTTTAGTTGAGATCTACCTCATGTATTATATAGTTTTCTGACTAAAGTGCACACACACACACACACACACACACACACACACACTTGTACATATACATACATACTGTAACAGCTCCCCAAAGACTCCCATATTCATTGGCAGCCCTTCTATCTCCCCTTTAGCTCTTCAGCCTAGAAAAGCGCTAATCTAATATTTGTCTTTATAAATTTGTGTATTCCAGACTTTCTCACATAAATGGTATCAGCTGACAAAGGCTCTCTTGGAACTGGCTTCCTTCACTTAGTTTTATGTTTTTAGCTTCACCTCTTCTAACCAAATACTTCGTACTTGCCGTGCAAGCTGGTGACCAGAGTTTGAACCACCAAACCCATGTGAAGATGGCAGGAGAGAACTGGCTCCTGAAGGTTTTTCTCTAAGCTTCTCATGTGTACCGTGGCATTGTGTGCTTGCACACACAGACACACAAATTAATAATAATAACAATATGTTAACAATAGTGGTAACAATACAATTCACAGGACTGGATATCTGGGACACTTGAGGGAAGAGCCCTACCTTCTTGTCTCCTGCAGCTCCTATAATCCTGCACATGCTCCTGAGTTCAGGGCTCTTTTTCAGATGCAAAGCCAGCAACGGTTGGCCGAGTTCCTTTCAACTCGAATTTCTCTGACATCACCATCTACCCCTTTCTGTCATACTCTTGAGATCCTTGTAATTAATTGAGCCCATCTAGATAATCCAAGCCAACCTACCTTTTATAAAGTCACCAGATTAACCACAGTGCTTCTTCCAGCTCCTTTCATTTCCTTTGCTGACCAAAGGGCTTGAGAGCTGACTCAGAGGTTAAGAGTACCTGCTGCTCATGCAGAGAACCTGGGTCCATTCTCAGCAGCCACATAATAGCTCAGAGCCATCTGTAACACGAGTCCCAGGGATCCAATGACCTCTTCTGGTCTCCAGGGGGCACCAGGGATGCTCATGGCACACATGCATACATGTAGGCAAAACCTACACACAAAAGCAATCTATCTAAAAGCACGTTTTTAAGAATGGAAAAACATGGGCCAAAAGCAAGTTGGAGAGAAAGGGCTTGTTTCAGCTTTTAGTCCATCACTGAGCAAAGCCAGGGAGGGAACATGAGTGAGGAACTGAAGCAGAGACCATGGAGGAACACCATTTACTGGCTTGCTTGGTTTGTTTCTTTATACACCCAGGACCACCTGCCCATGGACAGCAGTGACCCCCCAACTGGGCTAAGCTCTTCCACACCAAGCACTAACCAAGAAAATGCCCCCCAGACTTGCCCACAGGTCAACCTTATGGAGACATTTTCTCAACTGAGGTTCCCTAGTCTCAGATGACACCAGCTGTGTCAAGTTGACAAAATGCTGACCAGCACAGGTAGCATGTTCCTAGACTCCAGGGATTAGGAATGTAGACATGATGGGGGCTTTCCTCAGTCTGGGATTTTTCTGTCTTATTTTTAATTGACAGACAAAAATCACATATCTGTACGCTGCAGTACGTACTTCTTTGGTAGAGGCGTACATTCTGGAGTGACTAAATCAAACTGTTGATGTACTCATCCTGGTTCTCTGGTTTGCACTGGAAAATTGATGAGAGTAGCTTTTAAATATGTAATCTAATATAGCATGCTACTCTACACTATACAACATTGTATGAAGGTACAGTATACACCGTGTTACTATATAACACAGGCTAGTGTAAACTACGATCACATGGGTGGACAACCTGACCCATTTTGAGTTCGTCTTGTGTGTGGTAGAAGGTAGAGAGCCCATTTCCTTCTTTTGAATGTTGCTGTCTCTCTATCCTGGCTCCAATAATGGAGAGATTTCTTCACTGTGTGAGCTCATTTTAGCTTCAAGCATAGTATAAACATGTGCCAATATCAATAATTAAATGATGTGGTGGCTCTAAGTGATTGGGTGGGATTTTACTTTGGGGGCATACCGTGCTCTGTTCAAGCATTCTCCTGTGTCTGGATGTCAGATCTGACATTTCACCATTGAACTTGTCTTTTTGTGATCATACACTTTTAAAAGATACATTGCTGGCATGGCCTGATTTTTGTGATATGTACTCTTAATTTTGCATGGAAATCATTCACCCCTTTCAACCATCCAGGATTTAGCTCTTATCCCTTTTAATCCAAATCATGGCTGTAATCTTCCAAGTCCTCTCCTGGATTCCTTTCTTCACGCCTTCTGATCGCTCTCTGTACAACAGGGTAGTCTTTGCAACATGCAAATTAGGTCCTTATAGCTGCTGCTCCTGCCCTTTCAGATGCTTCCAGGAAGAAGGACAAAACTCTTTCATGCCGGGTCTCTTTGTCTTCAGCCCAAGCTGAAGCTGAGCTCTTTCTTACTCACTTTCTGTTCATCCACACCTGCTCCCTCTCCAGTTGTCATAAAAGCCATTATTGCTCCCAAGACAAAGCAATTCCCCTAATGAGGACAAGCCTCTCAGACCACCGCATGTCCTTCCTTTGCAGCCCCTTAGCATTGCCGTATCAGGCACTTCTTAGATTTCCTTAGCATTGTCTCCTAAGCCTGTCAGGTCTACAAAGCCTGGAACTGTGTCTGGTTTGCTGATCACCGTATTCTCCGGCCCCATAATAAGAACTGATATCGTAAGAAAATGAACAAGTGAAGTAAGTATGTATCCCACTCTGTATTAGATTTGTAGTTCTGTTTATGGTCTACTCGATGGGTGGGATTTCTAAAAACATAAATAAATTCGTAATTTGTAAAGCTAATTTCTAACCTCGTTAGAGCCACGCATACAGGTCCTTTCTTATCTCAGGAATACAGAAATACCCATCGCCTTGAGCAGTTTTCAGACTTGTTTGGTTGGTTCGAGCTCTTTAATCTGGCAGAAATGTATTTTGGCATATGGTGGAAATTAGGCGAGCAAGTTCCTTTGCCTCCCAATGGTTATCCATGTGGCCAACATTTCCCACCCTTCCCTTGCTCGTTTGAATTGGCTGAGTGACCACAGACCAAGGCTCGGACATGTTTAGCTGGGGAAAGGGCTTGTCTCTTCCCTCGCTGCTGAGTTTTATTCATTGTGGACTGGCACCACTGTGACATCTGGCAGGCTCGTCTTAAAAGGAAATAAGGTTTTATAAAATACCATGCTCTGAAAATAAGATAAGGTCAAGTAGACATAACTGTCAGGTACTAGTGATGCATCACAATACTCGTGAGGAGAGAATCTCCTCAGAGGGCATCCGAAGAGCATCTGTGTTCTAACCAGCTCACAAGACCAGCTCTTTTGAGTTCCTGGTTCGGTTTTTTAAACAAAGGTAGAAACCAGGTATTTGTATCTTGGCAGATTCTAATCCAGAGAACATATATTTTGATTTTTGGTTTGTTTTTTGTTGTTGTTGTTGTTGTTTATTTGTTTGTTTTTAAGATTCTGTTTATTTTATGTAGACTGCTTTATCTGCATGAACACCTACAAGCCAGAAGAGGGCATTAGATCCCATTATAAATGGTTGTGAGCCACCATGTGGAAGCTGGAGATAGAACTCAGGACCTCTGGAAGAGCAGACAGTCCTCTTAACCACTAAGCCATCTCTCAGTGAATACATTTTGAAGCTGTAACTTTCAAGCCAATTCTTGAGATGATGAATGTGGCCAATTCAGGAATGACCTCGCTGCCTTTTCTGAGGCAGTTCGTTGGTGTATTTCCAGGGTTAGGATGAACTGCAGCGCACGGACATTGTCCCATTGAGGTCCTTACCCTTGGCTCTGTGTCTCATTCCTGAACCCAGCGGAGCTGAGCCACACAGCCACTTCGCCTGCTGTGAGCCCACCTAGCTGCCCTGCTGACTGGGGTGCTCACGCAGCCAGGCTGCAGCCATAACCTGACAGAAATAAGGGCAGGGTAGCTCCCTTGGCTATGGGTGCTTGTTATTTTTCTTACCTTTAACGGAGAGAAGTTGCTAGAAATGCAACAGAACTTGCCTCCTCCCACTGTGGCCAGTTAATGGCTCTTCAGTTCACACAAAGGGGGAGTTAATGACTAACACCTGCTTCTCCTCCTGCACGCCAATGGCCCCACCCTTACCATGGGTCTATTCCATGCGATATATGTGCAGTGTGCACCTCTGTGAAGAAGGCTGTACCTCCCATCTTCCCTCAAGTGACATTCTTTGCAAGAAATAAAGTAAGATGTTTAGAGGGGGAAAATACACTGTGAATTTGTTCTTAGTAAGACAGAAGTACACAAAATGTAAACAATATAAGGTTGTAGATCTCTCTCTCTCTCTCTCTCTCTCTCTCTCTCTCTCTCTCTCTCTCACACACACACACACACACTTCTCCTTGTCACTTAGGTGACAAGCATTCTGGATACTCTCCTGTCCCCTTTACCTTCCGTGCTTTTGAAGATGCACTGTGAGCCCTGTGCACTCGCTCTGAGGCAGGAGTGTCCTGGGAGAACTTCCTGTGCCTCCAGTCTCTTCCCCAGCCCATCCTGAGCAGGGCAGCCCCTGAGGAGTCTGAGCATGGGCACAAAGACACTTGGCTGTCACTGAGGGTCCACTCTGCATGCATTAACAGCACAAAGGATGGTAAATGCTACACTGGGAATGAGCAGTTGATACAGGAGCCAGGGTTGCCGGCCTCAACCTCAACGGGGCACTGATGCACTGTAACTCCTGGGAAAGGTGCCGATTAGGCTTGTTGGGTGGGGCTTGTGTGTAGTAACTTGTTTGACTGTTAACTATTGCTGTTACCATCACTCCATTTTTACTTAACTTGAATAGCAATGTATTCATGCCTGAAAATTCAGTGTGAAGGAAATAGAGAAATGCTTGCCAATAGAAATGTGGGGTGGTTTAAAATTCCACTAATGGACACACTGGGGGAAAAATGAAGTTATTTTATATCATCCTTTATTTAACCCAATGTTAACATTTACCACACACTGCAAGTTGGACTCTCCAATTTTCAAGTGCTTAGGTCTCCACAGGTGACTAAGTATCTATCACATAAGAAAACACAGACATGCAGTAATACATTTGCTCCTCTCTCCTCTCTGATGCTCTTCTGTCCCCACCCCCGTTTGTCGCTGACAGCTGTGTGTGTAGCTGCGGATGGTTAATGCATATATGAGCACTGAGGTGTGTGTCTGTGACCTGGTGGGTGCTCTGGCATGCCTTTTTATTTGCTTTATAGTCAGTCTTAATGTTTCTTACCACTACATAGGAAACAACATGGTAGGCTTGTTGTTGTTTTAATTACTGCAGAGCAGACGGTGATGTAAAACTCTCAGGAACCTAGAGGCAGAAAGATTGAAAACTCAAGGCTACGCTGGGCTGCAGAACAAAACCCTATCTCAGAAAAACAAAACAAATAACAGATAAAAATTGCTGCAAGTGTGTCACTTTGTGGATGTCACCAGTTGTCTCAGTTGTCCCTCCCAGTGGGCATGGGAGGCACCGGGCAGAGAGAGCTCAGGCAGTGAGGATTGGAAAATAGCATTCTAGAAGGCTTGGAACCAGGGACACAGGGTAGTTCGGGGATGGTGTCTCGCGTTAACGATGCTGGAGAGTGCAGTGGTTATAGACCGAAGAAGCTGGAAGACTAGAAGAGACTGGACCACAGTTATTATTTAAGGGGGTTGGGAACCAGCTCTAAAGGAGAGCCAATGAGCAGGGGAGGAGATGGAATTATTGGGCAAACGGGGGGGGGGGGGGACAGGAAACCTTCCATACTTCTGAATTCTGTTTTGTTTATGTCAAAAGTATGAGGGAAACAGAAAAACCATCCCAGAATGCCACAGTAGCTGTTTTCTGAAGACAGAATCTACAGATACTTGCCTGCCCTCAAAATATCTCCACCTATTTATTAATTATAGCGATGCCTTTAGCACGTGTCCAAATACTCTTTGAGGCTTCCTTTCTAGGAAGTAGAGCTTAATTCGACTAGACTTAGAGACTCATTTTTAATGAGTAGAATTTGGAAAAGGAAAAGAAAAATAATAGTAATTTTCTGACTCATGAGATACCTGACTGATACATCAGCCAAGTTGGTCAAGGTAAACAGTCAGCAATGTTTCATGTTGACAGTCACGCCCCTGATGGATGTAGTCAAGGGGACATGTCACTTCCTTAGTATTGTTGCCTCAAACCTACGATTCTGGTTGGGTACTAAAACAGGAAATGGAGTTTTTTTTGGGGGGGGGGGGGGTTTTGTTTTGTTTTGTTTTGTTTTGTTTTTTTTATTGTTGTTGTTTTGAGGGAAAAACCAGAAGCAAGTCCACAGCCAACTAAGCATCAGTGCAGTGTTAACGTCTTGGTTTTCATATCCCAGATATTTAGGATCCAACATCTGCGAGGACTAGTATTGTCTCCCTGCGCAGCTGCTCTGTTCAGGTTGAATTAGGTCGGAAACAGACCTCAAGAGGTTTTAAACATTCAGAAGACTGGCATGATGAGACTTAGGTCTTCCGGGCATTTTTGCTGAAGAGGAAGGCTATAAGAAGAAAAAGGGGTGACTTTTCACACTGAGGATGGGGGGGGGGAGTAGGACAACAGAGACAGAATCTCTGTGGGACCCAACAGTGGTTTACATAAAAAGGGAGAGGTCAGGAAGATTCATACCATTGTCATCTTCTCACTGGTAACACATGCACAGTGATGTCGTTCTGGAGAAAGGACAAGAAACAGGAGGAAGGGATGCTCTTCCGTTTTAAGACCTGTTTAATTTGGGACAGCCCAGGGAATAGAGCTATATACTAGACTGTGGTTCTGAAGGTCAGGGGAAGTCCTGGCTGTAACTAGTCAGGAGCAGCCATGGGCATGTAGAGGTTGCTTGAGGACCTTGTGAAATAGTGACCGGCCCAGGGAGAGCAGATGTAGAGGGGGGTGGCTAGGACACAGGTGTTTAGAAGCTCGGCCCCAGGACTGTCATGAAAACTAGAGGATTTTCAGAAAAATGGTGGCTGTGCCATTCTGGCATTCAGAAATGAGCTCTGGGAACACAAGGTGGATGTTAGGACCAGAACACCTAAACTACCATCTATCCATTGAATACTTTGTACGGCACGGGACAAATTATTTAGCACAGTGAGGGTGTTGTCAGTGTTAGGTGAATCACAGCCTGAATGTTGCTGTGATTACAAGTGCTCAGAGAATATCAGATGATTAAAAAAAAAAGAAGTAAATAAACAGGGCTCTCCAAGGAGCTATGGAAGAGAGCCATTCAAAGGGGGTGTGCATGTCACCCACTGTGAAGGCGGCTATCAGAAGGTGAGAAATGACATGCAGTGGCCAGGGATGAAGAAGACTTGACCCTTCATGCATTGCAGGTAGAAATGTCAGTGCTGCGGCCGCCGTGGAGAATAGTGTGGCTGATCCTCAACAAGTTAAACGTTGTATGATGGCATCTGTGGTGGCACATGCAGATAGGATAGGCTGAAGAGCCAGCATAGGAGGACCATGAGTCACCATCAGTTCTGGTGACTGTGCTCTCAGATTCAGGACCAGTCAATGGAAAGCAGGGATCCCAGCACATACTCACACACCTGTGTTCTTTATAGCATTACCGTTGTCAAAAAGGCATACAGTGTATGATGATATCTGTATAGCTGGATATCATTCAGCCTTTAAAAAATGAATTGTTGATATATGCCACAGCCTAAGTCCTGAAAACAGTACACTGTGTGAACTAAGTCAGACAGGAGGGGACAGCGCGTGTCATTCCATTTCTGGGACTAGGCAGAGTCATGCGGATGGAAAATAGATTTGGGGTTACCAAGGACAATGGAGAGAGGGAGCGGGGAGCTAAGCATGAGCATATGTAATTACTGTTGAGAATGATGAATGATGAGAAGGTTCTGTAAACAAAGAGTTGTGAACGTTCTCAATGCTGCTCAATCGCATAATGAACGGTGGTCAAATCTTGAGTTGGGTATCTCTCACTGTGCATTCCCTTAAAGGGGCATCATGGTTAGAGCTGCTGGGGCCATTGGTGACATTTCCAGAGTTTCTATGCTAGGGGAGAGGTGCCAGAAATCATCTTTCAGAATTGGGGAAGCATCCTCAGCTGGGAAAACCACTTGCCTTGAAAGCCGGAGGACCTGAATTGGGATCCCCAGAACACACACACCTAAAGCCAAGTTCGGTGATATAAGTTTACACTCTCACTGATAGTTGGGTGGGAGGTAGAGGTAGGCAGATACCTGGAAACTTAAGACCAGCCTGACCTGCTGGGAGAAGCTCCAGGCCAAGTCAAATCTTACTGGGACACGATCACATCTATCGTGTGAGTATCGCCTGAGACTGCTCATTTGTTATGGCAGTAGTTAAGGAGCTGCCACAGACCATATGGTCTGCAAAACTGGAAATATTTACTATCAGACCCTCTGAAGGGAATTTCCCCTGGCTGGGAAACATCCCTGGTTTTGTAAGGAGTTGGGCTTTCTAAAACAACGCCCACACTTACGGCAGGGTACTGAGTCAACATTACCACCTCTTCCAATCAGGAAGCAGAACCAACCTGTGGGGACATGTGACAACGGAGAGGAAGGAAGAGAATGTAGAGGCAAAAAATAAAATAAAAGAAACCCTACTAATTTCTTTCTTTCTCCTTGTCATATTCCTTGGTCACCATAAGCAAACCTATAGCTTGAAGAAAGGTTGTTGAAGATGTTAGGGCGGGACCAAGTGAACCCCAGATATTCTTGCCAGCAGAACATAAGGGAAGCACAGTGGTATATAAGACCTGACTCTTGGGCTCAGGATAGCCACCGAAGTTGAGTTTGTAGATAAGGGGACCCCAGCATCTTCCTTTCTCTTGATTCCCCGGAAAGAGGAATTCTAAGTGCTTTCCATCCAGGCATTCCCAGAAGTCTCACTAGTAAAATGCCAGCACATAGCCAGTGGTAATGAGGGGCTACAAACTGTACTTAGGCTCATCAGCTCCTCTTTTGTGCAGAATAATGCCCATAACCCAAAGATTTTAAGTGCTTGTTAATGTATTTTCAGGGGCTGATTTCTGAACTTATATCAGACCAAAGACAAAACCTGTCACTTCCAGAACTTCTGTGGCACAAACTGTGCCAAGTCATGTGCCTATGCGACCTCTGAAGCATCTTCCTGACCAATGGGTGACATTTCTCCATTTCACAGGAGGGACCATCATGGCTCAAGGGTGTTCATTATATAAGTGGGTTTTGAATCAACACATGCCTGATTCCAGGACTGGGGTTGTCTCTAGTGGGCTAGATGCCACCCTATTCTCCCTGGTCACCAATACTCTCAGAATGCTTTTGTGTGCCTTCACGGGCAGAATTCGATACTTGGTGGATTGCAACCCACTTTGGACCTTGATTCATACTATTATAGAACAAGGCTGATTGCTGGCATTCTGCAGGCTTCTGTAGGTCTGTGCAAACTCTCTGCTCCCTGTGCCTCCTCCCCCCAGTTCCACTCTGATGGTCAGATGATCAGTCTGTGTCTAAGAGTCGCCCCACACATTCTTGACAACATTACTACCCAGGGTTCACTTGTCCCTCACTTTACAACTTATTTTTATAGCCTCCACAATAATTCCTTACAATACTGGCACACACACCCAGGAAAGCAGCAAGCAAGAGATAGAGTAGCTTCCCCCATTCACATCCATTCCTGGTCATGTCACAAGCAGGTGGCACACTGGTGACTACTCCCATGCTGCCCTTGATGGTGGAGTCTTTGACTAGATTTCTACATCTATCAAATCAACAGAAAGGGGAAGGCAGAAGCTACCACCCACCTCTTGACTTGGGGCCAGTGGGAAAAATAAACTCTATTCCAGGGCTGGCAATTTATGTGGTCACAGAGTGCTTCAGACCCAATCCCAGAGGTAAGAAGGCCCTAGGTACTCTGGCTCTCCTTCTGCTGCAGCTCACTGCCTCCTGCCTGCCTCAGTGGAGGAGGCAGAGCCATCCCCCTGCATTCAAAGTGCTTACCTTGGAGCCCTTTTCATGAATGAGGCCAGATGCACACTCCACATTGATCATTTCTGTCCCTCCCCTTTTCTGCTTTCTGTTAAAGGCAGCCCCCCAGCTCCCAGCTGGCTCCTGTCCCCTCCCCCAGCCAGGAGAAGTTATTACATGAAGAGATCAGCTTACCAGTTTTCTTCAGAGCAGAGGCTGAGCTCAGAGCACGGGGTAGTAGAGTGGGGGAAAGAGCCAGGGAACCAGCGCGGTGCCTACGGAACTCCAGGCTGGAATCCCTGAGACACAAGTGCATCTGCTAGCGTTAGCACTTGGCAGACGGATTCTCCTCCAGGGTTGCTTGGACTCCGGGTAATAATGTTTGTCAGCTACCTGTTATTAACATTGTTCCACACTGAGACAGCAATGTTAGCAAGACCTGGGGGAGAGGTAAGCCAAATAAAATATCTTGTCAGAAGTTATATATTTTTTTGTCAGCATTAAATTTCCCCTTTTGTCTGTGAAGAGGAATTGGGGAATAGGTTTCTGTGGTACTTAAAAAATAATGCTTTATATGACTTTATTTCAGGCTTTTCTTACAGGGAAACTTCTGTTCCTCTCAAAGGAACCTATACTTTCTAAAATCTCGTGCTGAGCCTGTCCATGCAGTCGCCACCCTGGGGACCTGCCATGGCCTTGGTGACAAATGTATAAGGCATGCATGTTTCTTCTGCTGTTAGTAGGGGTCTGGGGGAATGCATGTCTGATTCAAGTAGGGTCTGGTGCTGATGCAGGAAGGACACTGCCTTTGAGGCACTTCTCCTCTTGTGCTCAGAGAGAATCGGCATGCATGAGAGAGATTACCTTTATCCCCTGCCTTTATGCTGAACCTTTCTCCTCCTTTGCTTTGATGTGCATGGGTGTACCTGTGTTTCACTTTCTGTCATGGGTGTGGAAGGGGAGAGTGGTAGTAAGCTATGAGAATGCCTGATCTCCCGGGGGGAGAAAGAAAGCATGTTTTAGGGTCTGTGAGGACAACTTCTTGTTGATCTAGCTCATGTGTTTGCTGGGTATGTTTCTGGATATCACTGATACCTCCAGGAGACAGTTTTGATGAAGGTGGGGTCTGGAAAAGTTGATCATGGAGCAGGAAGAAAGCAGTATTTAGTGTCTCCACCCTGTCCCGCAAATGAGCTGGCACCAACTTTGAATCTTTCTTCATTCCTTCACTAACTCTCATGGAAATTCTCAGAGACAAGAATAATCCAAATGCAGCCTTTCTCGTGAACCCATCTTCTTCCTTGAAAAGTCTAGTGACTTTTAAATCTATATATCTTTTTAAAGGGCCATGAGGCTACTTCCCAGCTTTGCCTTTTGTTTGCCTTGTCAGGGGCCAAGAGAGCCCTGAAAGCTAATGTAATTGCTTTTATCCCCTAAGCATGCTTCTGTGCTTACGGCTTGCTCCCCAGCCCACACCCATGCTGCAAGGCTGAGGTGGTCATTTGTCCTAGGCTTCTTGCCTGCTAGTTACCAAAGCCCAACTGCAGTATGTATAGTCTCTGGGGGAACAGAGCTCTCAAGAGGGAAGTGGAGATACCTAGTAGATTAGAAATGCTGAAAGCTGAAAGCAGACCACTAGCCTCTGCTTGAAGTTGAAGTTTGCAACTTCCCTGTTGATTTTTTTACTATGTGGAGTAAATGACAAATGGACCCACCTCACTCAGCCCGGAGCACTTAAGCAGGCGAGAGGCAAGCTCATATGGAAAGTATTTCTATCACCGCTGCCGACACATCTGGTCAGGGGAGACCTCCATACTGAGCAAATCACAGCACTGTAGCAGGCCCTCCACGGTGCGCCAATTACTCTTATTAACAGCAAGGCAGAAGGCAGCTTCAGTTACCTGCCTACAACTGGCTCCTGGGGAGGGCCACTCTGGAATGCATGTCCTGGAGCCTCTCGCACAGGGAAAGGGCTCTGCTTCACCTCACAGCAAACAGAGGGGAAAGGGAAATTGGAGCGCACAGGGCACGCCCTTACCTTGATGGTATAGAGATAACATTGGGCACGCTGGAGAGTCGGACCAAACTGGCTTTGGAGTTCAAGTATATGCGCTTTAATACAACCAGTCAGAAAACCAGAATAGTGAGACGTCTTCCCTGCCACCCGTGGCCCTACAGTGCTGTGCCGTATAAAGATCTCTCTGATGCCTTCTTTCTTTATCTCTCCAGCATGTGTGCATGTGTGTGTGTGTATGTGTGCATACATGTATGCAGACATTTCTGTGCACTTGGCTCTGTAAATGCCTTCACTGCTAGGAGATGCTATAATTAGGATTCCTTTCACTGGCTGGGAGCAAAACGATGAGGAAGGAACATGACTGAGTCCCCCCCACTCCTTAAAAAGAGAACGTTGTTTATAAAGAGCTTTGAAGAATGTGGCATTTTATAGGAGCCTCTTTTTTATTGCCATGTTGCTTGCAAAAGCATTCCCATAAACATGTGGTGGCGACCCCGAGTCACCACAAGCTTCTTTCCCCCTGCCCGCCAATGGGTTTTCTTGCAGGTTCTAATTATCTTCTCTTTGGATGTTCCTTAAAACACACAGGAGGACAGGAAGGAGGGGAGCAGGCGTCGTCCACCCAGGCTGCCGAGCTGCCTATGTTCTCAGCCTGGGACTGGAAGCCAAGCAGCAGAGCTGGGACCAGTTTACAGAGCCGGTTGTTGAATTGGGTGTGAAGTCTTTGCAAACAATTGGGGGCTTGGGAGCCACAAGTCAGGGAGGTACTCGTTCAAGGACAGAGCAGCCTGGTATTTGGTCAGTGTGTTAACTCGGGGGGGGGGGGGGAAGCTGTTGTTGTCTTTGTTTCCTGGTTGCTAAGGCATTGAACTTAGAACTTTGAGATCACTAGAATGCCTTTAGCCTTGACAAGATCAGAATTGAAGCTATGTACATATGTGGCCAGTGGTGTATCCTCTGAAGGATTGTAGAGTACTTGTTGAAGTCAGGCTGGACTTTCGGTGCATTTTTAAAAGAAGTGTTTTTATTTGTAATTCTGTGGGGGCACAGTAGGCATCTGCACATGAGCGTGGTACCCACAGGAGCCAGAAGAGGGCGTCAAAGCTCCTGAAGTAGGAGTTACAGATATTTGAGTCACCTGACAGGGTAGAGGACCTAAACTGAGATCTTGCCAAGGGCAGAACATCCTCTTAACTGCTGGACCATCTCTCCAGTCCTGATGCAATGTTTAAAACACACTCTGTGGCTTTCTAGTCCCCTATTTCCAATATTGCAGATGGAACCAGGGGCTTTGCACGTGTGAGGTGGAAACTATCACCGCACCCCATTCCCTGCTGTTTTGGGGTCTTTGTGAGTGTGGTAAGCATGTCAAGATGCAGTCAGCGTCTTTGTGGGGACAGAGTGGTGGAACTCCCATTTCTGTCCTCACCCAAGAAGACCAGTGAGGCCCTGGGGAGGGAGTAAGGGTAACCTGAATGCTGTATTCCGGATACTCCGTTGAGACAGTGTCCAAGGATGCTATTTTAACTTTGCTAAGGCAATGCGGCAAAGCCTATCCAACTTAAAAAGAAATATCTACTAATGGTTGCAGGCTTTTCCTTTGTGGTGATGAAAATGTTTTGGAATTAGGTGGTGGTAGGGTGGTTGCACTATTCTGTGACTACACTAAAAGCCACTGGGATCTCTCTCTCTCTCTCTCTCTCTCTCTCTCTCTCTCTCTCTCTCTCTCTCTCTCCCTCTCTCCCTCCCTCCCTCCCTGTCCCTCTCTCTCCCTGCCCCCCCTTCCTTTCTTTTATTGTGTTGGAGAATAAACCTAGAACATCAGGTATGGTAGGTATGTAGTCTACACTCCACACCCAAATGACATGCTTTAAAGTATGTGTGTACGGGTGTGTGTGTGTGTGTGTGTGTGTGTGTGTGTGTGTGTGTGTGTGTTTAGGTAGGCATGCCTGTCTGTGTATGGCCATGTTTCTGTATAGGTCAGAGGACAATGTCATACACCTCTCTATATATATACTGTACTTTTGTTATTTATTTTAATTTTGAGATTACATTTAGTTACATTTCTCCCCATCCTTTCCTCTCCCGAGCTCTCCCACATATCCCTCCCTGCTCTCCTGCAAAGTCATGACCTCTTTCTTCATTAACTGTTATCAAATTAATATGTATAGCATACATATAAGGCTACTTGTATGTAGTTTTCCAGGCTGAGTGACTTGTCACTGGCCTACCAATCGGTTGCTCATCCCTGGGGAAGACCTCCTCTCCACTCCCAGCTTTCCTCTCTCATCTGTAGTTCTTTACATAGGGTTTGGCCATGTCCAGTTTGGCGTGTTTTTTGGTGAAATCCCTGTTCAGCTCATTAACATACTTTATTCTTAGAAAGTTTCACACTTTATACGGTATATATTAACCATATCCATCCACCTCTAACTTCCCAACTGCCCTCCATTTCATCTTCTTCCAACTTGATGTCTTTTTATTTTCTAGTTTGTTACTAATAACCTGAGTCCGGTTAGTGCTGCCTGTATCTGCATGGGCGTGCACTGGGCATGTAGCCATCCACTGGAGCAAGGATCACCTACTAGCAGCCATCTCTCCAAAGGAGAGTGGCTCTCCCTTCCTCAGTAGCCCATTACCAATAGCCCAATAGGGACAGGTCAGGATCTCTCAATGAACCTGGAATCAACTGATCCAGCTCCTAGGCTGGCTGCTGAGCCCATGGGATCCTGCTGCCTCTGCCTCCCCTGGGCTGAGATTTCAGACAGAACCATAGCAGGCTTTTCAGTAGAGGTACTGGGAATCTGAACCCAGGTCCTATTCTCTGCAAGGGAAGCAGTTTAACAGCTGAACCATCTCCCTAGACTCAATTTCAGGGTTCATCTTTACCCTTGGTTTCTCTTTCTTCCCTCCTTAGACAGAACTGTGGTTCACAGTTGGGCATCCTCCATCCAGAATCATCTGTATGTGTTTGTAAATGAAAGTCTGTGCGCATGTGCATGCGTGTATGAGTGCATGCATACCTTCAATTTGTGCATAATGGCAGAGTTCATACATATACACATACACACACAAACACACACATACACACTCACACAAACACACATACACACACATATTACTGACCTGTTCCTACCAATTTGTGCATAATGTCAGAGTTCATACATATACACATACACACACAAACACACACGTACACACTCACACAAACACACATACACACACATATTACTGACCTGTTCCTACCAATTTGTGCATAATGTCAGAGTTCATACATATACACATACACACACAAACACACACATACACACTCACACAAACACACATACACACACATATTACTGACCTGTTCCTACCAATTTGTGCATAATGTCAGAGTTCATACACACACACACACACACACACACACACACACACACACACACACACACATTACTGCATTACTGACCTGTTCCTACCCATTGGCCTATTGCAATTCAAAGGCCTTCTGGAATGCTTTTGAGTCCGAGCAATGGAAACCAACAGTCTCAACTCCTTCCAGACTTAACTCACTCCAGTATTTCTACAAGTATTTCACCACTGAGCATGAGGCCTTCTGGATATGTAGGGTAGATAATATTATCCAGTTACAAGTTCTTATCCGTGGTTTTATCAGGAAAGGTTGTTGAACTTTATCAAAATGTGTTCGCCTTCATGCAAATACTCATTTGCCTTTTTCCTCTGCTAATATATATATATATATAATATATATATATATATTATATATATATATATGTATATAGTGATTCTGTGTGATCCGTGTATGTCTGTGTTTTTACAATTTCCTGTCCACTGATTCGCTTATTAGATTTGATGTAGTCATCGCCTTTGCTGCTTGATATGATTTATGGATATTACGTTGCTATCTTTTGCGAATCAGTGCCGTTGGGTCCTGCCAATCTTTAATTGTGCTAGCCCAAAGTTTAATAAATTCAAAAGTCTCTCTCACCTTCTCACAGTTTAAACACCAGAGGAATTACCACTTTGCTTCGAGGATCTTAAGAGAGAATTGTAAATCACCTAGGTGTTTTGTAGAGGGATGGCCTCTTGAGTACTTAAGTGTTTAAAGCCTGACTCTTGTTCCCTTAAAGGGTGTGGCACTGACTATGGCAGCAGATTGGAAAGCAAGGCAATCAGCAGACAGATACGGATAGTGCCCGTCTGACAAAACCAGGCATCCCTAGCCTCGTATTCCACCACCAGGGGCTCCGGCCACGCTGCTCTCTCCCCCTCAGAGAGAGAACGCCGCCCAGAATTTTATGTTATCCCACCAGAACTTTTAAAAACAATAATTGCAGCGAGCAGCAGGTAGGTGACATACACCTGTAACCCTGTCCAGCACCAGGGAAGCAAGTTCTAGGACAGCCAGTGTGACATAATGAGACCCTGTCTTAAAATAATATAATTTTTAATTAGTAGCAGTTATATTAGTAATAGTAGTAGCAGTAGTTACGTGTATATATATATATATATATATGTCATATTGTCTAATATTGTTTTATTTTAAATCGTATTAACATGGTCTCTTCACATGGTATTTAGCTTGACTTCTCCTTTAACACAAATGGTTCTCAGAGCTACGTCTCCATCATTTTAGTGCAACGCCGCCTGAGTGTGTAGAACTTACTATATGTAACTGTAGCTTCATTCTCATGATAAATACTTGTCCTTTAAGAAGAAAGGTTGTTCCCCTGTGTACTAGTGTTTATCCTGCATGTATGTATGTGCACTGCATGTGTGCCTGGTACCCTTAAAGGACAGGAAAGGGCATCGGATCCCCTGGAGTTGAAATTACAGATGACTGTGAGCCACCATGCGGGTGCTGGAAATCAAGTCCAGGCCCTATGTATGAGTAGCAAGTAGCCAGGGCTGTTAACTACTGAGCAAGCTCTCCAGCCCCAAATATTTGGGTTTTCTTGTTTGTTTTCCTGCTGTAAACATCCTGCTATGAATGTTCGGGAACATGTGTCCTCATAACCATCAGTGAGGATTCCTGTGGGGTTTGCCTACAATTGCGTTGCCAGGTCACGGAGCGCGCGTCGATTAGCACAAGACACGCCATGGTGACCTATGCAGCCTTGCGTTCATTCTCACATCGGCTGGAAGTGCAGGCAAATCCTCAAGGGTGCGTGGCCTTTCCAATATCAGTGTATAATTGACATTGACCACCATCAGTCACTGCACGAGCTGTCCACACATCCCCTATGAACTGTCTTATCTCCTGGTTTTAATTTCAATTTTTGCTATTTCAACACCAAGTTAGAGGTTTATTACATAGTTTGAATATGAATGTTTAGCTCATTATCTCCTGTAATATTTTTTTCCAGTAGCACATATTTAATTTTTATAGTGTTTTGGGCTCAACAGAGGCCCTTAGTTTTCATAAATTTAAATGCATGTTTCATGTCATTATGTTAAGTCTTTCTATTTCTTAAAAAATTATCCCCAAGGATATAAAGCTAATCCCTTAAATTTCCTTTAAAAATTATCAAAGTCTTACAACTGACAGTTAAAAGCATGTGATTTTATTTATTTTGAAGTTTGTGTATGTTGAGCTTATTCTCCGCCCATAATTCTGTGCCCTCCTTTTCTTTCCTCTTGATGGTCTCCTCTGTCACCAAGACTGTTTCACACTCACACACACACACACACACACACACACACACACACACATGCACACACACACACACACACACACACACACACACTTCCTAAGAATTACGAATGAAAGAAAACATATAACAGGTTAATTCACTTAATGTAGTGGTCCCCAGAACTGATTCCCTGTGTACTGTGAGTAGGGTCTATTTTTATTTTGCCCCTCAAGGATGAGACTGTTTAGTTCCTTTCACCAGACTTACAGCAGTGCCGACTCTGTCCACTGTCAGGTTCCCACACACATCTTCCTCTGTCTCTGCCTTCTGACCACCTCGATGCTCTTACATCTGTAACTATGGTTCCTAGTTACTAACGCTTACAGCAAAGCTCAGTCTGTAGACCCTGCCTCTCCATCTTACTTGTTGGGAGTTGTTGTGGCTTTATATAAACACTTGCTCTTCCTAATGAAATTTAAAGTTGTATTTTTCAATTTTCCTTGAGAATCCTCGGGAGGTCTTTATCAGACCTATTCTGAGTCTCCATGGGAACAGTGACATCACTTTTGTGTCGAGACATTCTGTCTGTGAACATAGTACAGCCTTCATGTTTGATTATGTCTTTGGAGATTGTCAAGAAATTGTAACCTTTTTGTTTCTAAGTATATCATTTTATTTGTAATAATGATCATTTTGCCTTTTTCGGGTTCTTAATATGTTGCTACTGAAAACAGCTTACCATAAATTTTTGCTTGTACACTTTATCAGTTTAATAATGTATCTTCGATTCCTTCTCTGTCAGCATAGTAAACTTTTATGAATTTGTACAAGGTCCCAGTATGTAGCCCTGGTTGGACCAGCCTGTGCTACATAAACCAAGCTGACCGTGAACTCACACAGATCTGGTCTTCTTCTGCTAAGCTGCCAGTGTGAGAATTTGCTACTTTGGTTACATCTTGTAAGATCAGCTATAAAGTGCTTAGTTTTCAGTCTCATGTTTTTAAAAATTGATGTGACCTGTGCATTATGTAATTGAAAGAATAATTATGGAGAGCTAGCTCTTTTTTTTTTTTTTTTCTAATCCTGATTTAACCTCTAACTTGATTATACCGTGGTCAGAAGATATGGTGTCTGTACAGGATCCTGAGGTTTTGAGAGTTGTTGCTTTCTGCCGTCTTTTATGGACAGGCTTTCTGTAAACACTGTGAGAGTTATTGGAGGAAAATGTTCTTTCTGATGCATGTTTTTGTAACTGAGTACTGGAACTTTAAGAGTGTACTTTTACAGGTTTATATAGGTTGAGTGGGTAGGAGACACATACTTTTTGCAACAAGGTATGTGGATGTGTGGGTACCTGTGTGTGTCCAGACGCTGGCGACCCTTCCTCAGGAGATATCCACATTGTTGAGTGAGACAGAATCTTTCACTGGGATCTGAGGCTCACCAGTTTAGGGATACCTTGGCTTTGCCTCCCTAGCAATGAGGACCCCGAAATTGTCAGGCTGCAGGTCCCAGTGAGAGTACACCACTGAGCTCAGCTTTTGACATGGGGCCCAAACTCAAGCTTCCCTTCCTACACAACAAGCATTTTGCCAACGGAGCCACCTCTCTGCTACCCTGTTAAATGTTTCATTGACTCAATAAATGCACATATTTATGGAATGCAGGGGAAATGGTACAACACATACAAACTGAAATGATCGGATCAATATGCTTGGTATATGTATCACCTCAAATATATATCCTTTATTCGTATTAGGAGTTTTCAAAGCCCCTTTATTAGATATTTGGAGCTATACAATTAATGTCATAGCTTTCCACCTGTGTCACAGAACCTTTAAACTGTCCCTCCTGTCCACTTGCATTCTGCATTCCTGTCTCCGCCAGCCGGCCCTTTCCCACCGCTCCTTCCACCCTTGGCTTTATCTGTCTACTTTCATGAGACCCATTAAAGCTCTACCAGGTAAGTGAGAGCAAGCAGCCCTTGTCTTTTGTACTTAGCTTGTTTTCCTTAACACAATGTTCTCCAGCCCATCTGAATTGCTGTAAACAACAGCTTTCATTCCCTTTAGCTGCGTAACACTTCACTGTGTGTATGTGTGCGCCGTCCACTCACCCACGTATGGACACCTAGGATAATGAATAGGGAAGCCTTGTTGTATCTATTAAGCTAAGGTTATAGATCAAATGGCTGGTGCCCTCTATCTTCACTTGTGTTTGTGTATTTGATATTTGAGGGAAGGTTGTTGAGACCTCCCACCAGCAGCTTTCCCGGCCTGGGAGGGGTGGGCCATGGCTGCTGTCACCCATTAAGCCAGCCTGTCCCTTGTGCTCCTGGCCTCTCATGTTCAGCAGCCCCTGCCTCTTGTTCCGGTCACTTCTGGCTTTAGCATATCTCCATCTCCACGGCGCTCCGTCTGGGTAGCCCTTCCACTTTGAAGCTTCTTGCCAACACAAACTCTAACATCCAGAAACCCCTCAGGACTTTTATCTGCTGACCACATCCCTTCTCGTTTCATACTTGTTGCCACGTGTGCGTCTTTTCTGCCATTACCCAGGATTTGGGGGGAAGGGAAGAGGAAGGCAAGCCCTCTGACCCTGTAGGGTATATTTGGGCCTCCCCCCATTGGATAGACAATTTTTCCAGATGTCCATGGTTTCATGTAAGATGGTGGTGGTACTAATCTCAGTAGTATATGCAGGCATCAATAAGATGGTGCACAAAGGTCTATGAAATGCAAACGGTGGCCTTCAGCATCTTCCTTTCACCTTCTCTTTTGTGTAGTTGCGCCAGAGAAAAGTGGCCAACAGTGGGTGAGATATCAAGAGAGACTCAATTAAGATTTAGGATATACTTTTTGAGAGTATCACTTGCCAACAGACAGCTGGGTACATCAGGAGAAAGTCCTACGCTTTGAGGCTAACTGGGTGGCTCAGTCCATAAAGAATTTGCCATGTAATTGTGGGACCTGAGTTCAGCCCCACAAGCCCACATAAAAATGCCAAGTATGCTGGTATATGCTTGTCACCCCTGCACAGGGAAGGTGAAGGCTGATGGGAGGATCTCTGGAGACCCCCAGCCAGTGTGCCCATATGTATTGGTAAGCTCCAGGCCAATGAGACCCTGTCTCAAGGTCGGTGACATTCTTGAAAAAATGATACCTAAGTTGTCCCTCTGTACTCTACATGGACATATGCACTTTGCCCTACTTTACTTTCTGTTGCTGTGATAAAAACACTGACCAAAAGCACTTGGAGGAGGAGAGGGTCTATCCATCTTGCAGGTTATAGTCAATCAAGGGAAACCAAGGCAAGAACTCAGGGCATAAATCTGCAGGCAAAAACTGAAGCAGAGACCATGGAGGATTATGGAGACTTGCCCAGCCTGCTTTCTTACACAACCCGGAACTACCTGTCAGGCATAAGACTACATCAGCCACTAGTCAGGGAAAGGCCCCACAGATGTGCCTACGGGCCTGTCTGATAAAGACATGGTCTCCATTGAAGCTCCCTCTTCCCAGATGACCCTGACTTGTATCAAGTTGACCAAAAAAAAAAAAAAAAAAAACCTAACCTGTACACCCCTGCATATACATGTACATGCACACAATACATATACACAGGAATGCACACACATACATACATGCAAACACATGCTTTTTAAAAAGTCATATGTTTTACAAATAAAAATACTGTTTGTCTAAAAGCAAATCCTTTCATGGGTGGCTTTTCTTCTTTTCTGTTTCTTTACATTAACTCCTGACACTCATACTCAATTAGCCATTTCTCCTTTTAAAAGATGTTTTGACTTAATCCTATTTGCTGATTCAGCCTATTATATAAACGTATTTACTTTAGCTTAGAGAGTTAATGCAAACAATAGAAAGAATGCTGTAGTTTCAACATAGGCATATTTAAAAGGCAAAATGAGTATTTAATGTAAAACAGAGTGGTTTCTATTAGAATATATTGAAATCAGCACACGCACACACACACACACACACAAATGCCCGTTCCATTTCTGCAGTGCAAGCAGCCCTGAATCATACTCAGTGGCTAAGCCTAGTGTACTGCCATGCATGGAAAGCTTCATGCTGTGTGTTAGAAATCCCTAAGACTGGACCCCAGTTCACTCCAAAAGTTGGCACTAAGATGTTTGCTAGTGAGGGCAGCAGACGTGAGCTAGTCTAAATTCGAGGGTCAGAACCAGCCTTGCAAAGAAAACAGTGTTTGAGGTGGGATTGAGGAATGCTTAGAAGGTTTATAGACAGATACTCGGGGGAGGTGTTCTAAGCCCCGGGAACAATATGGACAAAGAAAGTATTGAGTCAGGAAAAGCAGGGCATATTCAGACAATGGTAATTTTGTTCCTCTTGGCTAGAACACTAAGTCCCCACAGGAGAAGATAATGCGTGTAGGCAGAGGACACGTTGTTCACAATACAACCCAGCATTTTAAATGAAAAGGGTTGAGGGGAGCTTTCCATGGCCAAATATATACCAAGTTTTGAAAGTGTTCCATGGCAGCTTGTAAAGGGAGACTTTACATTTGTATATAAATATAGGCATGTGTAATGTGTGGGCATCCATCCATATAATTATCCCATTCCCTTATTCTGTTTAGATGTGTTCTTAAGTCTTCTAGGTTCTCTGAGAACTCACTAGGATTAAATGATTTCCTAAATGCATTTCAACGTTAAAATTGTCTGAGCTACAAATGGAGGCTGCAAACCCTGACTAGTATCCGTGTCTAGTATACAGGGCACTTGCAGTCCAGGCTCCGCGTGAGTCACTGGTCCTCTGTGTTTCTTGCTTAGCTCGGTTGGTGACTCCTCTAAGCACCACTTACCATTGTTCATGATCACATCGGCAGCAGAGTTAGGGAGACTGAGGAGAGAGCTCCCACGGAGTATGTATGTAAGGCAATTGCTCAATACGGGCAACTCTCAGTGTTGTGGAAAGTAAAGCCTATGTCTGTTATGATCTGAATAAGAAATGCCTTCATAGACACATTCAATTCAAAGCTGGCAGTACTGAGTTGAAAATGTCCTGAGGGAACTAGGTCACCGGGGCAGGTCTTGGGGAGAGGGGGTATATTTTGTCCCTGGATCCTCCCAGTCTCTTTCTCCCTCATGCCTACAGTGAGGTCAGGAAACTTCTCTCATGTTCTCCTATCAACACAGTGAACAGAACCTCTGAGATCATGAGCTTCGGTCCTTAATCTCTGAACATGTTTTTTTTTTTTTTTTTTTTTTTTTTCACACAACTTGGCCATAGCTGCAGGAAAATAACTAATAAAATCTCAAAAGCCTAGCATAAGGTCAGTAGGGGTTTAGAACATTCTGTGAGGAAGATATGTCAAACTAAAGCTTGGTGTAGAGCTGGGAAGATGGTGCAGTTTGTAAAGTGCACACTCCACCAGCCTGGGGACCTGTGTTTGAGCCCCAGGACCCACAGTTTTAAAAAGCCATACATGGCGGTACATGCTCGCAATCCCAGTGCTAAGGGGTGAGCACAGACGGGTCCTTGGAGCTCTCTGGCCAGCCAGCCTAGATTTCTTGGTGAGAGACCCTGTCTCTAAAAATAGGTGGCGAGTACTTGAGGAACACCTCCTGAAGTTGTCCCAAGGCCTGAACACACACATACACACAGAATATAAAGTCAGCCAAATGGGCGATACTTCCAGGACTGAGAGGGGACAAACATCCCTGGGACTAAAAATAGAAACAAAAGGTCCTGGAGAGGAGAGTTTTATCAACAAGAACCCAAAACGTGCCTCCAAATTCTTTTAGCAAATCTGATGGACATCGGAGGCTCAAGAAAGAGAAGGAAGAAGAAAAATGTCTTGGGTACTTTAAGAATAGGAATGTAGGGGGATAATGAAACTGGGCCTCCTAAGGCAACCAGTTGGTCTTACCATCCCAGATGGGGAAGCACAAAGCTAGAATCCCTGTATGATCTTCACAGCAAAGAGCCTCAGCTGGGACTTTGACTAAAATACTCTCTTCACTAGAACCAGAAAAAAAAAAGATATGTTAAATGCAACCCCCTCAAGTGGGTGAAGGGAAGGATCCAGCAACTGTCCAGTCCAGCCATTCCACTTCACACAGTAGACACAGAAATCATTGAGAAGGTTTTATGGCTGGAAACTCCCCACCCCCATTTTGGCCACATGGAGACATGCATGTAGCATACAGTTGGTCAACCTTCATATCATACTGGGAAGAAAGCTGTGCTGTGTGACTTGTGTGACCTGTCAGAGACAAGGGACAGCAGAGTTTGGCTGGCAGTGTGCCCCACCAGCACAGTCTCCCCAGAAACCTTCGGTGTAAGCCCCAGTGAGTGTGGGCAACTCATATGGAACTGTATTTTCTCAGAGGTCCAGAAAACTCACTCAAAGGCAATCAAAGTCCCAAACGTCATTGAAAATGTACCCACTCTGTATGCGCATGTCTGGGTTGCCAGGTGCCAGGGTGTCCTCTAATTATGAAGCATTTTCAGGATCAGGAGGATTCTAAGCCAAGATACCTAAAGCCAGATAGGTATCACAATGGTTAAGCCAAACGACAGCCATGTTGGTCTTACTGAGTCCTGAAAAGGAAAGCACACAGAAGTAGAAAGTGAAGTTCACGCATGTTAATTAGTTCTAAATAATTGGGCGGTGACTATACTCATAACCTCTGATTCCCCAGGTTGGGAGTATTTTCTCAGTATCCTAAACAGATAAGGTCTTGTACAGTCTCAAAAGGGCTACTCTGCAGCTGGGGCTCCCTTCTTCCTGGTCACCCACTCTCATTGCTAATTAATTGCCCAGTGGGCAGGAAGTCTTTCATTCCATTTGGCAAAACACACTGAGTCCTCAGCAAGTACCAGTCCCCAGAGGGGTCTTGTGACTGACAGGTTTGAGGCAGCCTTAGCTTGCTGCAATTAGGAGGTGTCTGTCCATCACTGGTCTCAGACGATGTGCCTGTTAGCCAACTCTCTAGTGCATTTCAATTCTCATTATTTTTTCTATATTGATAAAAACACAATTGTTTGCATTTTTACAAAATATGCCCTGCAGACACACTTTCCAACTAAAAGATGTGTGTGCTTCTAGTGGCTCTGTGGCACTTCCCCAACTCCCTCTGTGAGAGGCACTAGAGGTAAGATACCCTATGGCTACCACGCTCACATTGCACGTAGACCCCCCAAGACAAGCCCCTGCTCCCAACACATAAGTAAGTTGATGTGGTTCAC
Source organism: Micromys minutus (assembly GCF_963924665.1). Taxonomy (NCBI): domain Eukaryota; kingdom Metazoa; phylum Chordata; class Mammalia; order Rodentia; family Muridae; genus Micromys; species Micromys minutus. The sequence continues at coordinate 50,596,699 of NC_137985.1, read as the reverse complement.
CAGGATGGTTGAGCCCGGTATAGAAACCACTGGAAGGTGTATGGATCAATATTTGATTTTCTGGGTTTGGGGAACTTTTTTTTTCTTAATGATTCTGAAGCTTGAACCCAGGGATTTGTGTGTATTTGGCAAATGCTCTACTTCATGCTATCCCATTGGCCCCTATGTTGGTTCTTGGAGAAGAAGCATGGCGGATTCTGCTGAGCAGGTCAGGGTGTGTGCTTCCCTGCAGAGAAGAGATTTCATTTGGAGCATGTGAAATAATCAGGACTTTTTAAGTTGAGAAGGATGGGTATGGGGTGGGTGAACTTTCCAGACTGCAAATAGTATGTGCAAATGCAAAATGTCTGCTCAAGTTCATATTTCTTATCCAAAACACAGATGTTTCAAAATATGTCAGCATGGTATAAGACTTAGCCCGGGATTTACCCAAACCCTTGATGTGTCTGAACAGTCACAGAAGTGTGGTTTGTCAAGACTCATATTAATGGCACGCTGTCAGTGAAGCCGTGTTTAACAACCAAATGAGTAGACAACCAAACTTACCATAAATAAATAACCAAACATCAGTCACCAAAAAAATCTACCTTGAATAGTTAAGCCCTTTAAATTTAGAGATTTTTTTTTGAATAAAAGAATGTGTCTGCAGTCCCAGCAGACTCCCAACTGTCACAGAGCTGACTTAGACTATACACTCAGCCCAGAGGCCAAGAGGGAACATACACTAGTTGACAGGCTTAAGTCCTGGCACAGACCTGAAAATACATAGTAGGTTCAGCCTGCTTGGATCACTAAGTGACTGGGGGGTTGTATTTCCAGAAAAAGGGAAAGTTAGTAAGCAAAAATCACAGGAATCTGGGTCTGGAGAGATGGCCCAGAGTTTTAGAGGAAGAACTGCCCTTGCAGAGAACCTGAGTTTTCTTCCCAGCACCTATCTTGTGCAGCATAAGTCCAGCCTCAGAGACTCTGACATTGTCCTGAACTTTGAGGACACCTTTACTGTCATGCATACACACACACATACACGCATAATCATGTAATTTAAAATAATGCAAAGAAATCTCTAAAAGTCACAGATATTTGCTACGTGGGATCAACGGTGTAACCTACACAATATGGCTTTGTTGCCACACAATCCGAGGCCCAGGACACCTTCTGGATGCCATCTCTCACGTCTGGAACCCACTCACTGTAAACCAGGCTGCTTGCACCCGGCAGGAGTAGCCTAGCTCACGTTAGCTGCTGCTCAGCCATGTGAGGCTGACCGTCAGAACATCTCTGCATCCAAACAAGGTGCTGATAGCACAGAGCAGAGACCATCAGGTGGCTGAGAAACCAGGAGACCGCTGCAGGCCGAGTTCTACAGAGCCGGGGCTGAGCCTGGGAAGACGCGCTGAGAATGGCGGAGACCGGCTGCCTCTGGTTTCTGCTTATGGGACTGAGCTGTAAGCTTAATTACAAACCAACATTGCAATGAATCTTCAAGGAAGAGCAGAGTTTCCCGGACCTTGAATGAACCCCCCAAGGCTGCAGGACATAAATCACAGGAGAATGGTGGCAAGGGGAGAAGCATCCTCTAATTTATTGGTGAGAAAAGCAAAGCAAAGGACCCATTATGGATACACGGGCCAAGCGGCTTCAGAGGTGCCCAGCACACAAGTGTGACAGTGGCAGACAGAAGTGACTCTTTCTGACCACACAAAGGACTCGTATCACTGCTTTTCCCAGGGGGGGTCCTAGAATTGAAAGAGATGGAAAGACCCAAAAGAATAGCACTTTAGGTACATCTGGCCCATTGCCACCTCCGTTTCCATTATGGGAAATCTGGGGTTCAAGGAGGTCCTTCAGTACAACGGCTCACTCTTACAAAGAAGTAGCAGGCCAACCTTTCATTTAGTTTTATTTAGAGTTCTCTCTCTTGGTCTTTTCTCCATTTCTTTTTCTTTTCTTCTTTTCTTTTTTTCCCCTCCTGAAATTCACGTCATGAATTCAAGTACCCTAAGGCAGGGTTATTCTGTAAGAGTTCATAATCTGGATGTGTTTTCTCTTTATGAGGATTTAATCAAATAAAAATGCAAAGTGGGTCTGAAATAGCTGTGTGTGAAAATGCTCACTTTTAGAGTATTGGCACATCCGTGGCCCAAGACGGTGCCCTTGTATTTCCTGAGCTCGGGATTAGCCAACACACTGCAACCCCAGCGCTGACAGGACATCCCCTCTGTGGTAGGGGACTAGACAGTCTCATGGATTCTCCCCATATGCTCCGTGATGGAGATTAATATCACACCCTGGGGTTAGAGGAGTATAGTGTGCTGGATACAGCTTGCCAAAGGGCAGGGTTAAGACTCTTCCTTGCTCCTCAGACATGCCGCATGACAGCATCCAGCTCCCAGAGCTTCTGGAATAGATGCTGCTCTCGGGATGTCCTGCCCCACCCTGTCCTCTTCCGGAAGCAGATGGTGGGGCTTGTACTTTCCACACCTCCAAAGGGCCCTGATTTTCCTGTCCATTTACAGATTGCCCTCACACCCTGGGGACCACGGTGACTGCTCTGTCCCTCCTGAAGCCACTCCATTTGGGTATTGCATTGAGAGATGTGGCAGCCACTCACGACACTGGCTTTCCGCTCTTCCCTGGCCACTGGGTAGCATTCCACCCCACAGGCTTGAGCAGCATGAACTAGAACTCTGAAAAGCACAGCGGTAATAAAAAAATGTGACTTTCCTTTCCCTCTCCTCAAACACTGGAACTCGTGTAGATGCAGGCATGATGTGTGTCAAGGGCTTTCAGAACCAGTGGGACCGATGACCGGTTGGTTCTCTCCTGTTAGAGAGGGTGTGTAGTAAGGTGGGCTGGGATGCAGCTTAGTTGGTGGTATTTACCGAGCATCCTAAGAGCCCTGGGTTCAATTCAGTCCCTGGCATCATGTACAGCCAGGTGTGGTGGCGCACACCTGTAATCAGCACTTGAAGAGGTAGAGACGGGGAAATGAAGAGTTCAAAGTCAATCTCAACTATCGAGTTTAAGGCTGGTCTGGGATACACACACCACACACACACACACACACACACACACACACACACAAATACACACACAGACCCTGGAGAGAGGGGCAGGTGCAGAGGGGGGGGCACACAGAGAGCTGTGGGCAGATATACGGACAGATTAGGAAACTGCAGGCTAAATAGAGCTAGTCATTCAGCTTCACACAGCAATGCTACAGGTTGGCTTTATGAAATGGTCCCTCGCCAGAGTGATGCTGGATATAGCCTTGGAAGTTCATGCAGATCTGCCCTTGGCTGGTCAAGAGGACCTCTATAGAAGACAGTGCGTATTGACCACCACTGTGTGCTGGGCCATGCTGATACCCACAGACTGTTTGGTTTTGGTTCTCTCAGGGCACACTATGGAGAGAAATTACTAACCCAGGGGTGTTATCACTCAGTGGTCACCATGGGTACCCAGCTATTTTCTTCTGGGGACTTTTGGGAGTCAGTGTAGCTCAGAGCTCAGAGCTGAGAGTTATCCAGTAGAGAAGCAAGAGGGATGGCATACTTATCCACCTACACCTTTTCCAGCCATGATGTCTCAGGTGCCTTCCCACTCCAGCACCTCCAACTCACTGCAAGATAGTACCACAGCTCATCCCCGAAAACTCTTCTCAGAGGTTTGACAGAACACAGAGCATGGGGCAGAAGAACAGTGTTCTTCATAGGGGTCCACAGAGGAAGGTCCATCTACAGTCAAAGCCAGGAAAGCCAGAATGTGTGTGTGTGTATGTGTGTGTGTGTGTGTGAGAGAGAGAGAGAGAGAGAGAGAGAGAGAGAGACAGAGAGAGAGACAGAGAGAGAGACAGAGAGAGAGAGAGAGAAGAGGAAGAAGGGGGAGAGGGAAAAAGAAGGGGGAGAGGAAGAAAGAGACTGAGAGACAGAGGGAGAGAGGGGGGTGCTTAAGTATATTTGTACATGTGAGGATATGTGTTTGGTATGTATGGTGTATATATATTGTATATATATATAGTGTGTGTGTGTGTGTGTATGAGAGAGACAGAGAGAGACAGAAAGAAACATTGAGAGACAGAGAGCATGTGAGTGTGTGGAGTGTAGATTGTGTGTGATTGTGTTGTGGTAATGTATATACTCATACACAAGTGTGCAAAGAATATTTGGGCTTTTGGCTTATGATTTGATGACTCATGGTGTTGGCATCTTCATTTTTGGCATTTAGAAGCTCAAGACCAACCTGTGGCCCGCAGTTACCAGTCTTCTCGGAAAGGGATCTTCGTTCCCCTCTCACCTTTACTTCTCGTCCTGGATATTCGTGCACCTCATTTTTCTTGTACATTTATCCTTATCCTATTTTTCTATGCCTTTAAAAACCCCGAAGATCCTTTTGTTAGTATCGGTTGGGTACAAATAGTTACAAAAACCAGTTACTCAGCAAAAACAGAGAGGGGCGCCTGAGCCACTCACAGTGCCCCCCCATCCCACCCCCGGCTCACCTCTTGTTTTATATAAATTTACGTTTCAACATCAGAGTCCCTGCTCCACAGTCGAGATCCGGACTGCATGAAAACAACAACAGGGATGACAATGACAAGGACACAAATCCCGCCAGGTTCTTGGCCAGCAGCCAGCATGAACTGAACTGCAAATTAAGTGCTGTGCGTGTGCTCTGCAGAGCGACTACAGATGCAGACGGCCCGCCTTGCCCACGTGTTAGAAGACAGGAGACTGCCTCACATGAGTGACACTAGGCGAGGCCCCACAGGGCCAAAAGCTAAGCAAACAAACACACAAAAGCAAGGACCCACAGAAGTGGCTTCCAGAACTTTCCACTGTAATCTCACATCCGCCGCCGCCCCAACCCCACTGAGCTAATGTTTAAAATAGTTCCTTCCGTTCATGATTTTTATCAACTATTTTTCACTGCTTATCTCACAGTAGGATGTGGTAATTTTCTCTAATGAAAACGCATTGTTTCCCATGGGGAGGAAAGGGGACCGATGTTCCCCTGCCCACCTCCCCCGTCGGAATACTTTTTATCGCTGTTCCTCCCACTTGTCCTCTCTCCTAAATGTTTTCCTCTCTGAAACTAGCTCCGTGGCTAGAAGCATGCAGGGTAAAATGTGACCTGACACTGAAAAATTCAACATTTTGGTTGTTTTCTTCACTGATCCAAAGCTCTGAAGGAATGTCTACTCTGTCTTCCTATGCTCACAGATGGGTAGCAGACCTGTGAGACCGTTTTCTTCGCCATTTGGTTTTGTATTTCAGGGGAAATGTCACACTTGTACGGCTTAAAAGGAGGAGAAAAGTTGGGAAAGACTATTAAAAGGTGAATTCTACTCTTGTTTGTCTGTCTGTTTTTAACATGTATTTGTTTTGTGCGTTTGGGACTGCACACATGTGTGCCAGGTCAGAGGATGAATTACAGGGGTCAGATCTCTTCTTCTGTTATGTGCGACTCAGGGATCAAACTCAGGTCATCACGCTTTGAAGTGTCCTTAACCTGCTGAATCATCATCTTGGCCCTAGTCTGTCTCCCTTCTCCGTAAGCGGCAGTGCTGGCTGATCATCTCTTGAAAGTTATTTGTTTGAGATTTCATTCCAAAAATGATTTGTGGCAACCTTATTTAATTGATAACAGTATGTAAGGCAGGAACAAAGAAGGAAAGAAATGGAGTCAAGGAGAAACTCCGGTAGAACAAAAGAAAGACACAAATAATGCTCTTGTGGGGAAAAAAAAAAAAAAAAAAAAAGACAACCCATGACGTTGGGGTAACTGCTGGAGATAGAGAGGAGACTTTGCTCCAAGTTTCCTGGCAGTGGAAACAAAGAAACCAGTATACTCAAATATGCCACTAGTAGAACAGAAAAACCAAGCTCATTTGTTTGAAGAGAGCTACTGACTCAGTGACTGCAGGAGTGGAACAGAGTCATTGTTGAGAACGATCGGCCATATAACCTAATGCCAGCCCAGCACTTGTCACGTGACAGCCATGACCCTAACCAACACAGTCATAGCAGAAACGTGCCATGTGTCCACTGCTTATGTCCTGAAAGCAGAAGTGATGTTCTATAGAAGATGCTTGTTCCTACACTGTTGCTCTCTGGCGGTGGGAGCATGACATAGTGAGAATCCACCTGGAAACAACAGACCAGGAAGCAGAGAACCCAGGACTGGAACCAGGGGCTGGGTATAATAATTTTGAAAATTTCATCCCAGTGATCTCTGCCCACTAGTCCCAGCCTCTGAAGGCTTAGACACCCTCCCAGATACCACCAGCTAGGGAACAGGCACTTGAAATGCAAACCTGTAGGGAATGATTCAAATTCTACTCATAACATTTGAGACAAGTAAGTCCACAGTGACCTGGACTGTGAATCTGTGACTTCCCGATGGCTTTTTTCACTTTATTATCTAAGGGATATAGTTGTGACTTTTCTTGTGGATGTGACAAAATAGCCAATAAAGCAGTTGTGGGTGGAAGGGCTTGCTTGGCTTACAGTTTGAGGGCTTACAGTTGTGGGTGGAAGGTCTTTCTTGGCTTACAGTTTGAGGGGTACAGTCCGTCACAGCCAGGAAGTCATGGCAGCTGGAACATGAGACATCCACAGTCTGGAAGCAGAGAGAGACAAGTGCTACAACTCAGCTTTCCTTTTTTATTCAGCCTAGAACCCGGCCCATGCCCACCCACAATTAGCATGAATCTTCCCACCTCAATTAGACAACACTCAATAGCAACCATGGCAGAGAGCCAGCTCCTCGTGATAGAAATCAGAGCATTTGGCTTTGGGAGTCTCGGCCTAGGCCTGCCATTAAGTGGCTGTGTAGGACTGGACAAGCCCCTTCTCTTCTCAGAACTGCACCCTCTTTGGCTGGAGAATGAGAGGGGTGATGACTTATCTTGGAAGATTCATTCCAGCTGCACCAGCCTAGAGTCTCTGTGGCTCCGGGCGGTTTCCCAGACTGTACTCCAGGGTGTTCTGGGTGATTTTCGCATTAGCAGCTGTTCTGCGGTAGGACTCAGTGTTTCTGCGTTACTTACCCTTCTCCAGTGCCTCAGCCTGCTTGGGGCCAGGGAGGCCGATTCTGGCAGGCTGAGAGAAGCCAGAACTTCCTGTGAGCCCAGGTGCTACACAGGGTGCTTCCAAGCTGCCCACAGGACGTATTTTGTTGCCACTTGATGGATGTTTCGTCTTCCATGATTTATCTGAGCAAGAGCCAAAGTGGAGAGAGCTCCAGACACTGGAATCAGACCTGGTGCAGAACTCAACAAAAAACAAACAAAACCTTTGGGTCCAAGGACCCAGGTACACTTGCGTTCCTCACTGTGCCTCCGCGGAAGGGCTTCCCTGTGGGGCGGGGAGGTACGGGGATACAGAACGCTTCGTGCTGGTTTCCTGTGCCCAAATAAACAAACCCCATCCTAGGCTTAAGGTTCCAGGTTTGTTTCTGGCACCCCTCATGCCTTAAAGTTTCTGTATTGAATAAAACAGAAATGTTTAGCAAATCCCAAGAAATTCCGTATTTAATGGAAAAAAGAGATTCCAGGCTTATATTTCAAAATGTGATTTCCATGTTCCCATTACAGCGAGGCAAGGTCGCATCACCAAATCCTCAGCTGTCTGGCATGGGTTGGTTTTGTTTTCCTTTTAAGCCTGTGTTTACCCTCTGGAACACATTTTGAGTACTTATGGTGGACATGACTCTCCCATAGCCCCGCAGGAGAGATGGAGATGAGTATTTTTATAAAGGTTGCTGAAGAAACTCTAGACATTTCCGCCATGATCCATGAGCACTCCTGTCATCCATGTGTGCCAGCCTTTCTAGTCTACATGCCATTGCACTTGTGTGCTCATGTGTGTCCCCTCATATACTACACACTATTGCACTCATATACGTGTGTGTGTGTGTGTGTGTGTGTGTGTGTGTGCATGTTCATTCATCTACATGTGAGTGCACATGTGGGTTGAGCACACATGGATAATGGTCAATATTATACTTCCTTTATCACTCGTCACTGTGCGAGACTTCGTCTTTCACTGAACCCGAAATTTACTGGTTCAGCTGGAGTGGCTAGCCGGGAAGCCAGCGTCCTCGTGGTTCTGCCCCAGCTCTGGGATTACAGACGTGTGCTGCCGAGCCTGGCTTTCTGATGATGTGGCTGCTGGGGATTTGAACTCAGCTCCTCATCCTTGCTTAGCAAGCACTTTACCATCTGAGCCATCTACCTGGCCCCTCCATACTGCACTTTGACATGACGATCTTTTTGATTTGATGGTGGTAGGCCAGCCAGCTGCAGGGATGACAACATCTTATGTCACTAGCTAGCAGGACATCCAGGAACAACCTGAGTGGTATTCACACTTTCTCCAGAAACTTAGCAGAGTAGTCTTTTATTGTTTGTTTGATTCAGGCTGGGTTTTTTTTTTTTGTTTTGTTTTGTTTATTTGTTTTTGTTTTTCACCCACCCCACGTCTCTGCCAGTCAAACCTGCTCTCCCTTTGGGGTATTTGTCTTTTATAATAGCTGTAACTTACAGTGATTGTGGCAAAAAGAGACAGAGAGACAAAAGGGATTTAGACTACATCGAGAACAAATAAAGCCCCACTACAATACGCTTGTGGATATCGGTGTTTGTATTTTTACTTCTGCTTATGTATGGCTCTTTTGCGGGTACCTGGTACCCATGGAGGCCCAAAAGATATCAGTCACTGGAACTGGAATTATAAAAGATTGCGCTGGGAGTTGGACCAGGGTCCTCTGAAAGAGCAGTCAGTGCTCACAACTGCTGGGTTAGCTCCCCGGCTCTTGTTGTTAGTATACTAGATTTGCAAAAGTATGCTTAACCAGAAAGATGGTTACGCCAATAAGGGCACTTGCCAAGCCTGATAACCCAAGTCTGTTCCCCGGAACTCACATGGGGGGAGGAGAGAATGAAGTCCTGTGAGTGCCCTTTGACACCCACACACGATCTGGCACATACATCATCTCCCATCCAAACAAACAAACATCTGAATGGATGAGAAAATGTTGGTTAAAGCCAGCATGGCTCTGTGTGCGCCTGTAGTCCCTCCTCTGGGAGTCTTGGAGGGAGACAGAATACCCCTGGAGCATGTTGGCCTCTAGCCTACTTCTTGGTCAGTTTCATTCATGTGTGTGTGTGTGTGTGTGTGTGAGCGCAGCATGTGTGTGAAGGGTACATATTTATGTAAGTATACATCACATGTATGTGAGTATGTAAAGAACACAGGGCAATCTCAGTTACTGTTCCTCAGATGTCAGCCACCCTTGTTTGTAAGACGGGATCTTTTGTCTGCCCGGAACTCACTAAGTAGACTAGGTTAGCTGGCCAGTGATTTGCCTGCCTGGAACTCACTAAGTAGACTAGGTTAGCTGGCCAGTATCCCCGGGGTCCTCTTGTTTCTATCTCCTCAGCACTGGGATTGCAAGTGTACCCAGCTTTTATCATAAGGGTTTTGGGAACTCAAACCATGGTTCCATGTTTACAGGATACACACTTTACCAACTGAGTCTGCTCCCAGCCACACCCCCTCCCGATCTAGCAGTGTAGAGATAAAATGGGGTGAGTGGAGACGGGAGCAGTTGCTGAAGGAAACTCTAACACGGAAAAGAGGAACCTGGCTGGACTGGGCTGTGCCAGGGCTGTGATGGAACCTGGACTGGGGTTACACTGGGGACTTTGCTACAGACAGACGAGAGGAGGTCTTTGCTGCCACATGGAGGAAGGGCAGGCACTTCATCTCGAGGACAAGGTGCAGTCGTAACAAGTTGCATGTGGAGGCTTGAACTGGAGGCAGAACTTAGGTTCATGGTGGCATCTGGGCAGAGCTTTGGGCATCGGAACTGAGAGACTTGAGGGTTCCAGGGGCCGACCGGTAGATCGGAGGAACTGTGACTTCCATGGCCTACTAAGCTACAGCCTCGCCCAGTGTCTGATACACGCCCGGTGCTCACCTGAAAGACGCTGTTATGGGAATCCAGGCTGTAAATGCCGGGGATATTGACGAATGAGAACCGAAGACAGATCACATGAAAAAAGACATTTAGGAAAGGATAGGAATGAGATTAATTGATTTTTAAAGCCAGGCACCAGCATGCTTTTTTCAGCCATAGGAGCGGACTGGCCAGTGGGATGTTTCTAGACTCTTCTGAGCTTTAATCTCGGTTTTGTGAATTGCCATAGTTAAGTTCTAGTCAATGGCTCCCTTCTTCCCTGATGCCACCTGTGAAATAGGTTAAACACGGTACTGTTTTAATGTAAAAATATTTTCTGAAACCCACCGTATAAATTAATGACTCTCTAGTGAACTGGACAATCTAATTTGCCTCCACAATGTGTTCTTTCACGTGTGCACATGCCATGAGGGTTGGTTATGAATCAACTGTTTCTAAAGGATTATGGCCCCTAATAAATGTCAGTATGAGGCCTGATTGATCTCTTGCGGCCTCGCGGGCTGTGACTTCATTTAGAAATTGAATACTGATTGTACAGCTTTGATTACCTTTGATTTTTCACTATATCCCCACCTCCTACCAGATGCCTGGAACAAGCAAGGTGCCTACTAAGTGCCCACTCAATGAAGGGCTTTCCATGCTTTCAAAACGTTCCTCTGAGGAATCTTGGGAACAAGAGAGAATCCCTGCAGTTCTGGAAAGCACAGACTCTACTGTAAACTTGCAAAGGACACCTTGGCTCCTTCTGCGCTCCAGGGCCATGGCACATGGTAGACTCCAGTCCGTACCCTCTGAGGAGTGGCCCCACTCTCATCCTGGCTAACTGTGAGGTGCAGCGCTTAGTTGAAGCCTGTATGTACCATGGCAGTAGTAATTCATTCCCAGATGAGCCCCCTTCCCACCCCACTGGCGTTCCTTTCAGGATATTTGCTTGGAAGCGTCAAGGTCTAGCCCATAGTAGCAAGTAGGAAGACTTGGGGTGCACGCCTTTGTGCTGGTTTTAGCCTCTTGTTGACGTCAATGGCTCTCGTGCCTGCTTTAACCCTTCTTTTATAGGCACATTTCTATAAATTGCCCTAAATCCATTTTTAAATCCATTTTTTAAATATTCTTGTTAATTCTGGTTTTGATTATATTGACAAATCTCCCAATACCTCCCAGTTCTACCCTCACTGACCACCCACCCAAATTTATGTGTGCCCCCCCCCACTGCCTATTCAGTTCAATTTGTGTTTCCCAGATATTCTTGGATGTGGGTTTGGCCCTGGAGCTTGGCCAGTCTACCTCATGTCACACCCTTAAAGAAAACCGATTCTCCTCTTCTTGAAGCCATCAAATCTCAATTAGCTGCTTGGGTGGGCACAAGACTTGGTGCCCCCGCCCCCCCCCCCCCCCGCTGAGATGTGTCTGGCTTGAGCTCCCCTCTGTCTTCTGCCCGCTGTCATGACCGCAGCCAGTTCCCGTGTGTAACTGCTCTATTGTCTCCACTGTCTATAGTCAGCGGCACCTGTGGGTCTTTCCATCTTTCCTCCCCATCTTCCACAAGAGTCCCTGAGCCATGGAGGCAGGAGTGTGACACAGATGTCCCACTCGAGACTGAAAACTGCAGTCTTTTATTATCTGGGTCTTTGTGTTTGCTGTTTTAGAAAAATAACAGTCATGGAATAAATGAACAAGGGAAGTGAAAGCCTTCATCTATAGAGAGCTATACTGAAAACCAGGTCAGGTTGCTTAGCTTGTTTAATATGCTATATCGGAGGCTCTGTATTGAGTCAAAATGCACACCTAGATTGCCCGTGTTCTAGAAGGAGTTGCATTTTGGAATTATATATCAAAGGCCAGAGTTGTCTTTGTGGCCACTGTCTTGTTTTTATCTTTAAAATGGATCTGGTTACATGGGTTCTTCCATGGGGATTTTGTGAAGATTTTATTTATTCATAAATCACATGCACAAGTGTTTTGCCTGTGTGTATTTTTACATACTACCTATGGTAGTGCCTGGTGCCTGGTGCTCTCAAAGGCCAGAGGAGCTACGTCCCTAGAACAGGAGTGACTGAAGGCTGGGAGCCACTCAGTGGGTGTTGGGAACCAAATCCTATTTCTCTAAACAGCAGCGTGGGCTCTTACCCACCGAGCCATGTCTCCAACCCTCTGTGGAAATGGATACATGACTCCTAGCTCACCTTTACAGCAAATTGCATATATAAGCATTTAACAAGGCCATGAGAAAAGTCAGGAAGGAGTCACTGTATGGGACTAGCCTCAGCTACCGGGCCCTCACAGTAGAAATCGGAGGCTCCGGAGCCCCTCTGGGCCCTGGCCCTGAGCATGTGCCATAATGAAAACGATTTTGTGGTCTTCCAGGAAACTAGACTTGTTCCTTTGTATATACAGTTGCCTCTTTCTCTGGGTTTATGTCCTTTCTATTATTTTTGTGGTGTTAAAATGTTTTGTATGAAATGGTAGTAAAAAACATATGGTAAATATGTCTCTTTTAAAAACTTTCTCAGTGCAGGACAAGGACATGACTCAGGAGGGAGAGGCAGTTGGGTCTCTGTGAGTTCAAGCCGCCCTGGTCCAAAGAGCTTGTTCCAGGCAGGCCAAGGCTATAGAGAGAGACTGTCTTTAAAAATCCATCTTACCTAACAAAAGATAGACAAATTCGAAGAAATGTCTGCCTGACTCATTCTGAGCTTCTATGCTGAACACAGTGACTTGGCTCTCCACCGTTTGTGGAAGGTGATGAATGACCATTTCTCCTTCATGAAGGTTAAATTAAATGTGTTGTAGACATTTTCAAAGTGGAAAAAGGGGGGTTTGTAAACTATGGCATGTGAGTCAATAAACCTTTTCAGTGCTATGCCATTGACTGAACTCTTTCCCTTTCCCCCTCCCTCCCCCCCCCGTCTCCCTTTCTCCTTTCTCCCTTCTCTCTCCCTCTTTCTTGCTTCCTCTTACTCTCTTTCTGTCTCTCTCCCTGTCTCCCTCTTTCCTTATCTTTCTCCTCTTCCCATCTCCCCTCTTTCCCCTCCTTCCGGAGACATTATTAATATAATATAATATAATATAATATAATATAATATAATATAATAAATATAATATAATATAATAAATATAATATATATTAACCTGAGGCTCTAAATGCTTTAGGGTCTCTTCACTCTTTGTTACTCTTGGCTTTTAGGGTTTTGTTTCTCTCAATGATCATTACGAATGACCAGTTTTTGCGTTCCCTGCTTTCTCTGCACTGTTGTCTGCTGTTGAAGCCCCTCAGAATTTGTCTCGGTTCGATAGCTGAGCTGTTGCTCTCTTTCTTTGTCGGTCACATCACTTCTCGTGTGTTACTTCCCTGATGTCATCTAGTTGTCAATCTACGCTCTTTCGGTGAGCTTCATTACATTGATGGATTTAAGGTGTCAGGCAGCTCACTAGTTAGGTGTGTCTCAGTTAGACTTACCTTGGCTATGACAAAACACCATGGCCAAAAGCAACTTGGGGAAGAGGGTTTATTTCATCCTAGATCTTGCAATGCCTGATCCAGGAAAGTCAGGACGGAACTCACGGCAGTAACCTGGAGGCAGGAGGTGACGCTGAGACCATGGGGGAGTGCTGCTTATGGGTTTGCTCCCCACAACCTGCTCATCCTGATTTCCTACAGCACCCAGGACCACCTGCCCAGGGATGCTGCCACCCACAGTAAGCTGGGGCCACCACCATTAATTACTGAGAAAATGCACCACAGACTTGCTATGGTTCAGTCTGGCGGTGGGCATCTTGGTTGAGGCTCTGTCTTTCCAAATGACTCTAGCTTAAGTCAAGTAGACATAAAAGTAGCAGAGCAGGCGCCAGAATGGTTGCTGGCACCTCATTGGTTCCTTTTTTGGTATCATGGAAAGGGATGAAAGTCCATAGGAAGCTGCTTCTAGTCCACAGCTGGGACTCTGGGACCGTGGATGGATAAGCTACCTATTTATTTCTATGGGGGATGTATGGCTCATGGACCACATCTTCTACCATCTTGCAACCACCTCCTTCAACAGAAATGTAGCCTACCATTGTTCCTTTTAAGACCCTAAATGGCTAGGTTTCTTGTTCAGGGTCTCGATGGACTAAAATGAAGTTGTCCACCAGGGAAGCCATCGTCATCGGGAGCTTTGGTGGCTAATAGCAAATGAGTGCTCTGAGTATCCTAAATGTCACCCACCTTCCTCATCATTCAATACCTTCTATCTTCAAACCAGAAACTGTGGCAAACCTTTCTTATGCTCAAACATGAGAACAAGAGAAAAGTCCCTGGCTGGGGGGTGTCTGAGTGTGTGTGTGTGTGTGTGTGTGTGTGTGTGTGTGTGTGTGTGTGTGTGTGTGTTTAAGATAGAGTGTCTTGCTGACCTGGAATTCACCAAGTGGGCTGGGCGACTCTGGCCAGGAAGCTTGAGGAATCTGCCTTTCCTCACCCATCAGCATTAAGATTCTAAGCGGGCTGCACATATCCAGCTCTTTCAGTGTGGGTTTTGAGGACACAACTCAGGTTCTCATGCTTACAAGCTGTATTAGTCAGAGTTCTCTAGAGTCACAGAACTTATGGTAGTCTCTGTATAGTACAGAGAATTTGTTGGTGACTTACAGTCTGTAGTCCAACTTTCCAACAATGGTTGGTAGTAGCTGTGAATGGAGGGTCAAGGATCTAACAGTTGCTCAGCCCACAAGGCAAGCAGGCAAAGAGAGAGGGTGAGGGGGACCTTCCTTCTTCCAATGTCCTTATGTAGGTCTCCAATAGAAGGTGTGTCCCAGATTAAAGGTGTATACCACCAGGCCTGCTTTGTCCCAGATGACCTTGAACTCAGAGATCTCCTTGCCTTAGTGTCCTAAGATTCTTAGCTACTATGTCTCAAGATCTCCATGCCAAGATCCAGGTCAGAAACTTGTATCCCCCAGCCTCAAGATCGGGATCACAGGTGAGCCTTCCAATTCTGGATTATAGTTCATTCCAGATATAGTCAAGCTGACCACCAGGAAGAGCTACCACACTAGGCAGATACTTTACTGTCTGTGTTGTCTGTCTCCTTCTCTGAGTTTGAAGGGCCCATATCATGCTCAGGTCATCAAAATAATATATTTAATGTGAACGTTACTGTACCATTTCTTATAGCCTACTCACAGATTAAACTCCATCTTTGACCACAGCGTCTGATTACTCAGGCTGTGCCTGACGCTAGGGCAAGGGTGCTAGGGATGGATCACCTGAGAAGTCTGCCTTTGGCAGTCCAAATTTCTTTCATGGAGCTGTTTCTATACCTGAAGGCCAGCTCACCAGAGCCTACAAGCTCATTGTACCCGCTGTGCACAGGGCCTCTGGGAGATCAGAGATGTATCTCACCTTACTCTGACCCCCTTCCCCCTTGAAGGGTTTTTAGAGCATTCCCATAGCTAGGTCCTTGTTTCTCATCTTAAAGGACATTTTTTTTTCCTTCCACACACTTTCAGGGCTGGCAAGATAAGCAGGTAAGGACGCTTACTGGCAAGCTCGGTGATCTAAATTTGACTCCCCAGGAAACACACATGTGGTAGGAGGAGAGAGAGCCAAGTCCTGAAAGTTGTCCTCAGAAATACACATGCCATGACACATACACAACACACAAAAAAGAGTAAACTGTATGTTTTAAAACTTTTACATGAAACCACATTTCCTTTTCATGAATGAGAAAGCTGGAGCTCAGAGCAGTTCAAAGATACACAGAGAACAAGCACAAATGGCTGGGGTGTGGAACATTCAACCCAACAGTGAACTTCCTCTATGTCAGGTCTCCACTATCAAGAATCATACTATTTGGAAGCTGGTCGTTGTGGTGCACACATTTGATCCCAGCCCGCAGGAGGTAGGCAGATCTCTGTAACTTCAAACCCTGTCTCTAACACCCCCCCAAAAAAATAATCATATCACACTGGAGCTGGAGAGGAGGCTCAGTGGTTAAGAGCCTTTGCTGCTCTTGCAGAGGGATAATTAAGTTCCTAGCACCCACCTGGTTCATAACCATTAGTTTCCCCCAGGACCTGGGGATCTGGTGCTCTCTTATGACACCTGTGGGCACTGCATTCACATGATCATGTACATACATGCATGCAAACACTCATATATATATCATTATATATAATATATATTTCAATATATAATGAATAATATATGAATATATAAAAATTTATGTATTGGCAACAACCAAACCATATATATAAAAAAATCAATTATAAATGTATGTATGAATTACATAACATGAAGTATATATTTCATTCTATATATAATGATATAAATAAGTAAAATTTTAGGAGTCATAGTAAAGTTTTGTAAAAGACTTTTGTCACTGGGAGAAGCAGGACAGCGATGACAGAGGCAAATCGGGTCGGGTGCCTTTATCTCAGGCTGGAGCTGAAGGGCAGCTTAGTCTAGGGTAGGATGGCTGCACACTGGGAAAACAGGAATCAAGTGTCCAGGAAGGGATGGAAAAGAACACAGGGTAGGGAACACTGTCTGAGGAATGGGAAGAACAAACAAAGGCTGCGGTGGGGCAGGAGGATGACCAGCAAGGAAGCTACAGGAGAGTTAACAGTGTGTTCAGGGAGGCAGCCAGGGCCTGGGGAGCCTAGAGGGCGAGTCCAGGACTTTGCTGGAAGACTGTGCGTCAGAAACCTGGGTGGTGTGGTTGCCTTTGTTTGTTAGTTAAAGTGATTTCAAAGATCATTCTGTTGTACACAGGCCGAGCCTCACCTAGCATGGGCCTCTATCCATTCTTCAGGGCTGGGTAGATACCCTAGCCTTACAAAAGTAAGTTCAGTGAGCTTTTTTGACTGACATTTAAAATATAAACTAGAACAGGATCGGGTGAATGAAATGACACAGTAAGAGCAATATCTTATTTTTTAAAACAGCTCCAGGTTGTGCGTGTGTGCGTACATTCTTTGTTTTGTATGTAGTAGACCATGGGAACTTGGGAAATAGGCACTGTCCAAAGGAAGTTAGCATATTTTTATACAGAGACAAGTTCAATAATGTGGGAAGCAGTGCTGTTCATAATCACTGGTAACTAGAAACACACTTCTCAGTGTCTGTCCTCGGGAGAACAGATAAATACATTGTAAGTTATGCGTGAAATGAAGTTCAGAGTCACACTGAAAAACACAGACAAAACTAGAGCCACATGTAGCAGCGTGGAGCAAAAACAAACCTAAAAGATCCATTTTAAAAATTGTTCCTGACTTAGACATGGACTATTGTATGATTCGTAGATACTTTTAAAGATTGAAACATCACTAGATGATTTATAGATTTGTGTGTATGAGTAGGCACATAACTAAGTTTAAGAATGATGCTGTCACACTGAGGCTGGTGGTCCTGAGTGATGAGAGGGGGAGGGGTTAGGAGCTAGGACTTACAGTCACAGCTATTGGGTCATGAGGTTGAGAATACAAATGTCTGTGTTGTCACTCCATATCTTGACCTACAGACTGGGCACAGTGTATAAGGGTTGTGTTGAACAGGGTCATAGGGTTGTTGATGAACCAGGGTGGGTGGTCCTGATGTGGAGACTTACAGTAGTTTGGCTTTGAGGGGGATGGCAAGAGGCCATTTTCTATACACAGCATGTCTGAAATCAGGAAGGACAATGCTAGGTAATATGGAAGGACTTTCCAGGATAGGAAAAAAATCCTTCTCATTCACCCCAGAAAGTTAGTCATCGAATCACACATCTGACATGCACAGCTGTGGGCCAGCACACCTTTAGTCTCAGTTCTGGGGGGTGAAGACAGGCAGGCTCCTGGACCTTCCTGGCTAGTTACCCTATCCAACCCAAGTTCCAGGCCAGGAAGAGACTTTGTTTAAGGACAAATGACTGGAAGCATGTGGAAGACTACCCAAAGTCCTTTGCAAATGCACACACCCGGTTCATGTGGACAGAGTTTTGGGGGATGTCTGCTGGCTGCTCTTTGGGAACATGAAACCCAGGACAACCTAACGAGAGAATGTTTGCAACTCGTCCATAAGTAAGGTCTTAGACTGGGGTCACAAGTTTTCCCGAGGGGGAAGAAATGAAGTGAACCCGGATATCTTCTATAGCTAACCAGTGAAAAAGTAGGTGTTTGACAGGGAGCCAAGTGAACAAAATCCTAAAGTGGTTTGCCATGTTAAAAAAGAAGAGGAAAACAGTGGGTCTAATGTCTGGCAGGAATGGTAAAGTATAAAGAACCTTGTCCCCAGGCTGTTTTGTTTGGTTGACCACTCCACAAGTCAGGTGTTGGTGAAGGACAGGAGCTAAGTAAGGTATTGCTTGTCCCCACGGTCCCCACTGCCGCTGTGTATAACGGCCAGGGTTTGAACTGAGGTTTGGCTCCACAACTCCCCGTGTTTTCTCTGTATCACTCATGCAGTATTCTTGAGAAAGGGAAGAGTGTCTTTTAGAAGCTGGCATGTAGCTGTCACAGGGTGAAGCAGGCTCTCGGGGGACCCTGGATTTTAGAAAAGGACATTCAGATCTTCTAAAAGCAAAATCACTTAAACTTCTTGAGTACATGGTTATTGAGAGGCATGTTATGCCCTTGAAGTTCCCACACAATGGTGAGGTGACAGACAGACAGACAGACAGACAGACGAAGGGCCATGTGGCTCGGGAAAGAATGTAAGAAAGCCTTTTATTTGCTTCCTGACACTCTTGGTACTGTCCAGGCATGATTTTGGGTCACATAGGGTGCTAGCCTAAGCCTCAGTGGTCACCTCTCCATGGATGGGGTGACCGGAGTGACTGACAGCACTGGTTATAATTCAGAACAGGTGTTTCCATGGAAACCATACCCTCCTTGGTTGAGTTTTTATCTGCGGAGCAATGACAGAGTTCACTGTGGGCCAGAGTGACTTTTCTGGGCAGCTCTGGGTATCCAAATACTTAAGGAATGTATCTGTAGTTCAGCCTCCAGATAAACATCTAACCTGGGACCTAATCTGTCTGCAGCACTAGAAGAATATCAAGTATTGAGATATTAGGAGTACTTGCTGATTGAGAAGCAAAAGAATTGACATTTGGACAATAAACCAGGAATTGAGCTAAGTGATGTATAAGCCTTCCCTGAATTTCGGCATAGCTCTAGGAGGCCATTGGGGAAATCCTTATTTTAGTATTATGGGTTGTCAGCTTCATGTGATATGTTACAGCCTAAAGGAAAACAGCATGCTGTGTTAGTCTGAAGGAGTTCATACTGGAGAGAGAGGGGGGGGGAGGCAGATTTTCATTCACTAAGTGTCTACCAAGAGCTGGGAATAGAAATAAGTATGTAGCCCAGTGTCCCTTAGGAAGGAGAGAACTAAGGATGTCTTCTTAGAAGGTGACATCTCAGCTGGGTATGGAAGGAGAAGAATTCACAGCTGTTTCAGGGATCAGGCAATCCCGGTGGTAGGAACTGAGTATATTATAAACCAAAGACGTTCAGTTTAGAAGACAAAGATAAACCAAGTTTGAAAATCAGGTGGTATTTTATCTAAGTTAAATGTATGGGCTTTCCTTTAACCAGGTTGGGATTAAATTACATAAAGGTAGAGAATAATATGGGAAAAGATATTTTGGGCAGAAAGGCCCAGGTTAATAGTATTTAAACAAGCAACAGAACTAGACCTTTGGCAGCTCTAAGATACCCACTCCCGAAAATTGCACATGTAAGTATGTACATCTGGAGGAAGAAGATGCATCCTTGCCTAGTTTTTGTATTTCATCATTAACTGCAAATGTCATTCAATGCAAAAGAGTCTTCACTGAATTACTAGAAAGTTCCATTGCTCTAGATTCTGTGAGTTCAATGCTCTCTGGTTAAAGATGGTTAAGTCTTTGTATACTATTCTGTAGATGAGGAAACCAGGAGCCAAAGAATCTACAAAACTTGGCCATAAATCACCAAGAAGGATCTGAGTCCATTTTCACGAAAGACCCATGGGTATGGCTGAGGCAGATGCCACAGCTTTTCCCAAGACATGTCAAGCGTTTCCAACCTCCTCACCTGTGTTTCCAATCCACCAAAGGCTCTGCTTGTCTCTGTTTTCTGAAATCACAATCCTTGATGTCTCTCTCCTTTTCCAAGCCCGTGTTTGTGACTATTTGTCCCCTCCTTTATTAAAGCCGCATCTGTGGCACATCACCGTGTCTGTGGTGATGGGAGGAAGGGGTGCTACTTCTGTTTTGCTGACGAGTCTGAGGGGAGAGTGGCCTTCCACAAACAACAGGCTCTGCCACTCTGCTGGGGGCAGGTATGTGCTCGACACTGTGACATCATTGAGGTTTTTCTCTCTGTGTTCTCTGAGGACAAGCATGTGATCGTTATCCAAAAGCTCATTTCTTGCAAACATCTTACCCCCACATTCCAGAAATGGCCATCTGTTTCTCCGACACAGTAAACCCAAGTGCCTGTCTTCTAGACGGTGTGGTGCAAGCATTGCCTAAGAGTTCTGTACTAAATGGAGGGTGAGCAGTTGAGATTGTCTGTCGTGTCAAACTAGGGCTGGCTCCACGGGGACCACTGAGATATTTAGCTATGTCTGGTTCCTCCAACCTGATCCACTTTGGGCAATTCTTTGAATGCTGTGGTCCCTCTGGTGTTAAGTTTTAGGCTGATAGTTGTTTGGATGAAGTGCTTCTGACTCAATTTGGCCATGGTGTCGGCGATGAAACTATTTTCTGTTTGTTTCCCCTTCTGCTCGATGGGGTTGGGTTATGTAGGTTTCCTAGGGGGGAGTGCATTGCCGTGTTGAGGGGCAAGCAGAACCCCCAATAGTAAAAAGAGTTACTGGTGCTTTGTTGGACCCCAGAATGACCCTGGCCCTCCAGCTTTGGAATTGCTATTATTTAGAAGCTACAGCCAGGGTTTGGGGGTGGGGACTACAGAAGGAAGCCAAGGAATATTGAAGCCGCAAGCTTTAGGGAACAGGGCTGGGTGAGGCAAAGAACTCTTGCTAAACCAAAATATTTAACTAGATTTCACTTCTTGCTTTCAGCTTGAATTCTTTGCTTGAAAGTTGAGCTTTGAAGTTGTTTCTTTTCTTATTGTTCCAACAATATTGTGCTTTTAATCTTGTGTCTCTGGGTAGACCCAAAGACTATTTAGATTATTTTGAAATTGTAGCATCAAATTTCTGAGATTCCTGAGTGTGCTTCCTGTCAGAGGCTGTCCTTGATGCCACCCAGACTCTTCTTTCTCTGGTAGACAGGAATGTGTCAAAAAACAGCCCAGCTAAAACTGATGGTGTTTGCAAGTTTCTCAAGAGTTGCTAAATATAATATCCATGTTAACACGGACACATGAGCACACACGTGTGCTTATGTGTGCATGTGTGTGTCTGTCTGTCTGTCACAGCTCTTCTTGACTGTTTAATACAAAATATTTATATTGTGTCTTTTCATAAGTAATACATGCTACATAGAGCTGGAGGGTGGCTCAGCATTTAAGAAAACTGCTTGCTTTTCTGGAGGACCTGGTTTGATTCCCAGCTCCTAAATAGTAGCTCACAGATGTCTATAACTCCAGTTCTGGGGATCTGATGTTCTTTTCTGGTCTCTGTGGGTACGGTGTTGCACAGACACGCATGCAGGTGAAACACCCACACACACTTAGAAAAATTTTCTTTGAGGCAGGAGCCAATAGGATTTGTGGGTGAGTTTGAGGAAAGCCCATCATGCCCTGTGAGGACTCTCACTCTCTGACTCGTCAACCTTGCTCATCTTGGCTTGTTCTTCAAGCCAATGCCGAGAGCAGTATTCTTATAGTCTCTCAAACGGGAGGTCTAGCTGCTCTGTGAGTTCTTAGTGTAGTGAGCCCTGGATGGCAGATCAGTTCTGTCAAACACCGTGTTTTCATTCTCGTCCCCTCCAGCTATGTAAATGCAGGATCCAGGAAAGCCGTGTTAGTTTGAAAGTGCTTCAGAAAGAACCATATTATGTTACAATTCCTGGGGTGAGACTAGAGCTCGGGAGAGTTGGATTTTATTGGGTAATGTTCAAGAACAGCTTTGGGGTCAAATTCTCTCTTACCTTTGATTAAACTAGCCCAGCTCACAAACCACCACCTCACAAGCATTCTAAGTAAAAAATAATAGAGCTTATTTTCCTCTTAGAAACATTTCAGAGGGGCCAGGTTGGTAGTTCAGTTAGTATAGTGCTTGCTTTTCAGACATGACTTGAGTTCATTCCCCAGAACTCATGTTAAAAAAACAAATGCAAAGCCAGATGTGGTAAACGCTGATAATTCCAGTGCCCTGGGGAGGTAGAGGGAGGCAGTTCCCTGGGGCTCACTCGTCAACTACTTGGTGACCTTTAGGCCAGGGAGAAATCCTGTTTGGTGGTCTCCAGGGAATAACACCCTAGGTTTCCCTCTGACCCACCTTAGCAGTGATGTGGCCTTAAGTCCTAAGCCTATCACTGCTCCTTTCAGCTACTCGGAATTGTTCTTCTCCGAATTCTCAAAATCCACAAGTTCAACCTGGACACGCCAGTAAACCCTAATGGTACTGGGTACAACTGTGTCACGTGACTTCATTTTGCCTTCTTAACTTCTTTGGGACTAGTAAGGACATTTAGATGCCTTAAGAATCTAGCAGGACGAAACGGTGACTGTGCTGTTTGTCCAGCACAGGTGTTGGTTGGTTTATTTGTCGTCGTTGATGGACAAGTAGAAATGCAGATGCTTGTCCTGGCCGAGAGTACCAGTACTGAGCAAAGGGTAGCTTCTTGCCACTGTATTGATCTGCACGGTCACATACCGACGAGACACTGGGTGGGTTTCCATCGAGTTCTTAGCTTTCTATGAGCTCATGAGGCTGAGGCTCTGAACCCTACAGATGCCTCACTGTCCTGACTTGGTCTGCACCACCTGCAAGGTCACAGAAATGCACTACAGTGTCTCCAAGAAGAGAGAGGCCCCACCAGAACCCAGATCCTTGTCCAGATTATAATACGGCCTCAGTACACTCTGTCGGACCAGCGGTATGCGCTCCCTTGGGGCACTCTGCCGCTCCGTTCTCAGATGGATTATGGCTGCCAGCCCAGAGGAGTACACGTGTGTACATCCAAGGGCAAATGTTACCTTCCCCATTGTGTGGAGAAGCTGGTTTTGTGCCTAAAGACACAAGAGTAGCATAAAAGCCCTACCTCTGTACACAGGGAGGCACCATGGCTGTCTGTTTGCCTGTAAACTCCTGTCTCCGTTTCTGAAACATCCAGGCTGAGAGTCACCTTTCTGTTGTGACCCCTTCCCATGAAAGCCCACTAATTTCCCTCCCAAAGTGACTGGTTCAAGCAGCGAAAGCATTTTCTTAAAGACTAACATAGCAATTAAGACGCTTTGGCAGTGTGGCCTTTGGAAAATACCACTAATTGGTTCCAGTCCGAAGTGTGGACTAGGGAGGACTCCAGGCAAGGTTGTCGCTCACAGAGAGCCCTGTTCATGTGTTGGATGTTTGCTTTCTTTCTGGAGTGCCACTGGTCCCACAAGGTCAACACAAGGTCAAATCGTATTGCTCCAGTAGTTTGAGAACTACCTCCTCCGGGAAGCCCTCTCTGATAGTCACTCCTCAATGTACTTGCCGTCTCAATTTCTATAGGGTTTAGCTTGCTCATCCCTCGGGATGTACAGGTACTTTACAGACAAACAGGAGTTTACGGGCAAACAGGGTCACAGTGCCTCTTTATGCTGTCTCCTCTTATATTTGGGGGATGCGCAGTGGGTGTGTGCAGTGCCTATGTGTTGGCAAACACGGAGGCTGGAAATCCATCTCAGCGTTTTATTCCTTGGGAGCTACCCACCTTGCTTTTGAGACAGGGTCTCTCACCTTGGTTTTAGAAGACTCTCGGCCCTGAAGTCCAGGGACACGGAGGGAGTGAGGTTTGAAGCCGGACACACTGATGACGGAACAGGAGTCATGAACCGTTCTGTTCTACCACAGGCTGGCTGGGAATCGTCTCTTTATTCCCTCAAGGGTTGGGGCAGAGGTAATGGGGAAGTTATGCATTTATAACCTCAGGTCATGGTGAAAACATCTGGATTCTTGGAAGAGCACTGCAGGCTACCTGCTCTTACAGTGTAGGATCCTCTAGGGAGCTGTGCATGTGTGCACATGCGTGCGAGTGTATGTTTATATATGTAAGCATGTGTGTTTGCATGTATTTATATGTGTATTGTGTGTGTGCTTCTCTTACAGTCTAGGGTCCCCTAGGGATCCTGTGCTTCCAAAACGAGGGAATGGCAAACCAAGGAACACTTCCAGGCTGTTGGTCTGGACCAGGCGTGGCCATGGGCCTCTTCATGTTGGGTACTTTATAAGTGACCGTAATTACACCAGGCTTTGGTCTATGACTTTGAGCCTAATAAAAATGTCAAACTCATTTTTAAAAGTTTCCAAGACCAAATAAATCCTGAAAAGGTTATAATCTTTGATGGCTCTGAACTTGTGAATCATAGGAATGTGGGAAAATGCAGCTCCTGTGTAGTGAGCCACTGAAATGCCGCTGGCTGTGGCTTTTGCATTGTCTTGTTGTGGAAGCTTGCCTATAAGATCAGAAACCTCCAGACAATTCTGAGACAAACTTTTTCTTTATTGTAACGAAGCAGCTGTGTGTGTGTGTGTGTATGTGCATATATATGTGTGTGTATAAGTATATGTGATTGCATGTGTGTATGTGTATATATGTATATATGTGTATGTGTATATACACATACATATATATATGTGAGTGTATTTGTATATGTGCATACATGTGCGTATGTGTATTATGTGGATGCATATATATGTGCTTATGTGTATATGAGTGTATATGTATGCATGTGTATATGTGCATATGTGTGAATGTGTATATTTGTATGCATGTAAATGTGACTGTGTATATATATATATGTGAGTATGTGGGTATGTGCTTATGTATGAATGAATATATGTACATTGTGTATATGTGTATGTGTGCATGTGTGTATCTGTGTGTATATATCAGTGTACATGTGTAGTCTTGTATATGTACCAAACAAAGTCTAGAATAAACACTAGTTAAACTATTCCAGAGTCGTAGCCAGAATTTCATTATAGGAGATATTTAAAGTTAAGCTCTAAGGACATTTCCTTCCTCTCTAAGTAGCTTAAGAGAACCGTGTGCAAGGTGCTCACACTGGAGAAGCTTCCTATGGAGGAGATGGGTCTCAGGGTACAAGAGGCATCCACCCTCAGAGCAGAGAAGAGCAGAGGGGTAAAACCACAGAGGTGGGGCAGGGTAAAGAGCATGCGTCATCTGGAATAAAGGTTATCATCCAGGGGTCCTCTGAGATTCCAGATTCCTAACTGTAAACATTGGAAAATGGCCACCATCTGAAGCCATCCTGGACGTAAATTCTGTAAAGACAAAAAGCAGATTGATTCCCAGGGCCTGAGAGGAGGAGGGACAGGAGTGATTGCTAATGGGCTGGGGTATTCTGGAAGAGGGTGATGATGGTAGTTGTGTGACTCTGTGAATACAGTGCTGAATTACATACTTACAAAGGGCAGTGTGTTCAGTGTGTGAATTGTATGAAAGAGTAATCAGTGGGAAACTGACTCTAACAAGCTCTCATAAGCTTGAAGCTGGTGGGTAAGTGGGCAGGCTGGGATTTGAACCCAGGGTTTCCCGGCTTTCCCCTATACTATATTGCTTTTTGTCCTTTTGAGACCTATGAGGGTTTAATTAACAAAAAGGTTGTCTATAAACTACTGGACAGAGAGGGATGCAGCTGTGCTGACTGGCAGATGCAGTGCAGAACTGGGGTCACAGGTCACTGCTGAAACTATGAGCTGAAGGTAGGGAGACATGGTCAGAGCCTAGTTGAGCATCCCTGCAGCTGACAGACTGTAATAGGTAGGGTCAGTGCTGGTACCCAAGAAAGCAGGTATGGACAGAGAAGAAGAGGCCAAGGGACTGAGCCCTGGGGCTCTCCAGTGTTTAAAGTCCAGGATATGGAGGAAAGAAAGAAGGAAGGAAGGAAGGAAGGAAGGAAGGAAAGGAGGGAGGGAGGAAGGAAGGAAGGAAGAAAAAAGAAAGGAAGAAAAAAAGGAGAAAGGAAGAGGGGGAGGGAGAAGAGGAGGAAGTGAGGTAAGGTAAGGAATGCAGGAAGGCAGGAGGGCATCTACCCTGGAAGCCAGCTGAGGCAGGGGTAACCTGCTGTGTCCTGTGATCTTCCAATTTTTAAAACTTGCAACCAAAAACATACAAGGAAGAAAATACTCCTCTCTTGGTAGCGTCCCACGACTGGTCTTTCTGTTACTGCTCAAATCCCCATTGCCCTTCTGTTGCTTCTCCATATTATTTGTGATGCTCTGGTGGGCCCGGACCCCTGTCTCATCAGATAAGAGGTCCTCCTATTCACACAGGAGGGCTGGAGTAACTAACACTCACAGTTGGTCAGCCATGGTCCCGAGCATGCCTGTAAGCCCAGCACTGAGGGGACAGAGACAGAAGGATCACTATGGCTTGCTGGCCACCAGCCTAACCAAAACCATGAGCTCCAGATCAAAGGAGAGACCCTGCCTCAAAGGAATAAGGCAGAGGGCGATACCCAATGCCCTCCTTCCAAAAAGCCCTTAGAGTCTGTGTTCCAATTGACAGCATATCACCAAATAGCTCTTTCACAATGGGAGTCATACTTTTAAATTCAACAGTACTTAATCCTCCCATATATCCACATGCAATGAGTGGTCTCAGTGGTGAGTCATATCCCCAGTTTACAGATGGAGAAAGTGAGGCCAATACATGTTTCCCCATACCCCCAGCTGCGTACCTGCTCTGTACAGAGGCAGAACATAGCCTGGTTTGACTGACTCAGCAGACATGTCCCTATCTGGTCAGACAGTCCGAAACCCCTGACATGCACATCTTTGAGCTGCATTATCTGATGTGGGCGGGGACTTCTCCACTGTCAGCTGACACCCAGGAAGTCTTGAGTGGCACGCCATTCTTCAGAGCCGCCAAGAGCTGCAGGCTAGCTCAGTGGAGAGAAGAAAACGACAAGGAAGAGAAAAGCATGGTGTGACTTATTAATAATAAGTGCTACTTCATGAATCTGCACAAACCTGTCAACAAATCCAACTTGCCGCAGCTCTTTCTGAACAGCAGAGAGGCTCCTAACTGCAGCCAGGGCCATTCCCAGGGGTGCTGGTATTCTAGGCTCATCCAGCCCTGTCTGCTAGTCCCCCCACAGCTCTCCTGTGCTTTGGACCTGGAGGTCAGAGGCAATGCTCTTCCAGGGCCCAGGGGTCACCTCGAGGTTTAACTACAGGCAGATGAGTTGAATGGATTTGTTTTGCTCTTCGGAGAACAAGCAAGGTCAGTCACTTCCCATGGTCACGCACAGGCGTGTGTTTAAGAATAATAGCAGCCGGAGGGAGTGTGACTGAGAGCTCACTATATGTCAGGCAATTAGGGAGAGTAACTCCCTCTGGCATGTTTGGGGCCCAGTAAGCAAAGCAAATTAAATTCAGGCTCCCTGGCAGAATGTCCAAGACCATCATCCACAATCAAGAGGTGAAAACTGCTTGCTAACAGATTGGAATAATCCATTGCAGACACACCCAGCCCTGTCCATTTCTTTCCTGACTTACGGCACACATGGGAATTAAAGAGAGCGCGCTGGATTGGCAACGATGCCAACTCCCTCTGGTCTCGGTGGACGTGCGTGGCACAGGATAGCCGAGATCCCAGTGGGGAAGGTGTCCCTCCCCATGTCCCCCATGACTTTTGCACTCCCTCTTGCTGTCAGTAGGAAGGACATGTCACTTTGTAAGTTATGTAAATAACAGTGGGCCAGCATTGGCCGGTGGAAGAGCCTGGGCCTACTGAGAGCAATGGGAATATATTTTTAAAAAAGAAAACTCCCGTGACAGCAGGACTCAGGTTAACAAGTGGACTCTCAGCCTTAAGAATGTCCTATAGCCAAAGGGAAGCCCAGAGGAGGTGAGTTCCTATGGAAGAGGGTTCCATCCAGGGGTGTCAGATACGCAGGGCACTCCTGAACCCCGTGGCTCACTAGCCCTCAAGTATAAATGTAACACGTACCTATGTGTGTGTATGCTGTAGTATGCTCATGCATTTCATAGATTTTCCCTTCCTGACTCTGTATAAAATTTTCATTGTTACATTGCTGCACTCACATATCAAAAGGCGGTACTCTGAGACGTGTCCCTGAACTACAAATTAGAGAAAACATAGGCAGTGTTACACCATGAGAATGGACTGTCTAGAGAGATACCCCCAGGTGATTTGGCATGTAAGTGTGTCATCATCCCCTCAGAAATACACACACACACACACACACACACACATATATATACACACACACATATATACACACATATTCACAAACATGTATACGTACATACATATGGATACATATATATGATTACACTCATAAATTTGTTTGTATGTGTGTGGACAAGGAGAAAGATTCAGTATGGAGAATAAATATAATAAATAAATATAACGTAAATAAATACTGTACCAACCCCAAGTCTTAGCATACAACATGTGCAGACATTCTTTAAGAATGTATTCATTATTTCTCATGCATAAGTATTTAGCTCACATGGATATTTATGTGCCATGTATGTATCTCTTATCTGTGGAGGTCATAAGGTGGCATGGGGATTCTATGTATCAAGAATTGCAAACAAGAACCATTGTGTGGGTGCTGGAAACTGAACCAGGGTCCTCTGTAAGAGCAGCAAGTTCTCTTAACTGCAGAGACATCTCCCAGCTTTGGTATGTGGACAATTTTAAAAGCCCATTCTTTTGTGACAGGGTCTGTCTTCATAGCTCTGGGTGTCCTGAAACTCTTTATGTAGACCAAGCTGGCCTCAAACTCATAGAGCTCTACCTGTCTGTGCCTCCCAAGAGCTGGGATTAAAGGTGTGTGCTACTCCTTTGACTTTTAAAACGCTTCTAAACGTCGTAAGAAGAAAGAGACTGAAATCGGGTTCAGAGCACTGGGCTTGTCTTCAGTTATATCAAGTGACTGAATGAGAAGATAAAAATGTCATCTTGGGCGGGTTTCAGGGAGCCAATCTCTGCTGTACATGGCCCTTCCAGATTCTTACTGTCCCCTTGCTGATCTCTTTTCTGATGCAGGCATTTTGAGGGCCCCACACATTTCATTGGGCACGAAAACTATTGTTTTCTTTCTCCAAATGAGCTAAGAGTAAGTCAGGTCAATCTTTCCTGTTTACCTCTGCTCACCCCAAGCCTACATGTATAGGAAAGCCATCTCTCTCTCTCTCTCTCTCTCTCTCTCTCTCTCTCTCTCTCTCTCTCTCTCTCTCTCCCTCTCCTCCCCTCCCCCCTCTTGCTCTCTCACTCTCTCTTGCTTTCTCTCTCCCAGCATCCCTCCACTGAGGCTGACAAGGAAGCCTGTGGTTGAGGAAGAAGGATGAACCCTGCTTTAAAATTTGGGGCCTGGGGGGGTGCTTCATAGGAAATGATACTTTGGGTTGAATGTGCAGAATACTGTTTGTTTCCCAGGGCAGTAGGGCAATTGAGGCCAAGCCTGTAGCATGAGAAATTCGTGGAGTCAGAGATAAATGCAATAGATTAAGGAATGGGGAAGAATCCAGGATGCCTATATCTCAAGGGATGCTGGGTAAGAATTCAAGTTGGAAAAGGAATGTCTTAGGGTTTCCATTGCTGTAAAGAGCTAGAAAACTGGCTCCCACATGGTTAGGAGGAGGTTTCATTGCCTACCCCTACATGACAGCTTCCTCCAACAAGGCAACATCTCCCAATAATGCCGCTCCCTGGACCAAGCATATTCAAACCACCACAAGGTGTAAGAAAGTGACTGTTATTAGGTGGGAAAAAAGGCAAGCCAGGTCTTGGCTGCTTTGAACCGGCAGTTGAGTAGTGTTCTTTGCCAAGAACTGCTTCTGTGTCAGGCATT
This sequence comes from Micromys minutus, assembly GCF_963924665.1. Taxonomy (NCBI): domain Eukaryota; kingdom Metazoa; phylum Chordata; class Mammalia; order Rodentia; family Muridae; genus Micromys; species Micromys minutus. The sequence goes on along the minus strand of NC_137985.1, from coordinate 50,566,750 downwards.
CAAATCGATAGGCATTCCACACCACCTGCTGCAGCTCAGACGTCTGGGGTCTCTTGGAGTACTGAGTCATTTGAAAGACATCTCTTAGTCATGTCTCTGGAAATGGATAACCCTTAAAGACTTGGGATTATGAGACCTATGAGACCTTTGGAAATGGGTCGTGGATGGTAGGCACCTCGTGCTTTTGTGAGCGTGTTTAACCAAGTGGAGGTGACGTTTTGTAGAAGAGATAGTGCATCCGTGATCCAGATGAGCTCATGGTTTGCACTCTTCAGCCCCGGTGTGAATAATTCCAGGATTCAACATGGTTCTAATGGAGTGTAAACTATGTGCGTGAATTTGCCTTTGTAACACATGATTGGCCAGTGTTCCATAGGTTTCCACAGCTGCCCTTGGGCTTGTTCACGTTCTCTTGTGAATGTTAAAAGGTAGTGATGAGATTCCTATAAAGTGCAGTCTTCACTGTTGGTTTTGTTTTGCTTTGGTTTTTTTTTTTTTTTTTTTTTTTTTTTTTTTTTAGTATAAACAGGGCCAAGTGTTCAGAAACCCCAAAGGGACACAATTGTCCAAGAATGCAGAATGAAACACAAAAATGTAGATGGACAGTAGTTAAGACAAAAAGCTGGCCAAGCCAAGCTCCTCAGTTCAGGTCACTTTTCTAGGATGAAGAGCAGTACTGAGACCAGGGAAAAGAGGAAACCGTCAGACTATGGACTTGGGTTCCCAAAGATGACTGTGACGCGTGGAAGGAAGGGCCCTGTGTGCCCTGGATGAGCTCAGCAGTGGGACCTGGGAAAACAGAGTTGTGGAGGCCCTGACAGAGTCCATTAGGACTCTTGTGGGACAGGATTCTAGGGAGTTTATGTCTTGAATGTATGTGCCCGTGCCTGTTTTTCTGTGTTTGTGTCTCTCTGTGTGCCTGTTGGTATGAGTGTGTGAGAGTATGCATGTGCCTCTGTGTGTGTGTGTGAGAGAGAGAGAGACAGAGACAGAGAGACAGAGCAGAGAGAGACAGAAAGACAGAGAGACAGAGAGAGAGTCTGTGTGTGTTTGTGTATGCCTGTGAGTGCGTCTGACTATCTGTGTGTATCTGTGTGCTGGTTGATGTATGTGTGTACCTGTGTGTATGTCTGTATGCCTGAGTATATCTATGTGTATCTCTGTGTATGCATTTGTTAATCTGTCTGTGTCTATGTATGTATGTCTGTGTACCTTTTTGGTATGTGTCTGCCTGCCTGCCTGCCTGTCAGTCTGTGTCTGGGTGTGTATCTGTGTGTGTATGTCTATCTGTATATGTCTGTCTGTTTCTGGGTGTGTATCTGTGTGTGTATGTCTATCTGTATATGTCTGTCTGTGGATGTGTGTGTGTATGCATGTGTGTGCCTGTGAGTATGTATGTGTCTGTTTGTCAGTCTGTATCTGTTTGTGTATCTGCCTGTGTGTGTGCCTATCTGTGTGTGTATATGTGTATGGCTGTGAACCTGCTGGTGTGTGTCTGTGTGCACATGGAGGTCAGAGGTTGACATTGTGTCTCCCCAGTCATTCTCCACCTTACATTTTGAACTGAGGTTCTTAGTGACCATCAGCTCTAGGAGGTGCTAGGCTGGCCGGCCACCAAGCTCCAGAGCTGTACCTGAATCTGTATCACACACACACACACACACACACACACACACACACAGTGCTGGACCTGGCTTTCCCACAGGTGTTGAGAATACAAACTTAAGTTCTGCTTATGCAGCAGATTCTTGGCTAGCCGGGCTGCCTCCCCCACTGTGATGCCTTGTTGGCCCACAGATCATCAGGGAAGCAGAACAGAGGGTCAGGGTAAAAGGCCTGTTTGTAGTGTGGGAAATCCTGGGCTTAAGGTCAAAGTGCCTGTAGTAGGATGAACATTGGGACTTCACCAGTGAGCTGCTATGGGGATTAAATGGATTAAACAGGATTAATTCTTACCCTGAATAGATGTACAGTGTAAACGGAGTAGATTCTTGAGCACCTAGAAGAGAGCTGGGCAGATGTCAACAACTTCAAACGAGAACATGGTTCCAACTCAAGCGCTCCAGAGAGGTCAGCTTCGCGGTACTTTTAGTTCTAGACTTTTCAGGTCTAGAACTCTGAAGCTCATCCCAAACTGGCCTGGAGACCTGAGCTGAGCTCCAGGGAGAGGCCAGCAGCACCACGGGGATGGTTAGAGGGAGATCGGCTTTGTATTCCGTTCACAGAGACGGGCGTCCTGAGCGATCAGTCTCCCGTGTTTGTCTGCTCAGTTCATATTTATTCTGTTCTTGGAGACTTGTTTGAAGGTTGGCTGTGCTAAACTTGAACAGACCCACAGGCCATCCTATCAGAAGAGAAAAGAACTATTGAAGTGACTCCCCAGGGAGTCCCACGCTCATGCTTAAATGGGTTTTTTTTTTATTTTTATTTATCTGAGTGCCTTTCATTTTATTAATCCTCATTCTTAAATCTATGTTAAGAATCCCTTTTAAATAGACTCCAACTCCACTTTTTGAAAAACAGAGTTCAGGAGGGAGAAAGACCGCTTGGCTTTCCCTGCAGCAGGTTGGGGGAGACGGGCAGTAACCTAACCGGCAACACTGCCCTGTCCTTCAGCACACAGGTGTCTGCCTGCTTTGCATGACTTTTGGGGAGAGAGCTTGACTAATGGGTTGAAGTAATGAAAGGCATTATTCAGTCCACCCCCCAAATTTTTTTTTCTAGAAAATAGAATTGCCTCCAGATGCAAATAGCTCACTTCTCCGAGAGTGTTCTAGAAGCAGCTGCCAATCCTCACTAGGAAGTAGGGATGGGATTCCTGCAGTAGGCGAGTACGAACTGGGTGGTCTTTGGTGCCAAGCACCCACCTGTCCCACCTTATTCTCTACAGGGAGCCTTTCCAAACTAGAGCCTCTGTCTGCTTTATTCTGCCCTACCTACTGCTCATCGTAACCCAGACGACATCAGGGAGTTGGAAAACTAGAAAGGAGTTAGCCCTTAGCTTAAAATAACTGCCGGTCGCCTGGTATTGGCCAATCTGTAATCGCTTCTGATTCTTAGACACTTGATTCCTTACAGAGTCACACCATGTCGTGCATTATCATGGCAAATGGCAGAAGTGATTTCTGTTGCCTGATCTGCCATCATGAGCTAATTCCACAGCCTTCTGTCCTCCGGTTGATTTTAGAACATTTAATAGCAATCTTCTATCTCCTAAGTGAAATCAGATGCTATCCAGAAGGAAACTGAGGCAAGCCCAGGAAACAAAAATGTTCTCATTTTTTCTGAGCTCAATGGTTTGAAGTGTCTCCACGTTCACTTAGCTTCAGCTTCTGTTCTGGTCACAATTTCTTACCGCCTACTCCTTTTTCGGTTTCTTCCATTTCCTTTCATCTCCTTTCTCTCTAAGAATTTCACATTTTAAACCTTCCCAGAACTCAATTAACATCACTTAAAATGGGGTGGGGAGAGGCAAAGTGTTCAAGCTTCTGTCTCTCAGTGCCCAGTGGGGCCCCGGAAACCAGATGTGCAGCCAAACATCTGGCTTTGCTTTAGAGACAGAAGTCAAAGTGGGGGTTGATACACAGGTGTTGTACAAAGCTGGTCTTAAAAAATACAGATGTTATTACCTCAGGGCCCTAGGGACCTGGAACAGAATGCAGCAAGCCACCCTCGAGGTGAGACACTGGTCATAAAGTGGTCTGTCAGTTTCTGAGTCTCGCTGAGCAGTCTCTGCAACATTTGGTGATTATTTAATAACACCAACAGCTCATGGGCTAAATCACTAACATTTGGAGAACAGGGTATGTAAAACAAAATTGAATTATGGCAACAGTTTCCCAGTTACCACCGCGGTTTCTTTATTTCTCTCTGTCTTTTTCCTCAAAGGAGCCATTTACCAATCCGTGGCCAGCTGGCACAGGTCAATGTCCAGAGACCCCAAACAATCAGCACACACCTCCAAACAACAAGGGTCCTTATTGTCCATCCAGGGGTCCAGCCCCGCAGCCTGGAGACAAGCTCAGGCATGGAAGGATCTAAAAGCCACATACATCCAGTGTAGCCTTCCAAAGGAGACTGGTGCTGGTCTATCCCAGCCGTCCTCCCCTCGGGCGGATGAAAAGGGAATTATTTAGATGTAGAAACTGTGTGAATTGGTAGGCAAAGCTTGGAGACAGAGGAGGTACTGGTAAAATGGGAGTGTTCACATACTGACAGCAAGCAGTTCTGCTTTAGGCTACACCGCTTGAGACAGCCATCTGCCGTGGTGACTGACCGCACACGCACACTTCACCTCACAGCAGTTGGGAAGAAAGTAGGCACACACGTGTAGGCGTGGGAGACCTCAAAGCAACACGAAGGGAAGAAAGCTGCGAAACACAGATGCACTGAGTTCTCTCTATGCAACTGCCTTATCTCCACTCTGCAAACGTTCGGTAAAATGCAAAACATACATCTGAGAGCAAGAAGCTCCGAGAAGTATACAAAGGTTCAGCATTAGTGCTGAAGTGTTTCCTTAAAAAAGAGAGTACCAGGGCTGGAGAGATGGCTCAGTGGTTAAGAGCACTGGCTGCTCTTCCAAATGTTCTGAGTTCAAATCCCAGCACCCACATGGTGGCTCACAGCCATCTGTAATGAGATCTGATGCCTTCTTCTGGTGTGTCTGAAGACAGCTACAGTGTACTTACATATAATAAAAAAGAAAGAAGTACCCTGGGGCTGGTGAGATGACCTAGTGGGTAACAGTACTTGCTGCCAAGCCTAATGACCTGAGTTCAATCCTCAAGACCCTCATTGTAGGAGAAAAAGAAAAAAAAAAAAAAAAAAACAGTTCCATAAAGTTGTCCTCTGACCTCCACAAGAACATAACGGCATACTTATATACATGTACACACATATAATACATACATTCATAAATGTAAAATAAGTAAATCATTTAGGATAAACAAATGTAAGCATTAACTAATGTAGTGGGCACTTCAGTATAACTTTTTAATACTTTTCTATACCATTACATATTTTCCAGAGTCAGCCAGACTAGGGTTCACTTCTAGAAAGCATCACTCAGTACCCAGAGCAAAACTAGGTGGTGTCTGGGGAGACAAGCCAAGTCCCCAGTCTCCCTCCAAGAGGACAGTGGAGACCAGAAGAATTATGTCTGGAGCAGTTCCTGATTCTCTTCCACAGCCTGCCCTAAAGCTGTGCGTGCTTCCTGTTGATTGACCGGCCGCTGAAAATTTCTGATACAGCTTGATCATTAGAATAACTTATTATTTCACGGCCTCTAGCTCAGTACTTTAGGACTTGACATGTGTGGTCTCAGACAGAATGTACAAACTAAAAACACACTTTCCCACTCCAGGGGGAACTTTCATAAGTAGTTGTTAATCTAGACAGAAACAGCCAAACCCAAATGTTCAAAACCCTAAAATGCTCTAAACTCTGAACGTCTGAAGTATCAATAGAGCATCACAAGTAAAGATACCATAGAAATCACTTTCGGAATATCTCTCTCCTTTTTATTTTTTCTCAGACCGGAAGAGCTATAACATGCAAACTTTATTTTAGGTACTTAGGGGTTTGTTTGTCTGTTTGCAAACAAAGCCAGAAAACTACAGTAGCCCGATAATTTTATACACGTGCATTTTCAGTGCACTATTAACTGATCTTCTGATTAGCTCAGAGATATTCAGGCCGTGATAGAGGGATTGTTTTAAGTAGATACACCCATATACTATGACTGTTACAAAAATAACCATACGGCTGTTGATGGCTTAAAATGTCCCTTAGAACTGAGGAGATGGTTCTGTGATAAAAGTGCTCAGTACCCAAGCATGAGGACAAGCATTCAGACCCCCAGAGGCCATACAAAGCTGGATGTGGTACAATCACCCAGCATACTGTGGTGACATAGGAGGCAGAGGTAGGAGGGTCTCCCAAAACTTACAGGCCAGCAAGCCTGGTGTATGCAGCTGTAAACAAAATACCTTGCCTCCAACAAGGTGGGAAGGAAAGACCAACCTCCAAGGCTATCTTCTGAGTAGTAGCGATGAGCCATGGCATGTGCAAACCTGTATTTGCATGCACCCACCAGAGCATGCACACATGCACCAAACACACATTAAAGGGTTCTTTAGATTCTGATGGAAGCTCAAGTACCATATAGCAAACTTATGTGTACTAGTGCTCTGTAGATCACACTTCCATGTTCATTCCTGCCTCGCTGTAACTGCTGATGCTTGTTCTTTGTGGTTGAGCATTCAGGCAGGACAAGAAGTTGAGCCACCTCCCAACACCCCTCCGTAGTAACTTTGACACATTATGTCAGATTCTCGCTCGGCTATCAGCATGGCTGAAAATTAAAGTGATTTCAAACTGACCATCTCAAGAGTAAGGTTCAGAGGTGTGATGTGGTCGATCTTGGAGAGGCTGCTTCAAAATCATTCCCACTTCCAAAATCTGGGATCGGTTATCCAGAGGGCTGGGTTTCATTTCTGAGTCTTCCTAATTGACGGTAGAAATCTCACTTTATCACATGTCCCACAGATTTTAGTCTGAGGGAATTCATCAAAAGGCTATTTCTATAAACACTTTTATTGACTCGTCATTTCTGAATTCATGCAGTTTATGAGTCATTCCTATTTTGAGCAAAAGCAATTACTTGCAAAAGCTGCTGGATAGTTTCTGTCAGGCTTGATTGAACCTTTTCTACCGGAGACAGAGTCGAGAGTTTGTGAACCACTGACTGCTAATATTGGTTCACATGTTACTCACAAACCAGAGTCTCTACCAGTAAAAATAACTCAGAGGCATCAATCCCTTGAATCTGGAAGCCAGTTGACTCCTTTTGACAGATTTCATATGTCTCCTTACCTCGTCCCAGTGTGGCATTGGCCTCATGGGTTATTTATGGGTGGAAGTCGCTCTTTCTTCCTAACATGTTTTAAATATTCTCACCTCCCTTCCTCCCTCCTCCAACCCCCTCTTAAGATGTCTACTCTCTATTTTACCTCTATCATGTTATCAATTTTAATGACATAAAAGTCCTTAAGGACAATGGAGGCCCCAGAACAGCAATGTTTGCAGGAAATTCCAATGAAGAGCTTCAAAAGCATTCTTAGCATCCCTTTTTGGGTTGGTTTGTTTTGTTTTATGTGTGTGTGCATGGTTTGCCTGAAAGCATAGATGTCTGTCACATGTATGCCTGGTCCCAAGAAATCAGGAAAGGGCACTGGTTCTCCTGGAATGGGACTGACAGATGGTTGTCAGTCACCATGTAGGTGCTGGGGACCAAGCCCAGGTCCTCTACAGTAGCAGCAAGTGCTCTACTCTCTCAGCCCCATCCTTTTCTGGAAACTCATTTGCGACCAGAAGAAAGGCTAGGCCTTTAGGGACACCTTTGATCACATAATGTAGGAACATGCTGTGGAGGTGAGGGCTCAGAGGAGGGTCCAATAGGGTATTGAACTGAGAGGCAGTGGGGTTGGTGGGGTCCGTAGTGAAACGAGAAGATATGGAATGAGAAAGAAATTAAGATAGGGACACCCAGACCGTGCGTGACCAGGGAAGTGGTCACGTGATCGTGATCAGACAGTGTGATGGAGCCTGTGTGCCACAGGCTGGGTCATCAGAAGTCTCTGAACAATCGTGAGTGAAAGAGTGTCAAAATGACACCATGTCTCAAGAAGAGAATCTGGGGCTGGAGAGATGGCTCAGAGGTTAAGAGCACTGACTGTTCTTCCAGAGGTCCTGAGTTCAGTTCCCAGCAACCACATGGTGGCTCACAACCATCTGTAATGGGATCCGATGCCCTCTTCTGGTGTGACTGAAAACAGCTACATGTAAACAAAAAAAATAAATAAATCTTAAAAGAGAGAGAGAGAGAGAGAGAGAGAGAGAGAGAGAGAGAGAGAATCTGAGAGCACTGAAAGGAATTATTACAAGAAAAGCAAAATGGGAGAAAATTATGGAAGTGAACTAAGAAAAGTAAATAAATAAAATAATTTTAAAAACAAACAAAAAAGACACACCCCACCCCCAAAGAATAAAACGTACATAGTGGAGTGTGCAGGTGGGGTGGGGGGGAGTAAGGCTACCACCGGAGGAACACCAGGGGGCGCCATTGCAGCTCATTTGCTGCCTATGAGTCTACTGTGCTCTGTGCTTTGTGTGGATTTATTTGAGAGAATGACTGTTTTGTCCTAAGTCGGTAGTTTCTTCACATTCGAAACCACATTTAACTTGCCCATTCCCAACTTTGCAGACCCCTCCAGGAAATTCTCCCTGACTCTCCGATTTAAAGGTCTATGTAATTTTTAATCTTTTATTTGAGCCTCAATTTCCAGAGATTTCATTTACATGTTTTCTCCTAATTAAGCCCTGGGATCTTGACCTAAGCCATATGATATGATTAACAGGGGACTTCAGGAATATTTTGGAAGGCAGAAATAAGAAGAGACTATGAAAATCTCAAGGCAGCTGTGTTCTAGCCCAGGTATTGAAGAAGTAAGAAGAAAATCAAGTTCTACAACGGTAAACATTGTGGACAAGACAGGTGTGGTGAAAACAGGAAACAGGAAACAGGTTTTGAGGTTGCTTGTATTTGGGTATCTTTAGAGAGAAAGAATAACAGGGACAACTCCACTGGGCATGGGGAGGCACAACAGGGACTTCAGCTGGAATCCAGGAGCCAAGATGGCCTTTCAGATGGTCCCAGTGAAGTTCCCAGGGCTTTCTTACACCTCCACCAAGCTGCCATTAAACTTCCTGACACAGATGCCATTAAACTTCCTGACACTGGGCAGGAATTTAGCTGTGACTCTCTGACTTCAGTTCTTCAGGGGATCAAAGCACCATGCACAGTATCTGTTCACATCAGTATAGTGTGTGTATGTGTGTGTGTGTGTGTGTGTGTGTGTGTGTGTGTGTGTGCACATATATGCACCTAAACAAGACCTGAGCAAGTACAGTACCAATAGACATAATAACATGAGAGAGACATCTCATAGGACTCTGCCCCTAGACATGAAACTATAGACAGCTAAGAAATGCTGAGAGTAGGAGACATCCAAGAAAACGGTCAGTGTTGCATTACATTACAGGGGGACAGCCTTAGTTCTTCATGATGGCCATCAATATGGAAGGCATTTTGTAAATGCTCAACGCTAATATGTGCTTGGGGCACATTTGACGTCAATGTATAATAAATTCGTGTTATTTTACATCTATCTTCTTTTTTGTGATGCCTTCTTCAAACAGAAGTCCAGTCTGACTTTCCTACTTTGGTCTAAACAGAGGCTGTGGGCTGCCATCACTGGCCAAGAAATCAAATATGGCGCCGAGAAGTTGACCCTTTAAGTCCTTTTGCCTGGGCCAAGATTAGTAGAGTAGCAGGCAGGAAGCCTCACAAGGAAGCGGAGTGTCCGGCCCCCCCACCCCCGGCTGTGGTGGGATCCAGGCAGAGTTGCTGTTTGTGTTGTCCCTGGATGGCCAAAGTGAAAACACCTCTGATGAGTCTGTCCGTTCAGCAGGGGAATTTTAAAGTCAAAATCCCCTGGGAGATGAATGGAGAGTTCAATAGGCTACAGCTCAGAAGGAAAGATCATCTTAGGGGAAGTAGGAAGAACCACATAGGGATGAGAGGAAAGATTGCAGCTGTTTAAAATGTCTCACCCACGTGAGGGGAGAAGAGAAACCTGCAGGACAGTATTAGGGACCAGAGACCAGGGGTTCTGTGAGAAATCCCTAATCCTCCAATCTCTGTTTAGACTCTTTTTATTACCATATCCAGCACTCTTGGATGAAAATGGCCCTGTGTCCTTGGTGAGAACACTTTAAGCAGGACACGGACATGTGAACCCGTGTCTCTTTTATTCATGCATGCAGTGGACATTCCTTAGCTATGTTCCTCATCAAGGAGCATAACAGACAAAATGAGGAAGAATCCGTGTCTGCCCGCCGGGGGCTCACAGTCAGGGAGGGAATAGAATGGTGTAGGGAAGGGAAAAGCAGGGCATGGGGTTGGGGACACAAACACGGTCCCTACGCACCATGAGAGGGCAGGGGCTTCCTGAAGGAGGTCTGTAGGACCCTGCAAGATTGGAAATAGACAAATCCAGTAATTTCCCCCCTTTCACTGTGGCAAATCTCTCTGCTTGGGTCTCTATGTGCTATGAATGTGTACTATTTCCCATGAAGATATTATCTACTGTAAATGAGCTAACATCCTAAATACTTCATCATTTCTGCTGTGTTTTAGAGGGACATTTTACGGTATATCCTGTTGCTGTTAATTATAGAAAACACACCGAGTCTGAAGTACCTCTGTCCTGCAGTACCACCTTACTCTCCGAATGAATCTAAGAATGGAGACTGTATTGTTTGGATGGACAATCTCTTCTGAAAACAGTGGCACACATGTTGTATTTCCCAGCCACTGTGTGTACTTTTTCTTCTGTGTGCTCACAATCTTTCAATAGCTCATTAGGCCATGAATCCTGAAGGTAGTTATCTACTGGTAAATGTGCTAACCCATGACATCAGAGCCCTCATGAGCCAGCCTCTTCCCAGATGCCCCACCTGAATACAGCTACACTAGGGCCAACCTTTCAACGGGTGAGCTGGGAGGGACATTTTATATCCAAACCACACCAATGACACCTTGTCTCTGCTCTCTCATCTAGGTATAGGCACATGTATTCACGTCGGTGTGTATGCAGGTGTATGTGTGTTCTCGTGAGTGTGGAATCTGAGTGTCATTCCTCGGTCACCATCCACTTGGTTCGTTGAGACCAAGTATCTTGGGGCTTGTTGATTCTGCCAGGCTGACTGGCCAATGAAGCACAAGGAACCTCCTTTCTCCACCTCCCCAATACTGGGATTAGATAACATCACACCCAGCTTCATGTTTTTTATTGGTTGCTGAGGATTGAACTCAGTACCCATAGCAACCCTCAGCACTTGTGGTTACATGGCAACTCTACCAACTGAGCTGCCTCCCCTGTCCACTTTCCTGTGTCTATGATTAGAAACAAACCTTTTGAATGTTGGGTCTGGTGTTTGGGTAAGGGGAGGTGTCACCTAAGGTGACTTATTATCTTGTGACTGAGGTGGCCAGTAATATTGATCTGGCCAAGTTTTCTGTGCGTTGCCCCTGGAATGAGTTCTATTTAGGTGATCACTGAAGAGAAGGAAAATCCCCACCTGGGGGCTACAGGATGGTAACTAGTGTGGCACGATCCGTGTTCCTGTGAAGGGGACCTCGGTGTTCCTTCTCATCAATGACATGCTTGTCCAAAGGACAGGCTCTCGAGAGGCAAATGTTCAGCTTTTGTGGGTTTGTGTAGCATAAACTCCCCGTCATCTTTACCTGTGGCCAAGACAATCACTCAGCTCTGCCTCTGGCTTTTTCAGGTCCCCAGGCAGCCAAGGGCCAGCGCTTCTGAAATGACTTCTTTGGAGAAAATCCAGAGCTGAGCTCAGGCTGCATTTCTGTCCTCTTGGCTGCGAGTGGCAGATCTTTCACTAAACAAGAAGTATAAGATTAGCTCTTAGAGGGACGTGGGTAAATAGAGCTCCTATGAGCTTCCCAGAGAGCTTGCTGAAAGCTGGAAAGGCCCCCCTGTTGAAGGCAGGCTGGGAATGGTACTAAGGGGTTAAAAAGAATCGATCCTGAGAGAGACTTTTCAGTGTTTTCTGTGGAGTGCGCCGTGCCTGCTAGAAGCAGTGGGAAATGGCTTTGGGTTCAGAATGAAGGATTTCTCAGTTGAGCTGTATCTCCCTCCACTCAGGGCAGAGAGGGGGTGTTTGAAAAAGTCTCATCTCCTGGCTCAGAGAGGCAGAATTTTAATTTAAAATACAATGGAAGGCAAGTGGGAACTACAAGCATACTGCACACCTGGTTCTAAGACAGTATTTTAGAGGAGACCACACCAAGATAACCAGACAGATATTCAGTAGGGCCTTTGAATATCCCGGATTCTCCCCCCCCCCCCACACGGGGCGTTTTGTAACTGTGGCCCCCTTTAACATTGTGTGACAACCCTGTGTGTTTTTCATCCCCATAGTAAGTGTGAGGAGGCCCGGGATAAAAACAACTCAAGGCTGCAGAGGAGCCAAGAAGCAGGAAGCGTGATTTGAGCTGAGGTGTACCAGGCCTAGCCCCACTGCAGTGGCGATCGGAGTGCACTCATGATCCCCCAGCAGTCCTGTTTAAACGCAGCCTCTTTCCGAGCACATCGCCGAAGGCCCTGTGCTCCACATCAGTCACAGGCAGCGAGGTGACACTGCCACTGTTTCCACCGACCCTCAGGTGACACACGGACTGAGGAAAACTGATACACAGGAAAAGATGACCATCGATCTTGGTAAAGTTTCTCAGATGTCTCAGAGACGCTGTTTGATGGCTCTGTTTGATGGCTCTCAAGTTTAATGGTTCTGTATCTCTGGGCTGGTGGCTGGTTTTATGTCAGCTCAACACAAACTAGAGTCATCTGAAAAGAGGGAATCTATTGAGAAAAATGCCTCCATCAGATCCAGCTATAAGGATTTTTCTTAGTAAGTGATTGGTATGGGAGGGCCCAGCCCATTGTGGGTGGTGCCATCCCTGGCCCCGCCCATTGTGGGTGGTGCTATCCCTGGGCTGGTGGCCCTGGGCTCTATAAGAAAGCAGGCTGAGCAAGCCATAGTGAGCAAGCCGGTAAGCAGCACCCCTCCATGGCCTCCGTGTCAGCTCCTGCCCCCGGATTTCAGCTCTTGAGTTCCTGTCTCCGCCTTCAGTGATGGACTGCAATGTGAAAGTATAAGCCAAATACCCCACCCTCACCTCTGCAACTTGCTTTTCGGTCATGATGTTTCCTTGCAGCAATAGAAACCCTAACCAGGACAGCCTGAGAAATCTAAGAAAGAGTTGTCCACGAGGTGGGACAATGGTGATGGACATGTAGGTGGCCCTCCAGTCATTCTGCCCATAGGTACTGAGTTTGCATTGAGCAGGAGGTCATCCTTAGCCTCTGAATGAGAAGCCAAGTAAAGCCTTTTTGTATCTAATACAGTGAGTCTAAACCAAAACAGTCACCCCAAGATGTGGACTCGTGTTTGTCTTACAGCTCTCCTGGCCCTAAGAAGACTCTGAGGTGCCCTTCTCCGTTAGCCTCTCTGTTCAGCCTGACCCCAGTCTGGTCCATTGGGAGTAACAGTGGAACTGCCCCTGGCAGAAAGGTTTCTGCCAGGGAAGGAGGGTCCAGAGCTGGTTGTGAAATCGTTGAGAGGCCCGGCCCCATCAGCCTGAAGCAGGACAGTTGACTGGTCTTGTGTCTCTGGGCCCCAGCTCAGGCTTAGTGGGAACTGTGACAAATAATTCCTTGACCAAAGGAGAGCATCCTGGTGGGTAGAGATGAGCATTTTCTGAAAGACGCCACCGAAAGACCTGAACACCCAGTGCCTTCCCCAGCTACCCCCCTACCTGTACCTTACTGCAGTCTTTCTGGTCACACTCAAAGTCCTCCCTCTTCAGTTGCCCTTGCACATGGTTTAGTGTCTTCTCAGCCCTGATCACTTGTTTGCTATTTTGTTTATCTTTCTTCCATTTTGTTCATGGGGGAAGGGTGCACTTTTCTGTTTACACACATCTGTGGATGCCTGTACTTTTGTGTTTGTGTGCATGTGGAGGCCAGAGGTTGATGTTGGTAATCGTCTTCATCATTCTAGTACCTCATTCTTTGAGGCAGCGTCTCTCAGTGACATCCAGAATCACCAATGTGGCTATAGTCTCCCAGGCCAGCTCTGAAGATCCTGTCTCTACCTCCCAAGGCTAAATTTATGGGTGGACCACTATGTCCAGCTGGCCTTCAAGTGGGCTTCTGGTGGTTCAAACTCTGGTCTTCATACTTCTGTGGCAAGTGTTTTAGCTGCTGGGTTATCTCCCTAGCCATTTCTGAGGCAGGGTCTCATGTAGGTCTGCCTCTCCTCAAAGGGAGCATGTCTTTAAGGATGACCTCAGATCTCCCTGCCTCCACTTCTGGGTGCTAGAGTCATGTGGTGTGGTTCTTCGGTCCATCGCTTATCCATTGGTCAGAGCTGGAGACATGACACATTGCATGATTTGTAGATTTCCCAACCCCCTCCATTCCTTTGTGACATTGATTGACACGCGTTCTTCCCCTCTAGATCCACCCTCATGCCATATCCTAAGCCTGCAGTTTCCAGCCTCCCTGTAAACTTCTCATTGGTGTTTTATGTGCCCTGTTCCCTTCGGGCCTGCTGACCACACAGCCTCGGTACTTTCTGACTCACTTCATCCGCGCTTTGCCCACACAACAGGGTAGGAACATCTGGGCTCTTGGATCCTTGGAGGCACCTTTGCACCCAAGGCTCATGTGGCCAGGTGTCCTGCATGTTCCTAGAGGGGTCTCTGTCCACCCTTGGCCAGCTTTCTCTCTCCTGCCTCAAGTTTAAATGTCTGGATATTTTCCACTTTCCGGGTCTCGGACATATGTGTCTTTGAAAGCTGGCTTCACTTCTATTACTGTCTTCCTGTTATTTAATTGTGTGCTATCTAACTATACTCTAAAGCACCCCCATTATAAAACAGAATCTAAACAGACCAAAACCAAATAAACAGATCAATCACCTTTAGTCAATGCTCACTGTCTTGAATGGAGGCTTCAGACGAACTCTTCTTAGGGGAAGGGACGGCCACATGGCTGTTTGCAGGGAGGGGAAGCAGGCGTGTTAAGTTGGCTTGGAGCACCGCTCTGTCTTGTCACGGCACTGCCTTTGATCTTTAATTTGAGCCATTCTAGGAAGGGTTCTGTGCACTCTGAAAACACTCTGTGTGATTAAAAAATGTGCACTGCATCAGCCAAAACATTTGTTTATATTTTACCCGCAATTTCAGGGTTCTTGTTTCTTGTCATGCTTTCCCTGGGAACTTTCTTTGTGTAATTAAAGAGGTGCAAGTGCTCTGAACATGACTGTGCAGGAGAATGTGAAGCTGGGGTCCCTGGTCAGAAGACCAGAGAGATGCCCTCTCAAGCATGGAGTCCACAAGACATGACTAATTGACCTCCAAGTGTAAAGGCCATAGGACATGACTAGTAGACCTCCACTGCATTGCTTGAAGATGGTCACAGAAGGCTGGGAATGTAGCTCAGTGGTATTCACCTTTCTTTGCATGCACAAGGCCCTGAGAAAGAAAGACAGACAGAAAGAAAGAAAGGAAAGAAGAAAGAAAGAAAGAAAGAAAGAAAGAAAGAAAGAAAGAAAGAAAGAAAGAAAGCAAGAAAAAAAGAAAGAAAGAAAAAGGATGGTAACCTAGGATACCAAGACAAGAAAGAGCTTCACAAAGACAGGTCCTCTAAGCATAGCCCTAGTATCCCTTGGGAAACTGAACTCATAATGGGCATCCCCATTTCTAATAGTAATTTCTCCATAGTAACATTCCCCTTAGCCACAGAGATGCCCTATGCACTGCAGAATGTTCATCAGCATCCACAGCCTCTGTCCACCAGATGCCAATAACATTTCCTCCCTTGCTGCTATTTCATATATAATCAAACTTATCTCTAGATGTTTCCAAATGTGGCCTGGGGTGTTTGAAATTCCTCCAGTTAAGATGGCTTCTGCCACTTTAGTTTCACTAACTAGGGAGAAGGAAAGGAAAAGGAAAAGAAAAAGGAAAGGGAAAAAGAAGAGAAAAAGGAAGGGAAGGGAAGGGAAGGGAAGGGAAGGGAAGGGAAGGGGAAGGGTAGACAAGACAGACTTACCAATAAATGCATCACTTTTCCTGGCCTTGCTTAGTGTCTGGTAGAGCTCATGAGATGAAGAAGGCCTGTGCCATTTTTTTCCTTCTAGGGTACCAGAAAGGAAGAGGAGTGGGGACCAGATTGCCAGCTTGATACAAACCTAGAGTCCCCTGGGAAAGGGGAACCTCAGTTGAGAAATTGCTTTCATCAGATTGACCCATGGACATGTCTGTGAGGCATTTCTCTTTATTGTTAATTGGTGTAGGAGGGTCCAGCTCACTGTGGGTGGTTCCATCCCTAGGCAGGTGGACCTGAACTAACTGGTAAGCAGGACTCCTTCATGGTGGCTGTTTCAGTTTCTGCTTGTAGGCTCCTGTCTTGAGCTGCTCTGACTTTCACTCCATGGTGGAGGGGAACCTGTAAAATGATAGAAACCATTTTCTCCCCGGGTTGCTTTTACTCTTGATGTTTATCACAGCAGCAGAAAGCAAAGAACATCCAGTCTGAACGAGGAGGGTCCCTAAAGGGGAAGAAAGGGTCTTAGGCACTGAGACTGTGAGGCTTCTGGAAATTTAAAAAACAAAACAAAACATGCAGAGATAGGCCCTGTGGTGTAGCAGTCAACCCTATTCAGTGCCCACAATTCTAGTCAACTGGGAGACAGGAATGCTTCAGTCAGTGTCAGTTGGCGGCAGCCCAGTTGGTAAAGTGCTTGCCTTGTAAGGAGGAGAACCTGAGCTCAGTTCCTAGGACTCATGTAAAAAAATCTTGGCACAGTGATGTGAACTTGCAATCCCAGCTCGGGAGGGGTGGAGACATGTGAATCCCCAGGGCCGGCCTAGTGTAATCAGCAAGTTGCCGGTCATGGAGAGACCTTGTCTCAAACAACAAGGTGTGAGAGATGACTCTCCCTCCCCCCCCCCCCCTCTCTCTCTCATACACACAAACACACACACAGAGTATAGGTTTAGGCATCTTGCGACACTGTTTTCCTCTGTGATGGATAAGATTCATCCTTAAGAGAGAAGCCAAGCTGTAGGATACTTCAGCTTCCAATCACAGCACCCAGTACCCCGAGCCGTGTGACCACTTCACACTGTAATTCCTCCTATCATAGGGAGATGACATGTTTAGCTTCTAGACGTATGTCCTATCAACTAAACTAGCTTAGGGAAATGAGCGACTTGACCCAACTGGGCCTCGGTTTCCCCATCTGCCAAGTGAGTCATCATCAGACCACCTCTGAGCTGGGGAAAGGATTGAGTAAGATAACCCAGCAAGCCCTGGTGTGGGGGGACTCGAGGGACATCAGCTCCTATTGCTAGCTATCCTTGGGCCCCTATGTGAGGGCTCAAGAAGTCCCACTGTGTTCCCTGGAAATGATTTCTGCCTCCCCTTCCCACCTCTGTTGGCATTGCCAGAGCTTTGGGCCACCTTCCTATAATGTCTCCCATTCTCTGCCACTCTACTGACCTTTGTCCAGGTGCCTCTGGAGCCATTGACTGCTCGTGACCATTTCCTGAGGTTTTCTGCAACCAACAGGCTTAAAGCCAAATGCCATATGGTCAGAATAGAATCCTTAGGCAACCCTGGTCCCCCCCCCCCCCCCCGCCTCGCGCATGCTGGAATCGTTAGCTGTGGTTCCCATGACCAGAGTGCTAACTGGCTTTCCATGCCTGGGTTCTGAATGCCTATCTGTTTGCAAGCCACTCTCAGTGTTGGTCAAATGCACTTCCCTGTCCACAGTTTATGTGTTTTGGACCAAAATGATGCACACTTCCCCCTGGTATGTTTTAAATTCATTTAGTTTTCCCAGTGAGCACTAGGCGTGGTTTGGAAGCTTTGCCTGCCCATGATTAACTTCTCTCCTGCAAATCATGCTGGACCTTCATTTATACTAACAAGACAACTTCACAGGCAGCTACCACCTGAGTCCCCCCCCCCCCAAAACACAGATGATAAAGGCTAGTTTGTGAGTGAGGGGAGGTTGAAATCAAGGTCCTTTCTGCTCTTGTCTGAGCCTGTCCCTGCCACCACAAGCCCACAAACAACAAGCTGTGTGTGAGAAAATTGTCCTGCACAGTTGTTTTATTCTGGTCTCCACAGTTTGACATCTTACTTGAAGCTTGCCTTTTATGTGAAAGTGACGTTAGGATAGGAAAGAAGGGGAAGCAGAAAAGGAGAGAGGTAAAGGACAGGTAGTCTCAAGGGGACCACTCTGTTGGGAAAGGGCCTGCTGTGCAAGCCTGAGGACGTGGGTTCAAATCCAACCTAAAAGCTGAGCAAGATAGACCTACACTGGAAGGTTGGATTCGTGTGGAGGGGACAAGGCCAAACAAATGCTTGCAGCTCGCTGGCCTCTCAGCCTGGCCCAATCAATGAGCTCCAGGTGCAGTGGGAGAGCCTTCCAAAATACAAGATGAAGAGAGAAACCCAAGACGACAGCTGATAGTGACTTCCAGCACAAACATGTGCCCACACCCACATGAGCTCGCGCACACACACACACACACACACACGCACACACACACGCATGTGCACATTAGCACATGCATGCATACATACACAAACAAACTGCTTCAAAATCAAGCTCTTAGGGACTTCTGGGTCTTGGTTAACCGTCAGCAGGCAAATGCTCCCAGAAATATTTTCCTGGTGACTCTCGGCTCTTGCTGCTCCACCATCATGAACTCTGACCCTCTAGAGCCCTAAGCCTAATTAAGCCCTTTCTTTTATAAGCTGCCTTGGCCATGGTCTTTTATCACAGTGGTAGAAAACTAACTAAGACAGCAGTCTTTTTAAGAGATGTTTTAAATGCATTTTAATTTTAATTAACATGTAGCAATTGTCAATATGTATAGAGTGTAGTGTGACATCAAGATACATGAAGACTATGATCTTGTCTGTCACTTCAGGTGTGCGCCATTTCTGCATTGTAGGAACATTTGAAACAGTCTCTCTCCCCGTCTCTCTGTCTCTTTATCTCTGTCTCTCTTTCTCTGTCTCTCTCTGTCTCTCTGTCTCTGTCTCTCTCTCTCTGTCTCTCTCTGTATGTGTGTGTGTGTGTGTGCACGTGTGTGTATGTCCTAGCTATTTGAACATTTAGAATCCATTATGTTAACGGTAGTTAGCCTACCATGCTGCAGAACAAGTTGCTCTTTTCAGAGCTAGAGAGATGGGTCAGTGGTTCAGAGCACTTGCTACTCTTGCAGAAGGCCCAAGTTACTTCCCTAGCACCCCATGGGACAGCTCATAATCTGTAATTCCTGATCCAGGGGTGCCCTCTTCTAACCTCTGCATGGATTCCACTCTCAAGTACACACCTACGTACACTTATGCACATAATTTAAAAATAAAGTATTTTTGAAAAAGAAATTGACCCTCCTATCCAATTGCATTTGTGTGTAATTACCCATCCTTTTTCCAACCTCTCTTTCTCCCCATTTCTCCCCATCCAGGCTCTGGTAACTACTCTTCTGCTCCTTCTTTCTCTGAGATTAATTTTAGTTCCTGTGTTTAAGTGAGAGCATGTGGCATTTGTCAGCGGGGTTTTCTCTGAGAGGACAAGTTCTGCTTCCTTGGCCATATGGCTTTGTGGGTTCTTGTGTAACCATCTTCTACCTGTTGCCAGTCCCCGAGGGGTTCTAATAAGCCATGCTCTGCAACTGATGCTGAAATGGATGTGCTGTGTCTCCCAGGCTTGCCAGTGAGTAGCTGGAAGGCAGAGAGGCATGGTGGGCGGGACTATCGATAAGTACTTCCCGTCCCAGCTCCGCTGGCTACCTGTTCCCTCACTTGAGAAATGTCATCCCTTGGCTCTTCCACGCAAGATTAACTTTTGTCATCTGTCAAGAAAGGACCCAGAGGAAACACCTCATTGTGTTGTCCAGAGCATTGAGTAGGACGTGTAAAAGCACCTCACAGAACACCAAAATGCCCAGCCCACGGAAGCTACCACAGTGATGAAGATGAGTTGGTAGTTCTCTTTGAGAGCAGATTTTGTGTGTGTGTGTGGGGGGGGGGTGTGTGTTGTGTGTGTGTGTGTGGTGTATGGTATGTATGTATGTATGTATGTATGTATGTATGTGTGTGTGTGTGTGTGTGTGTGTGTTGTGGAGTGTGTGAAATGTTCGTGCAACTGGGAGCCAGAGGTGAACGTCACAGGATTTCCTCAAGTACTTTCTAGCTTATGTTTTAGAGACAGGCTCTGTTACCGCATCAGGAAACCCTGACTGGCTAAATTGGATGGCCTGTGAGCTTCAGGGACTTATCCATCTCTGCCTCTTCTGTGCTGAGATTGCAGAGGTGTGCAGCCCAGCCTGGCTTTTTTTATGTGGGTTCTGGACATCTGAACTCAGGTCTTCATGCTTGGCAGGCACTTAACCCAATAAGCCCTCTCCTAAGTCGCTGGCTAAGTAATATTCTTAAATCTCCGTGTGATTTAAAAAGGATCCTACTCAAAATCTTAGACCAGAGACCCTGATTAGAGAGGGAACTTAGGAGCAACCGTCCTTAATGATGAGACAGACAGGGACATGTGGGAGGAAGGTCTACCAAAGTGATACACTAAAACTCACTTCAGAGGTCAGAGGAGAGCCTTGGAGGAGAACACTGAGGAACTGCCATGCCTGGAGCAGCAGCAGGGTGGAAGAGAGCATCCCATGCAAACTGGGCGTCCCATGTGGGGTCTCTCTTGTGGACACCCCGTCTTACTTGAATCCCTCCATTTTTTCTTTTCCTCGCCTTTAAGGACCTCTGCACAGCACCACACATGAAAACCATCCTAAAGGCTGTCTGCTGGGCTAGGCTTTGCTCACCCCTGTGCACAAAAGCCCAGCTCCATTAAGATGGTCAGATACCTCCTGCCGTCTCGTGTCCTTGTGCTGAAAGCATTCAGTGCTATTTAAAGCCCCCTTTTTACAGAAATATGCTTTGGTCACATTTGTGTGCAGCCCATTAATTAAGGCCAGATTTGAAGCTCTCTGAACTGTCACTCCTATTAGCAGACAGTGGGTAATAGGGGGCTTCATTTTTCCAAGAGATAATTTGGACATGGAAGAAAAGCCAAGAGATCCTTGAACCCCCACAACACTTACCTTGACTTCCAGGCCTATTATGAGAAATCTTTTTAGATAGAAGGAGACAAAAAGACTCTTTTATGGAAGGTATCAACATTTTCTGCCAAACACGAGATTTATTGGGTGGGAATATGGACAGACAAACACACACACACACACACACACACACACACACACACACACACACACACACCTTGTCTGGGGCACCTTGGAAAGTGAAAAATCAATCTGAGGAAAGTAATCATGAGAGAAGCTAGTTTTGCCATAAGAGAAGATAGTTTTGAAGATAACAGCTTGGCCTTCTGTGGGATTAAAAATAGATCAGTTACAAAGACACTCAACTAGAAATCATAAGAATTGAAGGTATTTTCTCTTCTGTCTTTCTCTATGGGAAACCCGTGGTGTTTGATTGGAAAACGTGGACTAGTTATCAATAGATGATTTAGTTAATAGCAAGTTAATGGGATGCCTACATCACATCCCTCTTATGGCTCAGAGATCACCAAGGAGGAGAGGGAGGGAGGTCGGAAGAACCAGCTGCAGTGATGGCTGTCATGGCTGTCCTGAAACCGTTTCCGGGGTTCACTATGACAGAGTAGTCGCACGTAGGAACTGACAGGAGCTGTGACTACATGCACAAGACTTGTGCAGGATGGAACCAGAAAACATCCCAGCATAGGAGGGGAAGGTGGCAGGGAAGCCTCAGCCCTAGCTGAAAAACATTGGCATTTGGGATTCAGATCAGGGCTTTTGACTGTGACCTCAGCTGCCCCCCCTCTACTAAACCTGTAGTAAGTAGTTTCACCATGGTTGATCGTCAGTAAATTCCTGTCCTCCTTACTATTGGTTTACCATGTGCCCAGAAGCACCCCTAGTGACCTTTCTGTGTAGAGAGAACAGCCCCAAGTGACGGGAGACATCACTCATGGAAAGTGAATCTTTGACTCTTCTCTGTGCTGTGATTGGCTCTGTACTGTTTATTCCAGGAGAGATGCTTCCCCCGTTGTCCCTCTGTACAGCCTGCCCTCCAGTCTTCAAAGTACTCCAGATCTCTAGCTGGCCGGCCGTCCAAGGCAGCCGTTGTTTAAGTTAGGAACAGATAAAAGTTGTTTGTATCTCTTTGAATTCACTATGCTCACTTTCACTTGGCTTCAAATAAAGCGTAATAGCATTGAGTTCCTCCCATTCGTCGATGCTTTATATAAGCCAAGAGACCCATTACTGTCAGGAAACTGAGAAAATTTAGAATATACCTTTATTAATTACCGCCGCTGGTTAATTATCACCTGAACAAAGCACTTGCTGCTAAAGTATAAAGACAGTGGGTCGTTCTCAGAATGTCTGTGTTTGCAGAGGTCTATACTCCTGGGATAAAATGGTCCGAAAGCTGCTGCAGCCTTGGACATTAGCTTCTCCCCATCTGGAATCAGGGACCTCGGAGCATACGTTAATGGCTACGAGGAAGTGATCAGCTTAAGTGGCAGGTGACATCAGGAAGTCTTCTGAGCCCAAGGAAAGGCATGCTGACGGCAGCACCTTGGAAAGATAAATCTCACATGCACACGCTGGATAGATTACCTCAAACCATGAGGCTTTGCCCGGCTGATGCATCCACATCTGGGGGCATGATTTAAAAGCTCATAAATATGGTTAGGATTTGAAGGAAGGGACTGGAGAAAATTAAGAATGTCAAGGTTCCGTCGAGGAAGGTGAAGGATCGGTGTTTACCCAACTGGTTAACATGTCCCAGATATTGGTTGTCACAAGTTTGGATCCTTGGCATGATCACTGGGAAGCACACGCAGGAAGATGTCATGTCTGCCATTACCCTGCCTTTTGGGTCAGAGTTACAAAAGAAGGGAAATAATCAGCCAGTCTGAGTGTTAGTCATCTGGCTACCACCTGCATTATTGTGATGGAACACATTGACTTTGCCAGATAGCCCTGTTCTTAGCCATCCTTCGAGAGATGTATGAAGAAAGGAGCCTTCGTGTTTAAATATCACAACCACATGCCTTCCTTCTGAGGATGCATGAAGTGCAATGTCTTTATTACCTGGTGGAAGAAATGTCCATGGTGGGTGTGTGTATGGCTGAAAGAGAAAGCTCTTGGAGTGGGCCGTAATACTGCCCAAGAAACCTGGTGTCTTTCCTTGAGTCATAAATATTAACTGGAAGTTTCTACTCCCAGAAAGACAAATGAGAAAGCTAGCCACAAGTTCAGTGAGAACTTTTGAGGCCTGTGAAATTCAGCATAGGAGGAAGGGTTCTGTGTGACACTCGTCTCATCGAAAGAGTGACAGGTGTGACAGAGGTTTTCACAGGAGCTGTAAGATGGAGAAGCTATCAAAGAGGCTGCTACGTTATAGTCAGTGCCCATGTGAGAGGAGGCCTTGGGCTAGGAGCTGAGCCAATATGGAAGGGTCTTCGGGAAACAGCCCAAGAAATATGAACAAGTACATGTGCCCCTTGTCCAACCAGCAACCAGGCTTTATCCTTGCTGGGGAAGAATTTCCGCTGCCCTAAGGTCTGTCCAACAAGCAGAGAAGGAGCCCAGGCTCCTGAGCCTTAAGGCCCTGACTTGTACCTCACAGTTACCTCCCCTGTGCGTCCTGTGACATAAAACCTCAATGAACTTTACTACAAGTAAGAATAATGGTTCCTACATCTCAAAATTCTTGAGAGAACTCAAAAGGGTGCATCTGAGATTTTGAGAACATGGTGGGTGCTCCAGTCGAGAACTGTCACATAGATCCCTGCGACTTCCTGCCACCCAGTTTTCCAAGGGATGCTTGTGTCTATCTCTGCATGTTTCCCATCTTCGGTTCTTCTAAAGGCTGAGGTCCAGCACGCCTGAGCCACAGGCTCCCTCTGACTACTTCCCTGGCTGCTCTTAAGCCAGCATGGTCTCTGTTCTCTGACTGAAAACTTTATCATAGCTGGCCTCCAAGAAAAATTGTGAATTTCACACTTAAAACCATATTTAAAAAAAAAAAAAAAAACAGAAATAAACACTAAAGAAATATCTTTGTTGGCAAAGTGCCTGGCGTGAGTTAAGACCCTTAGCACCAACAATAAAACCTAGGCATGGTGGTGCAGGGTGGTAACCTCACGCAGCCAACACAGCCAACTGCTGAGCTCCCGATACACAGAGAGAACCTGTCTTAACAGGCAAGGCAAAGGGGCTGCAGGGATACTGATTCAGTAGTTAAGAGCACTGGTTGCTCTTCTAAAGGACCTGGGTTCAATTCCCAGCAACCACATGGTGGCTCACAACTGTCTGTAGCTCCAGGATACTGACACTCTCTTCCAGCCTCTGTTAGCACAGTTCACACGTGGTGTACAGACAGACACGTGTGCAAAACACCCATATACATAAAAATAAAAAAGTAATTTAAAAGGCAAGATGAAGAAGGGTGAAGGAAGACATTCGGCATCAACGTCTGGGTTCCACTGGCTCACACATGTGCACAAGAGCCTGCGTGCACAGACATGACACATGTACATATAAAAAATGATGATGTTATAAGAAGTCTTTCTGGAGGGGAAGATCACATAATTATAATCTAAAAAAGTCACAGAAGTAATTTTATTTAAATCTTCAGAAGTCTTGTTCACAGAACATTATCGAAATGTAAATCAGCCCCTGTGACATCTGTGCAGTCATTCTGGCCGAAAAGCCCACCTGAGAACTGTGTGCGAGCAAAAGTGGAATTTCAGGGGACTGTAAAGGTAGACCAGCCCTCCTCGGGTGCAGAGGTGTGTGTGTCTTGTGCAGGATAAACAGCCAGATTCCCCATGAGCTGAGTTCTGAGTGGATCCCAGGGAACCTCCCAAGCACAGGGCAGACCCACGTGCTCTTCCTGAGCTCCCTTCCTGCCAATCTGGACAAGCTTCCTGCATGCGCCTGTCGATTGAGCCTCACGGGAGGTCTGTAGATTCTCCTACCACACTGTCCTTTAACAGGCAGCAATGTCACCCACGGCTGTATGTGTTGGGGATGATCTTAGGTGAGCAGGTGGATGGGTACAATCCTAGATGGGGGTTGCAGAGACACTTTGGCAGAACTGGGACTGGGAGGTGTTTTAAGTCTCAGCAGGTGAACTTCAGGTTCAAGGTCAACACCCTCTGCCTCCTCTCCTTCCCACGTGGGGTTTCTCATTAGCTCTCTATTTTACCACCTGCCTTTTCCCTCTGTCCTCCACTTCCAGTTTGGAGAGCAGGCTTTTCTTTATCATGTGTGTTTCCCATGCTGGAGATCAAGCCCAGAGCCTTGCACATACTAGGCAAGTGTTGTACCATTGAGCTGTATCTCTAACCTGACGCCAGTCCTTCGAGTGTGGCCTCACGTCAGGTTAGCCATTCTGTTAGCTTCCTGGCAGACTTTCTGCAGATTCCCAGACCTCAGACTCACATCACCCACCGAACCAGTTCATCCATTCCAAAAGGCATGTCTGCTGCTCATGAGAAGTAGCTGCTGTGTCCGTGTAGATAAAACTGCCCTCACCTGGTCCAAGGATTGTAATTAAGGGTGGAAAGAGGTGGACCATGTGATGGGGGGAAAGGTCAAACCCGAGCTGGAGAAGGAGGACACCAGGTCATGAGAAAGAGGCTGTAGGCAGGAAGCCCTCACCCAGCCAACCTGGAGAAGTCCCTTCACTTCCTGGGGCTTGGTTTCTTTCTGGAGAGATGGGTGAAGGGGTGACTTAGATCCTTGGTGCTTCTGAGGACTGGCTTCTGGGGGGGGGATGAGGTTTCAGACATATCCTCGCTCCACCTTTGCCCCTGTCATAAACATCACAGCCGGAAGGAAACTTTCCAAAGGCATTTTGTTTTCCATTTGAAGCCAAAGAGTGACCATGTTGTTTAGTCTTGACTGGAGAGAGCTGGTTGCCATTCCGATGGCTGGGGTGTCGGTTCAGAAAGAAGAGCACACACTAAACAGAAAGTGACCCAACAGGTCAAATGATCCCAGACCGCAGCAGCTTCGGCCTCCTCGAGTGCCTCCAAGAAAGGAAAAGAATTCTTTCAAGTGGTCTATGGAGAAACCCATGAAGAAGCACAAATCTCCTTAGGTCCAGCTTACTGACCTGACAATGCTCAGAGCAAAGGCCGGTAAAAGCTGATGGCGGATGGCACCAGCAGCAGGAGCAAGCTCTGTTCACTAGTGCCTGAGCTTCCTGAGCAAGTTCCAAAATCTCTCCAAGAGCTGGTCCTCACTAGGGTTGGTTGCTCTGGGAATTCAACACCATGAGGGAAATACTCCCAGAAACACTTTGGGAACACTGACGCTGTCGGCAGGGAGCAACTGAAATGAGTCGCCACAGCTTGGATTTGTGGGATACTTTATGCTTAACAAGCTCCTGCTGGAAGAGTAGTTACTCTCTCTACATTCCCTCAGAACCTCCATATAGTAAGCAACATAGTATGAGTAAAACCCTTAAAAACAAGAGAACATATCCTTGGAGCCAGTGAGCAACTTGCCCAAGACTTTTCATTGAGCATGTGGTACAGCTGAAAAATACACTTTTTTGGTCCAGAAAGCTCTGGGTCATTTCATGTGCCCTTTGGCTATTCCCTGGTAACAAGAAACAACCACATGGAAAGTCACAAAGGTGGCTGACAGTTACAAGATGTGGCTTCCGGCATCCAAAAGGGACAGAGCCACTTTGGCAATTTAGCCCTCAGACCATCAGGGACAATCTGATTCAGGGCTTAGGACCCGGCCTGCAGTCCGACTCCAGCAAGTATGGAAGGTGAAGCAAATCTGTCTAGAAGCCGGATTCAGTTGTCATCTTTTCTTGTGAATAAAGTTCTATTGGGACAGCTTTTGGACTGCAATAGCTCAGCTGAGCCACGATAGCAGGAACCACGTAGCCTAGCTCTGTACAGATCTGCTGACTGTGGAGAAGTACAACACCACTTTGCAGACTTCTGTGCACTCAGGAATCACCTATGGGTGCTGTTGAACTACAGGTTCTGTGTCTAGAGAGGGGCCCAAGGTTTCTTCTAAACATAAAAGTCAGGCATCTAGCCTGCTGGGCCGTGTCTGCACACCGATTAACTAACTAGTAGCTGGAGAAGATGTGGTAGGTTATTGCATCTGTATGTTTGAGACACGTTCTCTTGTAGCCCAGATTCTAGCCTAACTCTGGCTATGTGGTCGATAAGAACCCTGAGCTCCTGATCCTCCTCCTGTCTCCATCTCCTCAGCTCTGGGACTAGACGCCTGCACCGTCGTGCCCAATTTCTATAGGACTGGAATGGAACCCGACGCATGCTAGGCAAGCACACTTCCGGCTCAGCCGCATCCCAGTTCTCAGAGTCAGCTTGTCAGCCCTGATTTCTTTTAAGAAGATCCCCGTTCCGAAGTTAAAATAGTAGCACCTCCAGCCGTACAAACAGCATCCAAGGAAAGAGATGGAGTGAGAAAATGAGCCTGTGTGAACTCGGTGATGGACTGATAGGTGAGAGTGATTGTTGGGGTACACACAGGACCCTGGCTGTAAGACGACTCCATCACATGACCGCCCCACCCCTACCATCTGGGACTTGGATCTGAAGAGCACTGGCGTTCTGGCAGGTCTACTGTGTGCTTCAGGCTTCCTTGTGCCCTCAGCCGCTGGTGGCCACTCTCAGTCCTATTGGGCTTTCCCTCGGCACACTACCCCTGTGCCCGCAGCCTCTGTTCTAAATCTATTCCCAGCATCCCATCCATTTCTGTCCATCCTAATGCCGGCCACCGCGTGCTTCTCAGTCTCTAGGTTCCTCCATTTCCTGAGCACAGCCTGTGTCTGCCAAGCATCATTTGTAAAACGCTTCTCAGTCTACAGCTCTCTGGCCTACCCAGGCCAATCTACCACTCCAACCAACCCACTAGCCAGCCCCCCAGTCCCCAGTGCACCCCAGCCAGTCTGCCATGCCCCAGCCTATCCCCAGGCAGCCTAGCACTCCCAGTCCCGCCCCCAGCCAGTCTTGGAACTCCAAACCTTGTGCTTTCTCATCAGCAGCCTTTTCTCTCAGCATCTAATCCGATGCTGTCAGCTGTTCCTGGAGGTCACCATAAAATGGCATCTAAGAAGACTCGAGATGCTAGAGATCATAACTAATTTGGGAAGATTTTTTTAAAAAAAAAGAATTTCCTAAACATCCTAAAAATAAAAATCCTGATCATTCCACACACATGATTTTTTTTTTTAAAAAAATTCTGTGAGAGAGTTCTAAGAGACAAAGCCATGGCTCACCACCATGGTGGGGTCTTGCACATGGGATAACAATGAATATCCAGTCAGCATGAGGTAAGTTCACCTTTCCTCTCATGTTTCCCAGAGGTCATTCCTGTAAATATTGGGTGACTACGCCTTATTCCTAAACTTGTCATCTAAGCAAGTGCCATTTATACGGCTCATAGGTTCCATCTATGGAGAACAGTGCGCATGTGCATACACATGGGCACACACACACACACACTTGCAGATAGAATGTGCATCACAGGGTGGCGGGGTACAAGTCTGAGTCTCCATCCTTGCCTTCTGGCCTCAGGATGCACATAAACTACTGGGTACCTCTGGTTATGATCCAATCTATGGGCCCAAGCTACTTGTGGTCCAAAGGGTAGAGAGATCTGGCCAGTGTCCGAGCAGCCTCTACCTGAAGCAGGGCTCTCAGCCCAACAAACTCTCTCCCTCTCAGTCAATGGTCCACTTCCGAGCTCAACGCTATAGAGTGCAGGTGGTTTCTCTTTGCTTCTTTATTGTAGAAATTTCTCATTCTGACACCTTGACCGCCTCTGATAGACACATCCATCCAATGCAGGGTTTCCTTGTGCCAGACCCCTTCTGAGACCCTGAGAAATTGCAACACAGTTTTGCCAGATATGTCTAATATCTTTAAACTGAATTCACTGTGTAGGTTTGAAAACTGTAAGTCCATAGGTTTCTATTCTTCTACACAATGAGTGTGAGGACACCTTACTTGTGTATATTATGCTTGTCACTAATCATCCCAAGTCCCCTCCCCCCCCATCTCAGCCCCTGGGAAGTTAAAACATGAGAGCTTACTGTTTGCCATGTAGCTTGGGATGTCTTGGTCTGTAAACGCTGCTGTACTTGGCGCCTACCCAACTGCACCCCACAGGAGTGCCAATCTCCTCCTCTGGTTGAATCAGAGGTTTTACTCTCTGATAGGGTAGGATGGGCCCTGGAATGTGACAGCCATAGGCTTGATTCAAACCAGTTTCCAAATTCAGGTTCTCATGCTTATGTGCCAAGAACTTTAATCAGCTGCGCCCATCTTCCCAGCCCCTTAGATAACAGCTTTTTTGCATTCTGTATAATAATTAAGCCAGATTAGAACGGAGTAAAGAGGACATGGATGATTCAGGATGAAGCAACGTGATCAATTAAGAGCAACTCCTGAGCCTCAATCCGGCCTCATATAGGCCTGTGCCCACCACCTTTAAAACATTCGAAATCCATATTGAAGTGTGTGTGTGGGGGGGGGGGGGTGTCTGTCTTTACACTAAGACCAATGACTGGCAACTTTAGCTTTTAAGAGCCAGATTATAAATATGTTAGTCTTTGTGGACTGGACTGTCTTCGTTACCTCAGTGCCCTACTGTTATAACCCCCAAACAGCCATAAACATCAAGTAAACAAATGGGATGTTTGTGTCCAGGTTGGTCTCTATTTACAAACACAGAGGTTGGGCCCGACTTGGCCTGGAAGCTGTGATTTGCTAACTCAGGTTAGACTCTAAGCAGGATCTGCTTCCCCTTCTTGGCTGCTCTCACTTCACGTTGTCCTCTATTGTGATTAGCTCAGAAAACTTGCTGAATGACCCAGAGGGTCAAGAGTACAAGCACACCTCCAAAAACATTTTAATAATAATAATAATGATAACACAGAGAGATAGAGCCATCCAACACTTCCCAGGGAGCCTGTGTGTTGTCTAACCATTTCCCTGTGTTGGAAGCTAAGGATGGTCCCAATGTTTTTATTATTGATAATAACACTGTGGTGGGCTCTGTCATCCTGAAACTGTTGGCCTCATTTCTTATCATTTCCTTTGCGTAAACTCCTAGAAGAACTCGACGCTTGAAGCAGCAGAGATTGCTAAATTGCTTTCTCCAGAAGGTGATATTCACATGCTGCATTCCTCTCGGTGACATGAGAGAGCTTTATCACATGCAGAAGATTTCTTTCAACAGAATGTCATCCATAAAAGCTTTGGACTCCTTATGTATTTCCACAAACTAGTTCACCATAAAGACAAGAAAACGAGAGTTAGCTCCAAATCATTTTAATATTCTCCCACACCGTGGTAATGGCAGGCTTCTTAAGGCTCCATGTTTTACCTCTCGAGGTCACCTAGCCAGCCAGTTGAGCTTGCCCTGCCTTTCGTGTTCGTGATACACACAGAGAACACCTGCTTCCCATTAGGGAATTGGAAACCACCCCACCCCCACTCTCTGAACGCCTGGCACCACCCTCCCGGCCATGATGGACAGAGCCTCCTCCCTGTAAAATTCACCACCAAATATGTCATCCAGATTGCTCATTTCCCTCAGGAAATCTCATTTAGGTTAATTTTGGCACAAAAATTGAGGGTAATTCTTGAGCAATTTCTCTTGTGACGGCTTGCAACGTGTAAAATTTTCCTATAATGTGTTGCAAAAGAAATCACTGGAAAATACTAAGGACATCTGATAAGTGTCCAATCACCTTTGTAACAGCAAGATACACTTCTTTTGAAAGGCAGTACCTGATGAACAGAGAACTCAGACTAGTGGTAGATGGGTGGGAAGCAGATGTTTGCTCTGGATGTCCTCAGCAGATGCTGTTTGAACAGTGAAAATGAAGACACCGTGTAAGGAGTTGTCTTGGGGTTCGCTGTGCCCTCCCTTTGTCTTTGTAGCCTTTTATGAATTTGTCTGAATGAAGAAGAAAGTATTTCTAATTGAGGAGTGTTATAGAAGAAGGGATGGG
This sequence comes from Micromys minutus, assembly GCF_963924665.1. Taxonomy (NCBI): domain Eukaryota; kingdom Metazoa; phylum Chordata; class Mammalia; order Rodentia; family Muridae; genus Micromys; species Micromys minutus. The sequence continues at coordinate 50,535,944 of NC_137985.1, read as the reverse complement.
TCCTCGGGTTACATGGCAATGAGATTTACTTAAAAATGGATGCTTTTCAGGCATAATTAAATCTATTGAAATGATGGTAACATGCCCCAGCATTCTCTGAGAAGCTGCCATCAAAAGTTCTAGCTCCAGTTTCCTCATTTCCTCATTCCAAAAGCCTGAAGTGGTCAATAAACACTTCAGCATCTTCCCCAGTCACAACTCCAAAAGTACCCAAAAGCCAACTTAGCTGTCATGTGCAAAGAGTCAGGACTCATAAACACAGAGCAAGGACAGGACCAGGGAATTGCAGAGTCCCATGTTCATCTTAAGCATATGATGACACTTCGCTGGGGCCTTGAAAAGAGTTTGGGAATAAGCCACCAGTTCTGACCATCTCCATTAAACATGAGTTGGTCAACATCCTGATTCACAAGCCAGAGTTCCAGCCACTAGTCCCTGATATCTCAGGATGGGATTGTTTCCAGCACCGTGTAGAGAAGTAGCCTGGCTATAATCTCACATTAAATTAGAGACAAAGCCAGGTCTACACCCCTGGCTTTCTTATTCCAAGTTTGTTTGAAACTGCTTTTCCTGCTAGATGGTGGTGTCAAGTGCGCTTAACAATTGCATGACAGTGTTCTTGAGGGGAGATGTCTTAGTTTGATCTCCCTTGCTGTGATTCAACACTCTGACCACAGATGGGAGGGGAGTATTTTTATTTTATATTATACTTCCAGGTCTCAGTCCCTTGTTGAAGGAAATCAGGGCCAGAACTCAAGGCAAGAACCTGTTGCAGAAACCACAGACGAATGTTGCTTGCTGGTATACGCAACAGTTTTGAGCACAGGCTTAAGCTTAACATGTTTTGTATAGCCCAGGAGTTCCTGCTCTAGGAATGGTGACGCTCACAGTGGGCTGGGCCCTCCTACACCTGTTAATGATCAAGAGAATCACTTGTGGACATGGCCACAGCCCATCTGATCTAAGCAAGTCCACAACTGAGGTTCCTTCTCTTGGATGACTCTAGTCTAGGTCAATTTGACAATTAAGGCTAACCAAGACAGGGAGAGTCAGCTGTTCTAAAAAAGAAACATTACACATAGGATAGTATTTCACAGAACCATACCCTCCAAGAAATGTATATAAATAATGGCAAAATTCAAATATAGTCTACTCTTTAGTTATTGGTATAATGCCGATGCCAGTGGTAAACGTGACTTTGACAATGCAGAGTGTGATGTCATCATTAGAGGAATCTGGGTGGAAGGTCAACAAAACTCTCTGTGCTGTTTTTACAACTTCTTGTGAGTCAAAGTATTTCAAAATAAATAAATAGTTCTTACAATAAGAAATTGGTGTAATAGGAAGACGAGCTAAAATATTTATTCATTTGCTACATGTAGAGAATTATGTTCAAACAGCCAGTGTGGGAGAGATGTATCATGTGATTAGTCCTTTACAAGACTAGAGAAAAGGCACATCGGTGTGACCTCTGGGCTGAGCTCTGTCCAGGATTCTTTGGTGACATCACCTTGAACTTGTTCTCTGCACTTGGTCCCTACCACCATCCACTGCTTCAGCAAAGCTATCGTCTTCTGTGTGACCTTTGACCTCTAGTCACTTCATAACGACATTTAAAATGTGATTCTTAGTTTTAAGCCTTAAAACCAACAGCATGGCCTTACCAAGATATTTGGTCTCTCCGAAGTCTTAGCTCCCTGTGGTTTACAGCAATCTCGTGGACTGCTTCTAAAATAAAATGAGAAGAAAGATTGATTTCAAGAGAACCCATAATATAGCAAAAGTTCTGTGAGCATTAGACACTGCAAAGTTAAAAGCAAATGGGGAGAGAGAAGATTAGAGCTTCCTTCCCTTCCTACTGTTCCTCCAGTCACAGGGTCCTGTTCATTTTCCATCTGAAAGGCTCTCAGACACCACACCCTACTTCAATATTGAAGTACCTACTAGTCTTTATATAGCCAATTTTCAGTTCCTAAAAGAGATTTGATCCTATCCCAGGAAAACATAAATTTTTCTGATAATTTCTGTATGTGTCAAGCTAGCCTCAAGCTAGCCCTAAAAATTAATCCCTCCCCAGAAGGTAAAACCTCAGTCTTATTGAACTGGGTACTTTCCAGATGACTTCCATGATATAGTCACCCAATGATATCATCAATAAAATGTACATTTTCATGGCTGGATCTTGTCATCATCAATACTTCTTATCCTTTGAGTCTGAAGGTCATTTGTTCAGTCGGTCTAATTGTCCTTCATTAGATCAGTGATTTGCAGCATGGCCGTATTAGGAGACAGATGTGACTCAGAGCTCTGTTGACTCAGAGCTGGGAATAAAGATCTTGAATTCATGTTGGCTGCCCTGTCCTCACTTTAGAGCTGTCTGTGCTGCTTCATGAAGTGGGTGGCATTTTGTATAATAGCAAATCCATCTCTCTAAGGGTTGAGAAGCCACAAAAACACTAGAAAGATACTCAAATGGGGCTTTTTTCCCCGTGCCTTTGGGAAGGGTCACACACTGTTTTGATTTTTCTCTTGAGGAGTGAACTGCAGTCACTGAGAGTCCAAGGTGAGCTCTGACCGGGGGGAGGGGGGGTGAGGGGAAGGTGTGTGTGGGGTTGCCACTGTCACCTCTTGGCATCCCATGTGCAGCTGCACCCTTCACTAAAGCGAGCCTCCAAACCCTGTGGACATCTTCTGGGAAGACTGCAGTGGGAAAGCCTAGATCCATCCAATGTGGATGTGTAGAAAATCAGGTGGGATTTATCCAGCATTGTTGAGTGTCTTAATATAATGTTTAGCTCAAAAGGGCAAGTGACATTTCACCTGTCTTAATGCATCTTAAGTATGACCCTCCATTTTGTTATACCTCTGGTATTTGTTGATCCCATAGACTAACATTCTAATGCTTCACGCCGGAGAGTCTAATTCTCTGGCCTGATTTCAGCCCTCACTGCTGCCCCCACATGTTATAATGTTATAATTTAAATGTAGAGTGTCTCCCACGGGTACATGTGTTTGAACACTAGATCTCCAGCTAGCTGTGATGGTTTGGAAGGCCTTTGAATCTTTGTAAGTTGTGACCTAGATGGAAGAAGTGGGTCAGTGGAGGATGGGCTTCGAGGCTGCCACTTCCAGCCCACGTTCTCTACTTCCTGGTTGGCACCATGAACAAGCAGCAGCCAAACACTTCCCAACCATAAACTCTACCATGCCTTCCCTACCACGTCGAACTGTACCATTTCAAACCATGAGCCAAAAACCAATCCTTCCACCCTTACGTTGCCTCTGCCAGGCGAACTACCTCACCGTTCTATGTACATGAGTTGTTCATTCCTTCCTATGTGCCTTTGTGTGTGTTCCCTCTACTCAAGATGAATCCAGGGTTAGCCAGAATGGACCAAATGTCATAGAGAAAGAAGATCATGAACTATATAGTTAGGGCTGATCAACTTTTCTGTCTTTGTTATATGTTGATCTGATAAGACACCACACGCAAGGCAACTTAGAGTGAGCGTCAAGGGTGTACAGTTCTGGTGATCTAAGAGCATGGCATCAGGCACAGCTGCAGGCTCCCATAGTAAGCTTTCGTCAGCATGCAGAGGATATATTAGGAATGGAACGGGCTTGCCCATAGTAACATTCCTCCTTCAACAAGACTGTACCTCTTCATCCCCAAACAGCCACCAACTAGGTACCGACTATTCAAATGCCTGACATTGATGTGGGACATCTCATTCAGACCACAACATTGTCATAATCAAATAAGTTAGCCTCTTGGCTTTTTATCTTATGTGTACGAGGGTTCACCTATATGTCTGTATGTGAACCGCATGCATGTAGTGTCTGTGGAGGCCAGAAGAGAACATACGACACCCTAGAACTGAAGTTACAGATACTACATCCATGTAGGTGATGGGAGCCAAGCCCAGGGTATAACCACATGCTTTGTCACCCAGCCACTTTGTTTCCTGAAATAACAATTCTGAGACTGAGTTATTATTGATAAATGCCTCAGCCAATAGCTTTGGGCTGTTCCCCAACTAGCTCAAAACTCAATTATCCCATTTATCCTGTGAGTTCCGTATGGCTGGTCACCTCTTCTTGGTTTCATGTGTCTGTCTCCATCGCAGTCCAGGGCAGGTCCCTCCCTACCCCCCTGCCGGTCTGTATCCCAGAATCCTCTCTCTGCCCAACAATTTCCACCTCCCTGTTTCCTGCCTAAGCTAATAGACCAACAGCATTTTACTGACAGGGGATGCTTTCATACTATGCACAAGAGTTTCTCTCCACACCTCTTCTAGAGCAGCCAGTGCTCTTAACCAATGAGCCATCTTTCCATCCCCAGGGTTTCTATCTTGTAGAACTCCTTATCTGAGAGTGGTAGCATTTCTTGTTTCAAAGTAAGAGAATGCAAGACAGTGAGGGTGTGGCTATCTTTTTGTTACTTTCCTACTACAATGTTTGAGGTTGAACACTTCCCTTTAACGGGGAAGAGAGACAAGCAAACATGGCATTTTGAAAGGCTAATTGGATGTGGATGAGCCTGTTGAGGTGACGTCCTGTTATTGTCAGAAATAATGTTTTACAGAGAAGCTATTTGTGGAGAGACCAGTGATTACTGATGGACTGACGTGTGCTCGGGAATATGGAAGCAATAAGGGGGAGTGGGTGCCTGCAGAAACGTCAGTCAAAACCGAGGAGCAAAAGTAATCATCTTCTGATCTGACCCCAGCTACAGGATTTGAACCGCTAGGACCCATGGTGATTTAAAGCAATCAGAAGTGAGCCGTGAATGGTCTGCTGGCCCCTCTGCTCCCACAAGGCGGTCTCATGGTTGTTATTAGATTCAAAACCCAAAACAAGCCTGTGATTCAGTGAACACATGTCTCAAGTTTTAGAATACCACTCTGATTTCATCTTCTGTAACCCCAGACCCCAGCAAATAATCCTGTAATCCCAGCATTTCATCATCCAAACTACATTCTGCTTGCTTCCATCTGCCCATGGAAATGTGACAGATTTTTTTTTTGCGGAGCCCGTGAGTTCCAGTTTTGAATTCAGGAAACAGGATCTCGAGCCCTACGGAGCGGCTTGGGCAGTGGAAGAAAGATTTCAATCAAGACTAGTCTGTTTGATTCCAAAGCTTCGTTTTTTTTTTTTTTTATGCAAAATAAAATTGTCTAATAGAAACATAAACGGTTGATGGGAAATAAAGAAGAAAAAGACTGAATAATGAGATTGGGGGTAGGGGGATGAGATTCGAGTTAGACAAGCGTTTCCACAAATGAGATTGACCGTATGATGAAGCCTGTGGTTGGAAGCCTGCCTGCCGTGCAGCCTAGTCATGCAGTAGACGTTGCCCTTGAGGAAGGGCCTCTGAGAAACTTGTGCTCGAGTCTCCAGAACCACGGTTATCCGTGCAGACCCAGAGCCCAAGCTTTTATTTCCCGTGGAACTGGGCCAGGAAACGGCACTTTGGAGGGGTCACTTTGTCACGTGGTGGTAGGATCTGCGATGTAGAACTGACATGGAGGCAAACCCCAGTTTGAAGTGAGGGATGTACTGTGTGGTTCCAAAGAGATTTAGTAAATTCCCAGCATGGGGTACCCGTGACCCTCCATAGTCCAGAGTGGGAGCCGGGGGCATGAAAACAACGTCTCTTTTCCAAGTATATAAATGCCAAACCCTGCTTCCTTCCCGTTCCTTTTCTCCTGATCAATTACCTTGGCCAAATGAACTAAATTGATCTGTCTTGTTGATTGTGTGGGGACCCCAACATATCCCTGGAGGATGCATTTCACAAGTAGCTGAAATGGAAGGTTCTTTCCCAGAATAATGCTATGTGCATATATGTTTAATGAAGGCGTGTATGAACTTTTAAAATATGTATGTGCATGTGGGTATATGGGCATACAACTTATGTGTCCATGTGGCAACTAGTGGTTGATGTGGCCTATTTTCTTCTCTTTCTCTTCATCTTAACTCTTTGAGTCTCTTACAGACACTGTTTCTCACTGGTTGGCTAAACTAGGAGACCCCAGGAGCCTTCTGGTGTTGGGACTCCAGGCATTTACTGCCATGTCTGGATCTTTTTTTTTTTTAACACGGGGTGCTGCGCTCCAAACTCAAACCCCCACGCTTGTACAATAAGCCCTTTGCCTAATTGAGCCATTTCCTCAGTCTGGGAGCAGGGGGGAAGGTCAGTTTGAGGCAGTAGACCTTCTGCCGACCCTCCTCACACCTTCCTAACAGACGTTCCTGGCCCACACCACAAAACCTTTCCTATCTTTTTGCAGAGCATTGGCTGTGACGACTTCCTGGGATCTGACAAAGTCGTGGACAAGTGTGGGGTGTGTGGAGGTGACAACACAGGCTGCCAGGTGGTGTCGGGAGTGTTCAAGCATGCCCTCACCAGCCTGGGCTACCACCGAGTTGTAGAGATTCCCCAGGGAGCCACAAAAATTAACATCACGGAGATGCAGAAGAGCAACAACTATTTAGGTGAGTTCAGTTTTCTTCTTTACATAGGCACCAGTCCTGCAGTTGATGAGTCCATTGCATGATGCTGAGGTACACACAGCGGTGGCCAGGCATTCCAGGACATTCAGGAAGGGCCATTGGGGTCTTCCTGACCTGCCTTCTGAAATGGACGTTAGGAGGGGGTTCTTCAAAGAACTAAATGGTTAACGACTGTATATTTAAATCAAGAAAGATGTGGTCGTGAGCCGGGCAATGGACGCTTCTGAGCTGGGAGGAGCACTTTGTCAAGCAGGGAGGTCTGCTAGTCTTTGTTCTCTTGGGAGTTGGGGGACAGGGACAGCTGCTGATTCCTCCCAGACTTTTACTCCCAAGAGATCCAAAGCCAAAGCAATCGGCACCTTCTCTCTGCTTCCTCTGCCTGGGGCAGCAGGCCCTGTGTGTCTTCTGAACTGCCTTCGCCTCTGTGATACCCACTTCCCTGCACACCAGGGCCCGGGCTCTCCTCTGACAAAAGCCGTCTGAATTCCTCCCACTGAGCAGCCGTCACAGAAGTGAGCATTTACCGGTTTCTGATTCAGATAAGCATGTGCAAAACAGTTAAGCAGATACTATAAGGGTGCCGCTTTTGCTTTTTGAGGTGGGTCTTGATCTGTATTCTGGGCTGGCTAGAAATCATAGTATAATCTGTCCTGGTTTCCCTCCTGCATGCTGGAACTCTTGTGTAAGCCACCAATCCTGGCTTACGGTGTCAAATCCTCAAGACATTTAGTGAGCAGAAATAGCAGAAATAGACGTTTTGTTTTTCACTATTTGTTGAACAGGAACTTGTTTAGAACAAATAATGTGCCAGGCAATCTATTTATGGCTTTTTCTGTATAAAATAAAATCCTGAAGCACTCTAAACTGCCTATACCTTGCAAGCTATTCCTAGCTTCGTTTTACAAATAAAACAGACATACAGAGATTATAGAACTTGCCACCCAGCAAGGAAGCATCAGATCTGGGAATTGAAACAAGAGGGTGTAGCTCTAGGCATCGAAGTCTAGTGCAATAGAATACCGGCAGGCTTCCTCCACTATACCACTAGTCATGGGGCAGGGTCCACAGGAGTTCTTTGAAATACCATTCATTTTGTAGGCTGTGTGTGTGTGTGTGTGTGTGTGTGTGTGTGTGTGTGTGTGTGTGTGTGTGTGTTTACACAGTTACACATACCTGTAAGGTCAGAGGCCAAACTCAGGTATCATTCCTTAGGTGACAGACACCTTGCTTTTGAGCTCCCTAGCCTGGAACTTGTGGTGTAAGCTACCTTGATTGGTTTGCTAGTAAGCCTGTCTGTCCTCAGTACTGGAGCTACAAGCATGTGCCATTGCACCTGCTTTTATTTTAGGGTTATGGTCCTAATGTTTGCACAGTGGCACTTTGCTGACTGAGCCTTCTTTCCATCAGTCACTTTGTAACCATCCCTTCCCTATGCACTCAAACACTGCCCAAACCAGCTTTGCTTGGCTTGATTGTCTTGGGACAGGAATGGCAGGTGTGCCTCTGAGAGACAGACCCAATTAAAGCTGCAAACTGTTACATTTTCTCTGGCTCATCTGGGCGCCGTCAACATGGCAGAAAACCTAGTTTCCCTGCGAGCAGTTTGTGTTATTTTAAATCTCAAATAATGATCTCTGTGTTTCTGCCTTTCTCTGATGCTTTCAGAAGATCACATCTCCACTCACATCCTGCCTCTTACAATGGAAAATGGTCCTGGAGTTGGGGGGAAGGGGTGTATTCGAAGTGTGATTGTGTTGCGCTGGCAAACCATGCCAGTTTTTATTAGCTTCCTGTTGTTTTTAGTAAATGTTCCCTGGCTATCAGTGGCCCCATTTTGTAATTCGTTTCAGGCTCCTTAAACATACAAAGGATATTCTGAGTGGAAGTTCACATGGTATCAAAATAGAAATGGCCCCAGAGTCTGGCTCTTTCCCTCTAGAATATGGGATTCTGTCGTAAGACTCAGCAGATATATTAAGGAAGGCCTCCAGCACTGACTTACTGGTGATTCACAAGTTTCTTCTTTATTCCATTAGCCTCAGAGTTTGTCAGGATATAAAGCTTAACATGGAATAGGCTGGGGAGGTGGCTCAGTGGATAATGGGATCTGGAGTTCATGCCAAGTGTGTGTGTTGTCCCAGCTCTGAAATCCAGCCCTGAATCCCAGCTCTCGTTCAGAGGCATGGGCCCTGGGGCAAGCTGACCAGACTAGACCCTGCCTCCGTAGATAAAACGTGACGGAAGACTGGAGGGGAGAGCTGTCCACTGTCAAACTCCATTGTCTATGTGCACACAACTCACACATGTGAATATGCATGCAGATATTTCCATATATGTACTCATGGATGTACTCCATTTCCCTTCTCCTTTGAAAACCGGGACATGGTTCGCATGCCATAAATCTCACCCTTTCTGCAGCACAGTGGGTTGGTCTTTTATATATATATACCAGGCTTTCTTTGTCTAACTCACCTCAGCTGGTCAATTCCTGTTCGAAGCTGTGAGATTGAGTTCTACAGCCAACCCTGAGCACGCGGGCTCAGCTGTGGTTGGCAAACTCCAGGGCCATTGTCCTCCTTAGCCATTGTAAGACTGCCTGCTGCATTTGTCTCAAGAAGAATTGAGGGCCAATGAGATGGCTCAGATAGAAGTTCTTGCCTGGTCACCTGAATCGGAGGCCCCAAGATCCACAGGATGGAGAGAGAGAGAATCAGCTCCCTCAAGCTGCCCTCTGACCTCCACACGAGCACAGAGTCATGTGCTTTACTCACACGTATCTCCGTGCATCACCCGACTGCCTGGTGATGTCAGATGCCCAAGGAGGCCGGAAGAGGACATCAAATCTCCTGAACAGTTGTGAGCCACTGAGTGGGCGCTGTGAATCATACCCAGGTCCCCTGGAAAAACAGCCAGTGCTCTTAACCACTAGTCATCTCTCTAGACCATAATTAAACTTTTTAATTCCATTTAAAAAATATTTTAGAGTTACTAACTAGAAGCACAGTCTTAAAATTAGCTCATGAGAATTGAGCAGCAAAAATTTTGACATAAAATATCATTACTGAACCCACACTGACCTCAGACTTGAAATCACTCCGCATCTGCCTCTGAGGGTTAGCATCGAAAGCCTGTAACATCATTTCCGGCTCTGAAAATTAAAATTTTTAGAAACAAGAACTAAATAGAAGGAGGCATGTTTACCAACAGGCCTCAGGTAATACATTAGTAATATCACCGCATTAAACCTGACTCTGAGATTTGCCAACAAGGCCTGGCCTCCTGGCCCCTACCTTTCCATACCTCACGCGAGAAATGGCTCATGGAGCTGAGGGAGCAGGCCACTTCAGTGAAGAAGCCGGAAAACTTACGGTGCACACATATCATGAGAAATGGTGCATTCTTCTCACTTCAGGTGATAAAACTGGAAACACACCAAGAATGGGCTCTGTGTTTATTAAAGTCCCTTAGCCGTTGTTAGTATCCTCGAAGCTTAGCCTATTGATCAGATCTAGGTTTCAATTGGAAAGATGTCAGAACTTCTGTCTGTTGTTAAGCTGCGAATTCTTCTTTTGTGTGTGACTTATTCTCAGACATGGCATTTGAAGAAGAAGAAAAAAAGAATCTAATGTTATTTAGACGGCTGGCCCTTTGTATTACTTTCTTCTCCCTTAATACGATGTTGTAAAATTGTTTTAGCAGAAATATCGAAGTTTGGCACAGTTGAATCAGCTTGGTTTACTAAGGTCATCATGCGACAGTTCGGCTAGCAGACATGAAAGCACGGCAGGCAGAGACTGGCTGTTCAGGACGTGGTCAACCTGCCAAAAAGTCAGCGTCAATGGACTGTAGGCTTGGAAGGAGTTCTTCAAGATCTCTAAGATTTTAAAAACAAATCGGTGATATAGTTCCCTTGAAGCATGTTCTCATGAAAGTTTAAAATAATAATACCTGGGCTGGAGGGATGCCCCTATAGTTAAAAACAGCTGCTCCTGCAGAGGACCTGGGTCCAGTTCCCAGCATCCACTTGTTAGCAGCACCCACAAGGTAGCTCAAGCTGTGCCTGACTCCAACTCCAGGAGATCTAGCGTCCTCTTCTGGCCACTGTGGGTCTAGCTGTGCTCAGTGCACTTTTATACATGTAGGCAAAGGCATTTTATATATATATATATATATATATATATATATATATATATATATATATATATATATATATATATATATATATATATATATAAATTTAAAAAATAATGGTCAGTACCTAACATCTTAAGAACTGTCATGGAACATCTGTAATTCACATGTTCACACAGCGTTCAGCACGGGGTAAGATCACTGATATTTTCTCTCCCAGCTGCCTGTATACCACCTTCTGGAACTGTGTAAACTATATTTCATAGAATAAGTTTCCTGGTCAGTTCAGGGTTAATTCCTCTGTGTCCTGTATCCAAAGTCAGCGGTATCTTAATGATAGGGTCTTACCGCCTAGGTATGGTGGGCAATCCCAGGCAATGGCAGTGCCCTGTGTTTGGGTGCCCCTGGGACCTACCTAACCAATAGCTTGTAGGGATAGTATGTGTAGTGGAGCATCCTTGCACACCCATGCGGGACACTTCTGTTCAAACTCTCTTATAAATAAATAGAATTTGAATCAGCTTACAAACTAGCTGTTTCCACATAAGGCTTTTTCCTACAGCCTTCATTTTCACTAACCTACCCCTACCCTCTCCTTTCCATAATCCCATTATCCCTACTTAAATGCTTAGTCTCCAGTGATTCCCTTTCTCCCCTGGTTGATTACTGTCCTTTTGCAATGAGTTTTACTCGTGTAGGTCACCTTCTTCCCTTCCTTGACTCCTCACCTGGTCATTTTGGTTTTGCCCTAAATATTCTTGTGTGTTTTCATGCATCTGTTCTTCTAAATGTACTTAAAGTCAGGTTTTCAAAATCTATTTAAAAATCCACTGGGCTCTTAACTAGGATTGCAGTAACTATAAGTTAATTTGAGGCAGAAAAGGGGCATTTTCACAACATCGAGTCCTTAGAATTGTGAGTATATAAATGTGTCCTGACTCTAATAAGGGCTCTTTGTGTTGATTCTGTCGCCTTATCGGCTGTGTCTTTATTTATGGTGTTTGTTGCTCTGATATGTGACACCTTTCTTTCCTCTGGGTCACTGACTAGATAAACAGGTATGTGTGAAACCCCTTTGCTCCATACACTTGTTCCAGCTTTACATTTTGCTGGATTCTTTTTTTTTTTTCTTTTTTTTTTTTTTTTTTTTTGAGATTTTTGTTTATCTGTATGTGTGGGGGTGTTTGACCTGCTTGTATGTGTGCATTCCGTGTGGGTTCTGAGAGCTGAACACAGCTGAAGAAAAGAACTGACTCTACGCACACACACACACACACACACACACACACATGCATGCACACACATGCACACACGCGTGTACACCATGTGCATACAGTAATGATAAATTTCAATAAGTAAGGTGTGTGAAACTATAAAACAGCTAGAAGAAAACAGAGGAACCGTCTATGATGGGAATGTGAACAGTGGCATTAAAACAAATAACAATAAAGGGCTGGAGAGGTGGCCCGGTGGTTAGAGCATGGGCTGCTCTTCCTGAGGAACCAGGCTCAGTTCCCAGCACCCACATGGTGGCTCTCAACCACCTGTAACTCCAGTTCCAGGAAATCCAGTACCCTCTCCAGGCCTCCGTGGCCACTGCAAACACATGTGCACAAACACATATCCAGGTGAAATACCCAGACACATAAAATGCATTAAAAAATTTAAAAACAGCGTAAGATGCCATCATGATTATTTCCCAGCCGTTCACTGTGAATTTAGTTTCCAACCCAAGCTCCCTCTTTTAGCTTACTGCAGGGTTTCCCTGAGCTGGTTGGCAGGGGCTCTAGCTGCTGTCTCTCAGCCGCTGGAAGGCCCCACAACAGAACTCTCAACTTCCAGATCTTTTCAGAGCCTGCCCTTCTGGCGCTTGGAGGCCTTCCTTTCTTACTCTGTGGCAGAAGAAGGGGGAAAACAGAGTTGGATTTTATTTCAGGTTTGCACGGGACTTTGATCGCCTCCCACACCGGCACTTGTGTTTAATTGCTGTTTCTATGTGGGGCCGTGCACTCCTTGCTGACAAACAGCCCTCAGGTCCACATAACGGACTACGGAGCTTCAGAAATGGAGGCGCTAGCTCCCCAGGGACAGAAAGGCACACAGACACACAAGGGCCTGTGTTCAGACTTCCTTAGTCCACCATCTAGGGCCTCACTGGTGATTGGAGGTCATACTGTACATTGGACTTTTGGAATTTTACGTCTACCATCTCCCTCACGTATTCCTCTCAGTGCTCATTTCTGGCGGTGGTCTGTTTCCTTTCTGTTACTGTGATAAAATACTCTGACTAAGGCTTATGGAAAAAGGTGGCTTATTTAAAATTTCAGATTATAGTTTAACTGGAGGAGAGTCAGGTAAGAAATTAAGCAAGTACTCGAAGCAGAAACCGTGACAGAGCACTGCTTGCCGGCTTACTAAGCTAGCTCTCTCATACTGACAAGGGCTGACCGCCCAGGGAATGGTGCCACCCACAGTGGGCTGGGCCTTCCCATATCAGTTATCATTCAAGGCACTCCTCCACAGATATGCCCACAAGCTAATCTGGTCTGGATATTCCTCTTAGAGAGACCTGGGGCTGGCCAATTACACTAGACTGATTGGTAGTATGCCCTAGGGGATCTTCCTGGCTCCTTGTCCTGTGCTGGGGAATTACAAACACAGACCACAATGCTCAGCTTTTTACAGGGCTATTGGGGATCAAACTGCAACCTTCGTACTTACACAGGAACCAATTTGCTGACAGCTCTCTGTTCCAGCCCCCGAAACACTGGGCTCGACAGAGCGTTCAAGCAGGTGCGATGACATTCACCAGCGCTCTCCTCTCCAGATGCTGAGTGGACTTGGTGGCCCTCCTAGTTACTTGTGGCAGTTCATGACAACCTCAGGAGATGGTCAAACCACACTGATGCCCAGACTCTTCTATCTGGTAGATTGGCAAAGTGATCATGAAGGTTTGGGGGTTGTTTATCTTAACAACTTCAGCACAAGCCTGTGTGATTGTTGTACAATACCCAAATCTTTGCAAAACAAATATCCCACGCCAGAGAGACTGTGCCCTCCTGCTGTGCCTTGGAAATAGGCTGTCATTTGTTTTAGTGCTCCTGGACCTAATTTTGCATACACACTCCCACCTGGAGTCTGACAGTGCCCCTCCCTTTGATTTAGGAGAACCCGAATGTCCCTACATCTGCTTGCTTTTTTTCCTTCACAGTCCCTCTGCCTTGACAAGTTTTTAGATATGCTGGAACAAAGTGAAATCACCTTGGCTCCCATCCTTAGGTTTACACCTCTACCCTGGAAATGTTTGCCTGTTTGTCTTATGAGGAAGAATTAAATTATGACTTTATTTTGCTTTTAACTGTATTGTCTGCCTCAGAAATATGCAAAATGTCCACTCCTGCTTTTTGATACCTGTGCAAACATTAACCTGAAGACAGCATCCCAATGGCTGCGTATAAGCACTGGCCAGATAGAGCATGTTACGGCGAGGATAGTCTGGGGAAGGAAATGTCTGACTAGCAAACAAAGATACAGATGTGTGCATGTGCTTTGTGAATCCAAGGAATAAATTTACCTTTCAATAGGTAGTTTGTGCATGTAAAAGTTTAATGTGTGAACTTAGGTTAAGTATCTTACTGAAGAAGTAACACAAAGTAACAAAAGAAGGGAGTAACACAAAGTAACAAAAGAAGAGAGTTACATAAAGTAACAAAAGAAGAAAGTAACACAAAGTAAAAAAAGAAGAAAGTAACACAAGGTAACAAAAGAAGAAAGTAACATAAAGTAACAAAAGAAGAAAGTAACATAAAGTAACAAAAGAAGAAAGTAACAGTAACACAAAGTAACAACCCAGGTTAGTCACAGGTTAAGCTACACTTGACATCTTGAGAAGGAGGGGAAAAAAGTTAAGGGGAGGTAGATAGGGTATTTTGGGATCTGGGTGGATAATACACCAGGGGAGTCTGAGTTGTGTTTGGGAGTGGCTGAGCTCCTTCCTTGTCTCGGAAGCCCACTCTGAAACCTCACCCCGTTACCTGTTACTTGGTGGTGTGCCCTGGGTCATTGTCAATGGGTATTGGCAAGACCTTCACCCTGAAAAAGGCATGAGTCTAGCAGCAGGCAGCATGGCCCCACCCGATCCTCAATCTGTACTTGAAATTGAATTCCTCTATTTTTTAACAAGCCTGAAAGGAATTCCATGGTGGCTGTTTCTAGAACTGGTCCAAGAGTTCCAGACCAATGTTAACTGTGAAGATAACGTTTTATTATTAGGATGGAAATTTGGTCTTTAAATAAAAAAAGAAAAAGGAGGCTGATCTAATCAACTGGCTTACACGGGCTCTGGGGATCAGAATTCCAGTCTTCATGCTTGCTCAGCAAGCACTTTAACCATCCAGCCACCTTCCCAGCCAACAATGTTTGTGTGTGTCATGTCAGTGTGTTTGTATGTGTGGGGAATGTGCCACCATAGGTCTGTAGCAGGGGTTTTCTTTATTCTCTAGATACTTGGTGCAGTTTGAGATAGTATCTCTCACTGAGCCTGGAGGTCCTTGTTCATCTGCACTAACTGTCCCTCAGGCCACCATTACAGGCTCTCAACTCTGCCTCTGTCTCTCATGAGGACCAAACTCGGGTCCTCAAGTCTACACAGGAAGCACTTGGCTGACTGAGCTTTTTTATTAACAAATTACTTTAGAGGAATTGGAGAGATGGCTTGGTAGTTGCTCTTGCAGAGGGCCCAGGTTCAATTCCCAGCACCCACATGGCAATTCACAGTCTGTAACTCCAGTCCAGGGCATCAGATGCCCCTTTCTGTCCTCCATGGGCACCGCACACTTGGTACCCTTAGATGCATGCAGCAAGCACTCATACCTATAAGATAAAAATAACTACATTTTTTAAAAACAATAAATTACTTGGAGAACTTCTTCTGTAGCTTAGTCCCTCGTGTTTCTCGATCACCCCTATGCACTTGGTAACTTGGTTTTAAGTGCGGGATGGTTATGGAACTTTTAGAAGATGCAGCCTTGCTGGGAGAAATGCATTGCTGGGTGTGGGCTCTCCGGATATATAGCCTCACCCTACTTCCTTCCTATTCCTTGCCCCACCCCGTGTGTGTGTGTGTGTGTGTGTGTGTGTGTGTGTGTGTGTGTGTGTTTCTCTCTCTATATTTCTCTCTCTGCTTTCTACATGAAAATAAAAACTGTCACCGACCAGCTTCCTGCTTCAGCCACCATGCCTTCTCCATGCTGTACCTTCTCCATGATGGACATTCATCCATCATGAGCCATGATGGATGGAACCATGAGCCAAAATTTATTCTTTCTTCCTTAAGATGCTTTGGTCATGATCTTTCATCACAGCAACAAAAATATAACTAACATATACATCATACACATCACACACATATACATCATATATCTTACACAGATATGTACATATACTCATCACATATATCATACACATAATATATGCATCATATGTATACACATACTACACATCATACATGCATATACACCATAATACATCATACATATTGCATACACAGCATATAAACTACACACATACACATCATATATATATCACATGCATATACATCATGTACATCATACATACATCATATGTATCACATATGCACACACATCATATATCATATATATGTACACATCACACATGTCATTCACATCACACATATACATATATATGATACACATCATACACATCACACAGACATGTATACACATCATATACATAATATACATATTTGCACATACATTAAGACATTTTTGAACACCAGGTCCTAGGTATTATGGTGGGTTTTTCTCTTGAGACTTTGTCTTGGTTGGATTATATCCTTGTAATTTCAGATCTATATTCATAAGAAAATGGGAGAGAAAGGGGAAAATCATACCTAAATATTAAAATAAAAGCAGATATAAGTCTATGGACCCTGAGGTCTCAAGGACCATACTCTCTGCCGTACCATTCCAAATTAGTGGAAATATATATGTTTTATGACTTTATTATCAAATAAAGTAAGATCTAATAAAGAATGGCAAAGAGGGCTGAAGACATGGCTCAGTGGTTGAGAGTACTTGCTTTTGCAGAGGACCTGGTTTGGCTCTCAGTATCTACATGGGAGTTCACAACCACACTATGACTCTAGTTCCAGGGGATTCAACCCCCTCCTCTAGACTCCACAGGCACTGTACATGCATGGTGCATATGTGTGTACATACATTCAGGAAAATGCTCAAACACATAAAACAAAAATAGAACATGAACTACCTACCCCTTAAAGGTTAAGCTGGGAGCTAGCACAGTGGCTTGGTCATGAAGTGCTTCTGCGCAGACATGAGGCCTCCATACAGGTCTCCACCATCCATGTGGGAAAAAATCTGGGGAGGCAGAGAGAGGAGAATCCCAGAAGCTTGCTCGTCAGCAGGCTACAGGTTCAGTGAGAGACCCTGTGTCAAAAGTAGACAGACACCTGATATCAACTTCTGGTGTACACACATACAATCATATATACATGTACACACATACATGCACACACATATGTGCATATGCATTCACACACCACACACACATGCATGTATGTACACATTCAATGCACACACACACACACACATAGATGACTAATCTCACAAATTAAGCTTAAAAGTAACATCCCAAAAATTCATCTGTGCAACCCAAATATTTCAACACAAATATTTGAAAACCACAAATGATGATTACATGTGTGTGCTGTCTACCTGTTCTTCCATCCGTTCTCTCATTCCTTCATTCAGAACATTTACGGACTGTGCTATGAACCAAGCCTGTTCTAAGTGAAGGCTTCTGTGTTAGTTACATCTGTTCTGTTCACACAGGTCCCTACATATTCTGCATTGTAACTGATTCCTATATTGCCTTTTAAACAGCTCCTGTGAGCACAAATTTGATTTTCCTCCCACAGTTCCCAACTGAATGTTCTGTATACAATAAAGATTTAGCGCATGATTCTAATTTATTGGCTGGTGGGGGAGCTTTATAGTTCAGTCTTCTGTCTGAAACCCTATCCAGAATGGCGTCCCTAAACTCCCTGCTAGTTCTCACGGGTTCCTTTCTGCCTTTAAGCCTTTGCGTAGAATTAGTCACCACAGGGACCCAGACTTCACCCTAAAGATGGGTGTGTTTGCATGTTTGAATGAAGTCATCCTGAGGTAATGTTCTGAACTGCATCCTAATTTTTAGAGACTCCCTGTTACATTCAATTCATAAAACTGAAAGGTAAAATGCTAACGTGTAAAACTGTCATTGCAGACAATAAAACCTTTTCCCCAGGCCCTTATAATCAGCCCCAGCCCAGATGACAAGCTTATTAGCAGAAATAACGAAGTTTGGAGAAAAGGGAAATTAAAACTTTCATAATTAAAAATAGCACTCTTCTGTTAAATTACCTGTTCTATAGGTTTTTTTTTTCTTTTTGTGACTGCCTATAATTTTTTTAAAGGCTGATTTGGGGAATGGAATGTTAACATCTTGGAGTGATCGCCCTGCCAGGTTTTCTCCGCTCTTCCTGTTTTATTGGAAGTTCATGCTGACATTTCATTCCCAGTTCTGACAGTTTGGTACAGAAACATATGCTGATCCCTCCAGACAGCAAAGAAAACTTTCTGCCCCTCATCTTCTGTTCATCTTTACCTGTCGGACATCAGGAGCTCTTCACCCTGCAACTCTACCCACAACCACCCACCAGACTCCACAGTTTCCCTCCTCCTGACTACGTGTCAAATGGATAACTTTCCTCTGTCTGGATTTCGGCTCTGGTGTTGCCATTCTGGAGGGGAGGCTACTAGCTAGGTCCTGAAGGTCCCAGGCAGCTCTGAATTCCAGAGACACAGGGACCTGGTGGCAGGCTTTGAACTCTGTAGCTTCTACTTAGTATCTGGGGCTCCGAGGCATTGTTCTTTAACACCACAAAGTTCCTCTCCTTCACATACCCAGTGGGTCAGAGAAGAGTTTGCTTTTAGACAGCGGAAGATTGACAGTCTCTTTCCAACCTAACATTAGAAAGACCCATTCTGAGGATTCCTAATGACTTGACTGCTGGTAGGCTCAGGTAAGCACCTGATGAGAAGGCACAGTGAAGACCTAAAGCTTTTGCATAATCTATCCATAGGGTAGTAGAAACAAAACCAAAGTCAGGAAAGGTTACGGTGTCCACATGAAGCCTCTAATCATAGAACAACATTGTAGTAGAGTGGGGTGGGGCGGGGCAAAATTCCAGCTGGGATATTTACTGAGAGTAACAAGTTCTCTCTCTCTCTCTCTCTCTCTCTCTCTCTCTCTCTCTCTCTCTCTCTCTCTCTCTCTTTCTCTCACACACACACACACGCACACACACACACACACACACACACACACACACACGTTCTTGATGCAAGTGGCCAGAGCCTCCCCTGGACTACTCTCCCAAATGATTACTTTAAGAGTAACAGAATACAAGGGCATTCATATATGCAACTGAGCCTTCTAGACACCTAGGCTCAAACTGATAGATGGACCACATTGGATGTGCATATAAAAATAACCATGATTCTAATTTTAGTGTACCCATTATTCTCAGCTGGACTGATACTGTGCGTCTCTAAGACTGCAGAGGTGACACAGTCTAAGCCATTCTTCAAAATGCTTTATCCACTCTACACTTCTGTTGTTGAAAGCTAAGGTGTGTGTGTGTGTGTGTGTGTGTGTGTGTGTGTGTGTGGTATGTAAATATATAACATTTTTATTCACTAGCTCTGCAGTATATAGGGAGCTCAAAGTCAAGACTCAGTCATCATGAACTCACTCAGTTAAGCCATCAAAATCTAATGCTCCAACTGGTCAACCTTCCATCTCTCTGTGCTGTGGGAGGAAAGCAGAAAACCAGGAGATATCCGAGTGTAAGGATAACTCTGATATCTCAGGACATTTTCAGGAAAGTAGCAGGAGTGAGCTGGGAGGCTGGGGTGGCACTGATGTGCTGTAGATGTTTGCTGGTTATATTGCTGTCTATAGTCTGGGCAGGCAAAAACCCTGCTCAATACCTATTCTCATGTTCCAGTAAAAGCAGTTGGACATGCAGTGCCTAAAATTATCTTCTGTGTGGCTAAACTCTGTTTATAAGTCACGATCCTAGAGTTGTCATTCCCTAAAGCTCGCAACTGTGGAAGGAGTAATCACTTAAGAAGGAGTCATTTCTAAACCAACAATGCACATGAGGCCATGGTTTCTTCTGAAATGAGAAGTGAGCGTCTCAGATTGCCTGCCATGATGCTGTGTGTTTAGGAATAAACTTGGGGACTAGATAAGCTCTGGTGCTAACTCACTATTCATTTCAGGGTATAGAAGGAGAGAGGGAAGTCTGGTGTATGTGGTAAGAAAATCAGGAATACTCCCTAGTGGTACCACCTCTTGGTGCTACAGATGTGGGGAGAATTCTCCCAGCAGGAGGCACTTCCAGGTGGTATAAGGAGAGCCACATCTCAGAAAATATTTCCATAGATCCCCTGGCAGCAAAGTTCCACAGTAAACGGCTCAAGAGATGGTTCAGTGCTGACCAGTGACTATTGTACACTCCTGAGGACCAGAGTTCAGATCCCAGACCCACATAACAAGCTAGGGGGACCCACTCAAATGCCTGTAACTCCAGTGCTAATGGATATGACACTTTCTTCTGGCCTTCATGTGCACACAGGTGTTCACACCCACATACACACATGAACACACATACACATATGAACACACACTTGCACCCACATATACACATGAACACACATACACACATGAACACACTTGCACCCACATACACAAATAAACACATACACACATGAACACACATACACACATGAACACACTTGCACCCACATACGCAAATAAACACACATATACACATGAACACAAATACACACATGAACACACTTGCACCCACATACACAAATAAACACACATACACACATGAACATACATACACACATGAACACACTTGCACCCACATACACACATGAACATACATACACACATGAACACACTTGCACCCACATACACAAATAAACACACACACACACATGATCACACACTTGCACCCATAATCACAAATAAATGCACATATACACATGAACTCACACACACACTTTTTACACTTTTCAAAAGCCAACTTTTTTTTTAATTCTGAGCAGCTGGAGAAATGACTCTAGCTAAAAATGCTTGCTGCTTTGTAAAGGACTAGGATTTTTGTCCCAGGCCCCTTACAGTGGATCACAACCATCTTTAGCTCCAGTTCCAGAAGATCCAATGCCCCCTTCTGACCTCTCAGGGCACTGAAAAGACATAACATATATACATACATGCAGGGAAAACACTCATATCCACATGAAACCCTGAACTGGAGGAAGAAATAATGGGAGAAGCCAGTATCTGAGTAGGTCTCCTTGGAGATCTTCCTCCAGATGAGGCTCAACCCAGGGTGTGGACCACGTGAGAGGCACTCACAACAAGATGCTCAGCTGGGGAAAGCCACCAACAGCTGTGTTGTTTTGCCCTTGTGACGTCATGATCAGTTCTCATTCTGGGTGTTTGAGCTTCTACTTTTTCAGCCTTCTCCTTTGTGATCTGGTTCACCCTAACATGTAGGTTTGGGTCTGTTTAAATTTTTGTCAGTTGTCTCCAAGGCCTCCATCCTCTGCCAGTGCTTAATGAAGACCTGGTATGTCCCCTCACGGTCTGGGTCAGGATATTCTCTAATAGCAGTGGTCAGTTAGGCTTTCCAAGAATTAAACATTTGCTTCAATTTGTGCTCCAGGTTGCCTGGCAACCTCGTTTCCCCCTTTTCTCTGTAATTTAATTGAAATTTTTATTGAAATAATCATGGATTCCCATGCAGTTGCAAGAAATAATACTATAAGTAATTATTTCAGTTTCTAACAGAGTGAAAAACATGTACTCCCAATTTAAAAAAAAAATTAAAAGGGAAATACCTGGTGATTATCGTATCCCAAATGCAAAGATCAAGGACACTGTTGTAACTGCACATAGCTTCATGAGGAGCTAAGACAGTTTTGTGGCAGTCCACAGCCTCATCACAGCACTGGACACCGCCAGCACAGACCCCACAGGACCACAAAGGTATGTGAAGTCTTCCACAGCATGTGTGCTAGAACCCACTTTCTCCCATTTCTTTACACTCTGTTTATTCCCAGCCATCATGAATTAGGCCTGTTTTATCCTCCCAGCCTGCAGGTCTTTGTAACGTCATCCTTTTTTCTACGTAATACTTGTGTTGGAGAACTTGATACCTTGGAGGGCAGTGCTTCCTGTGGTATCTTTCCTGGGTGCGTGGTGATCTCCTGCATGTTCTCTGAGATCTGTTCTCTGTGAATGGGGAATGAGATTAGAGGCATCCTCTGCCCTGACCACCGCACAGGGGGAGCAGAGGCAGGTAAGAAGGCGCCCACCATGCTCAGCATCACAAGCTCCTGCATCCACCCAGGCAGATGCCAGATGCAACTTTCCTCTCCTTGCACCAGGGAGCATAATTGAAGCCAGAGTGGAGCTCTGTGGCCTTAGACAAGTTACTTCACCTCTTTGAACCCTTCCTCATCTGTACAGTTCAGCGATCGATGCTGAACCAGAGACTGAAATTACATGTGAGAACGTGCACATGCTGGGGAAATTGCTTCCCTATAAGATGTAAATATCAGAGGTATCTTCCCAATAATCAAATGAGAAAATGCAGTTGAAGCATCTAAGGGCATGCCTGGGACACTGTAAATCCTTAAGAATTGTCAGCTAGTTTTGTTAGTGACCTGGCAAAGTTCTCAGTACATTTCAAAGTTCTGTTGGTGGAAATTACTTTCATCTAAAAGAGGAAAAGGAAGGACTTCCAAGTGAGAGTGAGGATGACAACTGGGTACCTGTCTCTCAGTTCCCTCCACCTTCATTGTAGAGCATCTAGAAAAGAAGTAAAGCACCTACTGTGTAAGCTGAAGACCTGAGCTTCATCTAGGACATCAGTGCTCCTCTAAAGCCCCACCCCCGGGACAGTGCTCCTCTGTGACCCCACCCCCAGGGCAGTGCTCCTCTGTGACCCCACCCCCAGGGCAGTGCTCCTCTGTGACCCCACCCCCACGACAGTGTTCCTCTATAACTCCACCCCCAGGACAGTGCTCCTCTGTGACCCCACCCCCACGACAGTGTTCCTCTATAACTCCACCCCCAGGACAGTGCTCCTCTGTGACCCCACCCCCACGACAGTGTTCCTCTATAACTCCACCCCCGGGACAGTGCTCCTCTGTGACCCCACCCCCACGACAGTGCTCCTCTATAACTCCACCCCCAGAACAGTGCTCCTCTGTGACCCCACCCCCAGGGCAGTGCTCCTCTATAACTCCACCCCCAGGACAGTGCTCCTCTGTGACCCCACCCCCACGACAGTGTTCCTCTATAACTCCACCCCCAGAACAGTGCTCCTCTGTGACCCCACCCCCAGAACAGTGCTCCTCTGTAACTCCACCCCCGGGACAGTGCTCCTCTGTGACCCCACCCCCACGACAGTGTTCCTCTATAACTCCACCCCCAGAACAGTGCTCCTCTGTGACCCCACCCCCGGGACAGTGCTCCTCTGTGACCCCACCCCCAGGGCAGTGCTCCTCTGTGACCCCACCCCCAAAACAGTACTCCATTGTAACCGCACCCCCTCCTGGGGCAGTGCTCCTCTGTAACCCTGTCCCTTGGGGTGAGACAGAGACGGAATTTCTAAAGCTCCTTGTCCCACCAGCCCAGATTAACTGTTGAGCTCTGTGTTTAGTGTGAAACCCTGGCTCAAAAACAAAATGAAAAGCAATCATTACAGAAAGCAAGCAACCTTTGGTCTCCACGTGCAATGGACACACACGTACAGGGGTGTGCACACACACTCACCCACACAAACACATACGCCATACACATGCACATAAAAGGAGAAAAGAGATACCAAAGTCGTCTCATCAACAGAACTTGAGAACAGATAATGTCAACACAATGTAACAAAAAAATACCATGTCTCGGGGAATGAGAACTCTAGCTTCTGCCAGCCTAGGACTTTGTAGTAAGCAAAGATCATCTGTAGGAAGGAGAGGAAGGAGCCACTGTGATCTAAAATCTGAAACTGCTTTCAGATGCAAGTAAGTCCACCCTAAGCCTGAAAGTGCCAGTCCCTTAGGTAGCAGGAGAGCACTTGGCCATGGAAGAGCCACAGGAGTTTAAAGGGAGCCAATGAAGTGCACAGCCCTGGGAGAGAAAATTGGGGCAGGAAGGGAGGCTTCCCATCCATGACTGAAGGCAGAGTGGAGGACAAATGAGAACCAATCAGATAGATACTGTTAAGGTTACATGATACAAGTCATTAAGCTGGACTGGGAAACATGTTGGAAGATGTACCAGAGAAGATACCCTAAAAACATTACACTCGAGAGCTGAAAAAAAGAAACAGATCAGGAAGCAATAAATGACACAGGGGAACTGTGCTGTGAACAAGAGGTGACAAAGTGGGATGGGAGGGTTGGGGACAGCAGCATGACACTGAGGAACATGCATGGAATCCAAAGCTAGGAATGAGCTGGTTGGGGGCAGAACATGCTAGAACACAGCAATGGTACTAAAACATGGCATTCACCTCAGGACAGTGACATGAACAGAGGCTCATGGGCATAGCTTTCCCCACCAAGCCTCTGCCAGGGGTCCAAGAGTTGGCCTCTGAGCTGGATTGTGAAGGGTCAACAAAGTTCCAAAGGTGACAGAGTTGGGAAAACAAACCGTGCAAATGCTGTTAAGTGTAAATGGGCACAGAGTGTTCTGCATTAGTCACTGTCAGACTTGTGGAACACAGACTAACTGTGAAGGACCGTGCTAAAACTGTGTGAAGGACATTATGAACCCCAGGCACGGTGAGGGAAAAGAGATGTCCAGCCAGGCTCTTGATATCAGCTGGCTTATCCCTAGGTGTGTGGGTTTGGATCTGAAATGTCCCATGCAGGCTTTTGTTTTGAACACTAGGTTCTCCCTCAGCTTGTAGTTGTGACCTATGGAACCTTTAAAATAGTGGTTCTCAACCTGTGGGTCTTGGCCCCTTTTGGAGTGGAGCAACCTAATGTAACAATGTAATGCATCTGATATGTAACCTAATGTAACAATGTAATGCATCTGATATGTAACCTAATGTAACAATGTAATGTAAGTATCTGATATATTCTGCATAGTTACAGTAACAGATATCCTGCATAGTTATTGTATCTGAGATATCATATAGTTACATTGTGATTCATAACAGTAGCAAAATTATGGTTATGAAATAGCTATAAAAGGAATTTTATGGTTGGGGTCACTACGACATGAGGGACTGTATTAAAGGGTCACAACATTAGGAAGATTGAGAAACCACTACATTAGAAGGTAGGCTTGACTCAGAAGTAGTTCACTAAAGGCAGGTTTGGGGAAGTAGTGTCCATTCCTGGTGATTGTCTCCACCTCCTGGTCTGAACCATGTGAATACATACGACCACACATTGCCTAAGCGGCTCCCGCCATGTTGGGCTGAGCTTTCTTGAAAACCATAAGCTAAAAATTAACCTTTCTTCCTTTGGATTGTTTCTGCCAGTTACGAAAGGACCTGAACAGAAGTGTCTCCTAATGAGAAAGATACATTCAAAGTGACCCAGTGTTGTCCATCATTAGGGAAGTGCAATCAAAAATACAATGAGTCTCCAACTCACACCTGTTAGAAGGTTCACTACCAAAAAAAATAAAAATAAGTGTGAATACTGCTTGGAGAAAAGGGGGTCTCTAGATATGCTACACAGAGATATAAATTGTTGGAGCCATTATGGGACACTGTACGGGGGTTCTTTAAAAACTAAGAAACTAAAGAAAAGAAAAACCATTATTCTCAATCCTTACACACCAAGAAAACTTTGACTAATTACAGGTTACATCCTGTTTTACATGTACTTTATGCTCATTGTAACTAGTAAGACCTTAATGCACACTATCAAACCTTTGAAAAAAAAAGCCAAGCACTGACAAAAATGTATTCATATACTTTTATGTAAAAATGCTTAAAATTTATACATTTATCTTTGTTTTTTAAAATAAAGTTGTTCAAAAAAAAGAAAATATAGACACCTTTTCGAAAGTTAAAAAATAAATAAATAAAAATAAAAACTAAGAACAAAAGTAATATATGATCCATGTATAATGTTATCATATATTAATGTTTTATAATTATATTAAATACTAATATAATATTAATAATTATTTAAATGTATAAATATATTTATATCAAAACAACAAATAGATGTCTACGTTCCTATATTTTTCACACTATTTGTAATATCCAAGATGTAAAAGCAACCTAAACATCACCGATGAGGTAAAGAAATTGTGGTATGCCCACACAATTGAATATTATTCAGCCTTAGAAAAGAAAGAAATCCTAACATTTGTGGTAACTTAAATGAGCCTAAAGTGTGTGATGGGCTCAGTGAAAGTCAGATGTAGAACAGCTACAGGTAGCACTTAGCCAGACAGGACAGCAGATTACAGGGCGCAGCTCAGATGACTGGCCAAAATAGTTCACTGAAACCAGAAAGCATGGTGGTAGTTGCCAGGCCATGGAGGTGGGAGGGCAGAGAAAGAATAAGAGGAATATTTAATCAAAGGGCTCAAGATTTGACTGTTGAAGGTAGGTCACTATAAGCCTTAGATTAACAATATTGTAATTGTTAATTAACAATATTGTATTATAGACCGGAAATTGACTGAGAACCCGTACATTAACGTCTAGAAGAGCAAGCGTTCACCAGACATTTCTGAATAAAGATTGAAGCAAAATGTCATGTAAGACATCAAACAGTATAAGCCAAGAGAATAGTATGAATCTCAGAAAATGCAACGAAACGAGCTTGTGTGAATGTGGAGCCCTGTGCGCGTGAGAATACAGTTCGTGGCCAAATGCGAATTAATAATGGAAAACACAGATTAAATCACTTAACAACCAACATTAGTTATCAACATAGAAAGAAAACGTTTGATCCCCATTCGTGATATAATCCAAGATGAAGACTGTAAATATACCACAAGAACATAAGAATAAGTGAGTTCTATAAAAATACCCAAGAAAAACACATGACAAAAGGAACTTTTTTTTTAGCAAGACCCTAAATTGTTTCAGGATCTATGAGAATTTTAAAGGTTTATAAATCTGATTTAATTTTAAAATCAAGGCTGGTGAGATGGCTCAGAAGACAGAAGTGCTTCCCACCGAGCCTCATGACCTGAGTCCAGTCTCCAGAACCCACATGGTGGAAAGGAAGAACAAGTTCCCAAAGGTTATCCTCCACCCTCCACATGCATGCTGGCACACATGCTTACATACGAATAAATGAATGTGATAAAACAGTTTTATATTTATTTATCTTGTGTATATGAATGTTTCCTGCATGTATGTATGTGCACCACGTGTGTACCTGGTACCCAAGACAGTCAGAAGAATACAGCAGACCCTCTGGACCTGGAGTCACAGATACTTGAGGGCCACCATGTGGGTTCTGGGACCGGAACATGGGCCCTCTGAAAGAGTGGCCAATGCTCTTGACTACTGACCCATCTCTCCAGCCCCAGTAAAAATATTTTGTTAACTGGAGGCTTCTGTTAAAAATAAATAACAGACTGGGAGCTACTTAAGAATGCAGAGCAAATCAGAGGCTAACTAATGGCTCATAGCTCTGATATTTAAAACTAGTTATTACAGTACCCCAAGGGGAAAAGGAAAGAAAAAAGTCATAAATGAGGCAAATAACAGGAACAACTCATTCTATATGTGTCAATTATGTAAACACATGGAAAAGTGTGTAGCCCCACTAGTGACGGGGATGCTGCAGGTTGTTATAGTTTGCTATAGATTTTGCCTAGCACATTGCACACATTTTAAATGTAAAGTATGGTATAGGGGGAAAGTGGGGTAACACTGATAATCCTCATGAAGTGTGTCAATAGCAAACTCCACCTTAGCATGCAGACTCTGAGTAGAGAGGGAGCTGAGGGCTAAGGCGATAACTCAGTCAGTAAAGTGCTTATTACAAAGCATGAGGACCTGAGTTTGATCCCCAGCCCCCACATAGAAGCCAGGTATGTGGGTATGTGGTATACACTGCTCCACTGAGGAGGCAGATACAGGAAGATCCCTGGGACTCAGTCACCAGTCTGCCTAGCCTAATCAGCAAGCCCCAGATCCCAGTGAAGACTCTGTCTCAGAAAACAATACTGGAGGTGTGGGAGGGGGAGATAACTCAGCAGTTGGGAACGCTTATTGCTCTTGCAGAGGTCCTAGGTTCAGTTCACAACTACATGGTGAATCCCAGATACTCTCTGCTGGCCTCCGGCCCCTCTATACATGTACTCAAATATTCAGGCATATACACGGGATGAAATAGCAATTGTAGAAGAAAAATGGTGGATGGGTCCTGAGGAATGCTACCAAAGGTTAACCTCTAGACACATGTTCATGCATATGTACACACACACACAGAGGCATGCGTGCATGCACCTACATGCTCACACAAATACACACATACATACACAAAATAAGAAAAGCGGGAAAATAAGCATATGAACACACAAGAGTGTTCATTACAACCAGTGTTGCAAACTGAAAAAAAAAATGAAATGCGGTCTAACTAAACGATATGAAAATGTTTAACTAGATGTTTAGGCCAGCTAAGCTAAGTGTTCCTTAGCCCTGAAAATAATGGAGTCCTTCTGTATCTAATGAAGAACTTTGAAGGGATGTTGAAATGAAAGAAATTGTGGAGTGCCATTCATGTATTTTTGTAAAATGCACTGTTTAGGGACCAGAGACATGGCTTATTGGTTAAGAGCCCTGGCTGATCAGTTCAGTTCCCAGCATCCACATGGAAAATCACAACCATCTATAACTCAAGCTCGAGGGGGTCAGATACCCTCTTCTGGCTTATATAGGTGCTGTGTGCCTGGGGTTCACAGGCAAAATACCTGTACCCATGAAACAGAAACAAGTAATCTTTTAATGCAACTATGTATCATTGTGTTTATATACATAACAATGGCTGGGGTGGGAGATCTTCATTGGGTGGAGATGACTCTACTAGTGACAGGAAGTAATTTTCAGGCAGAGGAAATGGGGAAATGGAAACATACATTAATTTTTTGAACACTTAATTTTTAAAAAATCCCAAAATCTGTACATGTATCTCTGGTTTTTTCTTTTTAAATAAGGTTGGGGAAAAAAAAACCATAATCCCGATTTATTTCTGTTATTTTTAAATATTGAAATTGTTCAGTATAGAGCATGAAAGAACCATGTGTGAGGGGCTCCACGGTCTGTAAATCAACCCTGGATGGTGTCTTAGACAGGCATACCCTGCCAACCTCTTTCCCAAGGGTACTGAACAGAGCCGTCTGACAATGGCTCTGTGACCCTGCAGGCGTTGGGTGCCATTGCTCTCTCCTGGCTGGCCAGCAGCTGACTCTCAGCACAGCCTCCTCAGCACTGCCCTCCAGCTGGAAGCTCACCAGCACCCAGGAGAGAAGGAGGAAGCTGCTGATGACTCCTTAGAACCTGCTGTCTGATTTAAACGCTTAATTGATTCCATCATTTTCAATTTATTATTTTAATTAAATTGGATCTGTGTAAAGACTGTTTGACTTAAAAGGACCTCAGAGATGTTTCTTGGTTCAGTGCTGGCGTGTTACACACGAGGAATAAGAGGTCCAGGGAAGGACCGTTAATAAATAGTATTCAATTTAAGATCATGAATGGGGTAGACTCATTAAGTTTCCTGGATTTTGTCAGAGCCAACTGCTGTTCCTGCTACACAGAATCTTATTGCCAGGCCTCTGTCTGCCCAGCTGCGGGAGGACGAATAGAGTCATTTATATTCATGAGAACCAAAATTACCAGTTCCTTTTGAAAACCAAGTTCTTCTGACCTTGGGACTTCCACAAAGGATTTTCCTCCCTCTCCTATGTACCTCCCTACCCTTCCAGAAGGCAGCTCTTTCTCCGAACTCAGGCAAGTCCTAGATCCCTCGTCTAAATTAGACTATCACTCTCTCTACCATTATCCTGTTTGCAAATAGCTGTGTCTTAGTCAGGGTTTCTATTCCTGCACAAACATCATGACCAAAAAGCAAGTTGGGGAGAAAAGGGTTTATTCAGCTTACACTTCCACATTGCTGTTCATCGCCAAAGGAAGTCAGGACTGGAACCCAAGCAGGTCAGGAAGTAGGGGCTGATGCAGAGGCCATGGAGGGATGTTGCTTACTGGCTTGCTTCCCCTGGCTTGCTCAGCCTGCTTTCTTATAGAACCCAGGTTTCCCAGCCTAAGGATGGCACCACCCACAATAGACTGGGCCCTCCCCCCTTGATCACTAGTTCATCACCTACCATGAGAAACACTGGGACCAGGTGAAAGGGGACACATGAGTTCACACCAAGTCATACAGTTGTAAGTGAAGTGTTTGTTTCATTGTATGAACATTTCATGTATCCAAAATGCTAGGAACCAGGCCCTTGGCTCTGGACAGGCAAAGTCCAGTTAGACAGAGCCTCTAATAGTGTTTTTGATGAGGGAAGGAGTATGGTGCCATGGAAACAGCCCTGACTAGACACACAGGAGCAGGGACAGGGACTGTGACAAGGACAGAGTGGACTCTGATCAGCCGGCTTGGCCTGGGAAGGATGTGAAAAGTGACTTTGGGTTTCTAATCAAGAAGAAAGGGGTGCTCTATGAGTAGTCACAGGGAGGAGGTGGAGGAAGCAGAGTGTAGGCCTCAAGCCTTGAAGAATGGGTAGAATTTAGAAGAGAAAAACAGAAGCCAAAGGAAAGAAGTAGTTGCCACCAGAAAGCTATGGCTGGTGGGGAGGGTCTGGGCTGGGAAGTTAGGGAGCCGAGCACATGGGAACCCTGGGCCCACCATAGCCAGGCACCCCTAAGACTAAGTCTTCCAGTACTTGTTACTGTATTATTTCTAGAAGTCATTTCCTGCATGAGGAGAAGGGATGCCAATGCTGACCACACAGAAAAGCCAAAGCCCAAAAGACAGGCAACCCTACATTCTCCAAAGGCATGGGGGTGACCTCTGCTGCTCTGCGTAAGCACCGTTCCGTGCTAGAAGCTGATCTTCATCTGCTGGAGGCAGCTTAGGTGGGTGTTATTCTTACCACTCATGGACAGTCCTTGGTGTCTGTACATTTGTAGATGCTACTTACTTGTCCTGGAGAAGTTTTCCAGTGCCGTGCAAGTTCACATCTCCAGCAGCTGCCCATGTGCCCAGCTGGCCCACCCTTTGGCCTAGGTCTCAGACTGACTGAGCTATCCTGACCCTGCGTCAACATGGTGGCCAAAGGGAAGTTGGAAACCTGTAAGCTTTTCATCCAAAGGGAGAGTTTTCGAGATATGTATCCAATAACTGCCAGGCCATGAGTACCTACTGTACACAGAGAGGAACAAAGCAAGAGAACAAAGAACTGCATGTGGGTCCAAAACTCCAAGACTTGTGCTCAGTCTACCTGATAGGGGAGGGAAGTAATGAACACGTTCGCCCTAAGGAAGTACATGAATATTACAGGAGTCCAGACGGAAGGCAGGTGGGAGTCAGAGAACTCTGAAGCAGGGAGGCTACTGTTCTGATTACTGAGGGACCAGTAGGTCAGGGAAGAGCTGTCAAGATGAGGGATAGCATCCAGAACTCCAGAAGTCCCTAGGTGTCTATCTAAACTCGTGGTTCTCAACCTTTCTACCGCTGTGACCCTTTAATATAGTTTTTCATGTTGTGCTGACCCCCAACCATAAAATCATTCCATTGTAACTTCAAAAATGTACTTTTGCTACTGTTCTGAATCCTAATGTAAATACTCAATGTATAGAGTATCTGACATGTGACCCTGAAGGGATCCCCACCCATAGGCTGAGAACCGCCTTGTTATGCAACAAGAAAAACACAGCAGGAGAGTGACCAGTGAAGACCGGTTCCAAATGAGCTGTTACCTAAATGTAGGATTATCAGTAAGCAAGACTCCATCCAGAAGACTGGAGCGGGGGGTCATAGTGTGGGCTCAGCCTCGACGTGCAGCAATTCTGGGCCACATTTGTTAGAGTGAGGAAGATGTGGGTGGGGTAATTAGAATCAAGATATAAAGCATGAATTAGATATAAGGCATGAAGGAAGAACCAGGGAAGCTATCGGTGCCCAAATCAGTGGCCGGGGAGACACTGGGCCAGTGACCAAGAGAGAAGTGAGAGAAAAAGCTGTGCTCAGTCTGGAACATTGAACTGAAGGTGTTTTTGAAATGGGCAGTGGGGAGCTGAGCACCAAAATATAACGTGGGAGTCATCTCTCCAGGGTGGATAATCAACACTGCCCAAGTAACGGCTCAGGGAGGACAATAAAAGCTCCAGAAGTCATCACTCTGTGTGTGCTGTGTGGGGAAGCAGCTGCCTTCCTGAGAGAGGGGACCAAGGGTTAGGTCAGCGAAGAGACCAAGGTCAGAGGTTCGAGGGATAAGAGAGACTCAGGGTTAAGTCCCACCAGTGGTTAATGTCAGATAGGGTGTGCCTGGGGCAAGAGGCAGGTGGATCCTGCCAGAGAGTGTTACTCTGCAGGGACAAGGTGCGGAGGAGTGTGACCAGAGCCATGACAACAGAGACAAGGACAGAAACTTAAGAGTGCCAGGTCCGAGGCAAGAAACAAGCTCCCTTTTCCTTTTAAGGATGAGGGGTGGGGGTCCTAGCTGGGAGAAGCCTGGCAAAGTTGAGGTCCTGACCTGTTGACAGTTGGAATTTAAGTCCTGAGCTAGGTGGGGGGAGCCATTGTGGAAAATCCTAGGGAGGTAAACACCCGAAGCCCCGAGAACCAGGTCACTCAGCAGCTGACAAGCAGGCTGTTGGTTTGGAGCAGTCAAACCATCCAGTGAGCTTGGAAGCAGAGGTTAAGGTAGGATGGTGGGGGTAAGGTTTGTCCTTGAGGACAGATTTGAATAATCAAACTAAAGCACATTACGCCACACTTCCATTGCATGGTTTCCGAACTTCGGCTTCCAAATACTTTAAGTAAACCAACACATAAATGTTGTAGGTTTTAAAAGAGCAGGGATGTTATAGAGGAGTCGAGACAACTGGCCCTTTATCCCTACGGATCATCCTGCCTGTGGCTCCTCCTGTGACAGGCATCTGGACATCTCTCCACTGTGAGAGTCCTGGGTTTAAACCCAGTTTTGTTTTGTACCCTGTCACGGGCTTCTTTCTAATCTCCTGGGCCCTTTGGAAGCAGTTAGCAGATCAACATTTAGCTCAGTGGCCTTGGGTTGAATAGGTAATTTCTACCCTGACTCATTGGCTTCTAAAAATTCAAGCCAAAACTCCAGGCTGGCTTTCAGCAATAAAATCCTGTGATTAGCATCTAACCAGACAAGCATCGTTTTCCCAAACAAATGTCTTTCAAATAAGAACAATTCCATGGTGTCGGTTCCCAACATGATTCTGTTCGGTGCTTAGGAATAACCAGGGTGTTGTGTAAGAATCTTTCTTGGCGCCTTTAAAATCCAGTTTTTTCCCCCACTGCGGTTTTATTTCTGCTGTAGAAGCTGCTGTCTTGAAGGAACATATGTCTTCTCATTGAAGTTTTGTGGTAGTTACTGTTTATGAGTTTATGTATTGGTGTGTATCTCTCTGTATGTGTCTTTGTATGTGTGTGCATATATATCTCTGTATGTGTGTGTGTGTGTGTATAGCTCTCCCTGTATATCTTTGTATGTATCTGTGTCTGTCAGTGTGTCTGTGTGTACATGTTTGTGTGTATGTATCTGCTTGTGTGTCTACAGTTGTATCTGTGTGTGTGTGTGTCTTCGTTTGTGTGTGTCTTATGTATCTCTGCGCGCGCGCGCGTGTGTGTGTGTGTGTGTGTGTGTGTGTGTGTGTGTGTGTGTGTGAAAAACATTGGGTGTCTCGATCTGTCACTCTCTGCCTTATTCCCTTGAAACAAGATGCCTCACTGAACCTGGAGCCATGCAGGTGACCAGCAAGCAACAGCCATTCCCCGGTCCCCGCTTCCCCCAGTGCTGAGGTTATGGGCATGTGCAGCTATGATCAGTTTTTCACACAGATGCTGTGACCCAGACTCGGGGCCTCAAACTGACCCAAGTCCTCTTGCCCACTGAACTCTCCCCAGATCCCTTCATGTCTTTTTAGTTGACCAGGTACTGTGGGCACAAGACTGAAGCAGAGCCCAGGGCTACAGCACCTGAGGTGGCTGTCTGTGAGAGAATGTCCCCCAGAGATGTGCCTAGATTACTCAAAGCCAATGTACGTCAAGGTTGTAACCATGACAATAAAGAATGTGGCTTCTACATTGCTAGTTACTGGTTTTTGCTCTAGTGTGGGTTGTTGTTGTTGAGGTTTTCTTTTTTTTGCTGATTTTAAGTCTAGACACAGAGGTGGTGCATGCCTTTAATCTCAAGAGGATTTCTGTGAGTTCCAGGCCAGCTTGATCTACATAGCAGGTCCCAGGTTGGCCAGGGATATATAATGAGACTCTGCTGAAAAAGAAGTGGGAGGGTAGAACCTATACACTGCACCCCTCCTTAATGGCTGCACCTGGGATGGGCCAGGACCAGGTCTTTTGAGTGAGTGTCACACCTTTGGCCCAGTGCTAAATAAGAGAGATTGAGGCTTGTGACGAGAGCCATGAGTGAGGGAGATGTTCCTAATGTGCAGCAAGAAACAATGTCCACATCAGAGCTGAGCTGGAAACTGAAGGTTTATGTGACGAGTGCTTGCTAATGATTTTCCAAGTCTGAGGGGAAAGTCAGGAGCTAGGAGGCTCTGGCATACACAGGAAGGCCTCTAGTGTGGTTGTTATAAGTTGTACATGCATGCATACATGTGTGTGTGTTGCATGCATATGTGTGTGGGCACATGGAAACCTTTCTCCACAGAGGTTTTGACCACATAATTCTGTCAGCATCTAGACAGGGGCCTTCCACGCTGCCCTGAACCCTGGCCTGTTCCCTCAGCGCTGTGGTATCGCCTCCTGCCCTGTGGTTGTCCGGCTACACACAACTGTGCCTGGGTGGCCCTGGAGTGCTGCCATGTCAAACACCAGCACTAGCTAGAGGTTTCAAGTTCTGTGAGGTCCTGTCACCAGCCTGCCTCGGACGACACAGCTCATAGGTGGCTTGTATGAGGACCGCTAAGAGGGGCTTTGGGTCACACCCCCGGCTTCCGTGGCTTGAGGAACACTGCTGTATTTTAAACTCCATTCCTTCACCTGAAAATAAGAATTGGAAGGTGGAGGGCGGAGGAGAAATACGTGTGTGGGTTTAGTTTGTAAACCATTAAATGCCACACAGTGGAAGAGGAGGGGTCTGCAGGCCCTGCTAATTTGATTTTCTGGTTATTGTTGGGCCTCAGTCAGAAACTCGGAATTTAAGACTCCAGGGGAGAGCGAGTTGTGGAGGCACCTGTGTGAAAAACAAGGCTTGTCACACGTGGGCCGGGGAAGCCGCAGCAACGGGAGGAGTGTACGGAACAAGCTCCATCTCGGTGTGTCTCGAAGCAGAGAAGCAAGTCAGTCTCCAGAAAGAGACCAGCCAGGTGCTAGGGAGCGGAGGACACTTCTGGGGAGCAATGGGGTGATTCCTGGGAAGGGAAGACTGTGACGCTCTCTGCTGACATAGCAGAACGCTGGGAGGGGAGAGGCCTCCACGGACTCTCAAAAAGGATTGGATCTCAGCTCTCCTGAAGCAAGGGGGTCACGCTTTACTCCAAACTGGAATCACCTTGGAAACTTCAACACCTCCAGTTACCCAGCCTATGTCCCCAAATTAATTAAATCAGGATCTCTGCAGATGGGGATCTAAGCTTTAGTATAGATACCGTTATGACTCAGTGGGCGCTTGGCACAGGCAGGCCAGTCTGAGACGTCATGACCTACTTAAGGTCTGGCTGCACATAACTAGGAAAGAGTTAAGATGCCCAAGACGGAACAAGCCGTTTAGAGCAAGGGCGGGTGGCACCTAGTGATGGTGAACTTGAACCTTACCCCATAGTCACACAAAGGAAATGGTTCTCAGGGTCCTTCCCGTGAGGAAGGGGTGATGAACCAATCCCCTGATGAGGAAGTTCTCAAATTTCTTTAGGCCCAAGGAACAAAGAAATTGGAAATGTTACCCCCACCTCCATTCCATTTACCTCTTCTCCATGATGATTTGCAAACTTACTGAAAAATCTCAGAAACTTACTTTAAAAAAAAAAGTCTCTGAGGAGCACAGCTTTGAAAACCACTAAGAAAGCAGAGTTTCCGCAGAGATGAACACTCAGCCACATACTGTTGGAATCTTGATTGTTTCGGTGAATTGAAGTAACCAAGAGGATGGGGGCCACGCTAAATGACTCCAGACTTGAGATGCTTGTTAACTGGGAACATTCGTGGTGTCAGCTAGGCTGTGGCTGACCTTAGAAACTAGACCCAGGTCAGTGTCTGCTGTGGATACCTCATGTCGTCATAGGAGCTGTCCTTTCCAGATCACTGGGTGCTGCAGAGAAAACCTGCAAGGCCCTTTGCTTGAAAATTCCTTGATCTGAAGTCCCCTGGATTGAGCTATGCAGGGTGCAGAGCACATCTTCGTCCCAAGCATTCTCCTTGGTAGCCGGTGTTACACTGCTATGTCTTACAAGCTTCTGTGTCACATGAACTCCATACCAGAGCCATGGTTGCTATGTGAAGAAGGAAGTGCAGCCTAGTGTGGAAGGAGGGATGGAAGCAGAGGCGGAAAGGTGGGTTCTTGGCCCTGCTCTTAGCCTGCGGTGTGTCACTCTCCAACACAACATTCTTGCCAGGCATCTTACTGCATTTCTGTAACCGTAGCACCCAGAAGGCCAAGGCACAAGGGCTGTGAGTTCAAAGCCTGCCTGAGCTATATTGTGAGCATCATGTGAGGGTCTCAACACTCTATGGAACTAAGGGGCTCTTGTGCTGTCTTACTCCATTTGTAGGATCGTTGTGTGAGCCAAAGCCATAGACTCTTAAGTTCTATAAAACATCTGTGGTTATTGAAAACACAAAGTATAACATTGGAAAGATTTAAATGTATGTATGTATGTATGTGTGTGTATAGTTATACACACACATTTTATGTATATATACTTACATATTTATTTTATAAATATATAAAAATATATTTGTATATATAAACAATTAATTTATATTAATATATAAGGCAAAAATAAACTAAGTAAAAGACCTGTGTGATTAAATTGATGCTTTGGTTTCATATTTTTTTAATAGATTCTCTGTTTACCGCAATTTTCCATTCATAGTAAAAAAGAGTAGAACAAATAGAGATTCCCCGCATACACCCATTCATCACAGACATAGATTGTCCTCTGCTGGGGTGTGCATGTGTGTGTGTGTACATGAACATGTATGTGAGAGTGTATGTGTGCATGAATGTGGAGAATGTGTAAATGTACATGAATGTAAATGTATATGTGTATGATGTATAGAACAACCTTAACAGTTATTCCTCAAGTGCTGTTTGCCTTGTTTTTTAAGACAGGGTCTCTTGTTGACCTGGAAATCATTAGGAAGGCGAGGCCGACTGGCCAGTGAACACTCGGCATTTGCCTCTCTGCCTCCCTGGTACTGGGGTTACAAGAGCACAGCACCTGGCCCTACTGTCTTTTCCTCTTGACATGGGTTCTGAGGGTCATAATTAGGCATAGTCACCTCACGCCCTCCCGGCCGTTGTCTTTAAGACATGTTTTGCTTGCAGTAGTAAACATAAAATCCAAGTAAACTACGGGGAGTGTTATAAT
Source organism: Micromys minutus (assembly GCF_963924665.1). Lineage (NCBI taxonomy): Eukaryota > Metazoa > Chordata > Mammalia > Rodentia > Muridae > Micromys > Micromys minutus. The sequence continues at coordinate 50,498,386 of NC_137985.1, read as the reverse complement.
CTGTAGATAGTAGAACAGAAACTTACAACCAAAAGTCCAGGAGCTAAATTATATAGGATATTTCTTTAATTCAAATCCCAAAGAAGGAAGGAAGAGAAAGGACAGGAAACCACACAGCAGAGGAGACAAGAACATTAATAAAACAGTGGACTTATGGCTGAGCAATCATCATTCGTATCCATCCTTTAGCTCCCCAGATAAAGAGCCACATCATGAGAACAGACTGAAAATAATGTGCTACCTACAAGAAACCCAGTCTAGATATAATAAAACAGACGGATTACAAGTGATAGGGCAGCTGGACATGGTGGTGCACAACTTTAATGGCAGCACCTAGGAGGCAGAGTCAGACAGATCTCTGAGTTCAAGTCCATCGGCCTGGTTTGCACAGTGAGTTCCAAGCCAGGGCTACATGGTTAAGACTTTGTCCTGAAGTGGAAAAGGGTAAAGCAGAATATTCTGAATAGAGAAACAGAACCACACACCATCATGTTTAAATACTTTAATATCCCCTCAAAGTAACTGATGAAATACCCGGCTACGTTGCCCTGTTCTGGCCTCTACCCGTCTGCAGGAGAATACATGTTCTTTTTCAGTGCCCATGAAGCAGCCGTGATAAGCCTGGCCACATAACAGACTCTAACAAATTTACTGTAATTACAACCATATAAATAGGACGTTTTCCCCCACACAATAGCACTTAACTGGAAACCAGCAAAGGAAACTGGAAGCTTCCCAAGTCTGTAGACTTGAATGATACAAGGCAATGAAACAACAAACCCTTTAATTAATCAACCAATTAAAAAGGAAGTCAAGGGGAAAGTGGGAAAACTCACCAACTGGCCTCCAGGCCTCATGATCTGGGTTCAATCTCCAGGTCCAACATGGCAGAAGGGAACAACCGACTTCCATAAATTGTTCTCTGACACACACACCCCAACTGAAAATTTTTAATAATGAAGTACTGATGTGTAATACAATGTAGCTGACCCTGGAAAACACAAAAGAAGCCAGTGGTCAAAGCCACACACCAGAAGTGCCCACGGAGTGATTAGTAGTCACCTAGGAGTGGAGGAGAAAGGCTAGAATATTGGTGATGACTATGAGATTTCTTTGGAGAATAATAATGGGGGCATCTTAAAATTATGCATGAATGTTAAATGTGCAGCTCTTTGAATAAAAAACAATGAACTGTATGCTTTCTTTATTTTATTTTATGTGAGCTTTGCCTGCTTGTATGTCTGTGAGCTGTACACTTTAAACTGAGGGGTAGTATGTGTGAGTTTCGTCCCAATAAAGCAACATGGTGTTAGGAGGTGTCTCGGCTGTTAGCAGCATTTGATGCTTTCCCGGGGGACCTGATTTGGTTCCCGGCACTCACATAGGCTCACAACTGCCTATAACTGCAAGGGATATGACACCCTCTTCTGACCTCTGATAAGCCAAGAAATGAGAGTAACCACACACACACACACACACACACACACACATTCAGCCTGTATTTGATACTTTTGCTCTGATTAAGCACTGTGGTCAAATGGGTTTGTTCTGACACTAGGCTCCAGTTGGTCTCTAGAGATGTAGGAGGTGCAGCCTTGTTGGAAGAAGTACATCGCTGGAGTGGACTTTCCCAAAACCTTGCCTTCCTGTTGTCTGTTCTCTGCTTGGGTCCAAGATCTGAAGCGCCAGCTGCCTGCTTCTGCCGCCATGCTTCCCTGCCGTGATGGGCGGACTCTTGTCCCTATGGAACTGGAAGCCAAAATAAACTCTCTCTTCCTTGAGTTCTATTCCAACATGGTATTTAATCAGAGCAACAGAGAAGTCACTAATACAAGTGTGTGTGCATGCATGCACATGCATGTAAATGTGTGTTTCATTCAATCCTCAACACATAAGCAAAGTGAAATCAAGCAAAGCAAAATTGATAAGTCACAAAATACTAAGGTGAGGGATTGAAAGGAGTTTAACGGCACAGGTTATGCGGATCGGGGAAGAAAAGTTAGATAATGTAAACTACTTTATGTCTACGAAGTCAGAACCTTCAGTCAAGTTAACTCCTATAATGAGGAGACAGGCTAATGAAATATATCCACAGAGATAGATAATATGACTAGACCTATACATGCTTTACATTTTTAACTCTGAAATTTAAATCTTCCAGCATATACACAGGCCATGTGGTTGCATTAGGTAACCCTCCACATATCTGTGGGAAGAAAGATCAGGATACCAATTAGAGTCATCTCTCCCAGAAAACCAACGATGAATGAATACTTCCCGATTCATTTTATGCTTCCTCATTTCCCTGAGGAAGTCCAGACAGGACACTATAAGAAACGAGAAAAGAGACAGAACTAATCCTTGTCCAACACAGGTGTAAAAACTAGAAAAAAAGTCTTTAAAATATTAGAGAATAGGGTATGTCAAATATAAAAAGTCAATATACTATTGCAATCCAATGAGTTTATTCCCAGAGTGCATAGGTAGTTCAACACTGAAATTTATTTCCTACATGAATGGCTTGCTCCTTCCCAAGGGACCAGGGATGTTATTCCTAGCACTAGCTGTCCTCTCCAAGCTTGTCTTGTAGATCTTTTTAAAAACAGCTATAGGAATCCCTTTTCTTTTAGAGTTTGATTTTGTTCTTTTTCTTAAAAACAGGAAAGAGTGGTCTGTGTGTGAGAGAGAGGGGGAGGGAGAGGAAGAGGGAGGGAGGGAGAGAGAGAGGAAGAGAGAGAGAGGGAGAGAGAGAGAGACAGAGAGAGGGGGGAGGGAGGGGGAGAGAAGGAGGGAGGGAGGGGGAGGAAGGCAGAGAGGGAGAGAGGGGGGAGGAAGGGAGGGAGGGAGGGGGAGGAAGGGAGAGAGGGAGAGAGGGAGGGGGAGGAAGGGAGGGAGGGAGAGAGGGAGGGGGGAGGAAGGGAGGGAAGGAGAGAGGAAGAGAAAGAGAGAGAGAGAGAGAAAGAGAGAGAGAGAGAGAAAGAGAGAGAGAGAGAGAAAGAGAGAGAGAGAGAGAGAGAGAGAGAGCTGCACATCACTCCCTCGGGAAGGAGCATGCCGTGCACACACCACTCCAGTTCACTCTGTGCTGGAAGTTCTGGCAGAAATAAAAAGAAACCAAAGGTAAATGGACTGCAAAACCATAGAGCATTGTTGTCTGTCCGTAAACAGAGACATATCGAGAGCAGATTGGCAGTGCCCCCGATGAAAGGCTGGAAAGGATTTTACTACCTAATGGCCACTTGAGAGAACTGAGACTATACAACTTTAAAGCATCGAATCCATATCTGGGAAAGTCGAAGTAACCATTCGTTGGATCAGCATAATGTGCTGCAGTCTGTGGGGAGGCAACTCTGGCTGCTCCAGCCAAGGAAACTGGCAGGCTTGGTTTAATGAGATTAGGTAACCGGAGTGAACAATAGCTGGAAGAGTCTTAATCCAAGAATGCATCCGTGTAACCTCTCTGGGGACCAGTCTACCCTGCCTCCTGTGCTGAGGAAGACAGCCCATGTGGCCTCCTTGCCAAGCGTTAGCTTCTTCCTTGTTCTGGGGCTATGTGTGGGCTGTGCTCTGACTTGGACTCCACCCTCCTGGATTTCTTGGTTCTTCTGGTTGTTCTTTACTTGTCGTCTTCATGCGCTCCGTAGGCCCCCGTGGGGTTGCTAGACTGAGGACACGTGGGCCTCCATCTCCCCTGTGCTACCACCGTTTCTTTAGCATCTGCCACCTCTTGGGGTTCCGAGATGGAGGGGGTGGCTTTCAGTCTTACAGACTCTCCAAGAATCTTCTATCTCATAATAGCATGCTCCGATGTGTCTTATGTAAAATAAATGTATTTATTTGTTAGAATCGTGTAAGACTTTGATGTTACGATATTTAGTAGTCTGTTCCCATTACTGCAGTAACCAGAGTGTTATCAGGGAAGAATCAATCCACTACAGTAACCTTTGGAACCAGTTTGGTGATCAAAGTAGAATTCAGATGTTTAGTGTCCCGCCCTGCCCCAACTCAGATAGTTTCATTGCAGTTTCTGCCAAGTGGAAAGAGGTCATTTCATCCATCCTCGTGGATAATTGGGAAATGACTAGATATCTTATATCAAAGGAATATGCTGATGTTTCAGTGGGCCTGACCACTTCAGGGCTTTGTAGATGAATTACATGGAAATCCTAGAAAGAGCTGTATTTAACAATATCTCAGTCTGTGTTAGAGTGATCTGCCCACTTACCTATGTATCACTTTCACACCTACACATCCCTCGTCATATTTCCTTATTTCCACATTGAACAGAGAGTGGGCTGTAGAGGAAGTGAGGCAGGGCTGCAGAGATGGCTCGGTGGGTAAAGCACTCACCACCCACATGTAAGAACCTGAGTCTGACCCCTAAGCCTGCATTAAAAAGCTAGACGCAGGGCTGGGGAGATTAGTGTGCAGTTAAGGGTACAAACAGCTCTTGCAGAGGACCCAAGTTCAGGTCTCAATGCCTGTGCCCAGTAACCCAGTAACTCCAGCTCCAGAGGGACCTAACATCTCTGTCCTCCTTGGATATCAGCACTACTCCCACACGAACACATTATTTTTTAAACTTAACTAGAAAAATCTTTTTCTTTAATTGGATGTGGTCAGAAGCACATCTATAATCCCAGCATTCCCTCCAGGGGGCTGGGGAAGCAAAGTCTTGAGACTCCAGGAAGCTCAAGGGCAGCCCAACATACACAGTGGGAAACACAAGACATCCTGTTCCAGACAAGATGGAAAGCAAGGACCAGCAGCTAAAGACACTCATGCACACGAGAGTGCAGACACGCACACAGATGCAGACACGCACACACAATTATTTTTTTTTTAAAACAAAGCCCTCATGTTGAGCCCTTTGGAGTCTTTTGAGATATAAATGGTTCTCTCCCTGGTTCTTATACTGGTTCCTGCAAGGACCGGCTGGTATAAAGCAAACTTCACACCTCTCCGCCTGAGTCTCTCACACACAGCTTCCTCCTAATGTGTATCCATCATGTTTGTGATGGCCACGGAGCCCTTGGTGGACAGCAATACCGTGCTGTGTAACCTCTCCAGCCACCGTGTAGTGAGCTGAACCCAAGCTTCTCTCCTGCGTCACGTACTTGATTGCAACAGTACAACACAGACTGTGGCAGGGGACTGGAGGAGGACGCTGAGCGTCCCCACCTCTAGCGAGTCCCCAGGCGACACTGATGATGCTGGTCCAGGGTTCAGGCCTTGGAAACCATAGTCCCTGCAGCTGGGCCACCCTTCACTTGTTAGTCAAGTGCAAGAACAGCCCCCAGCTGAACTCTGACTTGCATTGTTAACTCAATCTGGAAGTGGGAAGGAGGCATAAATGCAAAAGCAAACACACAAACTGTGTCTACACTGTTGGCCTCAAAGAGGTAAAGTAGTTATTTATCAGTATCTTGTGTCTCACATACTCAAGTATTCTTTTCCTAACATGAGTTTTCATTTTCACCCTTATCCATTTGGTCCTAGAAACAACTGTGTTACTGTGAAAGGGTCCCTCCAAGGCACACACATCAGGAAGTAGAAGGTCTGGGCGTCAACTAGAGAGATGCCCTGGAAACAAGAACAGGTGCATGCTGGGAATTCTCAGGCTTGGCTATGGGGATGTGAGGATCTACCATACTTCTCTTACATTAATATGGTTAAAATTCCACCAAAATAGTCTAAACTACAGTAATGTGATAAACTAGAGAAAGGGGCTACTCTTAATATTACTAAAGGGGACACACATGCCTGGGTGGGGATGTCAGAGGACAGCTTTGTGGAGTCGGTTCTTCCATTCTAGCCTTAGATGGATTCTGAGAATAGAACCCAAGTCACGAGGCTCGCCTGTCACTAAGCATCTGGTCAGTCCCTGAAGATTTAGTCTGAGTTCCCAGGTAGACTAGAGGTAAACTCACTCCACTAGCACTGCAAAAGCCCCTCCCCCAGGAGCCCTGGAAAGTTCACATTTGCCTGTGAGAAAGACATTCACTTGCTCAGTGGTGTTCTGCCAGAGCACCACGTGTGTGGGGACCTGACGTGGTATCTTTCTGGTGTCATTTTAGTTAGGCCTGGTGTGGTTATTCTCAACACCACGCCTCCCACCTGTGCTTTGAGTAAGAATGGGCCCCATAGGCTCAGATATTGGAATGCTTAGGAGTGGGACTATTTGAAGGGATTAGGAGGTATGGTCTTGTTGGAGTTGGAATGGCCTTGTTGGATAAAGTGGGCCACAGGAGTCAGCTTTGAAGTTTCAAAAGCCCAAACCAGTCCTCGTATCTCTCTTCCTGCTACTTGTGGATCCAGATGTAGAACTCTCAACCACCATGTCTGTCTGCACACTGCCGTGCTCCTGCCTTGAGGATAATGGACTGAACCTCTGAAACTGTGAGCCAGCCCCAATAAATGCTTCCCTTTATAAGAGTTGCCATGGTTGTGGTGTCTTTTTCATACCGATAGAACACTGACCAAGACATCACTGTCGGCTCATGAATGGGTAAGCAGATTCAAACTTGAGCTTTAACTACTTACTTTTAGTTAGTTTTAGTTAGCTTTAACTATCAATTTTTGTAATTTAAAAGGGTACCCGAAATTCCAGCATTGAGTGGCCTTTGGAAAAATTGATTAGAATAAAGAATTAGTATAGATATGTGTTTGTATGTATACTCTAATTAACACATGTACTTGGAATAGGAGGCTCCTTCTGAGGGTGTGGGTGTGTGTGTGTGTGTGTGTGTGTGTGTGTGTGTGTGTTTGTGTGTGTGTGTGTGTATTGCTGTCTAATGATCTGTGCTTCTGACAAGTTGAGAGCTAGTGTCAGGCCAACAGATAGGTGGCTGGCAGTATTTTAAAGGGCCAGCACTTGACCTTGACTCCAGGGAGATGAAGACATCATTCAATAGGATCTGCTCAGTGACATTTGGTTGAAATACTCAACCAAACCACACTCCTGCCCTGAGGGGAAACTCACAGTGAGAAAGCTGTGTGAGTGGTTAACAGGTCAAAGCACACAAGGCCTTGACCACAAACCAGAGGACAGTGAGCTTTGTCATTTAGGCACGGGAAGCTGTCAGCAGAGGATAGGCAGAGGAAGCAATAGTGCTGGGCAGCATACAGAGAGACCCATGGTCAGACCTCTGCTGTGGTCTGGATGTGAGACCAAGGGGCCCTGAATGTCTGAGGTAGCTGGACAAGAGGGGAAGGAGGAGACCAACATGACAGCAGGTTACAGGAGAAAGTGGTAAAGTGCCTGGCCAGGGAGGAAGAAAGACAAGATACCAAGATGTTTGTCAGAATTTGAGCCTGTGTAATGGGATGATATCCTTTAAAGATGGGCATTGGGAAGTGAGCTCATCAGAGGAAGATACTAGGTCTATCATTAGAGCTGAGTTTCTGTAAGACCTATCACTGGAGTAACCTTCCCAGAATCCCTTCTGTTGGGTGGGTTTGTGTAGCAAATGGATTTATCTCAGCCCGAAGAGCAGAGTTTGTCTTGAGCTGAGACTGAGAATAGGGGAGAAATTCTAGATGCCCAGGATGTGTTTCTAATGAGAAAGGACAATTGAACTTTCTATGTGTCTGTCTTCTGACAGTGTAGCCAGGCTTGGCTCCTCAGCCTGGATCTCCTCATCTGAAGCCTTCCATGGCTCCCAGTGCCCAGAGTCTTCCCTTCTAGAATTCTCTCTTCCAATCTTATCTACAGAGTCTCACGGTACACCCTAGGTTACTGATCCGGCCACAACAGGCCACGGTTCCTCTGTGCTGGAGAGTTTTATTTCAAACTGACACAGCCAGTGTCATTTCCAAAGAGGAAACTACAGCTGAGATTGCACCTACCATATCAGCCTACGGACAAGTCTGTGGTGCATGCTCTAGACTACTGGTGATTGATGTGGGAGGGCCCAGGCTGCTGTGGGCAGTATGGCTCCTAAGCTGGTTGTCCTTGGTGTGGTAAGAAAACAGGCTGAGCAAGTCATAAGGAACAAACCAGTAAGCAGCACCCCTCCATGGCCTCCATATCAACTCCTGCCTTAAAGTTGCTACCCTACCTAAAGTTCCTGCCCTGGCTTTCCTTGGTAACTGTACGGTGTCATGTAGGCTGGAGTAAACCTTTTCCTTCCCAAGTTGCTTTGGGTCATGCTGTCTTACTGAAGCAATGGAGATCTGAACTGAGATGCCCTCCAGTGTACTTCCAGCCATCCTGTCTGTCTATCTGTCTGTCTGTCTTGTCTGTCTGTCTTCCGTCTGTCCATCTTTCTGTCTAAAGGACTCAGTTCCCTTGTTGCAGTGCCAAGCTCAAATGCCACCCCTTCCCAAGATCCTCAGTACTCCATGGAAATAAGACCGGCCTCTCTCTTCATGTTGTATTACTGCCAGGAGGCTTGGGGCCTCCCAGACTTCCAGGCTTTGCCTTCTTCACTGCTACCCCACTGCTTGGCTTGGCTTCTTTCCTGACTTAAACCACAGCCTGGTTCCATCTCTTGTGTTATTTGAGGGTGAACAACACAGAGACTCTCTTAAGTCATTAAGGATTCAAAGGAAATTTGGAGTCAGAATAAATCAAATGTTCTGACATTTTAAAGAATGATAATGAGCCATACTTAGCTACAATTAAGCAATGAGATAAGAACAAAGCCGTGGCATTTCCCTTTAGTTGAGCCCTTGCAGCCTGTGATCAGGGAGTGCCCAAGGGACCCCAGCCTCCTTACTCAGAGACCCTCTGACTTCCAGTCCTAGTGTGACATGGCTCATTGTAGAACACACATTTAAATCTGTCCAAAGGTAGAACACTGTACTGGCTGGTTTTGTGTCAACTTGACACAAGCTGGAGTTGAGGAGCCTCAGTTGAGGAAATGCCTCCATGAGATCCAGCTGTAGGGCATTTTCTCAACTAGTGATCAAGGGGGGAGGGCCCAGCCCATTGTGGATGGTGCCATCCCTGGGCTGGTAGACCCGGGTTCTATAAGAAAGCAGGTGAGCAAGCCAGGGGAGCAAGTCAGTAAGTAACATCCCTCCATGGCCTCTGCATCAGCTCCTGCTTCCTGACCTGCTTGAGTTCCAGTCCTGACTTCCTTTGGTGATGAACAGAAGTGTGGAAGTGTAAGCTGAATAAACCCTTTCCTCCCCAACTTGCTTCTTGGTCATGATGCTTTGTGCAGGAATAGAAACCCTGACTAAGACAAACACCAAAGTAAATCTGAACGGAGGGATTGGCAAGTCTGTGTGTGTTTAACAAGAACCATGCTTAGGGTGTTCTATCACACTGGATCCAGTCTGCTCAGATGAATCCGAGTCTTGTTTTGTCGACAGAATTGGTATTCAGCTTTGCACATGTCAGATGATTTATTCCTGATGAAAGGAGGGTGGTTTTAACATTAGGATTCTTTTTTCAAAATTTGTATATGTGTGGCTTGCTCACATATGTGTAAATGTGCATGTGGGGGGGGGCAGAGACTGACAGTGGCTATCTTTTGACAGTAGCTTATTTTTTGGAAGAGGATTTCTCACTGGACTTGGAGTTCACCAGGTCAGCTATATTGTCCAGCCAAGAAGCTACATATAAGCCGGTGTGGCAGCACACATCTGTATCCTGGTGTTCCTACAACAAGATGGGAGGCAAAGACAGGAAAACCCCTAGGAGCCCATGGACCACAGAGCCTGGTGTATATAGTGGTGATGAGATCCCATTACCAAGTTACTCTCCACAAGTACATAATGGCACACACAAGCACATTCATGAACACATCATACGTACATACATAAATACAGACAGACAGACATACGTATATACATATATAGCTTTTTAAAATGTATTATGGAGTTCTTTCCTATACCCAGAATCCTCTCTTTCACTGAAGGGCATCAGAGTTCCCGTTGTGTGCATATCAAGCATTATAATTTACTGATGCAATCTTTTACCGATAGACATTAGGATCCTTTGTACACTTGAATAGCATCATCATCATAAACATGTTGTATACTTGCAGGAATATAAATCAAGAACTTTTCTAGAAGTAGACCTCTTGGGCCAAAGGACATATGGGGTTTTAACAGTGATATCAAATTGCCCTCTGGTGTGGCAGAGCCAAGTTACATTCCCATCAACTGCATTATGGGTACTTGCTTATTTTGTACCTGAAAATATTGGTAATATTGAATGTTCTTAGTGTGATCCAGATCCACTTCATTTATGTGGAATGTGTTGGTTTGGTTCTTTGTGAATGGTCTGTTTGTTATTCTTTCCCTAACTACCTTTTCCTTCATTTGTTTTTCCTCTCAAGTACCCTTAGTTCAGCAAATGTCTATATGGCAAGCAGTCTGATGTTCTTCTGTGGATAAACATCAGGGGCTTGGCCTTTTTGGAACTTAGTGAGAGACAAAGGGATGATAGTCATTTGTGCAGGGAGGCTCTGTATATCCTAGAACATGGGAGGGAAGAAGTGGGCTGGGCAGAAGACACTCCAGAGGAAACCAGCATCTAAGGCATGAGTAGGATTCAGAGGTTGCTGGGCAGTGGAAGTGCCCTTTAATCCTGGCATTCCAGAGACAGAGTAGGCAGATCTCTGTGTTCAAGGTTAGGCTGGTCTTTAGATTGAGTCCAAGAGGCAAGGGCACATTTTAGATGAGAGAAAAGCACTGGGGAGAACCACCGAGAGTAAGATGAGCTAATACCCAGGAGCAGACTTAGCAACATGGAAGTACTCCTGACAGTCACTTTAATCTCTTTCAATGGACCATTGGACAGAAGCCAAAGGAAATCAAAAAAAAAAAATCTTTTTTTAGTCCAGTTAGTGCTGCCTGCCTGGCTGTTAGCCGTCCTTGTTGGCTTCCTCTTGTCCAGATGACCGTGAATGAATACATGAGAGCAATGGCCATGTCCTGTCCAGAAGACAGCGTTTCTTGGCACCCTCGCATTCTCGCTTCTTTCCCCAGGATGTGACCTGAGCCTTGGGGGTTTGATGCACATGTCTGGTTTAGGACTGGACACACAGCAGCCACTCTGACCAGCTGTGTGAGCCTCTGCGCAGCTACCCACAGCAGAAACAGGAGGGAAGGAAGGAAGGAGGGAAGGAAGGAAGGAAGGAAGCAAGGAAGGAAGGAAGAAAGAAAGAAAGAAAGAAAGAAAGAAAGAAAGAAAGAAAGAAAGAAAGGCAGACATTGCTTTGAGCTCCTGTTGTCTGAGGCCCTGAGATAACATTGGGCCAGTATTAACATGCCTTCCTAACAGAAAAAGCCAGGACTCTCAAAATTTTTATAAATTTTAAATTTATGCTTCATTATATTAAAAGCAAGACAAAAGAGCAAACACCACCACCACAAGAGCTGAACTGAGCCAAAATCAGCACGTGGTCAGGAGCACAGAAGCCTCAGTAATGACAGGGGGCATCGTTTAATTTCTCTTCCTGTGTCTAACTCTCTTTCCCCCTCTGTTATGCATCCTTTTGTGCTCCAGCCTCTCCCACGAATCGGAATCTTTCACGGTCCTTCTACGGTCATGTGCGCACTCGCCCTTGGAAGGAAATGGTCCAGGCAAGGGAGTGGTCAAGTCTGAGGTGCTGAGCTTTCAAACCATACATGCCCCCGGGCCATTAGCTGAGTGACTTGGGTCTTCAAACTGCTTCCTTATGCACACCTGAGCTTACCAAAGAAACTGGTTCATTGTCTCCACAGCCTTGCGGAGTCGCTCTGGCCGCTCCATCATCAACGGGAACTGGGCGATCGATCGCCCGGGGAAGTACGAGGGCGCAGGGACGATGTTCACCTACAAGCGGCCCAACGAGATCTCCAGCACTGCTGGGGAGTCCTTTTTGGCTGAAGGACCCACTAATGAAATCCTGGATGTCTATGTGAGTTTGAGGGGGGTCTTGGGGTGCCCTCTGGGTTTGGGCTTCTCTTGCTTCCAAAGAATACACTTTAAATAAGCAAAACATCTTTGCCCAGGCTCGATAAAATCATCGGACTGAAGCCGGTTTGAGGGACTCCTTCCAGCGCTTGGCATTGATCTTTGACATTTACCTCTGAACATATGAGGCTCACAGAAACCATAAACTCTACCAGGTGCTTTATTGCCTTCGGAGTTTATGGACCCAGTAAAACCAATCTTACTTGTTGAACCGAATCAGAGGCAAACAAACCCCCTTGTTTCACGAGGCCTGGAGTTCCTCCAAGCTCTTTCCTCCCAGCGCTAATTTGGCATGTTTTCTTGTATGGCAAGAGAAAGAAAATGCCAAGTGCAAAGCAGCCCACAGGCTCAACCTCCTCAACCCTGCCGAGGCGAATGTTGGAGGAACATTCCAGATGACCCCAGATGAAAGGTGAAGCTTCAGCTGCGGTTCCCTGCTTCACACACACAAGGCTGTGACTACTTTACTTGAAGCCAGAATATTCAGTTGGCCAAGAATTGTTCTTAATGGTTTTTTTAAAAAGAAACTACTAGAGGGGCCTGAGGCACTCCGTATATAAACTCTTGCAAACATGAGGGTTTGCGTTCCAGCCTCAACACCCACGGAAAAGATGGGTGTGGTGACCCATGTGTAAATCCAGATCCGTGGAAGCAGAGACAGGGGGTCCATGGGACTCCACGGCCGGCCAGCCTAGCCTAATGCGAGAGCCCCAGGTCCCAGTGAGGGACCTTATCTCAAATACCATGGTTGGTCCAACACCCAAGGTTGACCTCTGACCTCCACATGCACTCATATGCTTTTGAACTCACACTGGGCTACTAGAATCCAGTTCTGAAAAGATGAAGAGGCAAAGGGTGTCAAGAAACAAAAGCTTAAAATGAAGACACAGATACCTACTATCCCCAGAGCCCCACTGGTCTCTGTAACGTCTGCTGTGTCCAAGCTTCAGAAATAGAGCTCCTAGCTCTAGGGTTCTGGTCTGTTTCTCTTGAGGGATAGCAGGCTGGAAACTACAAAGGAAGCCCTGTTTTAGTTCCTTCGGGGTGTTTCTTTGGGAGTCATCCAGTTGGCTGGTTGACTCTGGGTAAATCTGAATGGTATCAGAGGTGAAGGCGTTGCTTGAGAACAGCCTCCTGTGGGTGGTCCAGGAGAGGTGGGCAACAGTAACCCCATAGATAGAAGAGGGTTGTCAGTGGCAGAATCTAGTATGTTTCCTCACAGAAAAGAGGCACAGGAGAGGGCAGGAGGAGAAACGGGCCTAAGGGCTGGAGTAGACATCAAGGATCTGCAGTCACACAACAGTGTCCCTCAGGGGTCCCCTGATCAGCACCAGGTTTCTGCAGCGCCCATGAGTTGGTCTTGGTCTGTGGTGTGAGGAGTCACGTGCTTCTCACATCTGCCTGCCTCTGGGTGACCGATAGGCAAGAAACAAGTCACCGGTGAGAAGAAAGTGGGGGGTGGGGGAAATGCAAGCGTGACTCGTGGGTAAGGGCAGGGCTACAAGACCACAAGAACCAATGAGAATCCTCCTCTCCCCTGATGAAGAAATTAAAACAAGAGATCTAGACACTGGCACTGAGTCGCAAGAACCATCTTACAGAGCAGCAATACCAACAAGACAGCGTCCCCTTGCTTGCCTCCCGGTTAAGCTGTAGATTTGGGTGCTGTTGCTCCAGTCTGTCTACCTACCTACTATAACAGCTGTGAGCTCACTGGTAGAGAGCGTAATCCTGCCGGCCTGGCCCAACCATCTGTGCCTCTGCCCCAGACCTCCGCCCTCCGCCCGGCCTGCAGTCCCCATCACTTGTGGATTTTCTTCTTTGCTTGCTTGCTTGGTTTTCTCATTGTTTCCTCAAAGAATATGACCCATTGTTTCCTCAAAGAATATGATTTACACTTTCATATGTTTTGGCTTATTTTGTTTTGTTTTGAGTGGCAGGGGTTGTTGTTTGGTTTTTGTTTGGTCTTTGTGTGTGTGTGTGAGAGAGAGAGAGAGAGAGAGAGAGAGAGAGAGAGAGAGAGAGAGAGAGAGAGAGATCTTTTGAGTTTTGTTTTTGTTTGGAGGGGTGTTTGTTTTGGGTTTTGTGTGTGTGTGTTTTTGTGTTTGGTTGGGTTTTTTTTTTTTTTGGTTTGGGTTTTGTTGTTGTTTTTGTTTTGTTTGGCCTGGGTTTTGGTTCTCCACCCTATTTCACTAGAGTTTTGGGGCTTTCTGTGGGGGAAAATGAGTGAGACCAGGCAGCCAGAAGAGGACTGAGGACTGGAGCTGACTTACCGGCCTAGTCGAGGACATTAAAGGACCCTTACCACTCTAGGCCAGCCCCGCTCAGGTCTGATCTTTGTTTGACTGCCACCACATAGCACTCAAACAGGTTCCTCTGCAGTATAAAGATCTTAGGACATTTCGAAGCCGTTGATCCAAGCCCTGGCTAAGATGGCCGCCAGCCCCAGGTTCTCCCACAGTCCAATTGGACTTTATAAAACCTCAACGTTCATCTTCATCAAATCTTGGCCATTCACCCACTTTTCTTCTAATTCATGTGCACATGAAGTCTTTAATTCTCCAAGGGCCACCCACGAGAAGACACTGGAAGTAACCTCCTATAAGCTGTTGGTTTGTTGGTGTAACTAGATGGGAATTTGTGACATTTAACAACAGTACCACTTAGATTATTGAGACCAGGGCTAAAGGAAAGGGGTGTGTGTGTGCAGGCTGTGGTAACATTGACTTTGTATTCTCAGATGATACACCAGCAGCCCAACCCAGGAGTCCACTATGAGTACGTGATCATGGGGAATAATGCCATCAGCCCACAGGTGCCACTGCACAGGAGACCAGGTAAAGTCCCTTGTTTTGCCACCAAGCAAGCTGGGTCACTTTCTCCTAACACTCTCTTTCCTCTCTCTCTTCTTGTGCCTCTACCCTCTGTGTCCTGGACAATGCAGAGAAATCCTGTGGGCACATATTCCAAGTTAGTGGACTTGATATCAGAACATGTTTCTCTGTTTAAGCCTCATTGGTGGGATATTTTGTTCACTTGATGCTAAGCCACAGTTCGACACCCTGACCCCACATCTGAGATGATTATGTTGGCTTCCGATTGCTAGTGTAGCAAACGACCTTCCAACCAGTAACTCAGAACAAGATGCTGGGAGTGGTCTTACAGTTCTGAAGGTTAGAGGTGTCTAAAGGGTTTTTGAATGAGGCCAAGATCAAGGTGCTCCAGGCAGAATCCTTTTCTCTCATGTTTCAGCTTCTAGAAACATCAGCCTCCATGGCTTCTGACCCCTTCCTCAACCTCCAAAGCCAACATGGTGACTCTTCCCTGCCCACCTAGAACTGCTCCCAAAATAACATGAGGGCTGTGTACCCAGCAAGGAGAGGACCAGGGTTCAACTTGACTGCCAAGTGGGCATGGCAGCAATGCCAGTGCCCAGGAGGCTGAGGCAGAGGATCCCAGAGCAGGCAGGCTGCTAGAGCGGATACAGCAGTGTGCTCTGGGTTTGGCTGTGAGACCCTGTCCTATTACAGTAGAGAACAGTCAAGGAAGACTCCTGATATCAACCTCTGGCCTCTACATACATGTGTATATGCACTCTAACGCATGTGCATTCACATACATGTAAACAGATTGGTGCATATGGACACATATACACAGGCAAGTAGTAATAACACAAATTAAAACAAAACAAAAAAATATCAGCTTTTAATTCCCTTTTCCTGTCAGAGGGACTGTCTCTTACCAGTGCGATGAATCTCTGCCTCACCCCTTTCTATAAAAAAAAAAAAAAAATACAGCATTTCTGCAGATCATTTGAGCATTTCTCTACATATCGAATATCGTTGTTTTTGGTTAGTTAGTTCAAAACCAACCTGAACATTCGCTCTTCTGAAGTCAGCAGAACATTCGATCTTAGTCAACCCGGAGGCTGTAGACTGATGACTGTGCATTATACATACACTTGCAGCAAGCTTAAGGAAAGGCCCTGGGGTCTGGGATGGGCTAAAACAACATGTAGACCCTGCCTCTCCGCACTGACTCTGCTGGTGAGCTCACAGGAGCAGCCTCATGGAACTTCTGCTGGGGGCAAAAGTAGAGGGTGAGACTGAGGGCTGACCCCCAATGTCACCCTTAGATGTGGTATGGCTCCAAGGACATTGTGTGGTCCACACTGGGGTCCCTGGTGCTCAGGAAATACAACAGGCCGTTGGAACATCTCTGTCTAGAACGGCCTTCTCTGCTCTGCCCTTGCCCTGCCCACCGTTGATGCTCGTGGGAGCTCTGCTTTCCCCTCCCTGAGAACCCAGGGGTGCACTATGCTAAGGGAAGGACCCCTCAAACCAAACAGCTTTCATTATCTGTTATAATAAGCAAGAAAATCCAGGAGCACGGCTACCTTTCAGACTTGAAGAGGAACAGAAACAGAGACCCCATATCTCGAAAGTGACCTGCCACATCTCTCCACATGCGTGTGTCTGTGTGCTCTGCATGCATGTGTGTCTGTGTGTGCACAAAGCCAAAGTCCATGCATCTTTGTTCAGCAAATGACACATCAGTCATGCTGCTGGGTTAGACCATTTATATATGTGTGTATGTATGTATATATGTGTATATATATGTATGTATATATGTATATGTATGTGTGTGTATATATATATATATATATATATATATATATGCTGTGTTCTTTTTTACTTCATTTCATGGTTGTGCTGTGATGTCATCTAATTTTTACTGTCTGGGCACACTGAAGTCTGTTGTCTCGATATGGCATACGATATTTTAGTAGCCATCATTTTAGTAGACACAGCTTTATGTCAAAGAATGAGACCATGTGTAGGATAAATATTCTAGAAAGGGCACGAGAAGGTCAAAGAGTATGTGCATTTAAGATTTAGAGCCTGGTGTCAGACTGCTCTCCACAAGTTGGCCTCTGTTGGTTGGTAAGCTCGTGCACACTGAAGAAGTGGATGTCGGCTTCCAGCAGAGAGAGGGCTTAGGGACATGAGCTTCCAAACCCTCTAACTCTTATCATGAGGTCAAAAAGAGTTGAGGGTTTCCTGGTCCATGTCGTCAGAGATGATATGTCCATTATGAGTGAAGGTGAGAGAATTTTTTTATGGCCTTTGGCTGTTTGTATGTTTGTTGGGGAGGGAGACCATCTTCCCCTGGCTTTTGACAATTCTTTACTAGTTTCTTTTCTACACATTTTTTATACATATAAATATTTTGTTGTGTGCCACATGTGTTACCTGGTACTCCAGAAGGCCAGAAGTGGATGTTGGATTTCCTGGAACCAGAGTCATAGATAGTTGGGAGCCACCATATGGGTCTGGGAATTGAATCTGGGTGTTCTACCAAACCAGTCAGTGCTCTTAACCAATGAGCCCTATCTCCAGCCCCTTATTACTGATTTTTAATAACGTTTTAAATATGCGAGAAATGAGTATTTCCTTTTCTAAAATACCACCGTCATTTCAAATGAGCTCCTGTTGCATCCTGTCCCGTGGTGAAGCACTCTCCTTTTTCATCCTTGTTCAACTCAGTGTGCAAAGGCATCTCACTTCTGGGTGTGTGCTGCCTCTCCTAGGAGAGCCTTTCAACGGGCAGTTGGGAACGGAAGACAGAGGCCAGGAGGACACAGAGAGGGAGAAGAACCAGGAGAAGGAGGAAGACTCCCGTGCCGAGGCCCCTGAGGTATTCACTTCAGAATCCGAGCAGACTTTCCCAGTCAGGCATCCGGAGAGATTCCCTTCCCACCGACCAGACAACCTGGTGCCTCCTGCACCACAGCCCCCAAGGCGAAACCGGGACCACAACTGGAAACAGCTGGGGACAACAGAATGCTCCACCACCTGCGGGAAAGGTAAGCCGTGTGAAAATCCCATGCCAGGCAGATAAGGGAGGGCCCAGCGGATGGTGCGGCCCCTCACCAGTATGAACCACCTACAAGATGGCTTGGTCATGTGACATACTGGGTTAGCGGTTCCCAAGGTAACCCACAGGCCCATCCAGTAGTAAGACTTAAAGATTCAGGAAATCTGTGTTCCCACCCATTTGTCACAGTGGAGGAAAAAGATTTGAGTGAGCAAGGGGACACACGGTTTAAGTCCAGGAAACCAGTTTCCAGGGGTTCCCTTCCAGCAAAGACAACCAACCAGAGGTGCTCACCCAACCTTCGGTGCACAGGTGTTTACAAAAGCATTACCAGGCCTCACACTAGCACCCCAGAGGCCACACTGACACAGTAAACCAGGGCGTCTAGCACACAGAACCACACGGGGCCTTCATGACTCAAGGTCTCAAGCGTAGAAAACACTCAGGCAGAGTCTTACTAGGCCTCAAGATTGTGTCCCAGAAGCTACTCAACAAATACAATTTTAAAAAAGTACAGAGCAAGGCTGTGGGTGTGCACATCTTTAATCCCAGCAGAAGCAGGTGGATTTCTGAGTCTGACGCCAGCCTGGTCTACAGAGTGAGTTTCAGGACAGCCAAGAGAAACCATGTCTCAAAATAAATAAATAAATAAATAAACAGCTAGCATAGATCTAAGCTGAGCTTGCCCTGTGGTCAACAATCAGAGAACAGGCACACACACTTCGGAGTCTAAAAATGGAGAAGTCAGGTTGATAGATGGCTGGTGTGAATGTCATGATCTAAAGGTTTCGGGGAAAAGCAACGTGTCCAGGCTCTCCGCCCTTCACTGCAAGCGTTCATCTTCCTCCCCTCCCTTTAGTACTCTCCTGATGAAAATTTTAATCCCATGTTCATCCAGTGTCCTTGCCCAGTCAGTCAGGATAACCAGAGAAAAGCCCCTCCTCTACCAACTTGAGAAGGGAGCTCGTGTGCCAGAGGCAGCATGCAGCCTCTTTCCAAAAAAATAAAATAAAATAAAATAAAAGGCAGATAGTATAGGACTGAGGAGGAAGGTGGCAGCTCAGTGAACTTAGATAAAATGGCACTTGGATGGGCTCAAAGCACAGCGTGGCTGCAGGTTTATATCAAGGGTGACATGCATGAAGGGGTCCACAGTAGGTCTAGATATAACACACATCCAGGCCCTTCCTTTGGCCAAAGTCAGGAGAGATGGGGAAAGTGGTTTCTGGAAACCCTTGTGTGACTGCTACACCCCGTGGTCTGGAAATTGACTCTGCCTCTGTCGGGGTGACTTACAATCATCCTTGCAAGGAAACACCATGAGCTGTATAGTTAGAATCTTCTTCCTGTAAAGACTGGGGGCATCTTACTCTGTTGTTGCTCTGAAACAGATGTCCTCTGAGGAGATGTTACTATAGTAACAAAAGCCGCACCCCATTCCAAGATTCCTCACACAGGGAAGTCTATGAAACCCACCTGAGACATTGATTTGATGATTAGTTGTTGTTTGGGGTGTTTTGTTTTGTTTCTCTTCAAGAGTCTTGAACCTGGACTGGGGACATGGCTCCGTGTATAAGAGCACTTGCTATGCAAACATGAGGATCTGAGTTCAAATCCCAAAACCCACATAAAAGTTGGACATGGAGCATAAGCCCCTACAGTCTCAGCTCCCTACAGAGAATGGGAGACAGGGATGTGAAAACGCCCAAATTGCCTACCCTGGCCTACACAGCAGGAAACAACAAAGAAAGTCTGTCCTGGGGGCGAGCAGAAAACAAAGAACAGTATGCCAGGTTATCCTCTGACATTTATACCTGTGAACACGGAGCGGGGAGAGGTGGACAGACGGACAGACAGAGAGTCTTGGATCTGAGGATATCTTTTTCAAACAAGCACTGACCTAATGACTTTGGGGACTAGAATTTGAGTCTTTGATTCGTTTTTTATTTGGGGGTGGGGGGATAGGAATGGGTGTGTGGAATTCTTTATGCTCAAAGCTTTGATGGTTCCACAAGGACTGATTCCACCTGGTAATTGGAGAATTAAGTTATTAGTTCTTACTGCGCCCATTTTGCTGTGCTGACTGTGAACCGAGAATGTGGCCTGAAGAGCGACTGAGCCAGCTTCTGCTGTAAGTCTGTGTGGGGAAATGAGATGCCTGGAGACTGTGTCTTCACAGAGCCAGACAGCCAAGCGGTAACTCTGACAAGGGGCCAGGATCATTTTAATAAGATTCCATCCTAGGCATTACAGATAGGCAAAGCATCTCAGCACCGACAAAGGAACCTGAGATCCAAGGGGACTCCTTGCCAACTCTTGTGCCACTGATGAGTTGGTGCGGTGCCCAGAGAGCGCAGAAGAAACTGCCACTGCATGGTTTGCAGTCCAGAGTGATGTGTGTAGAAGATTCTTCCCCGCCCTGTGTAGAAACCGCATGACATTGATTTGTGGATATAGTGAGCTAAGGCCGGAAGAACCTCATCACCCAGGTGGTCATCCAGCAGGCCCCTCTCTGTTTTGTAACAGGCATGATGGGAAAACACTGCAGAATCAAAGTGCCTCCAGCCTTCCCCCCAACTGCCTTCCTCTCCCTCCATTACTGTCCCCAGGCACCTGACTAGCACACTCCTCTTCATATGCCATGTTAGTCCCGTTTCTGTGACAAAAAGATATGACAAGAAACAAAGTTGAGGTTGGACGGGTTGGTTGTGTCTCGGTGTGGGGGTCGATCATGGTAGGAAGTCATGGCGGCAGAAGCTTGGAGCAGCTGCTCGCCTTGCATCCACCTTCAGGAAGAAGAGGGCCATGGATGCTTGTGTTCAGCTCCCTTTCCCCTTGTGATTCAGCCTAGGACAAAGCCTAGGGAATGGAGCTGCCCATAGTTAGGGTGGGTCTTCCCACCTCAGTTAATGGAGAAGTTCCCTCACACACATGTTTAGAGGCTGTTCTCCTAGGTGGGTTCCCAAGGTTACAATATTAACCATCAGATATTCCAAGCCCCAGGGCAGGTGTCTCCTCACTTTGCAGCCCGCCTGGCTCTGCATGTGTCAAATAAGCATCCTCTCCTAGGGACTCACATCACTCCAGGACACATTCCTTAGTTGGCTAGAATGTCTGCTGCATAGCTCAGTGCTCAGTATCATGGTGAGCTCATGATGTTTCTCTGTGTGAGCTCCTCACATGATACATTGATACCACATTTTAAATGTACACAACTATCAGAAAAGACACGAATAGTGTTTATACTTTTATTCTTGCCTTTGCCCATGCTCTGTGAATAGCATAAAAAATATGAATTTGTTTTTCTAAATTAAAAAAAAAAAAAAGTGTGTATGTGCCTACATAAGTTTATGTGCACCACGTGTTTGAAGTTCCCAAAGAGTCCACAAGAGGGCATCAGAGCCCCTAAAACTGGTGGTTGTGAACCACCATGAGCATGGTAGGAGCTGATCTTACGGAGAGATCTGCTGAGCCACCTCTCCAGTCCAAAGAACGTAAATTTGTATGTTCAAATCAAATCACATTTTTCTAAGGCAGCCTTTACCTTTTCACACACACACACACACACACACCAGAATGTGAAGTATGAAACATGAAATGTAACATCCACATGATCCGTTTCAGATATGTAGCCTGTACATATGCATACCCATGTGTGATGCGTGTGCCACACGTGGCATTTCCTGCTCTAGATATCCAAGGTGACTGCCCCATTCTCCTCTTTATCCTCCTGGCTCTGAAGCCAGGAAGTTTCTGAAGGGTGCTTTGAGAGCATGAGCAGATACATTTCCCTCCCCCTCCATGACAGACAGCAGGAGCCGGCAGACACCTCCTTTGCTCCTTCCAGCAAGCGCTTCCAACTGTTGACACTGCGCCACGGTGTTGTCATCTACAAAGTGCCACAGTCATACATTCATAGCCACCTTTGGCCACCTGCAGCCCTTTGGTTACAGGCTGGTCACCCATACAGGTGGTGGCAGCAGACCGGCAGGGCATGGGCTGTGCGATACAGATGCACAGGGCACCTGGGTAAGCTGGTCCTCATCACAGTGACAAGTGTGCCGCACTGTGTGCCCTCCAGCCCAGGTCTCTGCCAGCCTCCTGATGTGGTTCCTGTGTTTCTAAGTCTGGGGTTACTTAATTTTTTATTTTCTCTCTTTCTTTTTTTTTTTTTAGATTACTCTTTTTTAAGATTTATTTATGTTATGTACGTGAGTACACTGTCACTGTCTTCAGACACACTAGAAGAGGGCATCGGACCCTGTTGCAGTTGGTTGTGAGCCACCATGTGGTTGCTGGAAACTGAACTCAGGACCTCTGGAAGAACAGCTCTTGTCCTCTGAGCCATCTCTCCAGCATTTCTCCCCTTTTCCCCAATTTTTTTCTGGACACATCTTTTTTATCTAACTCTTTATAGTGTCTCACAGACTTCAACACCGTCCCCCAATTTCTGCTTTCATTCCCAATGTGCTATGCTCCTGTGTTGACCTTCACGGGAGCCTGGACAGTTGATGTCAGTTCTTCCCACCGCCTGAAGCCCAGCCAGCATCTGTCCCTACGCCCTGTCCTTGCTTGTTAACAGAAGAATCATGGGAGACACGCCAAGTGACAGTCCCCCTTTCTGCAGATACTGAAGCTAACCCACAGAGAGAAACCATTGCAGTCACCAGAGGCAAAAGTTATCAAGCTGATGTTTTCTCAGAACCAGGGAGACAGAGAGCCTCTCATTCCGTCTGTTTGGTACCTTTCCATGGAGCTGGACCATGGACAAAGAGCAGTGCGTGTAAGAGCGGTCAGATGGGAGGAGAGCAAGCGGTGGCCGTCTGCCAGACAACCCCAAGCAAGATCCATCTTCCCAGGCACAGAGCGTTCCTCCGTATCCTGTATCATTTGTGCCGTGTGGATTAGGTTTCCCCTTCTGCGTGCCAAGCAGTTGGGGTACCTTACTTTAGCTTCTCCATCCACAAAGCTCTAAGTGGAAAAGTTAGACTCATGGTCTAGAGGGAAAGGAACCGGCTACCTAAGAACTTTGCCTAATCCTCTAATAGCTGGGTTTCAAGTGCACACTGCAGGCTGTGGGCTGAGTCTTACTCATCTTTGTAACCTAGCACAGCGTCTTAATGTTGGCTGAATTTAATTTTAAAAGTATCTCCTGGAGCCGGAGAGATGGCTCAGCAGTTAAGAACACTGACCGCTCTTCCTGAGGATCCAGGCTCAATTTCCAACACCCCCATGGCTGCTGACAACTGTCTGTCATTCCAATTCCAGGGGACCTGACACTCTCTCCT
Source organism: Micromys minutus (assembly GCF_963924665.1). Classification (NCBI taxonomy): domain Eukaryota; kingdom Metazoa; phylum Chordata; class Mammalia; order Rodentia; family Muridae; genus Micromys; species Micromys minutus. Next base: position 50,475,307 of record NC_137985.1, on the reverse strand, counting down.
GGCCTCTGTGGCCACTGCACAAATATGGTGCACAGACATCCATGCAGCCAAAATACCCATACACATAAAAATAAATCAATCTTAAAACTTTAAATAAAAATACATCCTATGGGAGGGACATAGGCATTTTGCTGAACAAAGTTTAATACCGAGTGAGAGGGAAGAGGGTTGGTTTTGGTTTTTTTTTTTTTTTTTTTTTTTTGCTATTAATTTTATTGTCATAACGGCTTTTAACTCAGCAGACAGTTGGATTTAATTGGAACATATTTAATACTGGTCATAAGTTATAGCTACATGTACATACATATTTACTGACCCAGTAATTTCAACAGATGATTATTTCAGACTCAAAACTCTCTCACAAACTGTCATATTTCTTACACAAGCTCCCCCTTGTGTAAGAGTCACACGGGGCCAGCCTGAAGGATCACTGCCCCACATCATGGTGGATGACATTGAGTCACTTACGTTAAAAGTTGTGGCTGAGCCCCAGGCCATCACATCCTCTCGGTCTCTTGAACAGCCGTGTGTCTGTGCGTTCTCGACACCCACTGTGAAGGGGCATCTTCCTCACTAACACGGAGAGTGGCGAATGGGTGTGAACACAAGTGTTTGCCAGGCAGCTCAGCACTCCATTGCTTTAGAGATGACTCAGGCAACAGTAGTAGGGTCCCCTAGGGCCTAGCAGCACCTCGTGGGTTTTAACTGGATTTATAGCACCAGATATGGATTCCCTGTAGGGAGCAGGGACAATGGGAGTGGGAAATGTAAGTAAGCAGAAAGCACCATCTGTGTATATAAAAATCATTAATTAATAATTAATAAATTAGTTAATTAATTAAAATGATTTTTTAAAGAAAAAAGTTAGCCTTCATGGTACAATTAAACTGTAGTGAGTTACAGTTCTTGGGGGAAGGGGGTAGCTTAACCAGTTAGAAGCACAAATCTGCATAGTTTTAAATTAATTACAAAGCTCTTCCTAGGAAGAGTTAGTTGTGTGTTGGCCTTGTTTGTGTGACTTCATAAGGACCTCTAGTAACACTAAAGTTCTGCCAGCAGGTGGCAGCTGAGAGAAAGGCAAAATTGAATTGGGACCTAGAAATTACCCTTAACTGGCTTTTTATAGAAAATAGTTTGTCCTTATTAAGGCAATGAAACTAGTCTGTGTATTCAAAACAGAAACATGAAGCAGTTGCTGCTTTCTAGGAAATTGCTACAAGCTTGGATGGACCTCTGATAGGTGCTGAGGTTGAGGAGGTGAACCAGAACCGGCCCATTCAGGGAAGCTCTGCCTCATGGGAAGCAGGCAGATGCTAAAAACACTGAATCGGGACACTGTTGGATCATGGGAAATGTGTTACAAAGTAGGAAGGTAGTCTTCCATAAGTCTTGAATCCCCTCCCCTTCAATCTCTTATATGCCCCTGGCTAGCAGGCCAGTTCATTCCACATTAGGCTGGTGGACAGCCCTGTTCATGACACACGTACACAGACACACCCAAGCCGGGCCATTTCTCTATTTCCAGCCAGACCCTGCAGGACATTCTCTCACTGACACCCCTACAGAACTTGAGAGAGTTTCTGTTTGTGCCCACTCTATGTTCACCCCATTGACTAGTGAGCGCTTTTGCTGTCTCTGTGTGCACGTGTGTGTTCACAGGCTGCTCATCTTCACCACAGCCCAGCATCCCAGGGTGTGAGCCTCGGGCATCTTCCTTGTCGTTGCAGGATCGCAGTACCCTATCTTCCGCTGTGTGCACAGAAACACACACGAGGAAGTTCCCGACAACCACTGTGACTCCACCATGAAGCCGACCCCAGAAGAGGAACCGTGCAACCTCTTTCCCTGCCCAGCCTTGTAAGAGGCCTCCCTGGTCACCTCTCACCAGGTCCCTTCTGGTTGACAGCCATAAGATCTTAGTGTCAGATACATTTGAATTTTAACCCCATTTAAGTTTGATGTGCAAACGCTGACTGGGATTGTGTGCAGCGTATAGACCCTTAGCAAGCCTGCCTGCCTTTCTAGAGGAACGTGGGATCTGATGGTCTGGAACAAATCAATAAGCTTAGCCAGGAAGCCCATCCAGGAAAGTAGGGGAGGCCTTAGATACGAGAACCAGTAAGGAAGCTGGTACGTGAGCTGAGTATACAGACGGTGCCAAGTTGGCGTGGAGGAGTCAGGAGAGCTTGGGCAATGGGTTATTGAGTGACGAGTGAGACCGCCTTAGATGGATTAGGACAGGTCCTAAAAGGTCAAAGCTTTAAAGAAAACTGTAATTTTTATCCAAATACATGCTGAACGTTTGATCATAATTCATTGACTAATTGCGAGGATTGGCCATAAAATACAGGCAGCCCCTAAGTAGGTTAGCATTATAGGGAAATTAAGCTAATTTGGGGGTGTCATTGAGGGGTTCTGCTTTGATCACTAAATAGAACTCATCTGTGCCTTCTCATCTTCTGTAACTGTAATCTGGGCAGTCAAGTCACGGTAAACAGCATACCCTACCGGCTTTCTCATAATCACAGGACATTTAGACACTGCTCTGGGAAGAGGGCTCCTCCCCTGCCCAGTGTTAACCGATGGTCTCCCCTCTCTGTCCACCCCCAATCCACTCCATGAGTCAGCTGGGACATCGGGGAGTGGTCCGAGTGCAGCAAGACCTGTGGCCTGGGCATGCAGCACCGCCAGGTCCTGTGCCGCCAGGTGTATGCCAACCGCAGCCTGACAGTGCAGCCCTACCGCTGCCAGCACCTGGAGAAGCCAGAAACCACCAGCACCTGTCAGCTCAAGATTTGCAGCGAGTGGCAGATTCGGACCGACTGGACCTCGGTACATGACCTTCCCTCCCCTCCAACACCCACCCTTTCCTACTAGGACCTGTGATTCAGCCTAGTGTGCATGGTCAGTATCCAGTCTCTGGGGGTCCTGTGCCTGCAGATTTTACCTGCCCTATGCCTTCATGCGTTAAGGGAAGGTTAGCAACTACCGTCTGAGCCAGTGCCTTCTAGTGCTGTGCACCCATCCTGGAGATGGAAAGACTGAGGCCCAGAGCAGGCCAGTATGCCATTCAAGAAGTTCCTTAGAGGAACAGTGTAATTTCCCATGATCACTTTCTCCCCTGGGAATTACAGGCATTGCGGTGAACCCAACAACACAGGGGTCCTCTTCACATTATCTGTTGGGGGTTGGGTGACAGTGAGGACACGACACCAAAGCCTGCTGTGTTTTAGTGCTCGGTGCCCTGTGGCGTGGGGCAGCGGACCCGAGACGTGAAGTGTGTGAGCAACATCGGAGACGTGGTGGACGACGAAGAGTGCAACATGAGGCTCAGACCAAACGACATTGAGAACTGTGACATGGGGCCCTGTGCGAAGAGCTGGTTCCTCACGGAATGGAGCGAGAGGGTGAGTGTGCCCCTGGCAGAGACCGGGACGGGGATCAGCCACGTCACAGGATCTCCCTGAGGGACACACTGGGACTCAAAATCCCAGAGTCGATTTCTTCCCCAATGAGACATCAATGGTGTCTACCTTGTCCACCCTGAGAATCCAAAGAGTTTGCTGAGTTCTCTTGCCAAGCACGGGCAAGGGACTGCTGCTGGCGTGTAGGTGATCCCAACACAGTGACACTAGGGGAAATGCATGGCGAGTTCCCCACGGCCGCAGAGGTGGATTCCCACGGCTGTGTGCATCTAAGATGGATCCCCTTTGGTTACTGCCTTAGCCAGTGTCCCACTGCTGTGAAAAGACATGCACCATGACCATGGCAACTCTTATAGAAGACAGCATTTAGTTGGGGGCTGGCCTACGGTTTCAGAGGTTTAGTCTACTGCCATCATGGTCGGGGAGCACGGCAGCACACTGGCAGACACGGTGCTGGAGAGGGTGAGAATTGGATACCCAGATCCAGATCTGCTGGGAGCAGGAGGAAGAGACACCGGGCCTGATAGGAGCATTTGAAACCCCAATTCGCATCCCCAGCAACACACTTCCTCCAAGAGGGCCATGCCTCCTATTCCCTGTTAACTAATTATACTCCCCGTGATCAAACAGTCAGGTATATGAGATGTGGGGGCCATTCCTAATCAAACCACCACAATTGCTACTCTGCCCCCCACCCAGTCTATATTCTCAGGGGCTCCTAGGCTATGTGTAGTTAGAGAAGAATTGTAAACCAGCTGGAATCTTATATGACAGTCCATGCACCACCACCCCCCCCAGCCCTCCTTCTCTGAGAAATGTCAACCCTCCACACACCCAGCTGTGACTGACTCTTACCAACAGGCTCAGCTGATCTGTTAAAGATGGCAGCTGGTTTGCTCTGAGGACCAACAGCTGCCACAATATCTTTGGCAGAAGTTCAGAGACGACTCAGGTTTATAGATTCCTATGAGGACCAAGGGCCTCTGCAGTTAAGGGAGAGGGGGTGTGAAAAAAAATTAGCTTGAGTCTCCTTAGCATTCCAAGATTAGGAGATTTGTTTATTTTATTTACTTGAGTACACTGTCACTGTGTTCAGACACACAAAAAGAGGGCATCAGATTCTATTACAGATGGTTGTGAGCCACTATGCAGTTGCTGGGAATTGAATTTAAGACCTCTGGAAGAGTAGTCAGTGCTTTTAACCACTGAGACATCTCTCTAGCCTGACTCCATAGATTTTGTGCCTGCAATCTAGTAGACATGCACTGAATTGTGGGCACTTGCCCTGCCCTTCAGTAGCTAAAAGCAGGTGACATGCTGTCTGAAATGTCAGAGGCCTGGCCTTTCTCAGGGCTGAGCCTTTAAAGGAAATTCACAGGCAAATACAGCTGGTCCTTACTTGACTGCTTACCATATGCAAGAGAAGCCAACAGTCAGCTGACGTTGTCTGTCAGAGATGGAAACGGGGTTTCTAAGGAAAGCCGGATTCTGAGGAAGCCTAGAAAAAAGAGTCACCCAAGAGGGTGCAGGGGGACAAGCAATGACGATGGAGCTGTGAGTGGTCGAAGTGATGGGTTTTGCATGTATTTACTGTCATTGGGGGGAGACTGTAGGGGCTAAGGAGATGGCCTAGTGGGTGATTGCTGCTCAAGCATGAGGACCTGAGTTCAGATCCCAGCACCCACATAAAAGCCAGGCATGATGGTAGCATCTGGAATATTAGTTCTGGGGGTGGGTGGAGTTCAGTGGTCAGCCAGCCTATCTGAACCTGTGAGTTCCCGGTTCAGTGAGTGATCTTGACTCACAAGGGAAAAAAAAGTTCGAGGTCAGACACTGCGGTGTACACCTTTAATCTCACCATTCAGGAGGGACAGTCAGGTGGATGGATCTCTGTGAGTCCCAGGATACCCTGATCTACACAGTGAGTTTCAGGTGAGCCAGGGTTACATACAAAGACCCATAAAAATGAATAAATAATAAAAATAAGACAGAAAGCAACTGAGGAAGGCACCCAATGTTTAACAGTTATGAAAACCTTGCGCAAGGTGACCCTTGCCAGGGCAAAGCTCAGGAATCCCTTGTGTGTCTGTTTCTGCAGTCCCCAAGTGTGACTGGGATGCTGTCTCTTTTCTGCCCACCTCAGCAGATGTGGCCAGTCTTTCAGGAGCGCATCTAGGGAATGGAGAACAGACATGTGGTTCAGTCCTCTCGATGTGAGGGGTACCATATTTCCCCATTTCTTCTGGCAGGACTCCAAGGTCTGAAAAGTTCCTTTCAAATCTAAATCTGCCATGCTTTTCCCAGCCACTGGAGTAACAGAGAAGCTTCCAGATCCCACCATCCTTGTCCCCTCTCTGGGCCCTCGCTCTATCATTGACCAATTAAGAACATGGGGGATTAATTAATTTATTAAGTACCTAAGTGTAGAAGGCAGAAGATTAAATAAGTTCATTCAGCAGGTGAAACCAATGTAGGGAGAAATATCTGTAGAACTTGAGACAGAATAAATAACATTTGGCTTACTTTTTGAAGATTTGCTTTTATTATTATTATTATCATCATTATTATTATTGTCTGTGTTTGTGTGTGTGGATACCATGTGTATGTAAGGATGCTGTATGTGTAAAAATGCCATGTGCATGTATATGGATGCAATATGTATGTGTGAGGACACCGTGTGTGTGTGTATGTGTGTGTGTGTGTGTGTTGTATAAAGATACCATGTGTATGTGTGTGTGTAAAGATGCTGTGTGTACATGTAAGGATGCATGTATATTTGTGTATGTGTATGGATGTAGAGGGTGTCATATTCCATGACTCTAGAGTTATATGCAGCTGTGATCTGTTCAGTGTGGATCCTGAAACCAAATTTGATTCCTCTGCAAAAGCAGTAGGCACTCAGGTTTTTGTTTGTTTTGTGTGATACAAAGTATCTTTATACAGCCTAGGCTGATGTAGAACTTACTGTTTAGACTATGCGGGCCTCAAATTCACAGAGATCTGCCTCCCAGATGCTAGGATTAATGGTGGGCACCTAATGGTGCTCAGCTAGCAAGCACCAACTAGCACTATGGAGCCCTCTCTCCAACCACCATGACTTTACTTTTTATTCTTCACAAGAGATTTTAAATAACTTGACTTGCACAGCTGTGAACGTCAGACCACAGGAGGCTGGAACAAAAACGTCTACAGCCTGGATTATTCCACTTGCTGTAACAAATGGCTTTTAAACCCAAGGAGTTGACTCATTGTCTCAGAAGCCTCACAATGGTACAAACAGAGCTAAAGTCATAATGACAGCCTGTGACCCTGGGGGAGGGGTCAGGGCCACCCTACAGTCCTCTGACTTCAACCTGTACTTGAACTAACAAAAGATTAACTGGGCAACCGTATATAGATTTGATTTGATGTTAATATTTTATGCAACAAAGGAAGGAGGGAAAGCCCACAGAAGGGGAGCTTGTCTGGAGGGCTCGTGTCCTACTTTAATGAGGAGGAAATATACATGGTGGAGTGACAATGAGAGGGGTGTGGCCCTCAAGGGAAACTAGAGGAGAAGTGAGAGGAGAGGAAAGTTAGTTACTGATCATCTCACAACCAACTCCCCATCTCTAATGGTGAGAGCTTTCTTACTGAGCCCTGCACTGGAGGGACGGATCCCTGGGACTCATAGCTCAGCCAATATGGGTAAATTAGTAACTTTGGTTCAGTGAGAGCCCCTGACCCAAAATTAAGGTAGAGAGCAGTTGAGCAGGGCACTCCAACATGAACTTCAGGCCCCCACCTACACACACACACACACACACACACACACAAGCATATATACATACTTACACACTGTATTTACACACAAAAAAATTAAACAATTTGAAAAGCAAAGGAAGGGAATGGGTAGAGAACCACATGACTTCAAAGGCAGCACAGAGTATGTTAAAGGGGTGTGCAAGGATGCTTCAGAAAGGGCACTGCCCTGAGTCCAGGCCTCAAGCTTCTGGTGTTTTCTGGTGATGGGGAGAATCAGGAAGAGGGAACCATATGCTCTCAAAGTATCTCATGTGGTCATGGGACTGCAGCAACTCTTGACTATCTAGAGTGAGGTACGGGGTAGAATACTGGAATATACGTCTTGAAGAACAGGATAGTCAGGGCCACTTAACACTGAATTGTTTCTAGTTTCCCTGTAGCACATTCATGCATGTGTCCATGAGTAGCTAAAACCCTAGAACACAAAAATACTAGATAAGGAGGAGACTCCCATCCTGGAGTGTGTCCTGTGTGAGAAAAGGTTGTCAACCATTTATAGAAGAGTTGGAGGGACAGTAAGTCCTTGGCATCATTTGGAAGTATCCCCAGAGCCTGCAAGGACCCCGCTAACATTCCTTCCTTCTGTGTCACAGTGCTCAGCGGAGTGTGGGGCTGGAGTGCGGACACGTTCCGTGGTGTGCATGACCAACCATGTCAGCAGCCTGCCATTGGAAGGCTGTGGGAACAACAGGCCAGCGGAGGCTACGCCGTGTGACAATGGGCCCTGCACAGGCAAGGTGGAGTGGTTCGCTGGCAGCTGGAGTCAGGTGCGTAACCAGAGCTGGGTACAACTGTCTGTCCCTGGAAGAGGCAGAGGGGTTAGAGACAGCTTTGAATCTAGCCATGCTACTAGCTACCTCTCGTGACCTGGAAAAGTTGCTGTATTCTTGGTGCCTCCCTCATTCACCCAGTAGGTGCACCCTTCCTATGTGCTCACCTACGCTCAGTGTTCAGCCAGCAAGACTCAGTGTGTGCACCTACTGTGTGCTGGCTTGAGCACCTTGTTCAGCCAAGAAGGTTCAGTGTGCACCTACTGCGTGTTCACTTTAGTACCTTGTTCAGCCATGATTCAGTGTGTGTACCTACTGTGTGTTCGCTTAAGCATGTGAGCTACATCAGTGAACAAAGCAAGTCTCTGTGCCTCCGGGAGTGAACATGAGTGTCCTGACACACGGTAAACGCAGCAGGTGGCTGTATCCTTACAGTTAGCTGGTTTGTTAGGTACTCGGCAATGTCAAAATGCCGTTTAAAAATCTGGAGATGGGGCCGGGCATGGTGGCTCACAACTTTAATCCCATCCCTCAGGAGGCAGAGGCAGAGAGGGAGAGGCAGAGGCAGAAGGTCTCTGAGTTCAAGAAAAGTCTGGTCTACAGAGCAAGTTCCAGGACAGCCAAAGCTACACAGAGAACCCTGTCTTGAAAACCAAAATAAATAGATAAAAACTGGAGATGGGTCCTGAAAGATTGGTCAGTGGATTAAGCATTTGCCGCACAAGCACGGGGGCCTGCATTTAGAGTCCCCAGAAGCCGTGTGAAAGCCCCACAGGGCAGCACACATCTGTAATCCAGTTCGCCTCAGCTGAGAATGAAGATGGAGACAGGAATCCGTGGAGGTTTGCTGGCCAGCCTGGAATACAGCAAGAGAGTGAACAGCAAAAGCCCTGCCTCCAAGTAGGATGTGAAAGTCAATATGCAGACATTCGGCATGCTGCACGTTACCTACGCTCACACACATGTGCACATATACACACATACATCATACACACAGGTATTTATTTGTTTGTTTATATAGGCTTGCATGTACATGTGTATGCCAGAAGAGGGCGTCAGATCCCTTTAGAGATTTAGGTCTTAAGCCACTATGTAGCTGATGGGAATTGAACTCAGGACATGTGGAAGAGAAGCCAGTGGGGATTTTTTTTTTTTTTTTTTTTTTTTTTTTTTTTTTTTTTGGTAGTTTGTTTTTATTGGATATTTTTATTTACATTTCAAATGTTATCCCCTTTCCTGGTTTCCCCTCAATAAACCCTCTATCCTTTCCCCCCTCCTCCAGGTTCTATGAGGGTGCTCACCCACACACTCACCCCCTCCCACCTCCCTGTCCTGACATTCTCCTACACTGCAGCATCAAGCCTTAGAGGACCAAGGGCTTCTCCGCCCACTGATTCCCAACAAGGCCATCCTCTGCTACATATGCAGCTGGAGACATGGGTCTGTCCATGTGTACTCTATGGTTGGTGGTTTAGTCCCTGAGAGCTCTGGTTGGTTGGTATTCTTCTTATGGGGTTGCAAAACCCTTCTTTTCTCCTCCACTGAGGACCCAATTCTCAGTCCAATGGTTAGCCACGAGCATCCGCCTCTGTATTTGTCAGGCTCTGGTAGATCCTCTCAGGAGACAGCTATATCAGGCTCCTGTCAGCATGCAGAGAAGCCAGTGTTCTTAACCGCTGAGCCATCTTACCAGCTCACCACAAATTTTTCAAGCTGGGAGTATATGTTATAAGAAGCAGATAATAAATTAAAGTAACCTATAAATCGATGAGCTGATTTTTCCTTCTTGCTCCAGCATTGAGTTTAAAACCCTGAAGAAAATCTAGAGAGCCATCCCAGTGACTGCCCTGCGCCAGCCCCTACCCCACCCACCCCCACTGCCTGCCTGGATTTGAGTTCTTGGCCCTTTTAGCTCTGGCTCCCAGGGCTGGCTGATTCTCCAAGGCCTTTTGGCTGAAGGTCCTGATTTATACAGTATCCAGACGCTGGCTCTGTAGGAATCTTTTAAAGTAGCTTCAAAGACAGCCCTTGATAAAATTGGCCAGCTTTTCCCTGTAACTGATACAGGCCCTTTAGAAAGCAAGTTGACAGCAGAGGGCAGGAGGCAGGACCCACCGTTTGTCCATCCTCAGTCACCCACCATGTGGGTCCGTTTAAAGTAATCATCAGCTGGGCATGGTGATGCTGCCTGCCCTTAGTCCTGACACTCTGAGGCAGAGGCAGTAGATCTCTGTGAGTTCAAGCACAGCCTGGCTTGCGTTCCAGAGGAGCCGTCATGAGAACTTGCCTCAAAATAAAATTTTTAAAAAACAATTATTCAAAGGGGGGAATTAAAGAATTCTTCAAGAAGAATGCTCCTGACCTCAGGATAGTATCATGTGTCCTTAGCCAGTAAAATATCACATATCTACATATGATGTTGTCACAAAAATATATAAACAGCAACACCGACAAAGACAATCATTAGACTTGTATCCAAAGTGCACATAAAGCAATAGCCTGACACAGAGTATAAAAATGCACAGCCTGGGGCTGGAGGGGCGTTTGAACTGCTGAAGACCTGAGTCCAGTTCCTCATACACACACATGGGGGATCACAACCATCCTTAACTCCAGTTCCAGGGGATCCAATACCCTCTTCTGGTTCTGTGGGTTCATACTACACACACGCAGGTAAATCCCACACACACATTTTATATATGTGTGTGCAAGTGTGTGTGGGTATGTGTGTGTCAGTATATTCATATCCCTGCAAGAGTGCTTTCCGTTGGTGATTTGCCTAACATGCATGGAGCCCCAGGTTCAATCCTCAGCACTAATAAAATCGGGCACGTTGTACATGCCTGTAATTCCAGAACTTGGAAGGTAGAGTCAGAAAGAGCCAAAGTTCAAGATCTGTTGAAAAATACGTATGCATTTCATAATCTAATGAACTGTTTTTATGTAGACTCTATGAGGAAATTTTTTTTCTTAGACTTCTAATATTTTGATTGATAAAATCTGTAAAAATCCAAAAGACTCGGAGTGATGGTTTGTAGTATTTCCTGGGCTGCTCTCATGAGCATCCCTGTGGACCCTGACAGAACTGAATCCAGCTCCAATCTCAGGGGATTCCTGACCCAGTGAGCTAACTTCACCTCCCTGAGTCTGTTTCCTTGTCTCAGTCACAGAGGCTAATGCCAGCCTCCCTGGGCTGCCAGGAGGTATCTTTGCTTTCCCGCTGTTATAATAAAACACTTTGACTAAAACCAAACTGGGGACAAGAGGGTCCATTTCATCCAATGCTTTTCTAAGCCACAGTCCATAGTGGGAGGAAGTCAGGGCAGGAATTCAAGCAAGGCACTTCAGAAGGACCCTGCTTACTGGCTGCCTCAGGCTCACAGTACCTTTCCTTTCTTACATAGCCCAGGCTTACCTGCCCAGGGAATGGTGCCACCCACAGTGGACTGGGTCCTCCTACATCAATTAACACTCAAGAAAACCCAAGTGTTAAACACAGGCCAATATGATGGAGGCCATTCCTTAACTGAAGATCCCTCTTCTCAACTGTGTCAAGTTGACAGCCAAGGTTGGCCATCACAGAGGGCTTTGTAGGAAACAGGTCATGTGGGGATGTCACCCATGGCTGGCCGTGGGAAGCACTTAGTGAAAATCAGAACTCCTCTCTCTGTGTCTGCTCTGTGTTTATTAATTGTTTTGCCTGGCAGCTGTGGCATGCCTGTGCCCCTGGCCACGTGTCATAGAGCTGCATTATGGCCCACATTCCCACAGCAGACATGGAGCCATGAACTGGGCGGGAACAGTTGTGGCAGCCGTGGGATTGGCAGCTCAGCAGCTACAGAAAAGACAGAGGGTACCCCAAGTGGTGTGGCTACTGTCACTCCCGCAAACACTACCGCCTCTGCCCCCACCCACAGGTTGCTGTCCCCCACAGACAAAAATGGATGTATCTTTGGAGTGTCACGCCATGCCCTTGAGAATCCACTGAGATCCAGGACCTGGCCCATCTTCTCTGAGCCTTGGTGCAGTCCCACAGACATGGCTGCAGCAGGGACCAGATATCAATTGCACCAAGACATTGTCTCGGCCCCTCATACAGGCCGATGTTTGCGTCTCCTCCTTATTTTCTTAGACAAGTTCTCCCTAAGTCTGGAGCTCACTAGTTGGCTAGCCTGGCTGACCAGCAAGCCTCCAGGACCCTACAGTCTCTGCCTCCCGATGCTCAAAGCCACACTTGCTTTTTACCTGGGTGCTGAGGATACAACTCGAGTCTTCCCAGTTGTCCGGCGGACATTTTACCTGCAGAGCCATCTCTCCGGCCCCCATATTCCTTATCAATGGTGGATTTCACCAGTGCCTCTGCCAAATTCTATTCATTCTTATGTGCTTTGGGGTTTTGTCTGCATGTGTGACTGAGGGTGTTATACATAGAACTGGAGTCACACATAGTTGTGAGACGCCATGTGGGTGCTGGGAATTGAACCCGGGTCCTATGGCAGAACAGCCAGTGCTCTTAACCACTGAGCCATCTTTCCATCCCCAATTTCTATTCTTGCATCCTGTGTCCCGCTCTTTCTCATATGCCTCCGTGGAGGAATTAAGGATGTCCCATGAGCACTGCTTCTGTCCCCCTTTGTATCCTGTGACACCCATCTGCCTCTGCTTCCTCTCCAGTGTTCTGTCGAATGTGGCAGTGGGACACAGCAGAGGGAGGTGATCTGCGTCCGGAAGAATGCAGACACCTTTGAAGTGCTGGACCCTTATGACTGCTCGTTCCTGGAGAAGCCCCCGAGCCAGCAGGCCTGCCACCTCAAGCCTTGTGGAGCGAAATGGTTTAGCACAGAATGGAGCATGGTAAGTCTCCATGGTCATAGACGACTCCGAGGAGGGTCCTGGGCCCATGAACAGATGCAATATTCCCTGTGGCATCTACTCAGTACACACAATGAGGGAACCCTGAAGCTTACAGATTTGGGTTTCTACATAGACATGTTCATAATCCAATTACTTTCAAGCTTTGGAGTATATCTGGGGGGGGTCTTGCTTGAAAAGACTAATTCTGGGCCCCTCCTGGCTAAGACATTTGTGATTACCAAGCAGTATGTGGGTGTCCTTGGGCTGCATTTTGACAGTCTTAGCTGCAGAAAATAGAGTTGATTAGAAGGACTCAAAGACTACTGTTTAACCCCAGCACTGGAGAGGTGAAGAGAGGAGGATCCCTGGGATGCACTGGCAGGCAGGCTAGCTGAAATGATGGGCTTCGGGGTCAGTGAGAGATCCTCGCTCAAAAACTACAGTAGAGAGCCAGGCATGGTGCAGCACGCCTTGGATCACAGCACTCAGGAGGCAGAGGCAAGCAATCTCTGTGAGTTCAAGGACAGCCTGGTCTACAAGCAAGGGCCAGGATAGCCAGGACTACAAAGAAAGACTGCCTCCAAAATATATGACATACATACATGCATACATACATACATACATGCATACATACATACATGCATGCATACATGCATGCATGCATACATACATACATGCATACATACATACATGCATACATGCATGCATACATGCATACATGCATGCATACATGCAGTGGAGAGAAAATTGGAAAAGATATCTGCCATCATCTTCTGTCCTACACATTTGTGCCCACACATGTGCACACATAACCACAAACACATGCCCCCACATATCCACATTCTCACACACACACACACACACACACACACACACACACACACTACAATGCTACATTAGACAATGAACTCGCTGTGAGATCAAGGCCAGCCTGGTCTACAAAGTGACCAGAGATTCTTTGATATTGAATCCTCTTCACAAGTCAAGTGCCATCATCTTACACCAGATGAACTAAATAGTTTGAGACATGGCGGTCACTGTCCGATGACATCTTCAAAAGAATGACAACCACAACAAGACCTCCGATATACCCCAAAGCTTGAGAATCATTGGATTATGAACACGTCTATGTAGAAACCCAAATCTGTAAGCTTCAGGGTTCTCCAGCAAAGCTGAGGCCTCCTGTTGACCCAACTAACAGTTTCCAGGAAACGGAGAAAACAGAGAGGTGTTAAAATATGCTATGGGGACAGAGTCAGCAATCAAGACGAGGAAAGCTCCGCAGAGCAAATGACTAGTGGTTCCCTCTCCAAAAGAAACACGTCTGGGTCCATCTTCAGCACCACATAAACTGGGCGTGGCAGCACAGGCCCGTGAGCCCATCACTTGGGAGATAGAGGCAGGAGAAGTTTGAGGCTACCCACAGGAGACCCCTACAAGATGGGTCCCAGCAACATCCCTCACAGATGGGGAAGGACTCATGAGGTCCCGCCACTCTCTGAGGAGCTGTCCTCAGTGAAGGGTTGCTGGGAGAGGAACTGTCACTTTCTTTAGCGATCTAGTCACTGATAAATTGCACACCCCCACCATATCCATGCAAGCAACCCTAGTTAAAGTGGGAGCGGGAAGGGCTGAGTAAAGGCAGTAAAAGATGAACATATCTAAAATACAAATGCATGTATCCACATGGATGACACCGTCAAAGAATAACACATTTTTAAAACAATAAGGAGATATCCAAGACCATCCTTGGCTACATTGGGGAGTTTGAGGCTAGCCTGGGTTACATGATACCCTTTCTCCCCCCAAAAGTAATATTTTTTGTTTTGCTTTTTAATTAATTCATTTTTAAATTAATAAAAATTAAATTAACAGTGAGATGGTCCAGCACATAAAGATACTTAACTGCCCGAAGACCCAAGTTCCATCTCTGGGACCTGCATTTGAGGAGAGAACCAACTCCCACAAGTTATTCTCTGACCTTCACACATAGGCCACAGAGCTCATGAGCACGCATGATAAATGTAATTAGAAAGAATCAGTGTAGATGTGGTAGCCCACACCTGTAGTCCCTGCACTCAGGAGGCCAGCTTGGTGTACAGAATGAACTCCGGGCCAAGTCAGGACTATGCAGTGAGATCCTGTCTCAAAGGAAATTAGTTTTAATTCTTAAACATTAAAAATAAACAAGCACAAGGTAATGGAAGGGAGACCTGCAGGTTTAGATTAAGAATTATTATAAGTATAACTGAGATGATGATATTATTATTATCATCATCATCATCATCATCATTATTATTATTAGTGTTTATATTTATCTTATGTGCACGGGTGTATTGCTTGCATATATAACTGTGTGCTATCTGCATACGGTGTCCTTGCAGCACAGAGGAGAGGGCATCAGCTCTCCTGGGGTGGGAGTTCCAGACTGTTGTGAACCACCATGTGGGTGCTGGGATTTGAACCCAGGTCCTCTGGAAGAACAGCCAGTGCTCTTAACCTCTAAGCCATCCCTCCAGATCCCGGGTTTATTTAGGTTTTCTTTTTAATAATACTTTGTATTCATCCTTTGGAAATGTCCTACACTTACACAATATGTTCCATGTCTACCCACGTACCTCTACATTCCTCCAACCTCACCCTAATTTTTTTTAAAAGTTTAAATATGAAAGATTCACCAATTTTTTTAAAAATGAGACTAGAAACAGTAAATATATAGATTTGAAGATAAGCTGTTTATCTTCAAACAAAGGCTCTTTGTTTCTGGAGCCCTAAAATATTATGGAAGGTAGGGTAGAGACCAAATTCACTCAAAATGGTGCAAGGAGTGGGAGTGGGGCAGACAGGACACGGTCGCCGTCCTGCTAGGTGTCATGTGGATGTGTGCTTCTGTGTTCACTCTTCCTGTTAGGAGCTGTCTGAGTTTCCCCTGACCTTCCTCCCTGGTGCAGGCACCTAACAGGCTGCTGAGAAGTCTTCTGTTTTCTCTCTTTTTGCCCCACAGTGCTCCAAGAGCTGTCAGGGCGGGTTCCGGGTGCGGGAAGTTCGATGTCTCTCAGATGACATGACCCCAGGTAGCCTCTGCGACCCCCAGTTGAAACCAGAAGAGAGAGAAACTTGTAACCCTCAGGACTGTGTCCCTGAAGTTGGTGAGTTTGGGGATCCCCCTGACGAAAAGAGAAATGAGCCTCTTCTCAATCTGTCAAGTTAGCCAGGGTAAAAATGGCTGACATGGTTCTCTGTGACCTGTGCACAGCCACAGCGGTGGTGGGGAGGGACAGTAGGGGGGTTAGGGTGCTTTGATGTTATAATTTCCTAGTTGAAGACTACAACAAGCTGGGATGTCCTCTGGGTCTCATAATGTGTGCTACTGGTTTGGGCATTTTTAACTCTAGCTTTGAGAACCGTTTAAAGACACATAGACAGTTATTACGGTTTTTGTATATAGTCTGCTTTGTTAACCTTATAATTCCCTTTTCTTCCCCTTTATTGGATCTTGTGTTTGAAGTGAAATAATCTTTCCTCTCTTGAAAAGACACCATAGTTAAGTCTAGAAGACCAAACCAGAGTGGTTTTTAAAGAAAAATCAGGCAGGGGCTGAGTGTCAGAAAGTTTCCCTACGGTTCACAAAGCCCTGGGTTTGATCCTAGAACCACACAACTCAAGCATGGTGGTGAATGCCCGAGATGCCAACACTCCAGGACTGAGGCAGGAGAATCAGGTCAATCAGCATCTCCCAATACCAAGTTCCAGGCCAGCCAGGGTGACAACACAACCTGTTTCAAAACAAAGCCCTCTCGAATCTTATTAGTGAGAAACCCTTGACGAGCGTGTGCGGGCTGAGAGATGAGCCTCAAGAATACACAAGCTGGTAATGGCAGCCACGCCTTGCTCCGAGATCTATACAACCAGTGCCAAGGATCTGGCAGTTTTAGCCGTCTTTAGTTGCCCATGTCTATGTGCCTGAGACAACTTTCTTTTTCGATGTTGCATTTTGATGCAACCTTTTCAAAAGCAACACAAGGAACAGTTGATGATCCAAATTTAAATCTCTTCAAGTGTGTGGTGTTGCCAAGACAAGTAAGTAACTAGCTTGTGTGCAGGACCCACACATGGGAATTCTATCAATATTTATTTTTGAAGCCTCCTGCCTACAGATCCCTTTATACTGATTGCAGCATATTTTCCCTAAGATGTGTTTCAAGCATTTCCTTCCAGCTCTTCTCCCTTACCCTCCCCCTCCCTCTTAATTTATTTGAGCCAGTGTCTGTTACTGGCCCGAGCTTGGCTGGGCAGGCTGGCTAGGCAACTTCAAAGATGCACCTGTTCTGTCCTCCCATCCCTCGGATCACAAGCATACACTACATGCACAGTTCTTCTGTGTGGGTCCTGAGACTCACACCCAGGTCCTCATACTTCCACAGTGGCACCTGAGCCATCTTCCCAGCGCTCACATGATGCCAGTCAAAATCCCTACAGGATCTTTTAAATAGGATATATCCAATACCGATCGGATATATCAAATTGTTTGTATCAAATAACAGCAAAGAATATCCAGAGCGACTTTGAGGGTGACAGCACTGGGGAAATTATTCTGCCACACACAAAGGCGTGCCAGCACAGGGAGAGGTGAACAGGTAAAAGCAGATAACAGGATGTCCCCAAATGAACCAAAGATGCTTGGTCTGTGGTAGAGTTAGTGCAGGAGTCTGGGGAAAGGAGGAGCTGTTAAATAATAGTCCAACTGTTTTTATACGCTGACATATATAGAAAAATAGCAACATTGAATCCCTGACTCTTAATTCACAGATGCTTGTATGAAAGTGCACACACACACACACACACATACACACTCACACATGCACACACATACACTCACACGTGCACACACACACACATGCACACATACACAGGCACACACACACAATCGCCACCACTCTCAGTAGTACCTGGAGAATTAAGGACATAAATGTAATTGAAAATTTTAAGCTTTAAGAAAAGACTTTGAGGGAGAAAATGTTTTATCTTAGGGTAGGGAAGAATTTCTTAAATGAAAACCCCAGAGGGAAAAATACTGCAATACCAATAACATTAAAATATCGTGTGTCTGCTTATCACCTGACGTCATAAGCTTAGAGGAGATGCTAGCAACACAGCAACCAGTAAAGTCCGGGATCTACAGAGCGAACTTGCAAGTTCACCAGGCCAAAGGGAGCCGGAGCCGCAACACCGATACAATGTGTTCACCTCACTCACCCAAGGAGGGTTTAGCATTCACTAGACAGATGCAAATACAGCCCAGGGTGGGAGAGAACTCTGCTGATCTGGGCGTGCACTTTAGCAGTGGGGGTTGATCTCCAGCACAGCATAAACCACATATGGTGGTACACGCCTGGAATTGTACCCAGCAATGGAGATGAAGGGGCAGGAGGATTAGGACGTCTCCTCCTCTGGGATCAAGGACAGCTGAGGCTATGTGAGACCCTGTCTTCTTCCCACTGCCCAGTCATCAAACCCCCCTCCAAACAATGGAATTTCACTGTTCAGCCAAGAAAAATGCAAACAGCTTCACATGGTTTGGAGGGCAGCCATCATGTCTAATAAGGCTGTATGTGTCTCAAAACTCAGAAAGAACACTTAAAAATTCACTTAAAAGATCACTGTAACAGGAAAAAATAGAAACAAAGTCTACCAGTAGAAAATGCATATACCCGTACCTTTGCATAGCTATCCTCTTGGTGATACAAACAAACTCATAAATTCAACTTCAAAAAAGGTGGCCAAGAGCTGTGTGAATGTCTACATTTTCTTAAGTTTAGGTCTCACAGTGGTTAAAGGGAGATGGGGACTGGAGAGATGCTCAGTGGTCAAGAGCACTGACTGCTCTTCCAAAGGTCCTGAGTTCAATTCCCAGCAACCACATGGTGGCTCACAGCCATCTGTAATGGGATCTGATGTCCTCTGCTGGCTTGTAGGTGTACATGCAGATAGAGCACTCTACATAAAATAAATAAATAAACGAATCTTTTAAAAAGTAAACAAACCACTATCACTTGCAGGATCCAAGGGAGATGCTCAGTGGGTGAAGTGCTTTCTATTCAAGCGACAGGATCTGGATTGGATCCACGGCACCCTCAGCATAGCTGGGTAACCCCAGCCCTGGGAAGGGGAGACAGGAGGCTCCCTGGGTTTGCTGGCTAACCTAATTAGCCAATCAATGAGGTCCTGGTTCAGAGACCAGAAAACGGGGTGGAGGAGGAAGGATGAGGGAGTACCAAGGAGCTACATGTGGTCTCAATGGCGGCTGGGGAGGAGCCCATGGTCAGGTAAATTACCTCACATCCTTGCCCATGCAGTAAGCACCAGCTAAACTCTCTCTGTCACTCTCCCCCCCCCATCCCTCCTTCCCTCTCTGCCCACTCGAATATGCATGTTTTTGGAGGCCAAGTGTCATAGGCTACCTTCCCCAACTGTTCAACTTATTTCTCAAATGTCTTTTTCCGTTTTCATTCTTTGAAAAGCTCATAGACATATTTAATGTTTGGGGTCATTTTTACCCCCTCATTACCATCTCTCAACCCCTTCCTACTTCTACTGAGCCCTAACAAGGCCTATCCCTGACATCTCTGACATCCTATGCTGGTCTCTGCGTGTGTTCCCACAGACTCATACAGACACACATAGACCCATACATACATATACACATACACAAGCACACACACATACACATAAACACATACACACACATACACACATACACACACTCGCACACACACATACACATAAACACATACACACACATACACACATACACACACTCACACACATACACACACTCACACACACTCACACACACACACACACACACACACACACACACACACACAAGAGGAGCAGGGCCCAAGTGAAGTGCTGTGCCTCCTACCCTTTTCTCTTCATGCTGGTCCCGGCTGCCTCTTGGGCTCAGGAGTTGCTTCTGTTCTCTCCCACCATAGATGAGAACTGCAAGGACAAGCACTACAACTGCAATGTGGTGGTCCAGGCGCGCCTCTGTGTCTACAACTACTACAAGACTGCCTGCTGCGCCTCTTGCACCCGAGTGGCCAACAGACACACGGGCTTTCTGGGGAGCCGGTAACCCTCCTGCCCTCCTGGGGTTACAAGCAGTGCTGGATGGTTGCTGCTCTGCCGGGGACCCCTCTGACCCCACCCCTGCTCTCACCTTCACCAAGCATACCACATGGTACCCAGGATGTTAGAAAGCCATGGCTGGCCCTTTGAGCATTGCCCCGTCCTGTTGATAGCCCTCCTTGGGACCTGCTGATGGCCTTCTGAAAATCAAGCATACAGCTCTCATCCCAAATCTAGGCCTGCTGTTGGCCGAGCACAGCCTCCTTCCTGGTGCTACTGGCCTGTCCAAAATGGGAACCCCTTTGGAAAGTGAAGAGAGGACAGCACCCTGCCCTGCAGTACCAACAAACCTTGCTGAGACCTGTGCACCCCTGTTACCTCAGCTCAGCTGTGTCCGTTAAAGAATAGGCAGTTTCCTGCCTCGGGACACAGGTATCTCACCATAGAGTGCTTTCTTGTTCAGCAGGTACACACATTTTCGGACATTAGCTCACTGGAGGCTGCAGCATCCCAGAATGGAGCGCAGGGGGTGAATGTGTGCTCCCATTTTGCAGTCAAGGAGACTGAGGTTCTACTCAGGCAACTGAGCTGTTGTTTGGGGGCAAGGCTAAGTGCCTACCCTAGATGGTTGAGTACAACCCCCACCCCAAAGCACCTCCAGTGACCCTGGGCTCTGTCCAGGGACTGTAGTCTGAAGGGTGAATGGGGTTTCCTGTCCTGAACAGGAGGCTGAGAAGTTTGTCATTCTATGAACAGCCCAGGCTTCTGAGGCCCTTCCTGTGTCCCCAAGTGCTCCTCAAATGAGCAGTTTGTTTTCTCAAGATGTCTGCACCCTGGCCCCCTTCTCTCAGCCACAGCTCCTGCTGACAGAACTCTGGTGTTTGCTGAGTTCCATTCTCAACAGAGCTGTCCCTCAAGACAAGATAGCCACGGGGAGAGCTGGCCAGTTGCCAGGGATCCTCTGGGCTACTCTGGAGCTGTAGCCAACTCCCAAATCCCACCTGCTCTTGTTCCACTATCTCTCCTGGCTTCTTCGTGGTACCACCTAGTAGAAAGGCAAGCCAGTTACCCCAGAAACATCCCATTGCAATAGAAAGGGTCTTACTTGAACCTCATGAGCTGACTGTATTTCTGTTTAGTGGTCTCACGTCCCCTCCACTGTGACTCTTACTTCCCACAAGCCTTGGCCATCAAAAATCAATGTCCCCAGCAATGGGGACGGTATAACCTGTCTAGTCCGATGCACTCTGTCAGGATTCCGATGGCCTTGGCCTCCTGTGAGTATCCACCCAGTAAAGCCAGGTATTGCTTCTGTCAGCGAGCAGCCCCACCTCTCCTGTGGGGCGGAAGATACACAGTCCAGCAGAGACCACGCTTGTCGAGCTAAGCGCAGAGAGAAGCCACTGAGTGAGCAGTTTCTGTCCAGTTCCCTGCCTGTCCCTCTCACTGCATGCTTCTGCTTGTCCTGAGCAGTTTCCCCTCTATGCGGCTATTCCCAGATCTTGCTGGGCAAGCCAGACATTTGAAGGATTCCTTGGAGGGTGTTGTGTTCGTGTTGGATGGTAAGGCATATGCACGATCTGTGGGTTAAACGAAGGCTGGCATTAGCTCCAGGGAAGGAAAGCGTCCCAGCAACCAGTCACCCAACAGTGGGCAGTCACGGGGCCTGAAGGACCTCTCCTCGGAGGATGAGCGCTCTGGTTCTTCCAGGTCTCAAATCCTCAGGGCTGGGCTGGGTTGGTGATGGCTTTGTCTATCCTGTGTCTCAGATGTCACCTCAACAACGATCCTCCTGTAGTGGGTATAGGTCAGAGAAATTGGGGCAGGCCCTGGTCTTCGTGCAAACAAAGCAAACAAAATAACAGAACTAGAAAACACCTCACCTGAGTTTAGTGGATTTTTCGGGAAAATGAGTTCTTCTGGGAGTTCAGTCCCCTTTAGAAGGTTACAGATTTTTAGAACGGGGTCAATTACCACTTTGTTTAGAAAGCCAACCTCGCAGAGGTCCTGGTTCTTCCTTCCATCCCCTGCACGGCCTCCTTACACAGTGTGGGCAGTGGGGCCTTGGGCAGATGCCTGCCCCTGCAGATGGTTTTTATCTACCACCTCCTTCTCGGGCCTCTCCACATGCCCTTCACTGACTGTGACGTGGAACTGAGATTTATATTTTATATTGATTTTTCCTCTGTTGTGCCAGATGGCCACATCCTAAACTCTGAATGAAAATTTTTGGATAAATTAAAGCTACTATGTAGCCTTTCTCAAGAAAAGTCAACAGAGTCCCAAATGAAAAGTGTGTGCTGGCTCACTGGAAAAAAACCTTCCTTGCGACCTCTGTGGAGTCTGTTTTCCTTTACCTCTCAGGGCTGCCTGGGAATATGCTATCCGGCCGCTAGAGGGAGCAGTTCCCTGCTGGTTCCAAACTCACACTAGGGAGAAACCAGGGGAGCTTGTCAGCCCAGGATTTCTGCTTTTGCCTTCCCTCCTCGCTTTTAGCATCTTCTCTTTGTTCTCGACACATTTACACCCAACCTCTCTTTAAAAAGTGGCTTTCTAGAGGGCTGAGAAACAGGAGATGCTAGATTAATGTGCTGTGTGGTATGGTGAAATCTAGACATTGCTAGCACCTGCCCAAGAGAGCCTCCTGGTTTTCTTAATGGCTGTCTTAGTGTTGACACTATAGTTTTCCTACATAGATATAAGGAACAAAACGAAACTAGACAACACCACGACAGGATGGATGATCTGTCGACCCTGCAGGTGGAGGCCAGATCCTTGCCAGATAAAACAGTTTGGCATGTAGATATCTTAGAAGAAAATTGGCCGGCGCCCTGAGCTTGGCGAGCCAACGGCTAGGGTAAGAAGGGTCTGAAGAGACGTTTTAAAACCCCTGAAGAGAAGGCCTGTACTGTAATCATTCCCTGGGAGGTGGTGAAAACCCTGCCTTGGGATAAAAGAGTAACTAGACCGTTGAAAGAGGAAGGGAAGACTTTCAGCTAAGTTCAAAGTGAGTCGAAGAGTGGGAGGAAGCATCAGAACAAAAGGAGCCCTGGACTACCTAGTTACCTCAGTCAGCAAAGTACTGAAGGACTGAGTTCGAGTCTCAGAACCCACGTGCAAAAAGCCGGGTATGGTGGTACTCCCTTGTAGTCCCAGCACTGGGGAGGCAGAGGCAGAGGCAGGAGGATGCCTGGGGCTCACTAGCTGGCCAGCCCAGCCTACTTGGCATGTTCCAGGCCAGTGAGAGACCATATCTCTCTGGTGGTGGATGGTACCTGAAGAACACTTGTCCTCTGCCTCCACATGAACACACATACATGCATGTGTGTACACACCATTCCACAAGCCACGAAGGCCCCGGAGAAAACGTGAGTGAGAGTCAAGCCAGTGTTTGTAGGAAGGCTACTGCTCACAGGTAATGCTCAGATGGGGTTTTCCAATCCTGATCAAAGGGGCAGCCTTTTAGAGGCAGGAGGATGCCCGAACTTCTGAGGTGGGGTATCTTCGAAAGAGACACCATGAGGCCTCTCTCAGGAGTCAGAGGGAGACAGCTCAGTGGAACAGGTTGCCCTTACAGAATAACAAACTTTCTGAAAGCTGGAACCTTCTACGGTGCAGGGATGTTGGAGATGGTAACTCTCCACCAAAGTGGCAGCCGAGACGGGATGGCAGTGTGTCAGGAGGGGCTCGTTTATACTGTTCCTAACTCCGACTACCTTGTCGCCATTTGAAACCCATTAGTGCCCCGTCCTGTAAGCCATAGGGCAGCCACTGGTAACCTGGGCAGAACCATCTCCATGAACCTGCTCCAGAGGGGCAAACAGACACGGGGGCAGCTAACTGCCTGCTTTGACTAGCCTGGCCTGTTTACCTCCGATCCCTTTTGTAAGAACGCCTTGCCTTCTACCCCAAACTGTCCTTCATACACTGAATCCTCGTTCTGTTGGCAAGCGGACCCTGCTGTGGAAAGAGGCCCCAAGAATATGGAAGCTCCCAGCTTCGCCAGATGATCAGCCCCTGGCCTCAGTGAGACAAAACCCCATTCTGTTACACCCACTAACTCCCACCTTCCCGCCCCCCCACCCCCTACCATCCACCCAACATAAGGATATACTTTGCTATAACTTATTATTTTGTCCTCTGTAAATACCAGATGTTTATAGGAAATGTGTATTCTGAGCTATATCTGCAGATTGGAATGCAACACTCGAATGACTCTGCTATTTAGAATATGTTCACTATAAAGGGTCCACATTTACATACAGTTGTTTGATTGGCCAAGCCAGCTTCCTGGAATATTCTGCACCGCAGTGTCTTATTCTAGGTCAGTCCTTACAGTCGTTTATATAGTGATCGGCCAAACTTTGGGGGGTTTAAAGTCAAATATAACTAACTCTGCTTTTGACGTGTTCAGGGGCCCTGCCCCCTGGTATTGTGCCTGACTAAGCCTGTCACCTTTCTGTCTTAAATATGTCCTCCCATATGATCCACCCTCTCCTCAAACCCAAAAACACTCGCAGAAGGGAAGGTACCTGGTCTTTCTTGTCCCTTCTGGGTGTGGCCTGCCGTTAGCTTCACCTGCCTCATTACTCACGTCAGAGCTGTGGACAGCCTGGGCTAAGGAGCCTGGGAGAGGCCTGGGGACACGAAGCAGCTTCTCAGCTCTGAGGATCACCCCAGGATCCCCGTGGGGGACTGTGGGGGCCAGGGCCTCGAGGCTGGCCTGTGAACTGCAGAACCAGGACTTGAGAAACCCCTGAGAATACCTTCAGCTCCGTGCCTCCTCTGCAGGCTTCAGTTACTTTGGAAGTGGGAGGCAAGTCGATGGTGAATTGCATGAGCAAACATAGGCTGTTTTCCAGCACTATTTTGTGTACGACTAATTTATTTTTATTGTAAAAATACAATAAACTGGTTAAAAGATCTGCTTAGTTGACTCTTTGTGTTCTTGCTTGTCTTACATCATTATTCTGTTTCTGAGGCACCTCAATAACCAAGGTAACTCTTACATAAAGGAAAGCATTATTTATTTATTTATTATGCTGTCTTCAGACACACCAGAGGAGGGCATCAGATCCACATTACAGATGGTTGTGAGCCACCATGTGGTTGCTGGGAATTGAACTCGGGACCTCTGGAAGAGCAGTCAGTGCTCTTAACCACTAGAGCCATCTCTCCTAACTGAGGACTAGCTTAACAGTTTGAGAGGCCTAGTCTGTTACCACCATGGTGGTGAGTATAACACTAGAGCACTCCATGAGAGCTACATCCTGCTCTACAGACAGACAGGCAGACAGACAGACTGGAAGTGAGGGCAGGAACTGAGGCAGAGTTCATGGAACAGTGCGGCTAGCCGGCTGGCTCCCTGCCTCCTGCTCAGCTTGCTTTCTTATACTGCACAGGCCCACCTGCCCATGGATGGGGTGGGCTGCCCACAGTGGACTCCCCTCTCCCATCAGCATAAAGTAGACACAAACCAATGTGATCTGGACCACCTGCTGAGGCTCTAGGTGTGTCAAGCTCACAGCTGGAGGTAAGAGAATGATTGGTCTGTCACATGACTTCCAAAACTCCTCTCAGGAGGGGAATTGAGCCCTGTGAGGGGAGGGCCGGTTGGTATATTAAGTACATTTTCTGTTGCTGTGATTTAATAATATGACCAAGGCAATTTATATAAGAAAGAGTTGATTTTTGGCTTGCTTGTTCCAGAGAGCTAAGAGTCCATCAACAGCAAGGCAGCAAGGGGCAGGCTTGGTGGCAGGGGCTGCAAGCTGGGAGGTCAAAGCTTTTACCTGCAAGCAGGAAACAGAGAAAATGACCAGCAAATAGCGAGGGGCTTAAACCTGCCCAGTCTCAAATAAATAAATAAACAAATAAAAACAAACAAATAAATAAAATTATGTCCAAGGTCGAGGTTAATTCTGTTTAGAGGCTAAGGGATGGGGGGGTGCAGTGGGGCACAAGGAATTGAGTTTATCTGAACTGAATGCCAACATCCTCACCCTCTCCTCGTGACCGCAGGACTCTTGGCTGCCTCCTGTACCTGACCCAGATGCTCTTGTGTTTGCCCAAGGTTCCCCTGTGCTCAGCACCTTCCCTTGCCCAAGACCCAGCACCATCATTCTTGCCGGCACCGGAGCGGGAACCGACGTGTGTGCTCGGCGCTGATTTGTTCTTAGGTGCGGGCCCAGAGCAGCTGGTTTCAGACGGTTGTTTCCCCGACCTCCAGCTTGTAAAACAATGGAGTCTGCAAACCCGAGTTGTTACTGGTGCTGGTCCGGCACTGTTTTCAAGCTGTGGGGTTTGTGTTTGTTGTTTTGGCTAGCCATTTCCTTTTCATTCGTTCTACGAATACTTAGCCTCACATTTTATCATGGCGAGCAAACATTATTTTATAAATTCAGCCAAGGATGCCAGTGAAACCATCGTTGGCCTCTAACAGCTGCGAGTCCCTGGGATAAGCCGCAGCTGGAGGCATCCGTGATTCGGACAGCCAGACCTCGGTCATCCACCCAGGAAGGGCTTGGCAGCAGCCAGGGCCTGGGGCTGGGGAAGCCGTGTGCCCAGACCGCTCCAGGATCACTCCAGGGTCCTCCACGGGAGCCCTCCCTCCATTGGGTTGCTTCAGCCTGGATAAGGAAACCTGTGAGATCTCTACACTTTATTTTTATGGTGGGCAATTAGGGATATGAACTTGCCTCTTCAAACTGCTTCCGTGTGTCCCACAAATTTGTGTATGTTGTCTTTTCATTAACACTCAATTTTTAAGTTGTTAATGTTTGGGTACTTATTCTGGCTGGGACTGCACGCACCATGGGAACGCAGCAGACAATTCTGTGTCCAGAAGGTTCCCTGGCCCTCGGGCCCTCCCTTCTTACAGGGCACTGGGTCCTCCTTGGGTGCCCCGAATCCGCAGCCTCCCCTCTGCCCCTGCTGCAGCACCGTGTGGCTTTCTGATGGCGGAAGTCGGCCCATCCGTGTTCTCCTCCCTCCGGTGCTGTTCCGAACTTCAGCGGGCCCCATCAGAAGACGTTTCAGACCAGGCTGCGTTTCCCTATCCTGCTGGTTTTTATTCTTTTCCTAGCTGAAGATTCCTCACCAAGCCTTGCTGCAGACGTCTGCGTGCCGACAGAGCCTCACGAATGGTAGATTGTCCAGGTTTAATTTAGCAATTTCTGAGTCTGAATTCAGGAACCGCCCTTCCTGCTCTTTGCTCCCTAAGTCCTAGTAAATGATCCTTTAGGTAGTTACATCCGGAAGGTAGAAAAACTAAGATTTAGCTTAAAAAAAAAAAAGAAAGAAAGAAAGAAAGAATCTATCTCCGGCCAATGTGCCAGTCTTTGGTTTGACTCAATAAATCCAAATCCCTTCATCATCCATTCAGGAACCATCTTCTGGCGGTCAATGACACAGCACGTGAGTCTGCGTGTCAGACCTGATGGTAAGGTATGGCGACATCACCTCTAAGGGAATCTTTGCACTTTGATGGAGAACAAACTGGAGACACTGGAAACTTTGCCAGGGTTCATCACTAAGAGTTTAAACCTCTACCTGAGGTTTTGACTTGGATATTGATGAAGGTTTCTACAGTTGGGAATTTCAGTAAATATGCTAGAATTCAGAAAGTCTGTGGCTGCAAAGCTATCGGGATGATGCTGTCACCTTGTGGTTATTCTGGGTATTGCAGGTGAGTTCAATTACATGACATGCAATGCGGTCAACCTGTTAAGACACTTTGCCCCCGGGTGTGAAGGGAAAGTCTGATGTACACCATAGACAAGGGGCGGAGACCTCGGCCCCTGTTCCTCAGCGGCACTTTCTCCTCCTGACAGAAGGGGGCGCGGTTGCTCAGATTCGCGGATTCCAACTGAAGGGATGTTTTCACCTTCCGAGGGCATAAAGTCGAATATGTATGATCAAAGTAAATCGTCAACCACGTTAACCGTGTGGTTCGTTCATATGTGTAGACACATTTCACAGTGGCATTTTATAATTAAAAAGTTTAGCCACAAGCAAACTTAGACGGTGAGACCCGTATACCCATCAAGTTTAAACATGGCAGGCTCAGCCGCGCTTTTCTTTTATTCTGTTTGGGCACGTACAGGATCGAACCCCAAATCTGTGCACACTGTGCAAGGGCCTCGACCTCTGGGAATACACCCAGTCCTCACTAATTTATTTTTAAAGAAAAAAAATTTTAATTTTGGCAGGTGAGGTGGCTAAGCAGGTGAAGGTGTCACTACCAAGCCTGAGTAGATAGAGTTCAGTCCCCAAGGTAGAGGAGAACTGATTTCTGAAAGTCATCCTCCAACACATAAACATACAGGCAGTAATAATAATAATTAAGACTTTTATGTTGTTTTGTTGAAAGTTTCAGAAGCAAGCAAATCTAGACACTGCAAACCAGGTTTCTAACAGACTCGGCTGTTTTACTCAATATAACCCCGATGCCGCGGGCAGGGCAAACCGCACCCCCACCTCCTTAGTGGCGGTTGCTGTTGTTTTGAGACAGGGTTTCCCTGTGTATCCCTGGCTGTCCTGGAACTCACTACATAGACCAGGCTGGCCTCAAACTCACAAGGATCCACCTGCCTCTGCTTCCTCAGTGCTGGGATTAAAAGCACAAGCAACCACACCCAGCCCCCCACCCCAGCAATGAACTGGTTTACAAGCCAGTTCAGCAGGTGTGGGGTGGGTGGGAACTCTGGATGGGTTGCTGCAGGCTACAGCTCTTCTCGGCAGAGACCGGCCCTGAAGTTGAAGTGCGAGCATTATAGGTTAATGAAGTTAGAGCAGAATCAGCGTGCCCACCCTACACTTAATCTGTCCACAAGTGTTTCTTGTTAGTATAACTCCAGTGGTTGCTCCTGTTTTAAATGTTTTCTTTTCACAGCACAGGCTTCCAAAAGCATTGCTTTGGTATTTTATGCATTCAATCATTCAACAGTCAATCTCGGCCTAATGTAGAAGTTAAAAATAGACTCTCAGAAATATATTTCATCTACTGAGGAAATAGAAAAGATCAGTAAAATTACAAGGCTAGTATTAAGTACTACATTACACAGAATAATGTGTTTAAACAGATTTAATATCCATCAGGTTGCCTTTGGTTTACTGTGACTTTTGGTTTTGTGATGTTTTGTAACTTGCTCTCTCTTTCTTCCTATACATCATCCTTTTCAGTACCTTGGAAACCTTTCAGTACCTTGGAAACCTGCCATGGTTGGACTGTGGATATCACTCAGGGCAGAGGGCTTGCCCCGAGTGCCAAGGTTCTGAGTTCGATCCTTAGTATCACAAAAGAGATGAGCATAGGGAGGGGAGACAAATGTCATGACGGAACAGTGGAACAAACTAGGCTTCTTCGTGTAGAGGGGTTGGTGACCGGAGACTCCATCTTGGTGGGCTGTGACCCTGTGCATGTAAGAAAGCCTGACAGACGTCATGGACAGAGGACTCCAGGGGAGCTGAGGATGTGGCTCCATGGTTAAAGAGCAGGCTTTGCAAGCATGAGGACCTGAGCCTGGATCCCTAAAAGTCCCTGTAAATGCCAGGTGGGTGTGGCAGACTGCCTGTAACTCCAGCCTCCAAAAGTGAGGATGGGGTCCCCAGATCTAGATAGCTAGCCTAATTGATGAGCTCCAGTTTTGACTGGGAGACCCCATCTTACAGAACACACCACAGTGGAGGATTTCCCCCAACGTCAGTGTTGGGCTTCCCCATGTGTACTTGTGCACATGCACACACATACCACATGCACACACATACCACATGCACACACATACCACATGCACATGCACACACACACACCACATGCATAGGCACACACATGTTCTGTGTAGGGGCCAGGAGTTGGAGTCAGGTCTGGGCAGTACAGGGTATAAAGATAGGAAAACACCATTCCTACCCAGGATCCTCCTGGAACTTTTTCCTTGTGTGGAGAATTGCTTTGAGCTTGTGTATTTCCTAAAATGCCTGTCTAAGGAATGGCTCTTTCATCTCCCTGCAGGAGAGCCTCAGTTTAGCAGGTTTAAAAAAAAAAGATTTATTTGTTATATATGCGTACACTGTCACTTTCTTCAGACACACCAGCATCAGATCTCATTGCAGATGGTTGTGAGCCACCATGTGGTTGCTGGTATTTGAACTCAGGACCTCTGGAAGAGCAGTCAGCGCTCTTAACCACCGAGCCATCTCTCCAGCCCCTAGCAGTTTTGACAAATGGGAAAATATAGCTAAGACAGTGTCAAGAAGGAGGGCAATATCAAAAGTCACCTAGGAAATGACACAGTGTCACGTTCGAGCACATGTCCCTCTGCACAGCTCCTCTGGGGATTCTCTGTAATCCTCGCAGCTGTCATTGTGATGGTTTCCAAGAGCATAAGATGAGGTGCGCAGTGATGTTCTGTGCCAACTCAGCACATGTCACATGTGGCCTCTCCTCACCCCCATGTGTGCATTCCTGCACGTCCACACATACACAGCTTTGTTAATTCTCCAACATACCCTTGAAGTTCCAGAAACATTCTCCGGACTGGAAGCTAGCATGGAAGGCAAGAGGATTCCCGTAGAGAAATCCCTTCACTTTCCCTGTGCGTGGGCGTGACTGGGCCTGTTGATACATTTTAACAGACGTGTTGATCAGCACTGTTAATTCGGAGGCTGGGACTCAGGCTGGACCCTAGCAAAAAATACAATTTTAAAAATACTTTTATACTGGTTTTCAAATTCTTCTGTCCTTTCCCCCAACCCCTGCTGAGATGCCTCCGCCCCAAGATCTGATCTGTGACCCAGCAATGAACTGGTTTACAAGCCAGTTCAGCAGGTGTGGGGTGGGTGGGAACTCTGGATGGGTTGCTGCAGGCTACAGCTCTTCTCGGCAGAGACCGGCCCTGATGTTGAAGTGCGAGCATTATAGGTTAATGAAGTTAGAGCAGATTCAGCGTGCCCACCCTACACTTAATCTGTCCACAAGTGTTTCTTGTTAGTATAACTCCAGGTAATAGGATTTCCCACCCACTCCCTGATTTCCAAAACTGAAAGCACTTTCAATTCCAACTGTAATACATATTAGGAAATGTTAAAAAAAAAAAAAAAAAAAAAAAGTTTTCCCTTCTAATGGGAAGTTCAGCCATGATGATTCTAGAATGTTCTTCTAGTAAAGGGTTGGAGGAAGCTCAGTGAGTAAAGTGCTTACTGTGTGAGCCCAGGGACCTGAGTTCAAATTCATACCAATACATAAAAGTAGGGCATAGCTGTATGTGCCTGGAATCCCAGTGCTGGGGGCAGAAGAGGGCAGATCCGGGGGCTCATTACTGAGCCAGCCTCACTCTACTGGGGTGCTTCTGTGAGAAACTATCTCAAGGGAATAAGGTGAGGCAAGATACCTCTGTCCTCCTTCACCATATGCACATATGTACACACGAATACCACATATGCATACACAGACACACACATACCACATATATGCATACACACCACATATATGCATACACAGACACACACATACCACATATATGCATACACATACCACATATATGCATACACAGACACACATGCCACATATATACATACAGACATACACATGCACATATATACATACACAGACACACATATATACACAGACACATATACATACACAGACATACACATATACACACTCATATATACAGACATGCACACACATATATATATACAGATACATGCATATTCACACACATGTATGCATGCATACACATATACACACACACTGTCCTGCTAGAGAACAGAGAAAGAAGCCCAGCTTTCAGAGGGCCTGGCAGGAGGGAGGAACTGACCCAGGTATGATCATTGCCGGTCACCTCAAGTGAAAGAAGAAAGAGCCTTCCCTACAGTTGGAGCCCAGGACAGGGTTCTAGGTCTGTTCGGGTCTTTAAAATGCTTAAGGGCAAAGACTTCTCTATTGATGGCTGGGCAGCTTGGCAGGAGAAATCTGATTACCTCTAAACGTTATCTAGGAACCAGGATAAAGAGCCTTTGTTGAGAAACTGCTGGTGTCTCTGGGTTCTGACCTGTACTCCGCCCGTCCTAGAAAAAGAAGCCATCGATTCAGGTAGGCCAGGCCAGGCCAAGACGCCCGGCACCCTGTGACCCTCAGTCTCCCAGGAAACCAAGCTAGAAACACTGTTCATATGGTGTGAAGTGGCAAGAGCAGCAGATATTCTCACCATTTGTAGTGGTTGTGTAAGGTTCCATGGCACAAAGACAGCTTCCACAAGCGGGTGTTTTACTACAAGTGTAGCAGGACCCAAAGTTCTGGAAATTTCCTGTCGGTTAGGTTTGGGGAGTGACGTTGCCGAGCCTCTAGAAGAACTCACAGGCAACCGAATCTCTTCAAAGAGTGAGGCTACCTCAGGGTGCAGCTTGGTTGGCAGAGAGCTTGCCTGGCATGTGTGAGATTCCATTCCCAGAACCACACAGACCAGGTGGCTTGCCCTTGGAATACCAGCACTAAGGAGGCAGAGGCGAGAGGATCAGAAATTCAAGGCTGATCTCAGACTGGCCGTGGCTGCCTACAACAAGACCTATCGGCAACCAAACGTGGATCAGGAAGGAGCTTAAGGGGCCTTTCTCTCCCACTACCAATAGATTCTGAAGGAGAAGCAGCCATTGCATACCACGGAGGAATCCTCCAGCCCATGGTTCAAATCCATTGTCACATAGGCATTCCCAGTCAAACTCACTTAAAACAAAAACTCCACAAAGTCAAAATGTGTTTGTTTGAAGACAGTTTGTAGAAAGGAAGGGGAGGGGTGTGATGCAGGTGGGAGGGGCTTGGGAGGTATATAATAATCAGAGAGAACCTTATACATGTATAAAACTTTCAAAGAACAAAATAAAAGGTTTTTTTAAAAGACAAGTTTTAAAAGGGAGACAGAGCTCAAGGTTATCCTCAGCTACATAGTGAGTTTGAGGCTAGCCTTGAGTAAAGGATACCCTGCCAAGTAATGACCCCTGGGAGAAGATCTGTCCCAGGGCCCCCAAGCTGTTGTCAGGCCTATATCTTGTAGAGCAACTTCTGGAATGCAAACCAGTCAACAGCTTGTAGGCAGTAACCATCATCCCAGCCGGGTAGGGGCCACCTCCTCTGTTAGGCAGAATCCTGGCAGGTCAAGACTCGGGCCTGGGCCCCAGACAGACCCAGACTAGGGATTTTACAGGCCCCAGTCCTAAGGAGGTCAGTGCTGTCCCTGTTATTCATACCACACACCCCAGGCCTCTGGGGAGTCAGAGGAAGCTGCTGACCTGTCCCCTAGAGGAATAATTGCATTAGTAAGGTGGCCTCTGGTGGCTTTGTCAGCAGTTTCAAAGCTTTGAGTTGAGTAATCCTTTGGCGTCTGCCCCAGCAGCTGGCAGTCACAGGCTGGGGGAACACACACACACACACACACACCAGCTCAGCTAACCCCTGCACAGTATATCCCCCGTCACTAACCACTGAGCTGTCACCGTTATCACCAGCACAGGGCTCAGTCCTGGGAGAACCCAATATGCCAAAGACGAGAATGTCAGGACACAGATTCGACACAGATTCGGGAAGGGACCCTCTGCCTTCTGATCAGGTGTTAAGCTAAACTCTAACCCCATTTCTGAGATCTTCCATCTGGACAGAGGGGAGGAAGTATACCTGGAGAAAGCTTCGACATTAAGGGCACAGCCTGGGCCTGGACAAGATTTAGCAGTAGGGAACAGGTGGGGTGAGAGAGGTCTCGATGGGTGGTCGGGGATAAAGCAGGGGAGCAGGAGGGGCTCTCCCTTAGCCCCTCTACTTGTTTGCTCTGCCTTCAGGGCATTTTTCAGGGCTTAACCAGAGGCAGTGCCCCATGGGGAAGGGATTGTGTCTGTCCCGTGTCCTGTAGTCAGATTCTCCCAGCACCTGCCCAGAACACACATCTGGTGGGGTCAAGTCTCCTGGCTCAATTTGACACAAAGCCTCTCTGAGGCCGGGAGGGGGGGGACGTGGAGCTACCCTAGGACTTTCTCCCCTCCTTACTCCTTCCTCTCTACTGTCAGCCCCAAATGAGGCCCAAGTCCACCTGGGGAAGAAGAAAACGACCCCACCCCGCCTCCTCCCTCTACCCTACCCTTTACAGTATATCTCCCATCCCCCCGCCCCTGAACACATCCGCCTGCTTTAGAGATAAAGAAACAGAAATGCACAGAGCCCAGCAAAGAAAATGCCAGGCTAGGTGCAGCCCCAGGTCCTGTCTTTATCTGGCCCCTCCTCCTGGCATAGGCTCACTCAGGTGTCTCCCTGGAGACACATCAGCTCCATCCCTGCCTCCTTACTGCTCCATAGCTGTGCAGCATGAGGCAACTTACCTCCCCACTCTGGGACTCTCTGACTCTCGGTCTCCCAGCTGCAAGGCTCATAGTGACAGTAGGGTCGCTGTGAGGTGTATGGCAGTGGTGGTTTGTGTGAGGAGGCTCTGAACTCTTTCCCAGAGCACTTCGCTGCTGAGACTCCACCTTTGACTCCTCCTCCCCACCCTCTCTTCCACACCTATAGGTTCTCCATTTCCCTCTGCACTGGTCCAGATCAATCCCCAGCTCTGCCTGGCCTGTTCTACCCTCGTACATGATCGCACCCCCTCCCCCAAGTTCTTGGGCCCTGCTCACATGTCTGTGCAGGTCAGTTGGAGATGAGTGTGGTTTTGGGGCATAGATCTTAGGTGAGGACAGAAGCTGTCACTGAGGCCGTGGGTGTCTTCCAAGATGGCCCACAGAGTTTGCAAGGGGTGAGTGGGATGTGTGGAGCAGATGGTGTGTCTAAAGCACAGCCTTGCTCTGACGCCCCGACTCAGCTGCTAGGTGGAGCTTCAGGTCTTGTCCATGAAGGCTCCTGAGGGGGGTGAGGGTAGGAGCAGGGACAGACGGGACATATGAGAGGCTCCTGTCCTCAGCGGATCACCCTGCAAAGCCCCTGAGCTGACTTTCCAAATCCCCAATAGCGCTTCCCTGTCATAGTGAGGGTTAACCCCACTTAGGAGGCCATGCCCCACCCTTCTGTCCTCCTAACTCCATGATCCCTCTAGATGCTCCCTGGCTCTAATTCGGGACACAATTGTCCTCTCCCAGTCTGTGAGGACAGGCATCCCTCCCTGTGCCCTAACACACTATTTCCCGTCCACTTGGGGCCTGGGAAAAGGATGGCAAGGGGCAGGGACAGGAAAGGATGTTCTCCGGTGCTGCTTCAATCTTCTTAATGCCAGGCACCAAAATGCATTCTGGGAACCACCTACCTGCATTTTCCCAGCTACACCCTAAGACAGGCATTGTATCACACCAAGAGGAGAAAACAGGTTCAGAGAGGCAAAGTCACCTGCTTGGGGATGCAAGGCCCATGACAAAGCACCATACATACATGGAGGTGGATCTGCCCCGGCCCTAGCCTCTCTTCCCCTGGGAGCCATCCCACCCCATTGCCCCATGGGAAAATGCCCTCCTCTGCACCCAGCCTGCCCAACACCCTCTGTTGGACCTGATCGCAGAGACATCCGGAGATGTGAGTCTTCCGTGGGGGCAAGTTCTTAAACCACTGGCCCTAAGCAGTCCTTTATCAAGAGACTCGGATGAGAACCACCAGGATAGAGGGTGGGCTTCCCAGGATTCAACGGGAACAAGCAACCAGATGCAGAAACCTACACAGACACACTGATACATACACAGCCACGCATGTCTCGAATACATGGCGAATGTCACAAAAACATCTGAAGTCCTTGGGGAGGTGGGATATATAACACTCTTCCCCCATAAGATTTGTCACTGGATGACAGGCAGCTGAGAGCATGCGCACTCAGCCAAGCTCCTTGCTCCCACGAAGTGTGTAAGGACAGCAAAGGATGGACCGACCCCAGGCACGTTAGGTAACCTAGGAGTCAGTGTGGCGGCAGCAGGGCTGACTGGCTCCCAGGGGCACCTGGGTAATGCCGCAGGTGTGGCCAGTTGATCCCCTGTGGAGACAGTAAAGATTAAGAGGATCATACACTGTGTCCGGCGCCGTGCAGCGCGTGCTGAAAGAAGTCTGGACCCAGAGGCAAGGTGGTGAGAAAGCTCCAGAAGGAGGAAGCGCTCCTAACTTACAAGGGAAGGGAAGTAGAGGAGAGACAGGCACAGATAGACAGACAGACAGACAATGGATGCATAGGCTGGGCCCAGCAACTTCTAGCAGGCAGGCTACCCTTGGCACCATCCATATCCAATGAGCTCTACAGTGACAGCCTCCGCTGTGCCCATGGCTGTGACGGCCTCCAAGAAGGAGTCTCCGGGTAGGTGGGGCCTCGGAGAGGACCCAACAGGTATGATTTTTTTTTTTTTTTTTTTTTCCTGGAGATGAGCTCTGGGCCTTTGGGGAAGAGCGTACAAGCAGTCGGTTCAGGGAGCCATGAGGGAGCTTGAGCCATTTAGCCCCAGCCCCGGGGCCGTGAGCAAGCCCAGAGCAGGTCCTGCTCTGCTAACAGCCCCACAGTCCTAGAAACTCAGGGGCCAGAAGAGCAGGACCCAACAATGGCGCTGCCGAGTAAGGAGATGGGTGCGCTTGAAACACAGAGATCCTCGTGACAGGGCTCGTGAAAGGCTGCAGTCACTCACAGGAGAGGAATGGGGCCGGGGACGTGGAGGCAGCATGGATATCTGACTGGAAAGAGCCCATGGAGGGAGAAGAGCGGGGAAGGGGTGCGAGTAGAGGTTAGGATGCTACAGCGAGGAAGCGGCTACTTCCGGTGGGCGTCACATGAGCGGATCTAGTTTGGGGGACGTGGGAACCTACGGACCCAGGAAAAGGGTGACCAGGGGAGGGAATGTAGAACCATCTCAGTCCCGCTCTGCCTCCCTGCTCAGGTGCGGGCCCCTCGCTCCAGTGCCGAGTGTGTGGGGACAGCAGCAGTGGGAAGCATTATGGCATCTACGCCTGCAATGGCTGCAGTGGCTTCTTCAAGAGGAGTGTGAGACGGAGGCTCATCTACAGGTACCACCAGCCCCGGTGCCTCGCACGGATGGGGATGGGAGGCTCAGGGAAAGCAGAAGATGAGACCAGGGCAAACATGTCCCCCAATTCAAGGCCTGGAGTCAGGGCATGACACTGGCCCCCAGGACCTCGTGTCCTCTGCAGGTGCCAAGTCGGGGCAGGAATGTGCCCAGTGGATAAGGCCCATAGAAACCAGTGCCAGGCCTGCCGGCTGAAGAAGTGCTTACAAGCAGGCATGAACCAAGATGGTGAGTGGTGGGCACAGTGAGGTGGGAAGGGCGAGAGGGCAAGCGGGGTCACTGCCGAGGGCAGGGGTGTGTGTCCTGAGTCTCTCTGCCCTCCAAGCTGTGCAGAATGAACGGCAGCCCCGCAGCATGGCTCAGGTCCACCTGGATGGCATAGAAACAGGCGGTGATCCCCGACCGGAACCGGTGGCGGCCTCTCCCGCCCTGGCAGGGCCCAGTCCCCGGGGCCCCACATCCGTGTCTGCAACCAGAGCCATGGGCCACCATTTTATGGCCAGCCTCATCACCGCTGAAACTTGTGCTAAGCTGGAACCAGAGGATGGTAAGTGGGAGAACAGCGGGCATGGACCCTCACACCCCACCTTCACAGAGCAGGCACTAAGGTCCAAACCACCTCCTTTATAGCTGAAGAGAACATTGACGTCACCAGCAATGACCCCGAATTCCCCGCATCCCCCTGCAGTCTGGATGGCATCCACGAGACATCCGCTCGCCTGCTCTTCATGGCTGTCAAGTGGGCCAAGAACTTGCCGGTGTTTTCCAACCTGCCTTTCCGGGACCAGGTACACAACACAGCTGGCCTGCTGGAGTTGGGGCAGGCAGTCAGAGGCCAGCCAGCTTTGGGGAACATATACTCCTGGGCTGGTGAGGGATGGAGACTTACACAGTTTGGATGGTGACCTCGGGGTACTTGTGTCTCTGAGCTGGGGATGGTTAGAGCAGTGTCCGTGGAAATCTGTAACTCTCTGAGGGAAGGATCCTAGCCAGAGATGCACAGAGCCTGGACGGTGGCTCTCTGGGTTCATTGCCTTTTCTTCTGTGCAAACTGACCTGCTTGTAGCCATTCTATGAGTCAGCAATCTACATACCCAGGACAACAAAGTGGCTGACTGTGAGTTCTTTAGAGCACAGGCTCCCTGTGAATTCACGTCTGAGTGTCCCCTTAGCCTTTCCACATCTAAGAGAGCGCTCCAAGCTTCTAATAGGCTGGCAGAGATCTCACAGTGGTCCAGAAGAGAGTGGCGTGGCTGGCCAGAGTTTCTGAGCCCTCAGTAGGGCTGTGTGCTTGCAGGAGTCAGCCAGTCCATTGAGCTCTCTCAGTGTGACACTCCTGGGTTCACCTAGCATGCCTTGACTTATCCTGAATAGCCTGGCTACAGCTCTGGATCAAATCTATGAAGCATCTGCAAACCTGGATAGCTGAGCCAGAGGCAGTGTAGGCAGAGGTTAGGAGTAAAGCTGTAGGCGCCTGTGAGGGGCTCTTCTGCTCCTGGAGAAGGTGGCAGGCCAGGAGCACTGGGAGCTGTGTACCTATGCTGACACTTGGTCACCCTCTCTGATCACAGGTGATCTTGCTGGAAGAGGCATGGAGCGAGCTTTTCCTCCTTGGAGCCATTCAGTGGTCTCTGCCCCTGGACAGCTGCCCACTGCTGGCACCGCCCGAGACCTCTGGCAGCTCTCAAGGCAGACTGGCCTTGGCCAGCGCA
The DNA here is from genome assembly GCF_963924665.1 of Micromys minutus. NCBI lineage: Eukaryota > Metazoa > Chordata > Mammalia > Rodentia > Muridae > Micromys > Micromys minutus. Next base: position 50,436,586 of record NC_137985.1, on the reverse strand, counting down.
GAGATGCGCTTCCTGCAGGAAACCATCTCCCGGTTCCGTGCTCTGGCGGTGGACCCCACAGAGTTTGCCTGCCTGAAGGCCCTGGTCCTCTTCAAACCTGGTACTGAGCCTTGACTCAATCCTTCCAAAGACATAGTTATGAATAAAAAGGGGGTGGGGGAAGCAGACTTATGGTCACTTCTGTCCGCTAGGCTCCCCGTAAACCCACCTGGGTGTAGAGGGACAGTCTTCTTGCTGCAAGAGGGGAAGCAGGAAAAAAAGATGTGGTCTAACAGAATACTTTTGGGGGTGTGGGGTGAGGCTGACTTCTAAAAGTCGCTGGTGCTGTTTTTCTCCCAGAAACACGAGGCTTGAAGGATCCTGAACATGTGGAGGCTTTGCAGGACCAGTCCCAGGTGATGCTGAGCCAGCACAGCAAGGCTCACCACCCCAGCCAGCCTGTGAGGTGACAGCAGTGACCCACCTGCCCTCCCCATTTGCCTCCTTCCTCCTACCTACCTCTCCTACACCATCTCGGGGCTTCCCTGCTTAGACAGGATAAAGGGCTTGGTCAACCATGGCTATCCAACATCTCCTGTGGACCAGGCTCTGTGCCAGGCCCAGGAAGACACCAAGAGACAAAGCCTATGGGGATGGTCATCATGGTAGCCACATGAAAGACAAGAATCATCGTGGCCAGGTGTGGAGAGTGACTTGTGTCTGAAAGGGTAGTAAATGGCAGGCTTTACATTTTTACTTTTTGGGCAGGGAGGTGGTGGTGGTGCATGCTGTGAATCCTAGCACTCAGGAGGCAGAGGCAGGAGGATCTCTCTGAGTTCAAGTCCAGCCTGGTCTACAGAGCAAGTTTCAGGACAGCCAAGGCTATACAAAGAAATCCTGTCTCAAAAACCAAATAAACAAGCAAAAACTTACTTTTTAAAGATAGGAGCTCAGTGTGTAGTCTGGACTGGTCTCAGATTCAGTGGTAGGCTTACAGGTGTACCCTACCAGCCTTTGACAGGGATTGTGTGTGTTCACAACATGATAGGACCTAAACAGAAGAGAAAGCTCATAACTATGACAGGAGTCCGGTACGGAAGGTTTGAAAGATTCTTGCTGGTAGGAAGGTGGGGGATCCAGCATACGCACACACATGCACACACACGCACATGCACACACACTCACTAAAATGGGTAATGATTGAAGAAGATGACCTCTGGCTCTCCGCACAGACTCCCCAAGTCACCTCTGCAGGGCTGAGTGTCATGGAGGTGGGTTTCCAGTCTCCAGTTCAATGTAACCGAGCCACAGGGAGATAGATACAGAAGCACAGTCCCACTGACTATACCCATCCTCCTACGGTTTGTGTGCTTTGCCCCGATACACTGTTTTGAGACTAAGTTCCACGGAGTCCAAGCTAAGCCTGAACGCACTGTGCCACTGGGGATAGGCTGAGCTTCCAGCCTCCACTTCCAGAGCACTGGGAGAAAAACGGGCAGATGCAGCCACATGTGGTCCGGTGCCTGCTGAGCACGGACTCTTCCAAATGAACTATATGCTCAGCCTCTGCTTATTTTACCTTTGAAAGTCTACTTGTGATGCGTTCCCCACCATTACCTACTGGGTGGGTCCGTTCCCGAAGTATGCAGCGATTCTCCAGTGGACTTCACTGGACTTCTTCCCACTCCCTGGGTCAGTAAGACAGGAGAAGGGAAGGTGGGGTGGGGGTGAGGCAGGGGGTGACTGCTCACTGCTCACAAGAGGAAGGATTTTATCTGGGCAAAGCCACTCACTAGTTCAGAGAGTGAATAGCTGGTTTCTCATAGCTCTCTAGGTACAGAAGGGGGTGGGCCTTAGGCCTTCCCCAAGGTCATATGGTTCTGGTTTTTTTTTTTTTTTTTTTTTTTTTTTTTGAGTACTGGGGACAGCTGCTTCAGCAAATGGTTCTTACTTGAAACTAGGACGGATTCTTTTTTTCTGGATGTATTTCAGCTAACTAAAATCTCCCTTGACCTCAGAATATTTTCAGTAGTAGTTCCTGTCATCAAAGGTGTAAAACTAATGTGACTTAAATTATAGCACGCGCCATCAGTGAGCATCCAAACAGAATTGCTTCCAAGGTCTCATAGGCTGGGAGTTGGCTGTACAAGTATGGAGACTGGAGCTCAGATCCTTGGAACCCGCACCAAAGCTGGTGGACATGGCAGGCCTGCAGCTGTAGCACCCAGGAAACTGACACAGGGGTCCCTGGGACGAGGTAGCTGGTGGACTAGCCAGAGGAAGATACTTGTCCTCAACTTCCACCTAAACACTACACACTTAGGGCACACAGACAGACACACACACACACACCATGCATGTGCAAAGAAACACTCTCACTTTATAATCTTGACACATAATGAACAAGACTGAGTCCCTGTTTTCATCCTGCTTCTAACCAATGGAAGGTGGAAAGGAGTCCTCTAATGCAGGAGCCTTCCCTGCATCCAGACCCCCTGGCTGGCCCTGGGCAGCTCTCTCCGCTCCCCTCCCCCGCTGCCTTGCTCAGAGGCTGGCCTGACAGCTTCCTTTCTCCTGCTCAGGTTTGGGAAATTGCTCCTCCTGCTCCCATCTCTGAGGTTCATCACCGCTGAGCGAATTGAGCTCCTCTTCTTCCGAAAGACCATAGGGAACACTCCAATGGAGAAGCTCCTGTGTGATATGTTCAAAACCTAGAGGGAGTGCCAAGGGCTCACAGGCACCTGGGCAACACATCTCTGAAGCTAAATAGTTTCCAGCCTTTCTCATCAGTAATTCCACGTGAAGGTATTTGTACCTGGCAGAAATTCCTCCCCAGATATATTATTGGCATATTCATAGCCGCCTTAGTATTAATACCCCTAACCGTGTTTGGACAGTGGAAGGCATGGATATGCTGTTATATTCATAGAAGAAACAGCTGTGGCAAAAATAAAAATAAAATGAACAGGGGGTTCACGAAACATGGAAGACATTTCATAGGCTAGAAGTGGAACAAAAGCCAGGCATGTTTATCCTGTGTTCAAGACCAGGGTCAGGGAGGAGAAGGGAAGGAGGTGGGAATGAAAAGAAAAGGAAATGTGAAAGGAAAAAGAAAAACCAGAATAGACTGATAGAGAGAAAGCCAGAGTCAGCTCTGAGTGGGAGCAGGGAGGGAAATGGCCTCCTGCAGGAGGAACGCCCTTTATTTGGATCCCGATGATAAGTCCACAGTCATTAAAGCTCATTGAGCACTTAAAATCCATGCACTCCGCTACATTTTGTTTGACCTTAGTTAAAATAAAACCAGAAAACTGCCCCAGCTCTGTTTGAAGACATGGAAGACATGAACACAAGGTCTTTTGAGTTTTGTCTGGGCTCCTTCCAAGTCAGAGTCCAGGTGCCATGAATTCAGGCTCTGGACAGTTTCCCACAGGATCTTCCTCCTGTAAAGCACCGTCTTGGAGCAAGACAATTGCAGGTGTGTGTGTAGTGTGGTGTGGGATGTGTGTGTGTGTGTGTCTGTGTGAACTCTTATCATCCTTAGTTCCCCATGGAAACACCTGGCTCAACAAACCCTCTTTTACAAAGAGAAACCCAGGCAAGTCCTTGAGACCTGGAAAATCAGTATAAAGGTTAACATACCAGCTGGCTGTGGTCCAGCAACGAGCCCTTGCTTTTAACATGTATGAAGCTCTGGTTTAGGTTCCCAGCAGCACCCAGACACACGGGGTTTGCAGATGTCAGGCCAGGTGTACAGCAGTAGTGAGCTGGACACTCGGGTTGTGTTGTCCAATCCCCACCTAACGCCACGGAGGGTCAGTCCACACTCTGTGAGCACACTAAGGCTTTGTGCACGCCCAGTGTCATCCGGATACTAGCTGCTTAGCTTTGCTGCTGTTGCTTCTCCCCTCCCCTCCCCTCCCCTCCCCTCTCCTCCCCTCCCCTCCCCTCCCCTCCCCTCCGAGATCAGCTAGAGCATTCTGTTTCATTTCCTGTCATCAGAGAAGAAACTTGTTCTGAAAGAAAAGTACTGTGAGAAAGCCACAAAACGACTAGGGATTCCCTGGCTTTTGACTTTCATTTTAATACCATAGCTGCAAAGACAAACTCTCTGCACAGGAAGTGGGGAAAGGTGGGCTGGGCTAAGAGATGAAAGAGTTTGGCAAACACTGCCGGGTGAAAGACCTTCTCACCAGAGCAGGTCAAATAATTGGGATTGTGTCTTCTAAAAGCATCAGCCTGTGGTTAGCAGGATGACTCAGTGGGAAAACAGTGGTCACCAAGCTTGGTCTCCCATGTGGTGGTAAGAGAAAACCGACTTCTACAGGTTGTCCCTCTGACCTCCACGTGTGTCCACTGTGACATGTGTGTGCCCATCCACACACGTGCAGAAATAAATAAATGAATAGAAAAGCAGCAGCCTGGCCTGTTATTGGGTTGTCTCATGAGTGAATCGCTATTACACACCCTAATTTCACATCAGGAGTAAGGATGTCCGATGAGAAAACATGGTCAAAACAGGCCGCATCTACCCAGGTCGTTTAGCTTACAATCTGGCTTTTTGATTACAGTAAGAGTGCAAAGGTGGCCGGCTTAAGTTCTCTGGCAAAGAACTCTGGGGTTTCCCAGGCGGAAGTCTTGGAGAACTAATATCTAAGCGGAGACATCTCCCTCTGCCTGGCTTCATAGCCAGATGCTCCTCCAAGGGCTTTCCCTTGCTGCAGAAACACCAGAAGGAGGGGGAAATGTGTTTTGGGTTGGATCTTAAATGTGTCTCGGAGGTGTGAGAAGCGTGGGCACCACCCAGTCCGTGGGCACGGAGGGGCGCAGGTGCAACCTTTAAGAGGCGGTTCTGTTCGGAAGGGAGGTGGGAGGCATCTGCAGGCGCTGGCTCCTCCTCTAGCACTTTGTCCTCAGAACACCTGACCAGCTGCCTCTTCCCCTGCCAAGTGAAAGCAACGGACCTGTCAACCGTGGATGAAACTGTGAGCCAAAACCTTTCTTTCTTTCTATTTTTAACAAAAAGAGTTGTTTTAACGTGGTGTGCCTGTGTGTCGCTCTTGGTGTAGGTGACTGTAGAACTCGGAGGTTTTAGATCCCTGGAGCTGGAATTACAGGCAGGTGTGAGCTGCCCAAAATGGGTGCTAGGAACTGAATTTGGTATTTTATCACACTAATACACTGACGGACACATGTTGGTGGTAATGGCTTTCTTTTGGGTCCTTTCTGAGAGACTGTTGGTTTGGTTTGGCTTCTGCCCTCAGTGCCTGAAGTGTGCTCAGCTGTTTGGCTTATCCAGGCCTTTACTACGGGAAACTTCATTATCAGGTTCTTACAACGACAATGTTTCTCCTCCATTTCCCACCCAGGCATTCTAAGCAGGAAGGGCCAGGAAAGACTTCAAGATGACCAGAAAAATTAAAATTAGAAACTAAAACCAGAGAGTGAAAGCCAGGCCTAAGACAGCTGTCCTGCCTCCGTGGGTGTCCTTGGACTTTGTCACCAGGCTATGTGCTCAGTATGGGCTGGGGACCTTTGTTGTGCCTGCTCTGAGCAAGGGTGCTGGGGGTGGGTGGTTTGAGTTTGCTTGGGAAGTAGCCACCTGGAGCCTGAAGCCACACAGTCATCGATGCCCACGGGATTGGACAGCTAAGTAAGACTTCGCCAAATAAACGTTCCTGGGTGTACCAGCCAACCTAGGGAAAGAATCTTCAAAAGGAAAACAACCCCCATGTGATCTGCCTGTAAGGTCCTCTCACACCTTTCTCACACCTTTCTGCTCTCGGGGCACTGGAACCAGAAAGGGCTTTTGTAAACTCCGTTATCTCCGGGCAAGTCTTAAAACTGTCATTTCTCGGTGTAATTTGGCCAGTTACCGACAGTGTAAGAAACAACGCTCACTCTTCTTTTTCCTGAAGCAGGAAAAGGCCGGCCAGGATCTTAAAGATCAAAGACAAATTCGCTTTTTTTTGTTGTTGCTTTGCTTTGCATTTCACCTCAGACCTGGCTTGGTCCCAATCAAGCCTTCTCATTCAGGATGAAAGTGCCCAGCCAAAGGACCCAAGACAGGAAATTCTTCTCCCGGGAGGCTGACACCTGTTGAGTGATGATCTTAACCCTAGCAGCTTAGTGAGAACTGGAGACAGCAGACCCAGTTGAAGGGGGCAGAAGACAAGTCCTAGAGCCACTGTCCTTAACATGGAATTAGTTAGCAGGGGACAGCTGGGGAAGATAATAAATGCCCTGATAGGACAACTGACACTCAAGGAGGGCAAATGACTTTCCCTGATGTGACACAATAGGGCAGCAGAAACGACAACGCAGGACTGAGTTCTTCCCATAGCTACGCGCTACTCTGCCATTCAGGGAAAATAAAATTCGTCTCACTGAAGTCTGGAGTCCTGCATCGTGAGATGGCCATTTAACGCGGGGAGCACTGACTTTGCATTAAAGACACACTTACTGTCAATTTGGCACGACCCCTGGTCACTTGGAAAGAAGGAACCACTACCGCGGAGTTGCCTCCGTTAGATTCACCTGTGCGCATGTCTGTGTAGCCATTGTCTTGATTGCTACCTGCTGGAGGAGGGCCAGTGCATTGTGGGTGGAGCAGTCCCGGGGGCAGGTGGGCCTGGACTGAATAAGGAACTGAGCAAGCAAGAGATGTCCTCCGTGGTTTCTGCCTCAAGGTCCTCCTGCCTTGCATTCCTGCCTCGGCTTTCCTTAGAAATAGTCTGCAAACTTCGAGCAGAAACAAACCCTTCCATTCTGGCTTGGCTTTGGTTACAGCAAGGGAGACCAAACTAGAACTGTCTTCACTGCACCCTCTGTCTACCCTTGCCTTCTTCCGGCCTCTCAGTGGTCCCCAGTCATCATCCATGTACTTCCAGGGTGACACCTCTCTCTCTCTCTCTCTCTCTCTCTCTCTCTCTCTCTCTCTCTCTCTCTCTCTCTCTCTCCCTCCCTCCCTCCCTCCCTCCTTCTCTCTCTCTCTCTCTCTCATCTCTCACATATAGTAGATTCTTCTGGTCCACATTATCACTAGTCTCCATTTATGTAATGACAGCCATTCTAACTGGGATAAGATATCTCTATAGTTTAGATTTGCATTTTCCACAAGACAAATGATCTTGAGCATTTTGCATTTATTTACTGTTAACATTCCGAGTTGAGAGGTGTCGTCTGTTTTGCTGATTTTAAAACTGGGTTAGACGGGCTTTAAAACATAATTTTTTTCCCCAAAACATTTTCTAGCTATTAATACTATTAATACCAGTCAGATAAGTGGCTGGCAGATATTTTCTCCCATTTCTGTATGGGGTTTCCTTTTGCAGTGGAGGGTGTCTGTTTTGTTGGGGTTTTTGAGTGTTGGCAACCAACATGGAAGTCTTGTACCTGCACAAGTCACTACAGCACAGGGTTGCGTCCCAGGCTGGAGGGGCCGCTGCTCTGTTCCTGGTGAGGTGCATGCAGCCTTTGAAGTTTATTTCAGTCAGTCAGGTTTAACTTCCTGTGCTTTGGAATCCTGTCCAGGAACATCATTGGCTGTGCCAGTATGTTGAAATACTTCCTCCATGTTTTCTCCCAGAAGTTTCAAAATTTTAGATTTCAAATGTGGGCTTTGGATAGACACATTTTGATGGACTGCTGTACGAAGTGAGGAACCTGGGTGGAGTTCGTCTCTGGCTTGAGAATGTCCAGTGTCTCCAGTGCCATTTTTTTCTATTTGACATTTTCCTTGAGATCCAGTCCACTGAATTTGAATGCCCAGGTCTGTCTGGGATAGGATTCTGTCCTGTTGGTCCAAGTGTCTGTATGTCCAAGCCATACTGTCTTACTGACTGTGGCTCTGTAAAATGTCTTGAAATCGGGTATTATGAGGCCTCCAACATCTTGCTGGTTTTTACTCAAGATGGCTTTGGCTATCTGGAATCGTTTCTGCTTCCATATGAATTTTGGGATCTGTTTTGACACTCATGGGAATGACGTTGACTCTATAGGTCACATTGTATATGATGTAATTGAATAATGTTAATGATGTAAGCCTCTCATTCTAAGGGAGTCTTTTTAAATGTGTTCTTCTGTTTCTTCTGTCAGCTTTGCTGGTCTCATTATAGAAATCTCTACTTCCTTAGCTTTGTTTATATGGCTATTGTGAATAAGAGTGATTTCATGATTTCTTTCTCAGCAAATTTATTATTGACATATGGAAAAGCATTTGATTTGATATGCTGAGGTCTTAAAAATATGTATTCTGATAGTTTACTGTATATTTTCATTTCTAATCATCTTTTGGTGGACTTTGTGATTCTTCAATGGATAGAAATGTTCATCTGTGAATGGACACTTTGCTTCTTTCCCATCTGCATATCTTTTTTTCTTTCTTTTTCTTGCCTAATAGCCATGGCCAAAATGTCTAGTACTGTGCTGAATAAGATCAGTGAAAGTGGACAGACCACTTTGTCTCCATCCTTATAGGCAGTACGCCATCATCTCTCCCAATTTAGTATGATGATGGCTGTGGATTTATTCTACAAATCCACCTCCACCCAAGTCAGGGGTTCTCTGTGTAGCCCTGGCTGTCCTAGAGCTTACTTTGTAGACCAGGTTGGCCTTGAACTCAGTAATCCTGCCTCTGCATCCTGAGTGCTGAGATTAAAGGCATGTACCACCACTGACCAGTAAGATCTGTTTTTCTTTTAATCATAAAGAAACTTTAACTTTTGTCAACTATTTTTCTGCATCGACTTGATTCTTCACTGTTTGCATGCCATATTCATTTGCATACATGGAGTCATTTTGCGTTTCTGGAATGAAATTAACTTGATAATGTGTATGATCTTTGCTTGAGACAGGGCTTCATGATGGGCCCCAGACTGGCCTGGACCTCACTATGTACCAAGGCCTATGTCAAACCTTGATCTCTCTGCTTCAGCCTACAGGGCTGGGGTCCCAGTGTGCACCACCCTGCTTACCTTTTTGTTGTAGGATTGTTTTGTTGCTCTGTTGAATTTCATTCACCCTCCTTTTGTTGAGGGCTTTTGCATCTGTGTCCCCGCAGAACCTGATGATCTGACAGAGCCAGTTTGGAAGGATTTCCTCTCTTCTAAAGCTGTGGAGTAATAGCATTCGAGAACTCTAAAAGCTTGGTGAAATTTAGCAGTGAAGCTGTTTGGTTCTGTAATTTTCTTTCTTGGAAAAAGGTTGATTCAAGCTCCTCAGTTATAGGTCTGTTCAGATTCAGAACCTCTTGGTTCAGTTTTGATAGGTCATATGTCTCCAGATATTTTTTCATTTCTTATAGATTTTTCCAGTTCTATAGCATATCAACTCTTCAAAACAGTCCCTAGTAATCCTAGGTCTGTGGTGTTACTTGAAGTGTCTTTCTCATCTCTAGTCTTCTTTTCCTGTCTTGAGAAAAATGACCTGTCTTGATTAGTTAAGCTAAAAGTTTGTTAATTCTGTTTATCTTTTCAACACAATAATTCCTTGACTTATTCATCCTTGATACTGACTTTTTAGTCTATATTTTATTTCCACATGGGCTTTTCTCCTCTTTGGAGACAGGGTTTCTCTGTAGCCCTGGCTGTCCTGGAACTCGATCTGTAGATCCAGTTGGTCTAGCACTCACACAGATCTGCCTGACCCTGCCCTCCCGAATGCTGGAACTAAGGGCTTGTGCACCACACTCAGCTAGGCTCTCATCCGTATCACCTTTCTCCTATTAATTCTGGGTTTGTCTTGCTTCTCTAAGTCTTTGCAATGCACCATTAGGTTGTTCAAAAACCTTTCCCGTTCTTCTTTAAAGGTGCAAATTCACTGTTAGACACTTCCCACTTCTATAGCTGTGTGCGTGGCCGCACCTCAGGCTCTGGCATGCTGGATTTTCATTTCCATCCGTGTGTTTCCATAAATTTAAACTTTTTTTTTCTAACTTCCTCAATAACATTGTTGTTTGTTCTCCATGAACTTGCGTATTTTTTAAGGTTTCTCTCCTTGAATGGTGATGCCATTCTATTGTGATCAAAGACGGGTATTTCAATGCCTGTGATTTGTTAGGATTTGTTCTATGGCCTTTAACATTTGGAATATCCAAAATATTTTATGCACTGAGAATGTGCATTCTGCAGCCTCTATATAGAACGTTCTACACATGTCTGTGAGGTCCATCTCATATATAGAATAGTTTGACTCAGACGCTGCTTGATTTTTCTTGTCTAGATGATGTCTGTTGATGAAGGTGGCTTACTGAATTTCCTCTCTACCTCTTCAGTATTTATTTTCTAAACTTAGGGGCTCTAGTATTATGTGCATGTATTTACAATCATATACTTTAAATTTCTAATTTTACATTACATTTTTGTTTGTGTGTGTGAATGGGCATATATGTGTGCCAGTGAGCATGTAGAGGTCAGAGGGCAGCCTGCAGGAGTTGGTTCTCTTCTTCACCACGTAGATCCTGGAAGTCAGGTCATCAGACTTGTCAGCAAATGACTACCTGCCAACCACTCTGATGACCCCATGTCTGTGTGTGTGATTTATGTGTGTACATTGTATGTGTGTGTGCTGATGGTGTGCACTTACACACTTATACATGTCTGATGACCCGAGGAGGGTGCCAGGTGTCTTCTGTTATTCCTGGTGTTGTTCTGTAAATCTCTTGAACCCACAGCTTGTGACTTTTGCCTAGGTTGGCAGCCAGCAAGTCCCAGTCATTTCTCCATTTTGATGAACTGATCCCTTAGACAGTGTTATCTACCTTCTTTGTCTCTTTTGGCACCTTCTTCCCTTAGTCTAGTTTCTCAGGTAAGAGTACAACTACTACTTCTTACTTTAGGATCCCATTTGCTGGAAATATTTCCCAGCCTTTCATTTCCAGGCTATTCCCAGTGACTTTACTGATGAACTAAGTTTCTTAAACACAGCATATTTTTAATTCTTAATTTGGTTTTTGAGACATGCATGGTCTGGTATCCACTATGTAGCCCAGGCTAGTCTTAAGGTCATGGTGATCTTTTCGTTGCAGCCAGATGAGTGCTGGGATTAAAGTGTCAGAACATCTGGCTTCTAAAAAAAAAAAAAAAAAAAAAAAAAAAAAAAAAAAAAAAAAAGCCTATCTGGTCAAACTATAGCTTTTGATTGAATAAAGTCATGGTGATTATAGCTTTCAATTGAATAATTTAGTTCATCTGTATTCAAGGTTATTATTGAAATGTAAGAACTTATGCCTGTCTTGATTTTTCTAGTCATTCAAAGCATCACTTTTCCTCATCTTATTCATTTTTGCAGTTTGCTGTATCAGGTAGTCTGACTTTATTTTTGTGTGTCTATTTTTCCAGTGGAGCTCACATTTTCACATGCCTTTGTGGTGGCAGTTCCCCTTCTTTCAGTTCTAGATGCAGTACCTCCTTAAGTTCTGCAGTCATGAGTTTCCCCAGCTTCTCCTTATCTTTACTTCTGAAGGACAGCCTTTCTGGGTATAATAATCTTGATTGGCAGTAATTTTCTTTCAGAACATGGAGAGTGGCATTCCATTTCCTGGTATTCTATAGGGTTTCTTCTGGAACATCTACTGTAGGTGCAGTGAGGTTTCACTTAGATGTCTTGTTCACTTTTTCTTGTAATTTTTAAATTCTTTATATTTTTGATAGTTTTATATTATGGTGAAGGTCTTTTCTGGTCATGTCTATAAGCCCCTTGCATATGGATGCCCACATCTTGTCCATGATTAGGAAAGCTGTCCACTATTGTTTCATTTGAGAATTTCTCCATACTGAAAAATCTTTGTCTCCTTTGGGTAATTCATGAACGTTTAGTGATTTAATAGTATGCCACAGATCTGTGTACTCTCTTCCTATCTTTTTCTCCCCACAAATGAGTTAAAGACTTGTCTTCAAGCATACACATTTTTCTTCCACCCAATCTAGTCTGTTGTTGAAGCTCTCAACCAAACTTTTTAGTTAATACATTATGGATCCCTTACTTTTATAGTTTAATTTTTTTTCCTTTGCAGAGTACCTCATTCATATCCCATCTTGTCATGTGTGGTTATTTAAATGGTAGTATTCTTTTCAACTTTACTGAGCCTTAAAACAACATCCTATCAATTCCTGTTTTCTTGAGATTTATTACTAGGGCTGTGATCCTCATTTATTGACTGGCATGTTTGTATATGTTTAGGTGCACATGGTAGTGTGCTTAGGGAGATCAGAAAACAACGTGTGGGAGTCAGTTATTTCTTTCCACCATGTGAGTCCTAGAAGAGTTAGTTCATCAGCCTTGGCTGCAAGTGCCTTTACCCACCAAGCATCTTGCCAACCCCTAAGCCCTTTCTTTGGTAAACCAGGCAGACTGCCTCTTTTCAACACTTTGAGGAAAGTCATTGCAGTTGCTGGGACAACTGCAGGTACCCACTACTGAACTCACCAGTCTTGAGTCCAAAAGCCCGGCTCCAGGCAACATGCACCAACTGTAAAAGATGCCACTCTAGGCAAAACAAGCCTTTGTGAGCTTCAGATCATCCAAATTCCCTTGAAGCTATTCTCACTCAGGAATGGAGGAGGCGGCTGGAGTTTCAGTCATCAGGAACTGAGGGCTCTCATTCTCTCAGAAAGCTCAGAGCTGAGGTGTGAAGACATGACTAAGAACTCCAGTGACTCAGCAAAACATGACTCGTGCAGCAAAGCTCGTGAGTGGTAGAACCAGAATCACATGCATAGCTGTGACTGGTAAAATTATAATCTGTGCATAAGCATGCCACAGTCTTCTTGCTGTATAAAGCAGGCTATTCTCCACTCCTTGGGCTAACTTGGGAAGCTCCTTCTACCTTGTGCACTATTCAGTATTGCATCATCATTAGGCCCTAATAAAAATATCTTGTGGTCTTTTGCCTACATGTGGCATGAAAAACGGACAACAACCTGGGTGGCACAGTGAGAAGGCAGGTGAAGAGTTCCAGAACTCTGAAGGCTCTAATACCCTCAGGAAACCCACAGCTATAATATCAAGAGTTGGCTAAGAATTCCAGAGAGCAAGAACCTAACTATAAAGTATGGTGGAGGTTCTGAAGGTGGAGAAACTGTGACTATGGATGAAGAAGCTTAATATGGGAGCTGAGTCTACAAGGACTGTACATCCCACTCACTAAAATTCTCTGGAGAGAGCTGAGAAGGGTTCAAGAGCCAAGGGTTCTAACAGCACTTGAGAGCTAGAATTCTCGCCACTAGATGTTGCTTCTCATAAGCCCAGAGCAGTAAGCTTCTTCCTTGAACAGCCAAAGCCTTGAAGGTTTAGAACCATAAGCTCCTAGTAGTCCTCAAGACTTAAGAGAGCTAAGCATCTGGATCTAGAAGCCTAGCTTGTGAACCTCTAGAACTCAGGCCTATTACCACTGAAGGGACTGCCGAATAGCCGTGTTCGGATAGAGCAATATGCCTCTACCCCCATCGTGACGCTATAGGCAACATCCTCTACTTCCAACCCCAGTGTACTGTGTACTCAATAGTGCATTTACTCAGAGGTACTTCTTGGGCAAAGTTTGGACTACAGGGCAGCCAGCTGATGAGCCAGTACAATATATTTGTGGATTCTCAGAGACAGGAACATGTAGGGTTTTCACCATGGAGCCATCTAGATTAAAACAGAAGTTCTCTTCTTAGGTAGCTCCTAGCTATAGCACTGAGGGCTCACAGGAAAATGATGTAAACATTGTTTTCAATGTAAAGCTACTAAGCAGACTTTAGATGAGCTATCTAAACTGTTGTGGACTGTGAACCATTCCAACAGCTGGGATTGCCAGCACCCACGCTGGCTGTGTGAGCTGAGACTTTCCCCTGCATCTCTGCAGGTGTACTTCCCTGTTATGAAGCAGGGTTTGCAGGTGTGAGAATATTTTGATTTTTATTATAACTTTGTCCAGGCCACTGAATCTTACAAGGTTCTGATGTACTACTTTCAACTATCCCTCACCTGAAAATCCAACTATATATTTGTTGTTTTGGGTTTTTTTTTTTTTTCCTTTCTTCATAGGAAGTGGCTGCTAGGTGCCTCTAGTTCTCCATCTTGCAATCCCCCTAAAATGTCTTGACTTTGGCTTGCTCTTCAGTTGGGTCCTAACTGCTGTCATTTCTGCATGCATCATTTGGGAACTGGATCCTTTCCTTTATAAGAAGTTAGTATAAGAAGCAGTGCAGTTCCTTTGGGTTATGAGTCCGACTAAAGCCAGAAAACAAACCACACGTGTTGCACTTACTTCTGGAAGCTTTGTTCTTTAATGAGCCATGGAGTGATTTGTTCAGCAGGCTGCTTTTGTGTAGCGATACAGTGCATACTCTGAGTGACGCAAATGGCACTTTATACAAATGCCCCTCCCCCTTCCAAAAAGGGGGGGGGAGAAAAGGAAATTACAAAGTGCCCCTGATTTCATCAAGAATGTAATCAGTTCTATGAATAAGTCATTCTTATAGAATTCTTAAACAGTAAAGTGGCATATTTCACAGGATGTGTCCTTTTATAATACACAGTATTTTAAAATTTTACACTCACCATACTTATAAATTACTTTGAATCCATTAAAATAATATAATACTAATCTGTAGTTCACACCTTTCCCCTAGTAAATACAAGTACTTGGTTCAAGAGGTGCAACTTTTATATGACCTAACAGGGCTGATAAATAGGCATTAAGAGTGGATGGGTGACAAGGTGACAGAACCATTGCTAGGGCTCTTTGGAAGCTTAAACAGAAGGTCAGTAAGATCTAATACCCTGGAGATCACACACTTAACACCAAAAGTGTGAGAATGTTCCAGAGAAACGTGGTGTCAAGTACCCTAGGGATGCAGAAAGTCAGGTCTTCTACAAATACCTAAATTTTTTTACTACTAAGGCCAGCATGGTGTTGGGGCACAGTGCTGGGAAGTTATCACACATGTGTGGGTGAACATGACACACCATTCAGTACAGAAGAATGCAGGTCCCACATCCATTTCCCCACCAAGAATTTTAAAGAGTGAGAAAGCCATTGGACAACTCCTTCCTGTAGTTACAGCTCTCAACTCCACACACTTGAGAATCCTTCCTTCTCTCCAGCTTGTTAGTTACAGTTGAAAACACAGCTCACAGGCACAGAGGTGGAACAATACAGCCTCGATGTCAACACACTTCTGTGATACTGTCTTTGATTGTGAGACACAGAACAGTCTTCACACCCTATGCAAGGTAAGACTGATAGGTTTCTAAAGCCTGAGAGTTGGTCCTAATGACCTGTGCCCGAACTCACATCCTTTTGTCTCTCCTAGCAACAACCATCTCCATTTGTGTATATGGCCCACAGTGGTCAGATAAACAAAATGGCAGGAAGTACAAATACATCCAAATTGAGCACGTCACCTCCCTGAATCCTGCCCGCACTCGTAATTTACTTCCATCTGTGATGAAAAATGTATCTGCTTCTGCTACATTGTCTGATACACAGCTACAGACACATATCAATGGGTAGGAAAAATGTGGGAGTTATTGTGGACTTGAAGTATGTGACCTAACTAGAGGTTACACATGTGAAGCATTCTGCTGCCAGAGAGTTTCTTTTGGTGCATTTTAAGATTGAAGAAAAGCAGCTGGGCAGACATAACAGTGAACCGGATGTGGGTCTGTATCTTGAGTGACACACCGGTGTCGTGTGTGGTGAATCAGGCTGAGAACTGGGGAGCAGAGCATCTGACAGTATTGAGTTATGGCTTTGTCTCTATCCGACCAATAGTGCCTGCTAACCCAACAACAGCCTTCTTTTCCTCAAAGGGGCCTACACTTTGCTGAGACTGAGACATTCTTACGATTGTGTGGATTTCCACCCACCCCATCCTGGCGGCTTGTTAAATGATTAAAAGTTCCACAAATCTAGCAACTGAAAAAGTTTTTATTTAACTTTATTCAAATTCAGGTTTTAGGTCCCTGAGAAAAATTATAAAGTCTTTAATATTGATTACCTCATTCCTACAAAGTGACCTATGTAGGTAGTATTTTTTTTCTCAGCCCCAAATTTACTTTATAGCAATAATAATAATAAAAAAACTGAGCTGTAAAACTTTAGGTGGGAGAATGTGCATCAAGTGCTGGGTTCCAGACCATTCCTCTAAAACAAAGGAAATTGTTTTGAGCCAAGTGGAGAGCAACAGTTATCACCCACTAGCAGCGACCATCCCCAAATAAAACAGACTGTGTAGCCAGAAAGGCCCAAAGCAGCACCCACCACAGTCATGCTGGCTTCCTTAAAAAACAGTTTCCAACATTCTCACTGTTAATGCTCGAGGGATATAAAAGTTAACATTTACTGGATGACCATCATCACTGGGGAGATTTTCAAAGCTTCCTTCATGTGTCTCAATGCTGAACCCATACCAGGGAGAGGGAAGACTTCAGCCACCATGAGCTGCTGTGCAAAGTAATGCTACAAGTCACATCTCTAGAGCCACCAATGACCACTGCGCAGTGGCATGAGGTTCAGCGTTGTGTAGGAGAGACCTTGCCTTAAGAAAAGACTTCTATTTCCATAACTTCAAACCAAAAAGAAAAAGAGGAAGAAGAAGAAAACCAAAATTCAGGTTACAGATAGTAAAGGCTCTTCTTGTAACAGTGCATGTGGTAGTTAGACAAAATGTATTTAGTGACTTTAAAAAAACATTTCACAAACTTAAGAAATGGTCTCATGTTTCACTTCACATAACATTATAAATAGCAAACACAGAGTTCTACTCCCACAACTGCTAGTACACAATGCTTCTGACATAACTTATGGAAACTACCAGTAATGAAGAAGATGCCCTTACTTATCCCTCACCCTAGGGGCGACAGGTTCTCACCACTTGTCTAATGGCCTCTTATCTGTAGGAGGAAACTCCATGGGAAGAAGGGGAAGCACAAGGTTAAACACTAGGCATACTATACATGTGTATTTACAGTAAACTTCAGGAACAAGAATATTAACAAAAATAGCTTCAAGTAGTCCTTGATATTTTCATCTAATACTGATGGTCTGAGAAAAAGAAGACAAAAATTAAATAGATCATATTGAAGCTTTCTAAGCTTCTTTTGGCGTCTTTTCTGTGACACTCATGCAGAGCTGTATGTGAGTACTCAGAGAGCAGTGATGGGATGGCCGCACCTATGCTGGGACTCCACCAGCAGATGCACAGGCTCGGATACAGTCTTTAGTCTAGACAAACAGAAAAGCCTGACCAATCAGGATGATGTCTTCACACAGGAATTACCTCAATGTGTCTGTGACATACTACAAACAAACAAAAACCTAGAGGAGTCTGATCTAATAAGCAGGGCATACCAGTACAGTATGGCTACCAGAACATTATCCCATGAAATACATTTGCAGGAATTAACCAGGAGTTAAACCAGCACTGATTATAATACCAAATATAACAAGAGACAAAGTGTGGTTTCTTCACAATATGACCAGATAGCTGAGACCCTCTGGGCTTAATGGAAATCTGTTTACATTTCCAAAATATAACATTGAGTATTTTATAATTAAATTTAAAATAGAAGGTTTAGGCATTTTGCTTATAAATCCTTGGGGAAATTTTTATATCTATAACAGTGCTAACTATCCTAATTCAAATGCAAAAGCTTTCGTTTTCATGGTTAACAGAGGTTTGTATGTTTTCTTGAAATGCTAGAAATAAGAGCATTCCTCAGAATTACAGTAGCCTCCTAGTTCAACAACTGTCTGTGGGAAGGGGAAAAAAAAAAATAGGTGGGCAAAAAGCAACTACTGTTGGCCAAAATCCCCCAGGTCGCAGGTGGCGGCTTTGTTTAGTGGAATCTCAAATCAAACACAGCAGCCAAGGCACAGCTGGCCCATCCCTGGCAAACTTCATAGAGGCCACTTCTGCCAGAAACTCAGTGATCCAGCTCACAAAACTGTCTGCTGAAACAAGAACTGTTTCAAACTGACTGTTACAAACAAGGTGATCAAAGAGGCCCCAGAGATGAGATGTGGAGACACTTCTTTTTAGACCATAAACTCACTATTTCCAAACAGTGGCAGTTGCTGTGTGGAGCTGCAGTCTGAGTCCACAGTTTTCTTTCGGCCAGATGCAACTGTCCCCTCTGGGGTCTCTTTGGTTTTCTGAGGTGAGTTTTTCACATTCTTTAGTTTTTGTTTGCCCTTTTCAGGGTTGAAGGTTCCTCGGCTGATGAACTGAGGTCTGTCTTCTAGGGATTTGGCTTGGCCTAGTGGTCCTTCCGTTCCCTGTGCCTCACAAGCCGAGGCAGCTCGGTAAAATGGAGACTTGGAATAAATCTGAAATCGCTTTCTAGTGGCATGAGATGATGTAGTGTTTGACAGACATGAAGAGACAGGGGAGCTGACCGAGTCCAAAGAGTCTGGCTGCTTTCTTAGCTGCTTTCGCAACTTGCTTGAAGGCTCCGACTTGCCAGCTGCTTTCAGGGAGCTGAGAGCTAAGCTTCTCTCTAAAAACAGAAAATAACGTTGTACACGACAAGTGTCCACCTATGCAACATCATGTAATGAATAGAAGCTACTGTTCACATGTAAAACTCAAAGAGTGAAAGTATCAAGGGGCTAGTTGATCTATTTTGTGCAGAATCATTATTTTAAAGGCTGTCTTGGAGCTGGCCTCAAACATGCAGAGATAGAGAGATATGTCTGTCTCTTGAGCTCTGAGATTAAAGGTATGCACCACCAGACCAAACCTGAGAAAGCTTTTTTAAAAAAACATTTAAAAATTAGATATTTTATGTCTGTGGATGCTTTACCTGCATGTATGTATGTACAAGAACATGCCTGGTACCCTCAGAGAGGCCAAAAAAGGGCATCAGATTTCCTGGGACTAGAGTTACAAATAATTATTAACTACCATGCAGGTACTGGGAATTGAACCCAGCTCTTCTGAAAAGAGCATCCAGTGAATTCATATTCATTCTTTACAAAACAAAATGTATCTCTAGTCTAATATATTCATATATTGGATATCTAAAAACTTGTACCTTCTGAATCCATATTCAAATTTTCCGAGCTATCAGCAGTCCCAATAGAAGCTTCAGACTCAAGGGTTTCATCATCAGAGGCACGAGGTTCCAATACAAGCATCTCAAATGTTAGTTCTTCCCTAGAAGGCACAATCAACAAATCCATTAGCATGATAGGAGAAAGATGACAGAAAGACCTTCCATGAAACCAAAAAAAGATTAAAAAAAGCAAAGGCATTTCTTATGGTCCCACCACGGTGATGATGAGGATGTATTTATAGGTAAAGCAATGGGTGAAAAGCACAAAATGAAAACAAGTGTGTGAGTAAGCACGAGCTGGGGTGGGTAGGTAAGGCAGGTTCCTATAACTGCTGAGATGAACTCTGGACTGAGTTTCCAAATTCATTAATTTCTGGACTTCAGCTTCCTCGTCCAGAAAACAAACTTCTCCAAATTTCTTTTTGGCTCTTAAAAACTATTTTCAGATGAAGCTGTGTTTACTTACTAAACACAGACTCTTTCTTCTCCCTTCACCATTATCAAGGTTTTCTGACATGTGAAGCCTGCATCAGCTCTGGCTACAGTGCCTCTGGTTTATCAGGAACCCACCTGTGTCAGTACTGTCCCTTCAGAGTTTGCACTTACTAAGATTTGGCTTCTCACCTTATTTTCTTAACTAGGGCCCTGGCCACAGTTTGATAAATTTCAGTTAGTACCTTAAAAAAAACAAAAAAACAAAAAAAAAAAAAAAACAAAAAAACTTCACTTCAAAATCCTAGTACTGAAATATCTTTATGTCTCCAATATTTTTCCTCTACATGATGAACTTCCTCCAGTGAATGGATCAGACAGCTTGTCAATTGCTAGAAATAAGCCAGCTCTGGATCTAATTATTTCTCCTCTTTAAATAGCCTGAAATCCACAGACCATCTTTCCAAGGACAGCCTTCCCAGTAGCTCATTATTTCCAAAAGCAGTCATGTCTTTGAAACGTATGCCTATACTTCGGTACTTTCTCCTTCCTGACAATCTCCTTTTATCCCTCTGTATCTTCAGTATCAGGTCATCTTTTCAGCCCCTGGTTAGTAACTACTGCCTCACTTTCCCACAGCTGAGTCTTTGCTGCTTTTCAATTGCCCTAAAGAACAGAATCAAGTTCTCAGGTTTAAAAGATGAACTCAAGGGACTCAAGAAGACCTTTAAAAATTCTTAGAGTAATCAGTATCGATGAGAACTAGTATACTGTACCTTCAGGGAGAACCATGGATATTCATATTCCTAAGGAATAGTGGCAACCCACTCCTTCCAGAGTGATGATGGAGATAACACAATTTCTTGACTTTCTCTTTTAAGTAACAGGTTTCTCTACCCAGTACTCCAGGTGCTGCCTTGTTCTATCTAGTTGTTAAGGCCATGTTCACATGGATTTTTAAACAATAACATTCATTTGTGAAACTGTAACTAATGCCTGTGCTTGAAGAGGACTTACTTAGTCAAAGGACTCTTACTCTTCTTGCAAAACCCGTATGTTCAGGGAAGCTGGTCCCCGACCTGTCAGGACTATAATACCTCATCCTGGACTAAGACTGGCATACCCTGTATATGTCTTCCCTCTTTATTCTAGTACTGCTCAGCACCAAGATTCCTACACCACTAAATTCCCTTCCCTGAGATGAAAACTTCTGTACTTACCCTTAGTAGAGGCAACAAGTCGCTGTCAATCCCACATCCCCTGGGCATCCAACACAGTCTTGACACAAGAGATATTTAACGAACCAGGAAGAATAAAGGGTAGAAGGAAGGAAATAAAACAGCTGTACCCTCTCTGGGCACTTACTTTTCTTTCTGTAGGTTCTCAATCTGCTCAGTCAGTACTTTTTCCTCCTGCTGCATTGCTGCTTGCTGCTGGTCTGTGATGTCCGTTTCCATGGCTGTCTCACTAGTCAAGGTCTCTTCTGGGACATCAGACATGGAAGGCAATCGGACTATAACAGGGGAGGATGGGCTTGGATAGTTTCCTCGATACATACGCCCCTTTCCCTGTAGAGAGCATTCATTTTAGAACGTAAACTAAGTTGTCAAGTTTTATGTTGATCACTTTGGATAACAAGTGTCCTTCCATCATGTCATGAGAATGACAGGACTGAACAGGCATAGGATATTTAGCAAGATATCAAAAAATCCAACAAATTAGGTTAAAAGAATTCTATCAAGAACACCCCCCCCCCCCAAAAAGACACATTTCCAGCTCTGGGTACTAAGAATCACTGTCCTGAGATGAGAATCTTCTTTTAATCTAAGATGTATACTAAATAGCTTCAAGCCAATTAAAACTGAATTCTGTGATCACAGGAGCCAATTTCAGGTGCTCAAGAGCCACAGGTAGATAGTGGTCACCACACAAACACTGAAGGTTCATACTATTTTCAAAGCCATAAGAAATTCTGACAATGCATAACAGCTTCAACCTTGTCAGGACAATCTTTCTGGGAAGATTAAAAAAAAATGCCCTGAAACTCAAGTTTTGGAGGAAAAAGTCATATAAGAGACTGCTACTGTAATATGCTTTCTCAAGAACTTTCTATTCTTGAAATGAGGAAGGGGAAAAAAAAAATCTCACAATTGTTTTAAATTGGTTACCTTACTTATACCTTTAGTTTCTGGCAAGAACCAACTAAGTTCAACAGATTAAATCTTCTGCCAAGAACACCTAGACCAGTATAAAAATGAACACATACTTGTAGATACTGGATAGTGAAGGAGCAGGAGAGGCTGGCGCAGCAGTCACTGCTGAGGTGGCAGAGTCTGAGCAGAACGTTTTATAGTTGTCAGCTATGGTATGTGTGGAACTACATCTAGACTGCATACAGTCTAAGTCTTTATTAGAATAAACTCATTATTATTAATGGGTTTCTATGGCTGTTCAGGTTTTATGGCTTACAATATCTAATATATTTACTCTATGACCTTCAGAGAAAAAACTTGCCAAACCCTGAAGTACAGAACAGAAGGACAGGAGTTGCTGCCCCCACAGAACCTTCATGCCTAACACTGGGATCTCAAACTTTTGAATTCTAGACAGCAAGGTAAACTGAAATTACCACAGTTCTTAAAGATGAAGTAGTCTAGCTTCAAGTCATCAGAAGGGTGTGTGTGTGTGTGTGTATTTGGTATAAAAATTTAAATTTCTAAGACTGGATTAAAATGATCCAACTGCTAGTGCCTAAGGATCTGTCAGAAAAATAAAATTATTCATTGTAGGTAAGCAATATCATCTCAGACCTCAAAATACTTTCTATAAATCATTTTCAAATCAAAAGTAACCAGGAATAAAAAAAAGACCGTGCAAATGAAAACTGGATAAAGCAGAGAAAACCAATTTCTTCAAAGACTGTGGCTATCAGAAACATTTAAAAATAATCTGCTCAAGCAGGTGGGAAAACATAATTTCATTAAGCAGAACGGAAGTTATATCTTAAGAAATTCCAGAATCAAGCCAGGAGAAACGAATGCAGAAGAAAAAATTCGTAAGCGATGAGAAAAGAGAAACAGTAAAAAAAACAGTCCAGAATATGTTTAAATACTAGGCAAACAGGATGCAAAGAGACAGTATAGACATTGATATTCAGTCCTAAGCTAAAGGAAGTTCTCAACGGCAAGAAAGAAGAGTTAGAGATGCAGAATGAAAACACAATGACAATGTATGTTAGACTATATGATGGTCTGTATTAATGGGCACTGAAAGAGCTAATGATGTGATTGATCTTCAGACTAAAGGAATCTAAGACCTCTAACAGAATGAAAATTGAGATACTACCAACAGGGAGGCAAGGAAAATAAAGAACAAAGGTAGCCAGAAGGGAAAAGGGAACACATGCCAGGCAAAACAAAACCTGTACAATAAAACAGATATAAACTATAAGCATTTACTTATATTAACAGGGCTGGGTATGGTTCAGTGGTTAAGAACACTGGCTGCATGGAGAGACCCATGGCTCCCGTTGCATATGTAGCAGAGAACAGCAGTGTCTGGCATCAATGTGAGAAGAGGCCTTTGGTCCAGTGAGGGCATGTTTTCCCAATGTAGGGGAATGCCAAGGCACTGAGGTGGAGAGGGTGTTTGGGAGAGGGAGCACCTTAATGGAGACAAGTTGAGGGGGAGGGGATAACATTTGAAATGTAAATACAGAGAATATCCAATAAAATAATAATAAAAAAGAACACTGGCTGCTCTGGCAAAGGACCTGGGTTCAGTTCCAGAATCTACATAGTGGCTCACAACCATTGTAACTTTGGTTTCAGTGCATCAGACACCTTTTGGCCTCCTCAGATACTAGGCATGCCTTGTGGTACACAGATGTACATGCAGGCAAAATACTCATACATATTTTTTAACCTTAAAATAGCCAAATATATTATCAACAAAATGTATATAGATAGATCAGATGCTCCTGTTAAAATTGGAAAACTTGTCAGAAACATGATATTTAAGGGCTATGTATAAACTATTATTCAAGATGGTTGAAAGCAGCTGGGTGGTGTGGTGGCTCCTCTGGAATCCCAGTACTTGAGTAGTCTAAAGCAATCCTAGACTTCATAACGAGTTACAGGCCAGGTTTACAGATTGATATTATGTCTCAAGCAAAAACAGTTAAAAATAAATAATGAAAAGCTGTAGGGCATGTACTCTGTAATCTCAGCACTCCAGCACTTGGAAGACAGACAGAGGAAGCTGTGGTTTTGATGCCAGCTCTGTCCGGTCTACAGGGTGAGTGCCAGGACCTTATCACAAAAAAAAAAAAAAATAAAAAAAACTAAACATCAAAGACTTAGCATAAAGTCAAAAGTGCCATTTATAATACAAGTATATTTCATAGTGACTAAAGCCAAAATTATAAAGATTATAGTATTTCCAATTTATATCCATTTCTTACGGCTTCAAAAGATCTGAAGTAAATCAGCAGCAGAAGTAAAGACATAGAGAAAGACACAGTAGTCAGCACCAAGGGATTGTGTATGCATAGTAAAGTGTAAGAGATCTAACAGACACTCTTCCACAACTACATCCCAATTTACTTATTTGTTTGTTGGCTGGTTTGGAAGGTTTTGAGTATGTAGCCCTGGTTAGCCTGGAACTCATTATATAGACAAGGCTGCCTCTGCCTCCCCAATTCTGAAGGATTAAAGGTATATGCTACCACGCCCCGAGTAAGGTCATTTAATGGAAGGACGTTATAGGACAATTTTACATGTAAACAGCAAAAAAATCTTGAGATGTGAGTATTTAACATCAGTAAAATTCACAATACCCTAAAGTCAGGCATGGTAACAGCCTGTAACATTGTACTCCTGATCACTGCAGGCTCTAGGCTAGTTTGTACTGCGATGTGAAATGCCTCAAAATGGTATGAAATATTTCAATGTGGATATATTAAAAACATAAAAGTTAGCATTACACCATAATAAAACTCAAACTAGGAATCAAATGAACATGCTTAATATAAAAAATAAAAATTCTGCAGCAAACATCACACTTAGTGGCGGTAGAACATGCTTAGAGCGATCACCACCGCCGTTTCAACCAACACTGTACTAAAGGTTCTAGTTTCTTTCCTTTAGAAAAACAAAGAGGCTCTGTAAATTTCCTACAGATTATATAAAAACGATTTGTGTGATCATCTTTATGGAAGCATTGATAGAAATGACGACAAAAAAATGCTTCTCAGTATAGAAAGGATGATAAACAGTGGTGTCTCCATACACTGCAGCAATAAGAACAGATACTGCCCAGGCGTGCAATCCAAACACACCCCACAGCAAAACAACTTAGAGAGCCGCATGTGAACAGCAACCTGCTTTAGTATTTTTTTTAAAGACAGTAAGTTGTACTGATATTTTTCTGATTTTAAACGTCAACTGTACCTAGAAATATATCCATACATGCATACAGAAGAGACAAAAAGGATTCTTGTAACTCTCTCCTCTCAGGAATTTGAGAGCTAACTGCTATCAACTTTTCTCTGTATGGCTTATGAACCTTTTCAACACCAGTACAAGCTGTGATTAACAAAAAAGAAAAAGAGGTTCAAGGACTGTAAAGGGACAAATAAAACTATATTTTTAAATGATAGAGTTAGGAAACCAAAAGGACAGTTAAGATGACTTCAGCAAAGCCACTACATGTAAGATGAAAACATCAAAGTAAATTGGGTATTTTATGTAACAAGCAACGAAAAGTAAAACTTTAAAAAATAAAGTATATTTTAAAATGTTATATGATAATTACTAAAATTAAAGATAAGAT
Source organism: Micromys minutus (assembly GCF_963924665.1). Taxonomy (NCBI): domain Eukaryota; kingdom Metazoa; phylum Chordata; class Mammalia; order Rodentia; family Muridae; genus Micromys; species Micromys minutus. The sequence goes on along the minus strand of NC_137985.1, from coordinate 50,411,299 downwards.
CTCAACATATAAAATAAAAAACACTTAAAAGAACTAATGACATATATGGAGAGATTATGTTCATGGGTAGGAAAATCAATACTGCTAAAACACGACAGAGCAATCTCAAAAGACAAATGCACAAACAAAACCCCCAGGGTGTTTTTGTGAAGGTTGACTTCACATTTTGTATGATAATGAGTCCCAAGGAGTAAAAACTGAAGATAGGATGATTCTTTAAACCAGTTTATTTAAAAGTTGAGGTAAATGGGCCAACAAGGTGGCTCCGTGGGTAAAAGCATTTGCTACACAAGGTTAGTATCCTGAGTTTGATCCCCAAAATGCACATTAAAAAGCCAGATGTAAACCAGATTCGGTGGCTTGCTTGCATCTAGAATTGCAGCATTCCTATGGTGAGGTAAGAGGCAGAGACAGAACTGTTGGGAAGCTAGTCTGGAATAAGCAACATGACAAAAGGAAAGACCCTGTCTCAACACAAGGTTCCCCAAAGTCCTCTGACTTTCATACACATGCTGTAGCATACCAACGCCTCGTCTACACCACACACACGACACATACCAATGCCTCGTCTACACCACACATACAATACTTTAAAAGCTACTTTAAAAGCTTGAGTATAGTAGTGGTGCTGTCAATATGATAGTCAATATGAGGCACCTTAAAACACACCGGACGTATAGACAAAATAATGAAGCTTTGAGAAGATAAAAATGATTACAACCTTAGTTAGTAAAATGCTTACAACCATATTACACTAAAATTAACCTCTGTCCATCAAGACAGTTTCATTTACTTACTTTTGTTTTGAGGTAGAGACTTGTAATGAAAGGTTTTGAAAGCCAGGCTGGGCTTCAACTGGTAATCATCTAGCCACTACTTCTAAGTGCTATGATTGTTTGCATGTGCCACCAGGCCTGGCTTGAAAGACACTTTTAAGAGAGTAGAAAAATCAAACCATAGAGTGGAAGAAGCTTTCAACAGAAATAACTGATCAAAAAATTATATGCAGGATTCAGAAAGGATTAGGAAAGAAGTTAAACCACCCAAGAAAATGCTACAAGGCTATCCCATAGTTAGTTTCTAAAACTAACAAAAACACTGTGGTCCAAACGCTTTAATGTGAAGGATCCTAAGTGAAAGTTTACCAACAGTACCATTTTTTCCTTAAGATTTATGTATGTAATGGTGAAGATGAATAGAAAGTATACTACAGTGCTAAAATGGTTATGGCCTATGAAGAGAGTCTGCTAAAGTTCATAATGATAAAAGACACAGTAAGGAAGAGAAAGAAGAACACATGATATAAACTCAATATTGTCAACCTATATATTTGAAGAATGATAATAAAATATGGATTCTGAGCATGTAGGAAGACACTTCCCACATGAGGAGTTATCCTCTCTGATGAGTCAAAGAAAATACGTGTAGTAGGGGGTTTGTCTGTAGGGTGAATATATCAAAAGAAGAGCTGTGTAACATCCGGATAGAACTAGACGTAAGTAGTGGAAGCACAAATCTTAGAAAATTTATCCCAAGTAGGGAAGGTAAAAGATCACTGTTGCCATTCATTGAGCCGCAAAAACAGGAAGGAACCGAATTCTCAGACTATGTCTGAGGGATCTTCTTTTGTAGAAAGAAAAGGTCCTTTACCTACACTTTTTCTATCAGTCCTGCATGATGGTCTTGCATACGGCCCGTGTTTTTTGTATGACATAGAATGAACCATCTACAGCAGTAGGTTTGGAGGCTGATTCAGAAGTTGTACACCAGCACCTGCAACTCCACTTCACCCACAGTGAGAGGGGATAGACGTGAACTGGATGCTGCCATGTATCTTCAGACTTTGTGTGTAGTACAGTAAACCAGCCATGCTATTCCTCCCACTCCAGCTGAGACTTGAACCTTGAGCCTCAAGCGTGATCAAGGCAAGCACTCTACCACCAAGTTGTATGTCTAGCCTTGGTTCCGTACTCACTTCATAAGTTTCCAGTAGAGGTGTGGAAGCACTCCCAAGGGATCTACAGTATGGGCACTGCTTTCATAATAGTGCTAAGAAGTCATTCGCCCTTTCTACCTACTAACATTTACATTAATTAATTAAAGCAATAGTGGGTAAAAACAAACTGTTGACACCTCCACATGATCAAGGTAATGGTACAAAACCATACTGCTAGTATGACTGTCCTTTACAGTCTTTAATACCATGTATTCACAGGTAAAAATTCATTTTGAGCATCAGTTAAGTCATGCAATTGTTTTTATTTGGTTATGATAAAATGACAATTGCAACGTGCTGAGGGTTGTCCCAATAAACCAGTGTTTGTGTAACTACCTGAATAACAAGCCGGACAACTTAGATGCTTTTATCTTCAGACACTGGGACATGTGTCCAAGTTTAACTACTCACATATGCATGACATTATGTGCACAGATTTTGTCTGACCCTATTAAAAGGAGCCCATTATTTCAAGTGCCCTTATTTTTGTTGGTGATAACACTTAAGCTTTCTAAGAAACTATTAGAGTTTTGGAAAAATTCTGGAAAACTTCTAACTGCCCTGACAGCTTCCCATATCACATCAATGCCATAAATCAAAATTCAGACAGAAGATACTGTCTCATCTTAAGCCAGTGGTTCTGGATATGTGAATCCCAACCCCTTTAACAAACCTCAATCTCCAAAAATATTACATTATGATTCTTAACAGTAGCGAAATTACAGTTATAGAGCAGCAACAAAATCGTTTTATGGTTGGAGGTCACCACCACATGAAGAACTGTATTAAAGTGTCACAGCATTAGGAAAGTTGAGAACCACTGCTTTAAATGGTTAGCTTAAATACTAACAATGTAGGGGAGATGTTAGGTCTGGACTGACTGTCAGGAAAGTGAAATTGGAGCTACCACTCATCTTTAGTGACAGAACAATAGTATAAAACAGCCAAACAGAACTGCCACCCAAAAATGGAACAGTAATGTAGAATTTTGTTTAGCCTACAGTTCTAGATATAGGTCTAGTCTACCTTGCAAGGAAGTTTACCTTATATCTCCCCAGTTAAAGGTATATGAGAAGTTATACTTTCTGATGATTAAAAGAAAGTGCGTGTAGTCTCTAAGAAAAAGAGAAGAATACAGGATATCAAGGTTATGACTGAAATTTGAATATATAAAGTATTCTTCATCATAACAGGGACAGATTATTGGAAAGATTGCATAATAGTGACATGTTGCTAGGCTGATATTCCATGGGAAAGGAAAGCTTTATAAGAGAACTGACAGCTACTACAGTTACTAGTTATTTCTGAATAGTATTTGTACTTATAGGTCAACAAGTACACACAGACAAGTATTACAAAATTAGTTTCCACATAGGTTAGCGTTTTAGCTTTTTCTACCTTTCCATTTCTCCTTTGCATAAACATTGCTTATAAAGAGGCAGCAAAAACAAAATCCTGTCTGACAAACATAAGTATCTAAGAGCCATAGTTCTACATCTTTGAAGATACCACCAGAGTCACAGTTATTCATGATAGCTACTGAAAACCGTAACAGGTATTTCAAATAATAAAGTGAATTTGCTTGGAATATAGGTCATAGAGCAAAATGAACTCGATACCTCAGTATCTATGACCCCAACCTTTAAAGATTCAACCAAAACAGAAACTCTAAAAAAGGATTATCTGACAAGAAAAAACATTTTCCAATGAACACTGTTCACCTGCATAACACAAGAAAGGAAAGTGAAGGACCTAAAGAAAAAAGATTAAGAAAAAGGCAAGTGAAGGCTGATCAAAAAGTGGGCCCTGAACAAAGTTTGAACATGTAAGGCAGACAGGCACGGACAATTCCTGATGAATGAGACACATGATGTGAGGTGACTGTGACACATTGCAATATTAATACATACCGAGACTGAACTGCGGGTAATGCTCATAAATCTAACTGCAATTAGTACAGGTTTCTGGATTAGGAAGGACATGGAAAGGAAAGCAGAAGGTTAGAACGTACACGTCATTGTCCATTAAAAGAGAAGGCTAAATCTTGCAGTGGAATGAATGTATCCTTTTTTTTTTTTTTTTTCCAGTACTGAGAAGTAGGGATGCACAGCTTCTCCATTTGCTCTGAAATAAAGTTCTGCAGTAAAGAAGCTCTTCTTTCCTTCCTAGGGGTACTAATAAATTAGACCTTGGAAGACTGAGCTAAATTCTTAATACAGAAAATGTTTGTTCACAGTCTCAGGGATCAACCTTGTCTTAAAGACAAGCACTCTACCATCTAATGTAACCTCTTAAGCCCACATTTCACTTTAAGTAGGTTTTCATTTCTAATGCTATGGGAATCAATTTAGATAGTTTCCTGTGATGAGTGTGCTAGGTAGTTTTATGTCAACTAGACACAAGCCCAAGTAATTTCAAAGACAGCATCTCTATAGAGAAAAATGCCCTCATCATATTGGTCTGTGGGCAAGCCTGTGGTACATTTCTTGGGACTGATGACTACGTGTGAGGGCCCAGCTTTGTGGCTAAGCAGGCTGAACAAGCCATAAGAGGTGAGCCTGTAAGTAGCACTTTTCTTTTGCTTCTGCCTTTAGGTTTCTCCCAACTTCCTGGAATAACGGACCAGAAAATCTGAATACACCTGAAATACACCCTTCCCCCACCAATTTGCTTATGTCATGGGGTTTTTTGTTTGTTTGTTTTTAAATCATAGTAATGGGAATCCCAACTAAAACAATGAGCTTTATTTAATGCCGTGGAGAGGTTATGCTTATGCTTGTCTTTAGAGATCCTCCACTAACCCTCCCAACAGACCTCTGTGGAACATCTGCTCTGTGCATGGAAGCTTGAATAGGAAAGGAAGAAGCAGAGTTATTTCAGCGTCAGTCTAAATACAGATTATAATGGCATGGAAGAAGCACTTCTGGGCTCTAGAAAATCTGAGTAAAGAAACTGGGAAGCTGGTGTTTTTAGAGATTTGCTGGGGATCTGAAGCAAGTGCCTGTTGTGATAACGTCATCTTACAACAGAGAGGAGGAGTAACAAGGAGGTAAAGGTTAGACTTTAATACATCAGCTGTTTACCAGAACCTCAGATCCTACTGATTCTCATTTCATGGTAACTGGAGTTATCTACATAATTGCTGGTCACTAGTTTCAACAGAAGATACTAAACACAAAAGTCAGTAAATGAAAAAAATAAATTATCACTTAGTAGGCTCATCACAAAACCCAACAACAAATCCTAAGTAAAATCTTTATTTGATCATAGAAGACTCTTAAATGGAATTCTGCTTCTGTATGAATCAAGCATTTTAGTTCACATTAAATTCCAAATGATTAAGTTCTTTACCACCAGGAATCTTGGAAGGATCACCAAAAATGATATGGCTCAGAGTAGGAAAAGATAACAGAAGGATGTATAGAAAAAGTTAAGATAAAGTTAAGTTTTCATGTCATGGATAGGCAAGGTAAGCAGGGAAGATTATAAGCTACTAACTTTTTATTCAAAGTATTTGAAAATACTGCACATAACATATGCTTTGTACACATAGCTAAAATAATTTAATCATCATCAGATATTCATAGCACCTTCGTTTCTTCTGTGCATAATCCATAAATGTCACAAACACATACTTAAAAAGTCACAAGAAGCCTCCCTCTCCCACCTTTTCACTTTGTTCCATGTTTTGCATCTTACCATTGATCTACGAATCAGTGAGAGTCTGGTCTTTGCTTTATTTTCAGCAAATTCCAGGCTACTGATGTCTTTGAGACGAGCCTTATATTTATTCATTTGTTCTACAACTATCAGCTCCACACATCTGAAACAGGAAGAAAGAAAAAAACTGTTACAAGCAGAAGTAAATCAAATGAAGTGTTCTATCTCTAGACTCCCTTGTAACTAAGTGTCCTAGATAATTTTGGGATGAAGAAAACATCCTTTATCAGCTCCAAGAAAATTTAGAATGGCAGTTGACAACTGTCTGCATTTGAGAAACCAACCAAAAATAGTTACAAATCCTAACATTCAGGCTTATAATACCAGATCAATTAATAAATCAATTGATGAATCTGGGGATGGGGCTCAAGCCCTTACATTTTCCAAAAGTTCCTGCTCTAGTCAGACTGAAAATAAACAGAAGCTAAAAAAAAAAGTTGAGGATGAAATATAGAAATACTGAACTTATTACAACCAAAGGGATTGAGTGATAAGGTCATGATTAAACTACAAGCTTTATAGGGAGGGAGACAGACAGACATAGATATATAACTTGACAAAACAAGTACATTTAAAAACGGTAAACAATCCTAAATTGAAACAAGCCTTAGAATAACCAAGAATCTGCTTAAGTGCACTAGAACTTATGAAATTATTTACTATGTTTGATAGTTGGATAAAACAGACTATACCAACTAAGGTCCTATAGAGGTGAATGTGGCTGGCCTTACGTGGTAGTCTTACTGATGTCTTGTACACTTTGTAGTGGGTCAGTAGTGTCAGGGCAACGGAGAATGCAAGGTGCAAACACAATGGCCAAAGCATTAGCAGACATTCTATTAGTGTCTTCCTGTAGAGCAATCCTAAGGAATAAAGCAAAACCAACACAAGTGAGAAGATAAAATAACATACTAGTGGGAAGGTATGGAAGAGAGGACAATATGCCATTACCCATATTACTGCATAGATAACCACCTAAGCCTAAGGAAGACACTGTAGACTTCCCCAGAGCTATCCCTCTACCTGAAAAAATGGACTTTTACTATTCCCTGAAACAGTCTGGGACATCATAGGTCAACGTATAGCATATTAAGAGAAGTCTGTAACCTGCTGCTTAAGCCCAACATCATAATGTGTCTGCAGATGCAGAGTTGTGTGGGTTTTTCTTAATTTTTTAAAAAATGATCTATTTTATATGCATGTATGTCTGTCTGTATGTGTGGCACTGTCTGATCCCCCTGGAACTAGAGTTATCGACTGCTTTGAGCTACTGGGCAGGTACCTGGAAATGAATCCATGTTCTCTGGAAGAGCAGCCAATACAATTAACCTCTGAACCATTTCTCTAACCCCTAGAATAGATATTTTAAGGCATTTCCAAACATACCCCACATCTGACCAGAAAGAGGATTGTATTCCCAACCACTTCAAAAATTTACACAGGGAAAGAAATCTACTCCTGAAGCCTCTTGTCAGTCAATTCCTGAGTATAATCTGAACGTAGCTCTCATAAAGTAGGTTACGTCCAGAGACAAAAACTCTTCTAGTTCAAATGTCAAAATAGCTGTTGCTTGGTGCCACCATGAGGTGTGAGCTGTTCTATGCATTACTCAATTTAGCAGATTTCTGCTTGAAGGAATTCTAACCCCCTATTTACTGTACAAAGCTGAGAAAGGCAGAAAGTTATTTTTTCAATGGAGGTTTTGAAAGGGGTTGATTTTTAAAGACCAAACAAGTGCTTTGTGCATGCTAGTTAAGCACTCTACAGTTAAACTACATTCCTAGGCAAGGCAATGTCTTATATAATCAAGTTCTTAATTTAAATAGAATCCTGACCACAATCCCTAAAAGACCAGGCATATTGGTACATATCTTTAGTCCCAGCACTTGAGAAGTAGAGGCAGGAAGATAGATGTGAGTTCAAGTCTAGCCTGTCTGGACAGTGAATTCCAAGACAGTCAAAGATACATATCGAGAACCTGTCTTGAATAAATTACCTAACTAGATGAAAGATAAGGCGTTCCAGTGTATTGAGATGAGTTCGGGAGAGCTGATCAATTACAGAGTACACACCACGGATTGTCTCCTTTCTTTCCTGAAGGCCTAAGAAAAATGGTAAAAATCGCAAGTTATACTGAATATCCCTGTTACAGGCTGTATCTTCTTCCTGGATGGAAACTCTACAGCAGAGAATGAGAGCTCCAGCTTGGGGAGGCATAACTGTGGCTCTAAGCTATGTGGTTCCCTGTATTTGAAGTCCCAAAGTTGAGTTTGTTCCCCAAACAGCCTTTGGTAATAGCAAGGACACAGGTATTCTATCTAGTATTTTAGCCATTATGTGACAGACTAGTTTCTCATTAAAATTAACCAATCATTCTATAGAAATCCATGGTTCCTAAGTGCCTTTAGGCAAACTTTTGCTAATATACTATACAACTAAAGCACTAAGCCCATCAGGTATAAAACGGACAAGACAGCTTCAGATGCAGTTCTTGCTACGATTTACAACTGAATGAATGTTTTAACCTGAATAAATGTAAAATCTCCTGCTTGATACTCTTTTGATGCCCAAATCTTCCCAGTTACTTGTGGCTTATTCAGAAACTTTTAGAAGAGTCTACTTAAAGTCAACATCTGAATAGGTAATAAGACACTGGCAGTCTTGTACTTAGGAACCATAAAGGCTAATCCACTATAGTAGGCCTTAATAATGAATATAACACATGGCATTGCTTTATCAAGTATAGGCCTTTCCTTTAAACCCAAGAAGCTTGTGCTTACCCATAGCTCGAAGGAATTCCTCATAGAGTTCAAAAGTCATAAGTGGATTGGGCAAATCACGAAGCCATTGTTTGAATACACTTGCAATGACATGTATGTTATAGTCATCTAGGTTTACACTTTCAGCATCTATTTAGAGACCAGAGTTAGATAACAAAGTAAACATGCAAAAAATTTAAACAATACACTTCACAAAGTAAACCTAGTAAAAGAAACCTTCATGTTTCTTAATTAAACTAATGTATACTTTCTACAGTTTCCCTCTATGCGTAGAATTGCCACTTCTAACTCTGAAGGAATAATGCTGGTGTTTTATGAGGGAAGAATCAAGCTGCTGCAGAAATACCTATTTGCTCACTCTTGCTTTTTGTCTCCGTCTTGTAGATTGGCCTATGTACCACACCCTTGAGTACCAATGCTTCAGAAGTCCAAGGGGACTAAATGCGAGGCTGACTAAGTCATTCTTATAGATGAGAAAGCAGGAAAATTCAATGGAAACATCTTCATCCTGTTTTACTGCTGCATAGTTTAAAAGTAAGCCAAACCTGACAAATGCCCCAAACTATCGTATACAAAGTTCTTTCAGTCAGAATTTATCAAGATTTTTCAGGCATTTCCTGTTATTTTCATAATAATTCATTTCTCACTGATAGTGAGAAAAATCACTGGGGTTCTTAGTCACACAAAGACAACTTTTGTATCTAAGTTTTGTTTAAAAAGAACTATTTTCTTCTAACAATGATAAAGACTATATTTTGTTAACGAAACCAAAGGCTAACCCTTGTATGTACTCTGGGACTAAGCTTTACACTCATTAAGTACTCAATCCACTATTTCAATAACTAAATCCTCAGGCAGGAAAATCTACTGCAAAGAATCCAGACTGTGGTCAGAACAGTGGAGACCCAACAGGCAGCACTTTAAATTACGGATTCAGAGAATACAAAATTAAATTCCAACATGGTCACTGGTTGGTGATAAGTAGTTAGATGAACTCTTCTGTCACCTGATTCCTTATCTGTAAATGCAGAGAAATGATGTCCTTGAGTTCTCAAAACTGTTTCTGAAAATCTTTGTTGCCTTGGATCAACATCCTATTCCTTTCCTTGAGCCTACCTTTTCCTCCTCATAAATTAAGGATGTCAGCATCTAATTAGCCTGTTAAATAAATTAAGATCTTTTTCAAGTACCTAACAATACCTTCTATAATTGATAGTGTCAGTACCCCCCAAAAGTTCTGGCCCTACATTTAGAGAAGCAGTTTATAATAAAACTGAAATAAGTTTTAAAATGAAAGTATTACATCTTGATTTGAAGCACATTCTCTTACCTGTATCTAGACCTTGTCGAAGCTCCTTGATTTTATTAGTTGAACCAGACTTTCGGTAAATACCTTCGGTATAAAGTCCATGCATTTCAATGTAGTTTATGAGCTTCTCTACCACTAAAGGGACAGCTCGGTCTTCACTAGTCAAACGAGATAGCTCAACTCCAAACTGCCGAGATGACAGCTCAGGATCATACTAAATAAAAGATAAATTTTGGTTCTAAATGCATTCAAACACTATAGAACATGCTTAGCCAATTTTATTTCCCTAGTGTTATGCAGATTACCCTAGGAACTGGGAGAAAAGGGAATCATGGTTTAAAAAGTACAAATTGATGAGCTAATAGTTTCAATCATCTTCTGTTAAAAACCCACACAGTGAAGAAGACTAGAGGCAGTGGCAATGGGCTGCTGCTTCCTCCTATCAAAAATCAATTCCAACAAAAGCTGATGTTGGGTGTAGGAGAAGGATGTTTAGTTTTGTATGTTAAAAACAAAACAAAACAAAAATCTTGAATATTTAGCATGTACTTTGGAAAGTCCATTGAAATTTTTTAATGAATTAACTTGTTGGTAATTTCTGAAACACAAGAATATTTTGCCATTTCAAGGATTAAACTTTATTTAAAAAAACAAAATAAACAACAAAAAACTTACTTGCAGCTACTTTTTAAGCAAAGACTCACGACTGGCCCACAATCAGAGTTAACATTCCTTCCCTCACTCTATTGGTGTATGTAATACAAGTGACTCACTAGTTCAAGTGTCTACAATTCAACCATTTCATCATTGAGAACATTTCAGTCACACACGGAAATGCCAACGTCTAGATCTCTAGGAACTGTTTATCTAAACCTTTCTTTCCTTCCCTATCAACTGCCGTCAACCTTCATCCCAGTATCAAGACTAGTCTCCCCATATGGGTTTTCCCCTCCTTTAACATATCCTATATGTATCTCCCTTACCATCAGCAAACATATAGACACAAGTGAAGCAATGCATTGTTGAGACTGAAAATTAAGGCCTTGAATTGATTTTGATTTTTCATCTTAATTTGTCATTATGACCAGATACCAGGGAAACAAAAGGAAGAGATAGCATCTCCCCTACATTAATGCTAAGATACTGTGGAAATAAGTAAAATGACAGATTGACTGGGTAATTCTAGAAATACAAGATATGAAACAGGAAGGTCTGGGCTTGGCTGTAGCTCAATTGTCAGAGCACTGGCCTAGCTTGCTTGTGGCCCTATGTTTGATCCCCAGCACCTTCGAGGAAGAAGCAGGAGAATCTGAAGTTCCAATTCATCCTAGGCCATACAAAGTTCCAGACCAGTCTGAGATACATGAGACTCTATCTCATAAAAACCAAACCCAAATGAAAACCAACCACCCAAACCCACCATCAACAAAATAGCAACTAAGAATCTCAAAAAAGACTGATGCGTAACACTGTGGTTAGGAAGCAAATGAAACCTAAGAAAGCAAGAGAGGCTCAGGAAACACAGAACAGTGGAATCTGTGATACTAAGTCATTTGGTATGGCTACACTAAGACTGATAAAAGCTACACTAAAAGCCAGGCGAAGGCTATCAAGTGCACTTGGCCTTTATTCCGACAGCTATGAGACACTAGAGAACCTGACACACCCACGACAAGAGCCAGTTTTCTGCTACCGTCTATCTATACATTTTGCATGTCAGCAGTTAAGTCTCAGAAATTAATTCCCAATTTAATTTGAAGGATGTTAAGCCAGTATCAAATACTACTAGTCTAAGTAGTAATTAATTGTTACTAATACTAATACTAGGTCTAAGGCAGAATATTTAGAATATTTAAAGAATGCCTATTAAATGTTAGTACTTTCACTCTATCAACTTGGCTAAACTTTTGCAATAAACTATTACATTCTACTTCGTTTCTAAGTATATGTGGCATGGTACATCCTGGTGTGGAGCAAGTAATAATAATAAAGAAAGATAATGATGATTACTGACATGATTTAAGCAAAAATACACATGAACCAAAAGCTTTGCTATTGATATGACACATTATGATATGCATCATAAATATACTTATCATCTTTTAATATGTAAAGGCTCTTCCTACAGCAACAGAAAGTAAAAAGCTGAAAACTGTGACAGAAGAACTAGAAAACAGTTGAGGCTACAAACAACAACTGGAAGTGCAGCTTGGCTTGAACTCGGGTAACCTGAGACAAACATGCCCAAACCTCTCAGCACCCTGGGGGCTTGCAAGAGGGCACAGGGGAAAGGCACTCGCTAACCTGAACCTCAGTTAAACTAGTGCTGGCACATGCACACTGTTCTGACTTACACACGGGTAACAGCGTGTGAAACAGGCTGCACCCCCACGGTGAGTAAATGTAAGAACAAAAGCTACATTTTAATAATTATTGTTTTCTTTATTATTTTGCTAAAGTTTATCTATTTATCTGAGTCTTTCCAGAAGCCAAAATTTTGTTTTGTAGGTTTTATATTGTATGGACAGCTTTGATTTCTCTTTATTATTATTTCTTCTCCTTTTGAGTATAATTTGCTGAGCTTTTACATTTTCCTCCATGAGATGAAAGTTTAGTCACTTCTAACTATATTTTTAATGTACAGATGTAAAGCTATATAATTTCCTCACTATTTACTCTATGTCAGAGTGTTATCATTAGTTAAAAATATTTTCCCGTTCTTTTTACTATTCTCCCAGGCTGGATGTGTGTGTGTGTGCTCGCGCGAGCGCCCACGCGCACTTTTTAGTTCACTAACCTTCCCTTTTGTATAGGCTGCTAAACAACATCGAGTTTCAAATTTCAACTGTACTTTTCTCTATAATCTCCACTGGATACTGTTAAAATCTATTCTTAATATATTTTATAGTTCATTGGTGAATTCCATCTTTTTATCTAGTATTTAAACATATCCATTCAAATTTAAAGCTATATACCTAATACTTCATAACTACAAAATCTATTTCATTGACTACTTACTATGCAGTCTAATTCCTTGTGTCTGGTACAATATTTGAAAAAAATTATAATGGTGCCAAGTCATGGTCTTTCTCTTTGGAGAGGCTCTTTCCTTCTCTTTTGTTGGTGTTCAGAAGGAAGCACCACCATAATCTGATTAAAAGCTAACTGGTAAATTAGTTAAGCTCAGTCTAGCAAGGACTCACTCCCATTCATAGGGTGTATTTCTTGAGATGGTTCTCAATGAGAGTCTAGCAAACTGATTTCTCTTTGATTACTAATCCTAAAATTTTAAAGTTTCTTTTCCCTCCGAAGCACTGACTCTGGAAAATCCTATTCTAATTAGCTTCTTAGCCATCTATGTTAAATAGCTTGGAAGTTAAAAAAAAATATAGTCCTGAAGTAAAATATTTCTAAATTTAGACTTATATATTTCTAAATTGAGGCTTTTTCCTTTAATGAACAAACCATGGTGGTTCAAATCATGACAGTATGGAACTCTTTCCTACCTTCTATAGTCCTAAGAAATTGCTAGAACTTCATCTTCTCTGACTTTTGTACATAAGATCTCTACACAGAATACTCTTTAGTGGTTGTTTTCTTCATTAGGTTTCTATTACTGTGATAAAACACCATGTCAAAGAAACTAGTGGAGAAAGTGTTTATTTTGTCTAAACTTCCACATCACAGCTCACCATCAAAATAAATGATGGCAAGAATTCAAGGCAGGATCTGAGGCAGAAGTAATGGAGAAACAATGCTTACTGGCTTGCTTCTCTCATGGCTTGTTCAGCCTGCTTTATAACAAAACTCAGGACACTACCTCCCCAGGGTTAGCCCCTCTCAAGGTGAGCTGGGCCTTTCCATTACTAGTCACTAACAATTATTTAAAAATGGCCTGGCATGGTGGGTTTAATCCTGGCATACCAGAGGCAGAGGCAGGTGGATCCTGTGAGTTCTAAGCCAGCCAGCCAGTGATTAATAATAGAAAGACCCTGTCTCAAAAAACCAAAACCAAAAACAACAAAAAGGTTGTTAGGTTGTTTCCTTGAAGATACATGCTCAGTACTTGTTAGACTTAAGTATGTAGATTTATGTTAAGGTGATACATGACTGGACAGGAGAGAGACAGGTGGAGAAAGACTGAGGAGCGCGGAAGTGGAGGCAGGAGGTGGAAGGGAGATTCCAGATAAATCAAGATGGAGCTGGAGAAGGAGGATCTAGAGCCAGGTGGCCGTAATTGGCAATAGGTAGTTATGAATATTTCTAAGGGATTCTATAGGTCTTTTTATCTCATATAGAAGAGCAGTTGTATCTTTGTCCATTGGATGTAATCTTATTGTGTAGAGGGTTTGTGGATTGAGAATTTAATATATAAACCTGCTTGAAAGTCATGTTTGTGCTGGGCAGTGGAGGAACAAAACACTCGGGGGCGGTCGTATCCACCTGGGACAGAAGCAACAGAGGCGGCGGAGTGAACCAAGCCCGAGTTTTTAGAGGCAGCCTGGAACGCCAAGTGGTGTAAGTGGTTTGGGGTCAGAATGTGTGTGCTCGGCTCTGCGCTAGAACAGTGTCGAGGAGTGAGACCGCTGCAGGGGCAATGAAAGGTTAACCCTTCCATTTTCATATTTATCTCAATATACGCACACAAATATAAATGGGTATTCGAAAATACCAGCTCTCTCTTAGTATATACTGATGTTGTTCATGGTTAAATGATAATAGTGAGCATTAAAGATAATTTCTCAAAAGTACCTATGAATGTTTGTTTAACTCAGTAGAAGCAGTTTTTTTTCAAACTGTAATCTGTGAATCAATTAAGCAGCTTACATAAAGTCAAGATAAAAGTTTTCAAGAAAATTACTTCAGTTATATACATACATCTCCACACATGTATATTGAATTGTGACATAAAATACACTTCTTAATGTGATTTGAGATCATAAAATTTGAAAACCACACTGTATTATAAAGCTACTAAAGAAGCCCCAACTACTTTACAAAGGGCAAAAAAAAAAAAAAAAAGAAAAAGAAAAAGGAAAAGTCCTGCAGATACACTGTAATAAGGCGCAGCAATGCCTTACCTTCTTAGAACACTTGGCTGTGGTTTTCAGACAGCACTTCTTATGGCAAGCGTACTTACACACTGGAAAACAGGTTAAGCATACAGCAACATCAGTTTGCAAATCAATGGCAAGAACTTACCAAGTTCACAACTTCTTGTTTTTGGAGCTGACTCTGCCTTAAGGTAATTAAACACATTTTGTTCTATGCTAACCTCTGTTAAAGGAAATGTTGAAAACGTGCCTAACATTTTCAGTCAGTGTCAATGAACAAGCCCATGTCTCCCACCCACATACTCAAATTCCAACAGGTTACTTATCTATCTTTATAGTTTGATTCACAAATTTGTATGTATGCCCTCCCAAGTGCTCTAAAACCTGTTAAAGTTTCAGAAATCAAAACTAAGAATTAGAACTATGGGCAAAGGGATTAATGCCAAGAAATGCTTACTGAAATAAATTGAAATTGGCAGTACATTTAAAAAATAGGAAAGGGCTTATTTATTATCCCCAAAGGACCAGAATAGAACTCTTAGAAAAAATAATATAAGCAGAGTATTATAGTAGAGAACATAAGGTTAAAAAAATTCAGAGCAAAAATAATTTTTAGGCTTGGGAGGCAAAGGTAGGCAGATCTCTTGAGAGATTGAGGCCAGCCAGGGCTACATAAAGAAAGAAACCCTGTCTCAAAGACAAAACAAACAAACTTTACAAAATGCCCAGTAACAAGGCAGCCAGATAGATGGCTGGTGAGAAAAAACATTTGAATAGAGGGATGCTGAGATCAAGGCGAGTTCTGTCATTCTGTTATACCAGTTCTTGCAAACTAACAAAATCTTCTTTCTTCAACTTCTAGTCTTCTATGCTTTCAAAGCTATACCAAGTAACAGAGGCCTTGCTATAATAATGGCAGGACAGTCATAAAACAGTTCTATAAAGAAATCAATATAAATCTAGTTTGGCAAAAAAAAAAAAAAAAAAAAACCAAAAGCAAATTCTCTAAATCAGTGGTTCTCAACCCCTTGGGTATCACATATCCTGCTATCAAATATTCACATTATAATTCCTAACAGTAGCAAAATTACAGTTATGAAGTAGCAACAAAAACAATTTTTGTGGTAGGTGGTCACAGCTTTAGAAAAGTTTGAGAACCACTGCTTGGCCTAAAACCATAGTGTTTGAATTAGGTACATTTCAGATTATTTCCCAGTATCACTATTATTATACTCTTTAAGACCACTGATAAAAAAGTAAAAGGAAGTTCTTGCTTCATTCAAATTTGAATCTGAAATCTCCACAGGGTTATTACTTTACCATCTGATGGCACTATTTTGGGAAGCCTGAGGAATCCTAACACAGTGGAGACACACTGGTTGAAGTAGGTCACTAGAGGTGTGGGCATTTGAAGGTTATACCTGCCCCTAATGTGGATCAGAATCCCTGCTTTTTTGTTTGCCTCTACCACAGCCCACTGGTAATAAAAACTAAGAACTCTAAAGACATGAGCCAAAACAAATCTTTCTTTCCTTAAGTCATTTCTATCAGGCACTGTGGTCACCCCAGCACAAAATTAATACAGAGAACTGGAGTTGTTGTCATGAATAAACTTGACACATTCATTTTTAAGCCTTTGAAACTGATCTGGGAGAAGGCTATGGAAAAGTGTGAAATTTCAGGGTAAAAAAGCCCTAGTCCTAGAGTGCTGCAAACAGACCTTGATGGAATACTGTGGAAGGAGGCTGGGAAACTAGACTGCTAAGAAGAATGACAGTAGAGGGCCAGTCTCATATGCTTCACATGGGAACAATGACCCTACAGACAAGTGGACTAGAGGTCATTTATATTTTCTGGCAAAGAAAGTTATCTACATTGAACTAGGTTCTGAAAATCTGAGTGAGGCTGAATTAAAGGGCTAAGTAATGTAGTGGGAGAAATTTCAAGAGAACGTAACATTCAGGTTGTAGTGTGGTTATTGATGGCTACATTTAGCAAGTTTTATAATGACAAGGGACACATAGGTATGGACAAAAAGACCTTGGCATAAAACTACAATTCATTTAAAAGACTACATTAAAACAAGGGTATAAATCATAACTCACAAAGGGCCAACTAGCTAAGTGTTTTCCAAAATCCAGCCACTGAAGCACTACGAAGTACTGCAATTAGAGTTCCAGAGAGCTTAACTCTTATTCTAAGTGGGTTTTTGCAGACAAGTGAACACACTGAGGGCAATGAAAGCTTTTCCCTCAAAGATGTTTGATACTCACATTTGCAAACAGAGGCTCTGTCCATTATCCATATCAAGGAAGAACAGTATTCACAGTATGTAGGGATGCTGTACTGGGTGGCCTTAAAGATGTGACCATTGTGCTCTTCCACCTGAATGAAGAAAGTTCACTATTTATACTGTAGCCAATGAAGTAAATGCTTCCCTAACATAGTTGGTAAATAGGGAATCCTCCAACCTTTTGCTAAGACTTCACTAGGTAGCTATTCCAGGTAGAGCATGATGATCCTCCAAAATATAATGAAAATAAAATAATCTGTCCTAAATTTAACTAAAAATATTAACAGTATCAAAAACAATGCAACTCAATAAGCATGTGACAGCTATCTGTGACTCAGTTTACAAGGGACAGCAGCAGTTCTAAATTGTTTGTTCTTCACCTCCAGGAATGTTTTAGACTATTGACAGTCACCATAACCCCAAAAAGCTTCTATTTTCATGAATTATACATATTGCTATTTAGAAATTAAAGCTGAAAAAAATAAGCACATTAAGTATTAACATAAATAATAATTTTGTGTTTTTTCTTTCTTCTAATCAACTTTTTTGTTTACCATAAAAAAGAAAATGGTTTCATTGTGACATTATCAGTACAAAGATATCTTTGCTTATTTGTTTTAGACAGGGCCTCAGTATGTAGCCCTGGTTGACCTGGAAACCCCTGTGCAGACCAGGCTGACCTTGAACTCTGAGACCCACTTTTCTGTGTTTCCCAAGAACCTGGCACATCCCTGTTTCTGTCTCTTACTTTCTGTTCATCCCTCTTACTGCTTTCGCCACTGTCCTTCCACTGAACTCTGTCTCGCTCTCATGACACATACATCACCCTCTCTTGTTCCTCCCAACTCTGAACGTCATTCTCAAAGTTCACTTTTTACTTTCATGTTGTACATATATATTTACATATACAAACATTTAAATCTGTAGGCTACATCAAATAAAACCTGTGATACTAGTTTCAGACCCATTCACTTAGTATGACAGGCCCATCCACCTGATTACAAATGTCATTATTTTCAATCGTATAAAATATTTCATGATATGTATGTAGCATTTTCTTTAGCATTAGTCTGTCTGTTGAACATGTGACTTCATATCTTAAAATCGTGAATCATAATCATGGCTGGGCAAGTATCTCTGTGGTATGCCAGATTAAAGATTTTGATTATATACCCAAAAGAGGCGAAGACAGATTATATGGTGTAGTGATTTGAAAATGTATGGCTCTCATAGACTCATGTGTTTGAATGCTTGACCCATAAAAAAATGGCACTTATTAGGAGGTGAGGCCCTGTTGGAGGAAGTATGTCACTCTGGAAGCAGGCTTTGAAATTTCCTATGCTCAAGCTATGCCCAATGTGGTATATACAGTCTCTTTCTGCTGCCTGTGGATCCTTCTCCAACACCAGGTCTGCCTGCACATCACTGTTTCTTGCCATGAAGATAATGGACTAAACCTCTGAAACTAAGTCAGTCTCACTTAAGAGTTGCCATGGTCATGGTGTCTCTTTATAGCAATAAAACCTGAACTGGGATATAGCTCCTTTTGAGGAGCTACCATGCTGATTTCCATCATGGCTGTTTACAAGCAGTGAACAAGGGTCCTCCTCTTTGTACATATGCTCACTTAATGACAGCCATTCTGAATGGGCTGAAGTAGAATATCAAAGTACTTTTAATCTGTATTTCCCTGATGAATAAGGGTATTGAATGTTTTCTCTGTGTTAACCTATTTACTTCCCCCCGCCTTTTTTTGTTATTGTTGTTTTTGAGAAATTTCGGTTGACTATTAATTTGAAAATATCTTGCTTTGGTTTGTAATTTTTGAAATAATTTTGAAATAATTACTGAGTCTATCAGATGTATAGTTGGCATGTCTCCCTTTGTCTTCATTTATGATGTTTTCTTTGTGTTGTGTAGCTTTTTTATTTTGTGCAACTCCATTTTTAAATTCTTGGGATTATTTCCTGTGCTATGAGTCACTGTTAGAATGTCCTTCCCTATGCTTGTAATCTTGTAGTGTTTTACCTATGATTTCTTCTAGCAGCTTCATACTTTCAAATTTTATATGAAGGTCTTTGATCCATTTTGAATTGACCTCTGTTCGAGGCAACAGACATTATTATTGATAATTCTATTGACCTAACACACCTATTTCTGCATTGGCCCCATTTTATTTGGTTTCTGTGGCTCGGTAGCACAGTGTGAGCACAAGTGTTACAACTTCTCCAGTGTTGTTCTTTCTCCTCAGGATGGCTCTAGCTTCCAGCTGTTTTGTGCTTCCATTCAAATCTTACTCTTTTTTTTTTCCCCCTAGTTCTAAAAAATAAGTCATTAAATTTTGAAGTGAACTGCATTTACTGTGTAGACAGTCTTTGGTCGTATGGTCTTGTTTTCACAATATTACCGCCATCACTGCATAAGCATGGGAGTTCTATTTCCATGCTCTATCATCTTCCTCCTGGATAAGGTCTTTTTTGTTGTTGCCATTGTTTTGTTTGTTGGAGGGTTTTTTTTTTTTTTTTTTTTTTTTTTTTTTTTTTTTTTGGTAAACTAATATGAGTAAGATTTTTTTTTATTAGCAAGTTCATTACTGGTAATAAAAACAATTTTATGTTAATCCTTATCTTGTCATAATGCATGAAGTGTTTACAACATATAGCAAGGTTTTTTGGTAGTGGTTTTAGGGCTTTGTGAGTATAGGATAGTCTTGGGATAATCTGACTTTTTTATTAATTTGTACTCCTTTTATTTTTATCCCCTTGTTTTATTGCTCTAAGATTATGAATACGGTGTGGAATAAGATAGAGAATAGGCATGACTGTTTGTCTGGTTTTAGAAGAAATGCTTTCAGGGTTTTCCCTATTTAATACAATGTTGGTGCTCATGTATCATATAACTCATTTATTATGTTGAGGTACCTTCTGATTCGTTTAAGGTTTTATCATGAAGGGTTGTTGAACTCTGGCAAAGACCTTTTCTGTAGCTACTGATACAATCTAATCTGGGTCCTTAAATATATTTATGAGTTTTATTAGTTACTGATTTGCATATGTCAAACTATCCTTATATTCATTCATGGCACATGATCTTCTTACTAAGTTCTTGAATTCTGTTTTCAAGTGTTGTATTGAGAAGTTTTGTGTCAGTGTTCAAGAACGCCGACTGAGCTACACTTTCACTACTGTTGTGTCCGTATGTGGTTTTAGTGTCGGGGCAATACTAGTTCCAAAGATTTGATGATACTGAGTAGCGTGTCAATCTGCTCTTTAATTTTACTTTACTGAAAGACTTGTTTCTTGGTATCTGAGTAGTTATAGCTTACATTTTCCTGATGACTAAGGATGTTGATGCTTTTTAAAGTTTCTGCTGCTGAGAACTCTATGTCCAGAACATTTTTTGACTGGGATATTTGTTTTCTTGCAGCACAGGAACTTTTCGATTTTACAGGATTCTCTCGATTGTTGACCTTCTCTTTATGCAGAGTCCTTACACATGCCCACATCTTGAAGAGTTTTTTCTCAAAACATTTCAGACCTAATGCTAAGGTCTTTGCTTCATCTGGAGTTTTTTTGGTTTTGGTTTTTTGGGTTTTTTTTTTTTTTTTTGGATATTTTCTTTACTTACATTTCGAATGTTATCCCCTTTCCTAGTATGTCCTCTGGAATCCCCCTATCCCAGCCCCCCTCCCCCTGCCTCTATGAGAGTGTTCCCTCACCTACCCACCTACTCCCTCCCACCTCCCCACCCTGGCATTCCCCCACTCTGGGGCATTGAGCCTTCACAGGGCCAAGGACCTCTCCTCTCATTGATGCCCACTAAGCCATCCTCTGCTACTTATGTGGCTGGAGCCATGGGTCCCTCCATGTGTACTCTTCGGTTGATGGTTTAGTCTCTGGGAGCTCTGGGGTTTCTAGTTGGTTGATATTGTTGTTCTTCCTATGGAGATAAAAACCCTTCAGCTCCTTCAGTCCTTTTTTTAACGTCTCCAATGGGGACCCTGTCCTTAGTCCAATGGTTTGTTGAGAGCATCCGCCTCTGTATTTGTCAGGCTCTAGCAAAGCCTTTCAGGCTCCTGTCAACATGCACCTCTTGGCATGCACAATATTGTCTGGGTTTGGTGACTGTATATGGGATGAATCCCTGGGTGGAACAGTCTACGGATGACATTTCCTTCAGTTTTTGCTGTACTCTGTCTCTGTATTTCCTCCTGTGAATATTTTGTTCCCCCTTCTAAAAAGGACTGAAGCATTCTTTCTTTGGTCTTCCTTCTTCTTGAGCTTCATGTGGTCTGTGGACTATATCTTGGGTATTCCAAGCTTTTGGGTTAATATCCACTTATCAGCAAGTGCATACCACATGTGTTCTTTTGTTTAGTTCATAAAAAAAGTCAATTGTTTTTAATAGCTGAGTAGTACTCCATTGTATAAATGTACCAAATTTTCTGTACCCATTCCTCTGTTGAAGGACATCTGGGTTCTTTCCACCTTCTGGCTATTATAAATAAGGCTGCTATGAACATGGTGGAACATGTATCCTTGTTAAATGTTGGAGCAGCTTTTGGGTATATGTCCAGGAGCTACGGGTATATAGCTGGGTCTTCAGGTAGTACTATGTCCAATTTTCTGAGGAACCCCACCAGACTGATTCCCAGTGGTTGTACCAGCCTGCAATCTGACTAACAATGGAGGAGTATTCCTCTTTCTCCACATCCTTACCAGCACCTGCTGTCACCTGAGTTTTTGATCTTAGCCATTCTGACTGGTATGAGGTGGTATCTCAGGATTGTTTTGATTTGTATCTCCCTGATGACTAAGGATGTTGATCATTTCTTTAGGCGCTTTTCAGCCACTGGATGTTCTTTAGTTGAGAATTCTTTTTTTAGCTCTGTCCCCCATTTTTTAATAGGGTTATTTGATTCTCTGGAGTCTAACTTCTTGAGTTCTTTGTTTATACTGGATATTATTAGCCTCCTATCAGATGTAGGATTGGTAAAGATCTTTTCCTAATCTGTTGGTTTCCATATTGTCCTATCGACAGTGTCCTTTGCCTTACAGAAGCTTTGCAATTTTATAAGGTCCCATTTGTTGATTCATGATCTTAAGAGCATAAGCCATCGGTGTTATGTTCAGGAAATATTCCCCTTACCTATATGTTCGAGGTTCTTCCCCATTTTCTCAGTGTATGGGGTTTTTTGTAGAGGTCCTTGATCCACTTGGACTTGAGCTTTGTACATGGTTATAAAAATGGATCAATTTGCATTTTTAACTTTAAAAATACATGCTGACCTTCAGTTGAACCAGCACCATTTGTTGAAAATGCTGTCTTTTCCCCACTTTATCTGTCTTTTTAGCTCCTTTATCAAAGATTGAATGACCATAGGTATGTGGGTTCATTTCTGGGTTTTAATTCTATTCCATTCATCTACTTGCCTGTGTCTGTACCAATAGCATACAGTTTCTATCACAATTACTCTGTAATACTTCTTGAGATTGGAGATTGTGTTTCCCCTAGAAGTTCTTTTATTGTTGAATAGCTTTTGCTATCCTTGGTTTTTTGTTATTCCAAATAAATATACAAATTGCTCTTCCTAACTCTATGAAAAGTTGAGTTGTAATTTTAATGGGGACTGTACTGAATCTGTAGATTGCTTTTGGCATGATGGCCATTTTTACTATATTAATCCTTCAAATCCATGAGCATGGGAGATCTTTCTATCTTCTGAGATCTTCGATTTTATTTTTCAGAGACTTGAAGTTCTTGTCATACAGCTCTTTCACTTCCTTGGTTAGAGTCACATCAAGGTATTTTATATTGTTTGTGACTATTGTGAAGTGTGTTGTTTCCCTAATTTCTTTCTCAGCCTGTTTATCCTTTGAGTACAGGAAGGCTGATTTGTATGAGCTAATTTTTACGTCCAGCCACTTTGCTGAAGGTAAACATCAGGTTTAGGAGTTCATTTTTATGCAGAGAATATAGTTTCATTCTTTTCATGTAGAATACTACCTTTCTTAACACCATTCTAATATATTAAAGTTATAACTCATTAAGGAAAACAAAGTTAAAAATATGTAAATGCTCAACATCCCATCAATGAAGTACAAATGACTAGCAGATATATGAAAAACTGTTAAACATCATTAGACATGAGGGAAATACAAATTAAAATCACCATAAGGCTACACAACCAAAAGACTATAACAAAAAGATGCAAAGTAACACAGGGTGGTAAAAATGTTGAGATTAGAACTCTCTCCACATTATAGGTAGCATTTCTTACTTGGAAAACACATTAGCAGATTCTGAAATTTTAGCTAAAGTTAAAATCATATGACCCAAAATTATACCTTGAAGATTATTATACAAAATAGAAATTACAGCAGGTATCCATAAATCAACCCAAAATCTTATCAAACTGTAAATAGAATGTGAAGAAAAAGGTTAGGGCTACAACTCAGTGGTAGAATAATTACCTAGCCTAAGATCCTTAGCATAATCCCCTACGAAGTGATATTTCTACAATTCTAATTAACAGTAATTCTACTGAATACTCACTGTACCTGACCACTGATATAACATTATGGATAAATCTCAAGAACATTATGCTAAGAAACCATATGCAAAAACAAGGAATTGTACAATTCCAATTTTGTGAGATGCTCACAAAAAGTTAAGCTATAGAAGTAGTAAGCACTTTAGAAACAGTAATTTCCACCATTTTGAGAAATTCCATTTTAGAAAAGCACTATTCAAGGTACATGTTCATAAGATTTCAGGTCCATCTTTATTCTAACTTTCTTCAAGACATGTGAGCACGCCCTGTGGATCTGGATAACTTACTACTAAATGGCAATAAAAGATCTGCTTCAAGCCACTGAGCTGGAAAGTAGAATACCAATGGTGTAACTTACCAAATCAGTTTCCTTTTTCCTCCTTTTCTTTCTTTCTGTTTTAAGCACCTGGCAGGAGGTGAGGAGAAACATAAATTAAGATTACAAAGACTAACAAATTCTCTTCTTTGAAAATGTTTGAAGAGCTTCAACAGATAATAAAAAAGTTCTTTATTCTTCAAGAGGAACTGTGCAGAGCTGAAGTAAATTTAAAAAAATATTTTACATTTGGTAAAATGACTAACAAAGACAGAAGAATGAATGAACTTTTTAGAGGCTGATTTCTTTTTAAATGTCAGTTCTAAATGGACCACACATAATTAGACATTTTAATCATTATTCAATTGGTCAACTATAATAAATAAAGGATTGGTATATAAGGGGGCAATGTGGAGCAGAGCAGCTCAAACCCACTCTTTAACAACATCACTTTCGAAGCAGTAGCATAAATCTAGGAAGAATCATCTGCATAAGAACACAAGCCTGACACCTGCAACACAACCATTTCTAGAACTTGTTTACTTACAAGTGATTTGAAATGGTTTAAAATTTTAATTCATCAGATAGAGTAAGTAAATATAAAACAAAGCATAATCAACATTAAGATATTCCTGAACAAATAATAAAGTGTTACACCTGTTGTAATGAAAATATACATTGCTTAGACAGTTGTCTCTTTTAAAACACACACAGACACACCCACATTTTTGTTTAGATTTTTTTTTTTAGCTAGAATTTCTTTATATAAAACAGGATGTTTTTAATCACTCTATCCTCCTGTCTCAAGTCTCCAGAGTGATGGGATTAAAAGTGTGTACCACCACACTCAACTTAAAAGGATATAGTGTTTCCCAGGCTGGCCTCGAACCCACTGTGTTGCCAAGGATGAGCCTGAACTGATCATTCTGCTTCTATTTCCAGAATGCTGGGAAGATGGCGTGTATCACTGCATCTTATATGGTACTAGAGCTCAGATCTGGGCTATATGAATATTTGGCAAGCTCTCCAGCAATTGGGCTATGTTCCTAACTCCTAACCAACTACAATATATTTGATAGCTTTAAAGCAAGATTTAATTAAAAAATATCAAGTACAATTCTCAGCTCTAAATAAAATAGGGTCAGAAAGTGAAGGTTAATATTACTGATGTGCTCACTTTTCCTAAAAACTGATTCAAGAGAGATCTAATTTATAGGTTTTAGGTACATTTAACCTTTAACCATTATTTTTCAGAAGTCAATTTATACATTAATCTCAACTAAAACTGAAAGTATAATACTGAGGGCACACTATTATGTTTTAATTGTGAAGGACATGTTCAATGAAGCAAATTCTGAGAAAATACATGGCAGCCTTATGGACGGAGCTCAGAGGATCTGAAGTATGGAACTGGCATAGCCTCTGCTACTTTGCTGAGATACACTGTTTCAGTCACAGTCTAGGCTGGTGGTGAACAATGAATGACCCTACTACTAATACTAATTTTAAAAAATGTCTCCTAAACAGATTCCTTACAAAGAATTCATAATTTATTTAATACTTCTAGAAATCTAACCTATTTACCTTTGGGGCTGTGCTATCCAAAGTCTTGAATTCATTCATGTATTCATCTAAAAACACCTTAAAAGTGTTAACCCAAACTCTCACTGGAGATTCATTCCAATCAAGTTGCTCAAACCTCATGGTCTTTTCCAGAATCTGCTCAAATAGCGCATACAGATCTTTATAACGAATGCTTTTCCCATCATCCATCTAATGAGAAGAAAAAAAAAAAAAAAAAACTGGTAAGTTTTATGGAAACATTCTTTAAAGACCGAGTCAACTTGTAATGGGGAATATAGACTATGATCTTAATATAGCTTATAATGAGCCAAGTCAAGGCATTATCTAGCATTTGCAAAATCCCATCATAGGTAAGTGTAGGCAGGATAAATCTATTAAGTATTAGTATCTAAAGACATAACAGTTGAAGTGATATAATAGTTAAGTCATAAGAACTGTTCCATTGAGCCTGGTATTATAAAGATTGTACACCATTTTGCAAAGTATCTGCTAACATGGACTAAGCTTACCGCTAATGCAGATGAGTAAGAGCTGAAGATATTCTGCCGAAATTCTTTCAGGGCTTTTTTAAACACAACATCCACTAATGTATCCTTCTTGCTGTCTTCATTATCTAGGTCATTTATCTAGGGTCAGGCCACAAAAAAGTAATGTTATACTTAATTATTCATCAAAAAATTCAAATGCAATGGCTGAAATGTCTCTTAAGCAATGAGTATTCTAAAAGTACAAGCCATTGAGCATTACAGGACTTAAGAAAAAGACAGTACACTTAATTACATCTAAGTTCTCTTTTAACATTTGACTCTACAGTTCTGATGCCAGAACAGCCACAATTGTGCAATAAGCCTCACCTTCATATATGACACTTATGAGTCACAGATGAGGCTAAAACTTCAAATCCTGTCTCAGTTCTGAGTATCTTACTGTCTGAGCTTCTAATTAAAAAAAAAAAAAAAAAAACCCTACTGCTTGAATAACTAAAGTTTAGCCTCTTATTATAACAGCTCCTATAATAAACACTCTTTAGTCAAATCTCAGAGGCTAACTCAGCAAGCAACGTGTACCTTTTTCAGAAGAAACTCATCCATACTTTTTAAATCGTTGGCACTTGCTATGATTTGGACAGAGTCATGTTGCCAGTGCATGGAGTCCAAGGCCACACTGCTGATTTTCACACCTCTCTTGCGCTTTGCTTTTGGAGAAGGTTCCTTATTCTCTTTGAACTCTTTTTGACAACTCCCAGGCAGTTCTGGACTCAAAGGAGGCGTTGGGTGGTACTGAGTTAACTCTAAAAAGTAAAAAGATATACTTAGTAAACCTCAGTCCCAAAGATGAACAAGAAGAATAAGCAACAAACTAGCAATATTAAATGTTCATACAGTTGTAACTTTGTTATACTTGTATGAAGGAATGTCCAGTTATATCTAAATCTAACCAACTAACAAGGAGAATTTGATAATTACAATTTTTACTGTAGTTTACATCAGTGATCCTGTTGATAGTGAACAACTTCTTAGGGAGTCAAGTAGCTCACCTGGCTTGCTTTTGGTTTAATATTTTATTTAGGGTTTTATTTAAACTCCTTAAACTGTTTAAATTCTCATAGGATTTGTGGAGTAAACAAGAAGTACATACTAGAAAAAAAGTACCATGTTTTGTATTTGTTCACACTAGGGAATAAAACTCTATGCAAACCATTACAATCTAGAACAAAACTAGATTAGACTTGCAAAGCCCTGTCTGAAGCCTGAGGAGAATATTGGTATAAACTGACTTCATTTTAACTTATTAAGTAATTACTTCATTTTACAAAGTCATTATCCTTCTTAGAATGAAATAACGTTTTCAATAAGTTATAATTTCATTTTAGCATTAAAAACAAAGTCTGTCTTACTGAATTTTTATTCAAACATAAATAAAAGTCGTGATCCTAACTTTTATGAAGGTCCTTATATAATGACATCTGCTTAAAATGTATACTTTCAAGTAATGAACCTTATGACTATTTTTGGAAATTATATTAGAATATAATTACTGAAAACAATAAATTTAGAATGATCATTGTCAATTAGATAATTAATAAAATGAATACTTGAGTGATGCAATGGGGAAACTTAAGTTTTTCTAATCTCACAGTTAGATTAGGGTTAGATAACCACAGAATAATAATTATTATTATTATCATTATAATCATCATCATCATTATCTGTATCAGTTGGTCAGCTGACATGAACAAAGGCTCGAGGTTCAAAATGAGGGGTTAATTTCATCTCTACCATTCTTTCAAGTGCTAGTTGCCACATCTTAAAAGTAAAAAAAGAAAAATGGCTACCTTATGAAATGCAAGCCATTAATGTGCAGTAGATGTGACAGTTGATACTGTTAACTTGACAGGATCTAAAATCACTTTGGAGACAATCTCTAAAATGACTATTGAGATTAGGTTGAGTAGGAAGACCACTATCAAATTAAATACAGGCAGTTACCATTCCATGGGCTAGGGTCCAAGACTGCATTAAAAGGGAACCGGGCAGGTAATGTACACTACAGCAAAAAGCACCACACTTTTTTTTTGTATTTGTTCACATTACAGTTCCAAAACAGATTAGACGTACAAAGCCCTGAAACTATGAGCCAAAATTAAATTGCATTGATAAAATATTTTGCCATAGCAATGAGGAAGGTAAATACCTGATGTGTATTACAATGGCTAAGAATGGGGACTCTGCACCAAGCATGGTAGCTCATGCATACAGTCTCAGCACCCATGAAGCTGGGGCAGGATTGTCTCAAATTCAAGGCCAGACCCCAGTGGTGAAGGCTCCAGCGGGTGAGCCAGCCCTGACGGGGTGAGACAGAAGAGTTATCCCAGCCTCTCATAAACTGAAGCACTTGGAAGAGTGGGCCACATATCTTGAGCAGGATCTGGAGATGTGGGTGTGGCTGAGAACATGAGCAGGAGTGCTGACCCTGCCTCTTGATGATCACCGCATTGAGTGGACTAGCAAGAGCAATGCTGAAGAGCTAGCTCATCCTCGCAGTGTGGATAAGGAAGAGCCAACACCCTTACCAGCTCAGCCACCTACCAGGCCCAGAAGCAGGGCTCTTTGAGTTGGCCCATCTTAAAATCTGTATCATCTGGAAATGGATGGGATGTGTAAAAGGGCCAGTGTTGCAGAATCTCCATGACACAGAGCAACAACAGAGTAATCAGGAGTCTTGTTGATGATCAAATATTGATGGTGTCACAGAAGCCAGAGAACATGAATCAAAGCAATGACTCACTGCAGTAAACATTTGCAAGTAAAATGTGTGGACAGGGGATAAACTGTAGGATTCACTATGACACACAACACCATCCATGATGAGATACTGTCTATGCTTTGTTTACATGTTTTTATTTGGGAGGGTTGCAAGGGAAAACGAAGAATATGAGGGGATGGAGAGAGGAGCGAGACTGGGATGCATGATGTGAAACTCACAAAGAACCAATAAAAACTTAAAAAAAAAGAAAGGTCTACATAGTTCCAAGACAGCCAAAGCTACAGAGAGACCTTATCTTAAAACAAACCAAACAACAGTAACAAAAACCAATGTCAAGTCTGGAGTTTAAATGCCTGGACTCAAATCCAAATCTTAGATCTTCTGATTTCAATATCTATAAATAGATAATTTATTATACTTTGGTGTCTCACCTATAAACCATGAATAATAATCATACAAATACCATAAAAATGTTCTTGAAATCAATAGATTTAACATATATATAACATGTTTATCACAGTGTTTCTTAGCACTGAGTAATAAGCTAATGTTATGAACTACTGTGAATATTATAGATTTACCTTTACAATTTACAAAAAAGGCTGAAGTAAGTGGTTGTGCTTCACAGTTCTATGCCAGGTGTTCTTGGAGCATCTCATACAAGTGGAGTGTGCCTTGTTTTATTAGGGCAGCACTTACCAATACTAGTCCTATCTTATAAAAATATCATTCCAACAGGAATGTCTTTCTGAAGAAGAAAGGCACAGTACACTTTGAGAATGAGTAACAAATTATGAAACTCCACCCTTTGTCCATTTTTACCATCAGAAAATGGATGAGCAGGTGTCACATCTGAGCCAGCAAAGAGTGACGAGGCCTCCGACTGGGGAGCAGGTTTTACTCTAGTAGTCTTCTTCTCGCCTTGTTTCCCTTTGGCCCAGAATCTCATCTTCGCTCTCTGGGGTCTGTTTTTAAAACAAAATAAAGGCAAGATAGAAATCAGATGTCACAGTAATACTTTATATCCTCCTTTACATTTTTACATACTTTTAAAGCTTTATACACTTTTCATATGTAGTTATCTATTTTAACTTTGGTGTGTATTGGGGAGTACCCTGCTGGAGCCAAACTCCTAATTCATCTTGAATATAAAATACAGCACTCTGAAATTTTAAATCATTTGATAAAGCAGCCTCAAAGATTCTAGCTTAAGCTTACTGATGGCAAACTGCCATCTTTTTATTTTTATATCTCACATGTAACTTAGAATAAAGAAAACTTTGTTTATTGTTTTACACCACTTCCTACCCATTCTCTGCTTCCTGCTTGCTGTTTAAAGATGTAAGTAAGACCTTGGGCTGGAGAGATGGCTCAGCGGTTAAGAGCACTGACCGCTCTTCTAGAGGTCCTGAGTTCAAATCCCAGCAACCACATGGTGGCTCACAACCATCTGTAATGAGATCTGATGCCCACTTCTGCTGTGTCTGAAGACAGCTACAGTGTACTCACATACATGAAATAAATAAATCTTAAAAAAAAGATAAGAACTTTCCTGATCAAGCTGCCATGCCTCCTCTCCCTTCCATGATGGACTTGTATCCCTTTGGAACTGTAAGCCAACATAACCTTTTCCTTCCATAAACTGCCCCAATCACGGTGCCCTATTACAGCAGCAGGAAAGTAATGCAACACGGAGCTCTACCTTTGTTGCTCTTTTGTTATTTTGTTTTGAGACAACATCCCGGGCTGACTTTAAACTGTAGGTTCAGGCATGCCTTCATCTTTTGTCCATCCTATCTCTTCTTCAGGTAACTGGGATTAATAGTGACACCTGGCTGAGCAGTTTGCTACACTATCATGTTTCGTTTTAGTGATACATACAATTTCTTATTTCATGAAGATTAATTAAGTACATTAAAATAACAGCAGCTCAATAACCATGTACTACTTACGTATTCTAACTTTGCACTGGGGAAAGGGCATCACTAATTTGTATATTAATTTGTGAATGAACATACAGATTAAATTTGAAATTTTTCAATGCCTACTAGGTAACAAGTCTATGTCTTGTTCTAGATTTTAGTGAAATTGCTTTGAGTTTCTCTCCATTTAATTTGATGTTGGCCATCAGCTTGCCATAAATTGACTCTGTTATGTTTAGGTTATGTCCCTTGTATCCTAATCTCTCCAAGACTTTTATCATGAAGGGACGTTAAATTTTGTCACAAACTTTTTTAAGCATCTAATGAGATGATCGTGTGGTTTTACTCTTTCATTTGGCTTATATGCCTCTCTGTGATACAGCCTACCCAATCCTGATGGATGAGTTCTTGGATTCAGTTTGCAGGTACTTTATTGAACATTTTTATATTAAGCTTTACAAAAACTTGGTCTGCAATGCTTTCTTTTTTGCATTTTTATGTGGTTTGGGTATCATTGTAAAAGACCTCAAAAACTGAATTTGGCAATGTTCTTTCTGTTTCTATTTTGTGGAATAATTTGAGGAGTACTGATTGGTATTAGCTTTCCTTTGAAAGTCTCGTAGTATTCTGGACTAAAACTGTCTGGCCCTAGGCGTTTGGTGGAGGGATTAATAGGAGACATTTAGTAACAACTTCTATTTCCTTAGGAGTTATATTACTCAGCTGTTAAAAAATAACGTCATGAAATTTGCAAGCAACTGGATAGAACAAGAAAAAAAAATCATCTTGGGTAAGGTAATACAGGTCCAATAAGACAAACACGGTATGTACTCACCTGTAAGTGGATATTAGCTGTAAAGTAAAGGATAATCAAGCTACAATTCACAGACCCAGACAGTTAAATAACAAGGAGGACTTGGGCATGGAGGATGGCAAGAATCTTCCTAAGAAGTGGAAACAGAACAGAGATCATGGGTAGGCTACAGGCCAGTGAGGACATTAACAAGAGGGATTAGAAGTGGCAAAGATGGAGGGCAGGAGTTCTGGGCGGACAACTGGAATCAGGGGGGCATTTCAAGGGCAGAAAGAAACCTAATCAATATTCCTAATCAATCAGGAATCTACGAGGATGACTTAAAAGGGGGGGGGGGCGGTAGGTGGTAGAGATACGGAACCTGAACTGACAATCCCCCTGTGATCAGGGAAGACGTCCAGTGGAAGAATTTGAACACCAAACCCCAGCCTCAAAACTTTCAACCTACAATCTGTCCTCCCTAGAAAATGTTCTGTGGTACAGAAATTGGGAGTGGCTAACCAGCAACTCATCCAGATTGAGACCCCAACCAAAAAAAGGAAGCGCTCCTTGGCACTGCCTGGTAGACCAGGAACCAGAGGCTGGATAGAATGAAATGATGCCTAATGATAATATGCCTGGGACTGACTTAGGACATCTGCATATGTGTTACAGTTGTGTAGTCTGGGCTTATGGGACTCCTAACAGTAGGAGCAGGGGCTGTCTCTGACATTTTTACCGGCTTTGGGGACCCTTTTCCTCCCACTAGATCCCCTCATCCAGCCTTAATATGAGGGAGATTCCTAGTCTTACTGTAACTTGATATGCCATATGCCTTAGGAAGCCTGCCTTTTTCTGAAGGGAAGTGGAAGAGAGGGGTAAGGGATGGTCCGACAGGAGCGAAGGAGGTAAACTGCAGTTGGGATGTAATATATGAGAGAGAGAAAAACGACGAAGAAGTCTACTTTCATTCTTATAAAGTACAAGTCTATTTTAATCCAATATGCTGTTCGATCCTTGGTGGGGCTTCAGCTGCATAACATTTGCTTGCCTTGTTTTGTTAGGTTTTGGAGGCAGAGTCTGACTGTGTTGTCCAGGTTGACCTCCAACTTTCAACCCTCTTTTCTGCAGTGCTGGGTCAATGTGTCTTCACACCCACCCAGAATTGTTCCTGCAGTAGTTTGATCCTCTACATTTTTCTTTACATTGAGGAACTGATATTTTAAATTGGTTCTAGAATTTCCTTATCCATCTACTTTTCTTTTTATACAACATTCTGAGATATATTCACTTTTTTCCTCCTTATTACTTTTACATTATTATTATTACTAGTATTGGTGTGTTTGTATATTGCCAAGTGGTCTCTTCTCAATTATTCTTTAACTTCCTGAAATGAAGTCTCTCGTTGACCTTGAAGTTTACCAATTTCACTAACCTGGCTAGGCAGTAAGGTCAAGGGATCTACCTGTCTCTTGATTCAACCACTAAAGTTACAGGCATAACTTCATACCTGGAATTTTATGTGACAGAGATCTGAACTCAGGTCCTCATGCATGCTTAGTAAGCATTTTTTTTATCCAATAAGCTGTTACCCTCAGCACCATTATTTTTAATTTTCCAAAATTAAAATTATTATTTCTATTATGTTTTCTTTTTCATAAACTTTGCTTTCAGTCATATTCATTGTGTAGAACTTTCATTGTTAATTGTATTTACTGGTCTCTAAGTTTTCTATCTTGTGTATTTCCTTTATATTAGAGTTTTATTGTTTAGCTTTGGGTCCTCCAATATAGTGTTCTCTCAAATACATGGCAATCGTTGACATCTAATTATGATTTCTGTTGAGCTTAAAGTATTGCTTAGAAGCTCTAGTATGCACAGCGGAGCTTCTAAACTACAGTCTTCCTCATAGGGTTACCTGGCTGGACAATTTTGCAAGGAAACCTCTTCTAATCTTTCCTCAATAAATAAACAAAGTCCCAAAGATTCTTTGAACCATCAGCTCAAAAGACGTAAAAAATGTATTAACTGAGCAAAAGAAAAGAGCTGAGAAGTATAAAAGTAACTAACTACTGGGGGTAGGTTAATAGGTAAAGTATTTGCTACACAAACATAAAACCCAAGTTTAGTCCCCAGAGCCTATGGTTATGGTATGACAGGCTTTTAATTCCAGTACTAGAAAGGTGGAGACAGGTAGGTTCCTGGAGCTAGCTGCTGACTTGTCAACCTAGCCAAATCAAAAAGCCCAAGAACTCAGTAACAAACCTGTCTCACGAAACAGTGGCCAGCACCTGGATGAGGTTGATCTTTGACCTCTACATACATGTACCTGCACTACACATACATATTTGAAGGGGAAAAAAACAAAACGTCCTGAACAACTGGAGTGGGGGGGGGATCTCAAAAGCCGTTACCAATGTAGGATATGTTTTTCTAGATGGGCTGCCTTGTCTGGCCTCAGGGGGAGAGGAAGTGCCAGGGTTAGGGATATAACCAAGAGGGGGCCCAACCTGTTCAGAGGAGAAGGAAAGGGGATATGGGGGAAGTATTGTGGGAGAGGGTGACCAGGAAGGGGACAGTGAGTGGGTTGTAAAATGAATAAGTAAAAAATTATTTAATTTAAAAATGTGGCCCACACATTAAAAATATTGGCAAACTTGCCAGGTAGGTGGTGGTAGTGTGTGCCTTTAACCCCAATACCTGGGAAGCAGAGGGAAGTGGATCTCTGTGAATATGAAGTCAGTCTGGTCCACAGAGCAAGGTCCAAGACAGCCAGGGCTAGAGAAATCCTGTATTTGGGGGAGTGTGTGGGGAAGGGTGGATATTGGATAAAATTAAGTCTAGAGATCTTCTATTTTTATCTTTTTCTGAAAATAAGTTTATTATTATTTTCTGCTAAGAATACAGACGGCCAGTTGGCTCCATGTACCTTTCCTTCTCAGTTTTACATTTTGATTTTGTCTGTTTCATCATTTATGGGATTGGTCATTTGGGCAAATAAAGTGGAATTTAAATTTACATATTTAACTGTCTCCAATGATATGTGCTTTAGTCTATTATATTATTATGTACATATCTTTGCCAATTCTGACTTGTGCTATAATCTTTTCTAGATTTAAGTTCTTTGTAAATCCCTTTAAGTCTATAAAAAGTGGTTTACAACTAAAAAGAAAAAAAAATATTTTTTAACATGCCTTGACATCTTCATTAAGGGCCCAAATACTTCAAAAATAAAAATGACATGAACTCTCTGTGTGTTTGGGCGTACACATGCCTATGCATACTGATAAACATCCTATGTGTGCTAGAGGCCGAGGAACTACCACTCTCTAGTTCCTTGAACCTAGAGCCAACCCTAGTGATGCTTCTGTCTGTTCCCTCCACAGTGTAGGGAGTGTTTTAAAAGCCTGTCCTATATGTTTGTGTTTGCACCACCAGAATGCCTAGTGTCCCTGGAGGCCAGAATAGGAGTCTCGAATTAATTTAACAAACAATTGTGAGCCACTGTATGGGAACTGAACACAGGTGCTCTAAAAGAGCACTAAGTGCTTGTAACTGCTAAGCTGTCTCTCCAGCCCCATCCTTTATGGAGCACTTAGTAGAGGCCTTACTCTGCCAGCAACACTCATGGCTGCTGCAGCTTCACCCTAACTCCCCCTCCCCCACAAACAACTTAAAATAAAGTTATTTTCTGAAACTATTTCCTTTTGTGCCTTCTGGGGAGGGGGCATGTTGAGAGACAGTGTTTCTCTGTATACCAGCTGTGGTTGGCTGAACTCGAAAGTATTTTCCTAAAACAATTTAGTGCAGAATATATTACATATATTTCAGTCCTAAAACTAAAAAATATGAATTTCATCCTTTTTAATCTCTTGCCTTTTACAAACCTGTATTATAAGTCACATAATGATTAAGAAACCTCTCCCAAATCACACTGGTATACACTTAAGAAGATAAAGCTCTGTGTGTGTGTGTGTGTGTGTGTGTGTGTATCAGCATAATAATGTATTAGCAATACTATTATTTAGTTCTTAAAAATTAAAGCAAAGCCATGGCAGCCATCTTCCAGTAACTTGCCAAAATGATAAAACACAAAGGAAAAAGGAGCGGCACCTACTATCTGCACTCTGTGCCTTTAAGGAAACATGGAGGTGTTCCTTTGGCCACATACATGCAAATCTATAAAGGAAGACAGTGTAGACATCAAGGCAGTGAGCACTGTTAAGAAAAGAATGCCTCACAAGTGGCATTCCTTTACAGAACAACACCCAGCATACCAAGGGCATCATCATAAACAAGCAAGATAAGGGCAGGCCTCTTTTAGAGAAAGATGCCTGTTAAGCACGAGACAGCTCCCTTTAACAGGTGAAGGGAAATGACCGGGAAACAAGACAAAATGAAACCAAAATATCTAAAGCTCCACTGCTCTACCAAGAGAAGTGCACTGCACGAGAACAAACAGAAAGGTTAGTTGCTGAAGCCCATGGCCTATAAATTCAAGACTTAGGGTACAAAGGAAATGGAAGGACACAGACTGTGAAGTGTTTTTCTTAAAAGCAAATTGCTCAGTATATAAATTATGAAATAAAGTCACTGGCATTATTACATTACTCAGGGCTTGAGAGCACTGGCTGCTCTCCCAGAGGGCCCAGTTGTTGTCCAGCACCCGCATGGCAGCTCACAGCTGTCTGTAACTCCAGTTCCGGGGGTCTGACACCCTCACAGAAACACACATTCAGGCAGCAAAACATCACTGCCTATAAAATTAAATACTTCTTTAAAAAAATTTTAAAAGAAACTTCTATTATTTCTTATATACCTCATACCTTATGTCCAAATCTGAAGACTTCTGTCTTACTGCCCGTTTTGTAATCTCTCCTTGAGACATAGCCTTATGGAGCTTTGCTTGCTCATCAACTGAAGAAAATCGCTGTGATGTCTGTAGGAATTACACATAGCAAAGACTTAAAATCAAGTAAACACATGTTAATGTGACCGACTTCCACGCAGTAATCATCAGTTCTAATACTGTCACACTATTGACAGTACAGCCAGTCAGAAAAACAGTCAAAACCATCCAAAGACAAATGCAAAAGAATCCAAATCTGAGAAATAACACAACACTGAGTATTATGCTTTGTGCCTTTGTTTTTGCACCCTGAGGGCATTCTTTATATTGGTTATAGATTATTGTTATATCCAGTCAAAGTTTTAAAAAACTAGGCTATACAGAAGAAAAACCAAAACATCACCTATGTTCTAAATTATAAACAATTTATGTTATCAAACAAGCTCTTCAATTTCATTTGGCAAGTAATGTTTCCTCCTCAAAGGACAATTCACTTCGAGAATTCTCGTTATTCAAGTAATTTTCTTACATTTCATCTGCTAAAGTATCCTTTAGCCTTTTGATATGCTTGGCTATGGCACAAAAACAGAAAATACGCAGAGCTGTCATAGACTGATATCTGTGGCCAATATAGCGTACAGGAAATCTGTATCTAAATGCCTAAGAACAGTCAGACTAAACAGTTTTTAAGACAACTGGTAAGAAAAGAAGTAGGTAGCTTATCCTTGTTTCAGCTTACTGACTCAAGATATTACTAGTTTCTGTGTTATGACACAGAGATGGGATGCCCAGGTAAATTTTTAGACTCCTTGAGCTGAACACATGCAGATAAAACCTCATGGCAATCAAAGTACCTAGTGACTGGTATTTTGGAAAAGGGAGAGAGATGCATAACAGAAGAAATCTGGAGATCTAGAAAAGATTCCCTCTTGTATTTGGATTAGTACTAATCAATACTGTTGTATGTGAAAATAACCCAACACCAAGAATAGATCTGAAATGATTAAAGGTAAGGTTAGTAATGATGCTGTTACTCAACTCTGCTGCAAGGGCTACCACAGTACACAAGTAAACTTGCCTCAGTAGTCAAAATAATCACCCTTGAACTACTTGTATTCTTTGGGTCTAGTGATTTTGAAAGGCCTAAAAGAATCAAACAGTTATATTTCAGATCTGGAGTATTACCAGAAATCCATACAGAAAATTAATTGGAAGGGGAAAAGTCCTTCAACTAACCAGAAAAAAAAAAAAAAATCACAATGTAAACTATATAGTTTTAAAAAAGAGAAGTAAATAAGAATATATAATATTTAACAAGAAGAAAAGCAAGCCATTTAGATTGGCTGAATTGTTCACTTAGAAGGATAATAAATAGTAATTATAATTGTACTTTACATGGATGGAGAACAAAAATTTATGTAGAAGATACAATTTCCAGAGATACCACCTCAATATACATTTTTTAAAAAATTCTTCCTTCTAAATATTGTCTAATTCTATGAAGTTCTAGAATAGAGTGAAGGAGGAAACTGAGTAGAAACATGAGGAAATCACCGATGTTACATAAATCTTAATACTTGAAACATACATTTCACAGTTATATACATATTCCTCTAAGAGTGAACTGTCAAATGAAGATCTGTCATGTCAGTATCTATACTAGACCTCATTTATGAACGGTTAATAAAGTAATTATCAAGTCAATAGCAATGCAATAATACATTCAGGATGAAAGATATAACATTGTGATTCAAAAGAATATATTCACTATCTATAAACTATGTTCCTCAAAAAAACATTAAAATCAAATATTAATCCAACTCTAGGTTTACATGGGCATTTATCTCCCCCCCCCCTTCCATGGGGGTGTGTGTGTATGCATGTGTGTGTGTTTGAAAGGTCAACATTGGAAAAATGTAGAGGTTTTGATTTTGGTTCAAATTTATTGAAACTGGTTCAAATCAGCTGGCTTGCTGTTTATCTTTGCTAGGACACAGAATATACATGTTGGCATAGCTACAGAATAAAACTGAAGATGACTGATTATGGGATACAGAGACTGGAGGTGAATCAAGATTTCAGAAGGAAAATAAAAAAGTGTAAGCCTTAGAGATCCTCAGTCCATAGAGTGTTTAGGCAAGCATGAGAGCATGAATACCTAAGCTCTAGCCCCAGAATGTAAATATTTGATGGTGATGGTGATGATGACTGAGGAGGAGGAGCAGGCAGGGTGGTGCACACTTGTAATTCTAGCACTGGGAAGGCAGAGACAGGCTGATCCCTGGTGTTTGTTGAGCAGCAAGCCCCACCAAATTGCTCAGTTTCCACCTCAATGAAAGTCTCTTTCACCCAAAAACTAATGTAGTCTATAACTGAAGAACACCACCAAGAATTAATGGCTAAGCTCCATGCAAGTGCACATATATGCACTCATGTATTAAACACACAAACACAAAAAAAGCAGTAGAGTACTGGGAAGACTGAGACTTTGCTGTTCCTAAAGACAGCTGTATGGCTATTTGGTAAGGTACAATGACTGTGCTCCATGGCTTTAGGAGGATCCAGGGAAGCATGAATTTTATGGTAGGAAATCAGACCAGAGCAGAACTATACTTTGGATTGAGAAAGCCTTTTTTCTTCTGATACATGAACTCTATTTTCTTTCTCTGCAAAAGAAAGAAGAGGAAGTGGCCCAGAATGTTGCCATAAATTAAAAATAGTAAAACTGCCTAGAGATTTCATCAAGGTAGACTCTGATGACCTTTGTATTAGGGTCCCACCGACACCTTTTGAGAGGGTGAGGCCCTACCACAAAGGCCTTTTATATGGAAACCGTATCCACCAAGCCACTTTTGGAGCTGGCCATAGACGATGCTGGCACACACATACTCCCAATCTTTTTTTTTTTTCATTTTTATTTTTAATTGAATGTGTGTGAGCATAGATTATAGTGTGTGGGGATGTGTCAGATGCTCCTGGAACTGTAGTCAGAATCATGGAGAGTTGACTGAACATGGCTCCTCTGAAAGACCAGAACAAAACTATTGAGGTGTCTTTCCAGCTCCCTTGTTAAGTCAGGGTCTCACTATATAGTCATTGCTGGCATGGAACACACTACACAGGCCAGGCTGGTATGGAACTCAAAAATCCAGCTACCTCTGCTTCCCGAGTGCTAGGATTAGAGATGTGCACTACTCCTGGTCCCCTCGGATATCTCTGTTATCTGGTAAATGCTATTTTAAATAATGACATAAGGTTGCAATTAGTAAATTCTAGCAATGTAGAGGAAAGTCAACAAGATAAAATAACCCTATATTCCCAAACAAGTAAATTGCTTAGAGGCAGAAAAAAAGGAATACTTAAGCTATTCAATCTATAAACTCAAATAGCTTGAATACATAGTGACATTCTCAAAAACTATCAAACAAGAATGAAAACAAAACCTAGTAAACTATTACAAGTAAGAGTGCATGCAAACTTGAAAATACTTGCAGACACATAGTAAAACATAATCCCAGAAATTCTTGTAATTCCAGAACAAACTTTCACCAAGAATAAAGCCAGACTAAGAAAACTATAGGAGAACAGAGGGTAAAACTGTCAGTGCCTTGACTGACTGAAGCAAATGGCAGAAGGAAAAGGTCCACCTGAAGCAGGAAACACAAAAGAGAAGCTCAACATGGTAGCTCAGACCTGAAATCCCAGTTTTTGAAAAGTCAACATTGAAAACTGCTGTGAATTTGACCAGCCTTCAATACAGAGTGAAACTTCAGTCTCAGAAAGGTAAAGACCTGAACTTGCTAAAGCCATCGCTTCTAGAGAAAAGTAAATTTGTAAAAGGACAGGGAAAAACTCTCTTTGGAGCCTGTTATTATAAAGAAAAGGAACTCAAAATCCAGAATCAAAAAGTTAAGAGAAAGGGGAATGAAGCGTTGCTTTATCATCAAAAAGAGAACACGCTTTCCATAAAGAAACTATATTTTGTTACACTGTTAGAGAAGACATCCTTAATTTGTTAATTTTATAAACCAAATGCACAAAATGAATAAATTAAAACATACAACACCTATACAAAGATGCAGTAATTAAGAAACAGATCATCAAGTCAGAACCAAAGTAAGGATCGAAACAACTTAGTCATTACAACCTGTAGCAGGTGTGTCAGTGCTACACCAGTGGACACATTCTTTCTGCCACTGGTGGTGTTGTGCTTGGGGTTCCCAGCTGGATAACAGTGCCTTCAAATACTATGAAAGCTAGCTAGCAGGGAGACAGCTTGCTACTCCACGGGAGAAAGTAGAATCTGATATTGTAAATCTGGTCAAGAAACCCATGGCTGGGAGGCAGAGGCAAGAGGATCTCTGTGAGTTTAAGGCCAACCTGGTCTAAAAAGTTACAGTACAGCCCTATCTATATATTAAAAACCTGTCTCAAAACACTGGCTGAGGTCACAGGTGGGTGAAGACCTCACTACTGTCTTTCAGCTAAACTGACAAGGCATTGAGAATACTCCACTGTTTATATTTATTTCCATAGACAAATGATATTCTTATCCTTAACCAAAGAAGCTTCTCTTTGCAGTGATGAGCAGTGATTAAAGTGTCTCCTTGCCATTCAAGAGGCTTAGAATAAATGAGAATTGACAACTCAACCCTGAACAGGCCATTTATACCATCCCATCTAAGGTTCACGGAACATCTAAGATGGAGCAGCATAGCATATAAGGCATGCCGCAACTACAAACATGATCATAAGGCAGCAGGAGTTGGGAGCTGGAAAAATGGCTCAGCAGTTAAGAGCACTCACTGACTGCTCTTCCAGAGGTCCGGAGTTCAAATCTCGACAACTACATGGTGGCTCACAATCATCTGTAATGGGATCTGATGCCATCTTCTAGTGTGTCTGAAGACAGCTACAGTGTACTCATATAGAATAAATAAATAAACAAACAAATCTTTTTTTTTTTTTAAGTTAGCAGGAGTTGCCTGCACTGAGCCTGTTAGGCTGGAGGGGCTTGCAGGACTCAATCCCTCCATGATAAACCACTGGCAACTGATAGGTCCTAAGAAAGCAGCAGTCACTGTCTTTGGTACAAAATAGTTCCAAACATGGGGCTACATGGTTTGTTAAATTGGTGAGCACAGAACCAAACCAAAAGGTGTGAATATAGGAAAAGTCTGTGAGGTAGAAGGTGGGGATGGAGGTGAAGAGGGACTGAGAATAAACAGGTATCAACTATCAAAAAAATGTAATCAATAAAGTAAAATTAACTTGAAAATAACTTACAAGGTACCAAAAGAGGGAAAGAAAAACCCAAAATTTTAATTGGGAAAAATAATAAAAGATAAAAAAGCAAAAACTGTCAGAAACAAGACAAAGACAAACAAAAAATCACTGTTTCTAATACCTGAAGTTCCTAAACAAGAGACACAAAATAATAGTAAATATAAAGATAATTTCTCCAAAGACAAAACTAAGACAAGAATTTACATAGGAATATTGAATCTAGTAGGTATAATGGATGAGGACTAGAAAATGACCAACTTGAAATTATATCCTACACCTGAAACAAGACTCTGAACACTCCAAACTAAAAGACCAACTAAATCACAAACAACAGAGAATTAGAATGGCAAAAGACAATACCGAATGAAGCGATATATAAAACAGCATTTTCAAAAAATCTAAGCATAGCAATGATGAACCACTTAAAATGTTAATCATATTTATTTATTTTATTAGTTATTTTACTCTATGTATGTAAATGTTTTGCTTGTATGCATGACAATGTGCATGCTTGTAGGATTCTCGGGATGATTGTAAACTGCCACACAGGTACAAGAGCAACCAGGACTCTTAACCACTGAGCCTTTTCTACAGCCTCTAAATCATGATTTAATGTAGTCAAGATGGTTCCGAAAATATCAAGACAACAGAAAAAAGTCAGATAAGTTTACGGTGTTCTAGATTTCCGTAACTGAGTTATGACTTAAAAATAACTGAGTAACCTCTGACTGCTAGAAGAACTTCAAATTTAGTACATCAAAGATGAACACAAAGTTGGGACTTAGAGCAAAAAAAATACATTCTGACAAAGAAGAAAGGCTTCAAGAACAGATTTAAAGAAGACAAAAGATCAGAATGACTGA